>NC_137772.1:192431361-193031361 GCF_963455305.1 Plecotus auritus | reverse complement strand
TGAGCCCAGTGAAGCATCCCAACTTTTCTTTCAGGTAATTGTCAGCAACACAGCAGTAAATATCAACATGAAGTCATTTTCAAGGTCCACCATTTCTTACTTATTTTCAGTTGGGTCAAGTTTCTAAGCTTTCTAAATCTCCATTTCCCAGCTAATGAAAAGAAAATAGGATTCCACTGAGTCTGCTATCTACCTACTCCAGGACTTCTGTGAGGATCAAATGAGATGAGGCATGGGAAAACGCTTCACAGACATTTGGTTAAAGTGTGAAATGTTTGCACCTGGCTATAAAGCAAGTCATGTTCCTGGGCTGAATAAACTGCAAGGAGGCTAGTTGCTAGGGAGAGGAAGACGGGTGTTGCTACATGATGTCATTACCCGGCGCCCACAGCCACCGTTTCCAGGCTGGGATGGGCTGTGGCCGCATTTTGCACTATAGGGTCTCGGCAGCAATGGCTGTGATTTGGTGGGCTGTCACTCCAGGGTGGTGGCGGGGCCTGTGTCCCACTTGGGGGAAGCCAAGTGTTGCTTTGTGGGCGCCAGGTCCGCGGCACTGTTTCTCTGTAAATGGCCAGTGTGCATCTCAGCAGCCCCTGCATTGAGCACCTGACCCCTGGTGGTCAGTGCACGCCATAGCAACCGGTCAGACACTTAGCATATTAGCCTTTTATATGTATAGATAAAGAAGGGATGAAGAACGGATTGCAAAGGCCCAAAAGAGAGCCAGGGCTGGGGTAGAGACAAGCACAGGGTGCTCAGTCTAGGGTGAGAATAGGAGGGTAGACAAGGGGCCAGTCTTGTAGTACCTTATCCAGAGAGTTAAAGCAAAAGGATTCCCCACAAAAAGTAAAAACATGACTGTCATGTAAGACTTGACTTTGGGTGGTGAGCACATGATGCAGCATGCAGATGATGTTTTACTGAGTTGTACACTTGAAACCTGTATGGTTTTATTAATGTCACCCTAATAAATTCAATTTTTAAAAATAAGCTTGTATTATAGAGTTGTTTTTAAAACTCGTTTAGTGAAGTTATTACCAGGCAGATGTTAAAACTGATTCAAAGAACAGACACATTTCTTGGTCAGGAATAATTAAATGAACTTTTTCCTTTTTTCTTCTTTTTTGTTTTTCCCTCTATACCCTCCTCACTTCCAGCAATCACCATACTGTTGTCCCTGTCCATGAGATTTTTTATCTTTTTTTTTTCTGTTTTGCTCAATTTTTCCACCCTCACCCCAACCCCTTTGCTAATGGACTTAAAACTGCCTTATTCCACAGTAGGGGAGAGAAGTTAATTGAACTTCAGAATTTTTTTAGCATATCTGTGACAAGAATTATTTTGTTCTTATCAGTTATCTGTAAAATTATTTCCAAACAATTAAACAATGTAAATATACAATGAAGAGGCCCATGGAATCTTAAAAACAAACAAACAAACAAACAAACAAAACATTGAGAAACAAACTCATAGATACAGAGAACAAATTGGTTGCCAGAGGGGAGCAGGTGAAATAGTAACACAGGGAATATGATTAATAACCTATATATATAAAAAGCCAGAGACCGGAATGCCGGAATGATCAGAACAACCGGTCACTATTATGTCCACTGTGGCCAGCAAACTGGCCCGATCAGGGGGTAGGGCCAGCTGGCCAACCTCCTGCAGCCCCTCCCCCCAGCCAGCCACGCCCCTGATCGGAATCTCCCACCCCAATCGAGAGCTGGGTGGCAGGCCTAACCCCGCTCCCCACAGCCCTTCCCCCCTGGCTGGCCCAGCCCCCGATTGGCCCGCAGCCCCTCCCTCTGGCTGACACTGCCTCTCATTGCCCCCCACCCCAATAGGAGGCGGGGCCAGCCAGCCAACCTCCTGCAGCCCCTCCCCCTGGACAGCTCCGGCCCCAATGAGCCTCCACCACCCCAATCGGTCTGCAGCCCCTCCCCCTAGACAGCTCCACCCCCAATCGCCCCCCCACCCCAATTGGGGGCAGGGCCCACCAGCCAATCACCCACAGCCCCTCCCCCCAGCTGGCCCAGCCCTGATCAGGCCCCAAATGGGGTGGGCCAGCCAGGCAACCTCCCGCCATCTCCTCCTCCTGACAGGCCCAGCCCCGATCTACCCCTATTGTGGCAGGTCGGCCAGACCCCATCCGTGCACAAATTTGTGCACTGGGCCTCTAGTAGTATAATAACAATATATGGTGTCAGGTGGGTGCAAGACTTATCAGGGTGATTCACTATCACTTTGTAAGGTATATAAATGTCTAATCATTATGTTGTACACCTGAAACTAATATTGTATGTGAACTGTAATTGAAAAATAAATTTAAAATGGAAAACCATTGAAAAGTTAGGGTTAGGTAGGGAATGGAGGTGGGAGGTTGACAGGATTGAAGTGCACTCTGATTACAATTTGGAGATTGGAGGTTGGAGGGGGGCCAGAGTGGAAAGAAATGGGTTTATGAGGAAGCAATTACAAAACCCACATGAGATGATCCTAGTGGATGGACTTGATAGGTGGTAGGTGACACAGATGTAGAGAAGCAGTCAGATTTCAGTAATCTTTAGAAAAATGGATGTGAGAAGGAATATGGGAGAAGGAGGTGCCAAGGAGGGCTCCTTGGATTCTGGCTTGCTCCACTGGTTGGCAATATTAACTGAGAAAAAAAAATGGAACACTATAAAATAATGAAAGGATGAGCAAGAGTCTGACTGGGGGCACACTGAGTTTTGAGGTGCCTCTGAGACTGGCTATTAGTTCAAATTAGAGGCCTGGATCTGATGAGTCACTAGGATGTAGGGAGAAACTGAAGCTATGGGTGTGGATGAGAATGTCTTACCCATGCCTCAGTTTTCTCACCTATAAAATGGGACAACAGGAACACTCCGTGTTTGCCAGTTGGGAGAGATTATCATAGTGTATGTCAATTACTTAGCACCTCGTCTGGTGAGTCTTGCTCCCTCAGTAAATGTAGGTAATGATTATCTACCGCAGTTGGCTCACATTTTCATAAAGAGCCAAATACTAAATATTTTAGGTGTTGAGGACCATATGGTCTCTGCTGCAACTATTCAATTCTGTTCCTATATCACAAAAGCAGTCATCAACAATATGTAAAAGCATGGGCATGGCTGTGTATATATAAATGGGACATAGTGGGGTTAGCCCTGTGGCTTTTAGGTGCTGACCCCTACTCTATGCAGTCGCCCTAGTGAGAAACATAAGGAGCATCCATTTCTCCAGCCATATTACCACTATCCTGGTACCAAATCTCTTCAAATAGCCTCTCTGCCCTCCAGCCTTGCTTCTTTTTAAGCCACTCTTAGCATGGAGACCAGATAAGTCATGTCAAAATGGAAACTGAATATACCTCTTTCTTAGCTGAAAAATCTTCAAGGCTTTACATCACCCTGACAAAATATTTTCACAAGCTTCCTTACCCTCCCAAGTTCTGGCTCCTAACCCCTGACTCTCCGTTTTAGCTTTTGCTATTCTCTCTCTTCAACTACACATTTTTTAGAGAAGAAGGGAGCAGGAGAGAGAGAAACTTCAATATGAGAGCATAACATGGATCTGCTGCCTCCTGCATGCTCCCTACTGAGGATTGGGCATGTACACAGACCAGGAATCGAACTGGCAACTTTTCAGTCCACTGCATGACGCCCAACCAGGATGATGCCCATCCAACTAAGCCACACTGGCCAGGGCCAATTTGGCCTCATTTTAACTTGATTACATCTGTAAAGACCCTATTTCCAAGTAAGATCACATTCACAGGTACTGGGGTCTAGGCCTTCAAATTATCTCTTTGTGGGGGATACAATTTGATCCATAAAAGTTAACTGAGTTTAAATGTAATGATTATGATAGCTGTCTTGTTTTCTACTTTGAACAATACCTTTTACCAATAAAATTAATTGATTTACAAAATATGTGACTTTCACACAACTTTTCATTAAGATTTTATGATTACCTGGGAATAGGTTCTTAATAAAATTTATTCATAATCTACAAAAGATTGATCACAAAAACATGACTCTAGATTTTCCCTTTTCCTTTTCCACTCCATTCGGTAAGTCACCAAGTCACACTAGGTTTCTGCCTGCATGCTTCTCTTCTCTACTACCCACTTCTCTCCTTCACAGCTGCTCCTCTCTCTCCCAGGTGGTCCCCCAGCTCCCTTCCTCATCTTCCACCTCTTCTCCTAGCTGATATATCCCCCATGCTGTCATCTAAGTGTTCATTTTAAAAACTTTTTTCTAAGCCAGTTACTTCCCAACTCAAAGCCAGAATAATACCTGCCAGTGGCTCAGCCAGTTATGATATTCTGGGCACTTTGGGTACACATTTCTTATCCAATACTCCAAAGAGCCCCCCTCCATCACCACCACCACACCATAGGTTCTACTTCATACATTTCCAGAGAGGTCGGCTACATTTCCCAAGATCAAACAGCTGTAGTTCAAGTCAGTTTGACCACAAGGTTGGTCATCTTGCCTACAGTTCCAATGACTCCCAATTTTATGTTTCTGCACCCCTATCAATAATAATTTGAGCATGTGTGGCATATTCTATTTTCCAAAGATCAGAATGCATTTTCCAAAGATAGCTCCAACCTTTTATCTTTCATTGCATATGCTCTTCTGCTCAACCCCATCATGAGGTGGTTTATTTCCCCCACCCTTCTGAATCTAGTGGGCCCTGTGACTCTCTGACGAATAGAATATAGTGGAAGTGTAGAAGTGATGCTGTACCAAGTCTAGACGTACACTTTAACTAACCAGGGAGCTTTTTTGCTTTCTTCCTCTTGAAGGCTCTTGAGACTTCCCCATTTGGAACCCAGCCACCAGGCGGTAAGAAGCCCAAGCCCCATGGAGAGCCATGTGCAGGCTCACTAGTCACCAGTCCCAGATAAGCTCTCCCAGCCAACATCCAGCATCAACTGCCAACCATGTGAAATGTCTGTCTTGAACATTCAGTGCACTTAAGCCTTCAGATGACTGAAACCACATGGTAGACCCCAGACTAAAACTACTCAGCTGAGCCCAGACAATCCAGCAGATCGATTTTATAGCAATGTTAAGCAGAACAGCATGCAAGCCTAACATGTTTATTCTGTTCTTTAATAACTGAATACATGTCATACACAAAAATAAGAATAAAAAAGATGAGAGAAACATGAAATGATTAGCATTTTAAAATATCTTCCTAATTCTGATTGTTTTCTGGTACCATCCTTGGCTAAAGGCACAGGACCAAGGCATTATAAATGATACTAAATATACCTTTTAAATAGTCTTATTGATGATACCAATATCTTGTGGCCCACTGTTTGTCAGTTCTGACCATATCACTGCTATTTTTATCTCAGAACATGGATAATGAAGAACTTATATTAAAGAAATGGAAAAATTTTAGCTGTCTTATTTTTGTTTTTTGTTTTCTGGTTTTTATATGACTAATATTTTATTCTGGTTTTCTGCTGTTACTTTTTGTTTGTTTTGTTTTCAGCAATTTTTTAAGGCCAGTTTGTCCCTTTTGTAAGGATTATCAATGAACACCGGCTGACATAATCTGTAAATCTCCTTAACCAGGCTCCCATAATCACAATCACAACCTGCTAAAAGAGGGTGACCGAACAGGCTGCACAGGGACCTCTCAGAGCAGTGACACAGCCCCCGCCCCCCCCCCCCCAGCCCCCGCACACAGCTCGGAGTGTGTGACAGTGTGATAACCTGACAGACTGCGCAGAGGGTGCCCATGTCAGCCATTGTGAGTTAAACTGTAAGTACCATTTAATTTTTTCCTACATGTTGGAGAAAACATAGACATATATAATGAATGCGTCTGACACCCTACTGGTCTCTGTTACACATCCCAGGTGCACGCACTCCACTTTGAAACCACTGTCTCAAAGTGCAACCTCCTGAGCTCATTCTGTGGGGTTCTACATGCTCTGCAGCTGCCTGTCTGTCAGAATTTTCTCTTGCTTTATCTGTCCCTGCCTGACCTTCGCCTTGTCCTCATTTGCACTCCCCGTGCCCTTTGTACACAGAAGAAACCCTTACCCGTACAAGTGCCTAGGTCATCTCCAAGTACCCTGAAAAGGAGTGACGGTGGACAGAGAAACAGACAACCAAGGGTTCTAGACAGAAAGATTAGAAATTTCATTTCATGTTCAGAAACAATTCAGCTTATGTTTTTTTTTTGTTTTTTGGGTTTTTTTGTTTTGTTTTGTTTACAGAAATATAATCACACAATTTCTTTGAGGGAGAAATTAATCCTAATTAAATGAGACTTAACATCCAGGGTATTATATCCTGGATTACTTTGGAGAACATTTTGTTCTACACCAGAACATAAGTAGCTGCTCTGCTTTTAAGAGTGCAGGTTAATTTACTTTGAGGAAATTATTTGTAGTAGAATCCACAACATATTCCTATTAAGAAAAACTAAAAGGTATGAACCAATGGAAAATTAGATATTTTGGAATGCTGTAATCTTCTGGGAAATTTAATGGAAATGATTTTCCTGCCCTAGCTGGTTGCTCAGTGGTTAGAGCGTTGGCCCACGGACTGAAGGGTCCTGGGTTCAATTCCGGTCAAGGGCATGTACCTCAGTTGCAGGCTCGATCCCTGACACTGGTTGAGGCGCATGCCAGAGGCAACCAATCGACGTGTCTCTCTCACATTGATGTTTTTTCTCTCTGTCTCTCCACTTCCCTCCCACTTTCTCTAAAAAAAAAAAATCAATGGAAAGGAAAATATCTTCCGGTGAGGATTTAACAAAGAAATAAAAACAAAAAAAACAAAACAAACAAACAAACAAAAAAAAACGCTTTTCCTGTGAGTGTCATATATGTCAAGAAACTATAAAATACCAACTTCTCTGTGTCCCTTTTGCTCCATCAGAAGTAAACAGGGACCTTATCACCTCTTTCTCTTTGAGATCATTTCAAGTGTGCAACAGAGAGACACAGATGGATGAGGCAGTCCATCAAGCTTTCTCATGGTGAAAGTGCCAAGGGCACACCTCAGATGTTTGTCATCCCTGGCATGCCTTTTAGAAACCTCAAATACTCAATTATTGATATGGAACAATAGTTCTGGAGCCATACCATAGACCTGTCACCTGGATGAAATAAGGGCCTGTCATCATCACTGCTCTGGTGATTTGCAGACCACAGTCAAGGGCATGGAAGGAGGCTGGGGCTGTAAAAATGTGCCCTTGCTCCTGCTGCTTCTGAATGGGGAGTATCCCACGCACACCAAAACTTTCCATTTCTATTGTGTACTCCACCTGCCAGGGAGTGTGAAACAGCAACAAGACAAAGACAGGAAGTCTGATAACGGGTTTGTGGTGACTTGAATAGAAGAGGTCTTACTGATACAGTAATCTGACCCACCCCTTTCTTTAGCCCTGGTGGTTTTGCAGCGTGCTGGACAATTTAGAGGGGATGAAAGAAAAGCATTTATTTTGTAGAGTGTGAGAGATGGGTGTTATGAAAAGGGAGGTGGGAAAAGACTACTGGCAAGATGCTTCCTGCTGCAGGCAAGACTTGGGAAAGACGTAGACGAAGGTTGGCAGCCTGGAAGCTGATTGGCTTCCTAACACTTGCCTGTCCTGTGTGCCGCTTTGGAAAGTTTTCCTGTATGAGTTCTGCAGGTCGGAGACACTACTTTAACCCGCCATTTACTGAATCAGCTATGACACTTGAGGGTTGCCCTGCTGGTTGGTGTGCCAGTCCCCTCCTGTCTGGGCAATAAGTTTATTCTCTTTTGGATATCCAGTGCTTAGTACAGTCAGGCAAATGTGAACCTGAAAAGTTTTTTTAAATAAATTGATTGAATGTATAAATTCACCATGTTTTTGATTAAATTAAAAACTGATTGCCCTGGCTGGTGTGGCTCAGTTGGTAGAGCATCATCCCATGCACCAAAAGGTTACCAGTTCAATTCCTGGTCAAGGCACATGCCCAGGTTTCGGGCTTGATCCCCAGTAAGGGATGTATAGGAGGCAGCTGATCAATGTTCCTCTCCCTCTCCCTCCCCTTTCCTCTCTCTCTCTAAAAATCAATAAAATAAAATTGGTAGAGGAGCTGATATGTTTTACACACATACACATACATACATACATACATATGTGAGAGAGAGCAGAAAACAGATACCTATATAAAGTCATTATGTTAGGAATAAACAAATCAAAACTAGCTTTTCAATATGGCCATTTGTTCAGGCTCTGTGTCTGAGATATATTGAATCTTACTAAAAATGCCTTCATTTATTCACAACATATTTTGCCTATCTCCTCTAACTTCCACATACCTCTGGATAGACATTGAAATGCCCCTTAGAATTTTTCCTAAATCTTATTAAACTGTGAGTTCTGGTTTCACTGCAAGATTTGTTTCAAGCTCTACCCCCATTATCTAGTAGATATATGACCTTGGGCAAATCACCTAATGTCTCCAAACCTTACATTACTGACTCTGAACCTCAGCTGCCTTCGCTATAAAGGTAAAAAGGAAATGTGTAAGCCAGAGTATTTTACAAACTACTGAACGAAATATGTCTCAATTGTTTCTTTTTTCTAACATACAGTTATGAAGCTGATAGGCAAACCCTGTAATGCAGCAGTGAAGCATCTCTAGCTTCTAGAGTGACATTGCCAGATTCAATGGCTTTGCAAGCTTGGTCTAATTACTTAATCTCTCTGTGTCTTGATTTCTCCATTTGTGAAAAGCTATGAATAATAGAGTTTTTGTGAGTACTAAATGAGAAAATTCACATAACGCCTGTGCTAGTACCTAGCGAACTCTTAATCTATATTAGCTATAATTATTACAGTGTAGATTTATATTAGATCTGAAGGATTTTTGCTTTGAGAAAATTGGGCATCTATTAAACTTAAATTATTTATGATTTTAGTGAGAAGAAAGGATTCAGATACTTCACCTCTCTATAAATTTGTGCTATGGCTTCCTTACAACCCTGCTGCCCAACTGGGTTCCAAGTGGTAGTTTGACCTTAGATGCTCCAAAAAATCCTCTTGGTAATCTGACCACCCCAGATGGCCAGCACTTCTACCCGTGTACTAGGAGGTCCACTAGCTTTGCAGCCTTTCCTCAGATTACTGGAGCAACATACAGAAAAAGCCATCTTCCACTGGGGTTCTTTCAACATTTGGATTTGGTGCAGTCCTCAAGTGAGTTATAACCCGCTTCCTCAAAGAGTCTGGTTAATGTATATCTCTATTTTAAAAAAATTGGTTTGGAAGCTCTTTCTCACTTGATGGCATCCATTCTCCTCCCCGCCCCCCTCCCCACTGCCGCCCCACTATAAGCAAGCCCAATATATCACAGTCCTAATTTACAAAACAGATATATCACAGGATTTCTAATATGCAAATGTATTGCCACTGCCGGAAACCGATCATTGTCTCATTAATTAGAAAGGTGTGGACAAGGAACCTTGGAAGGCTGGTCAACCTTGAAGCTCTGAAAGGTCAGAGCCAACCACTCCCTATCTAATTGAGACAATGGTAATTGAGGCAACTTCCCCATCCTGTAATCATGTAAATCCTTACTGATATGATAATCTGCTTATTACCTGCTTAAGGGCTAGCTTAAGGGCTATAGGTGTTTCCCAAAGCTGCTTAAGGGTAATGGGTGTATCCCATAGCCTCAATAAAAGGGATAGCAAGTCCAGAGCCTAGCGGTAGTCCTCCCACTAGAGGTGGGCTCCCGCCTGGCCCCCCATTTTCCCAAATTAACTCTCTTCCAAGTCTCTTTTCATTTGTGTGCGGCCTTCTCCAGAACCTGAACCCTGAACTGGAACCCTGAACCACGCGGGACGTGAAAGGGGTTCCCACATCTGGCGCCCAACGTGTTAAGGGATCACACATGCCACAAATGGCTTTTAAATAGTAAATTCACTTTGTGCATGAGTGTAATCACTTTACAAAGTAAAAAATAAATCTGGTAAATTTATAATAATGCAATCACCAATTATATAAAAATAGGCTCAACAGTAAAGAACTATGTTTCTCCCTACCAGTCTATCTTCTGCTAGAGAAAAAGAAAGTTTTGCCTGGCCGGCATGACTCAGTGGTTGAGTATCAACCTATGAACCAGGAGGATATGTTTGGATTCCAATTCCCAGTCAGGGCACATGCCTGGGTTGTGGGTTTGATCCCCAGTGTACAGAGTGCAGGAGGCAGCCAACCAAACATCATTGATGTTTCTATCTTTCTCTCCCTCTCCCTTCCCCTCTGAAATCAATAAAACTATATTTTTTTTAAAAGAAAAAGGTTTTAGAATTGTGAACATATGTATGTGTGTTTTATGTTTACATGTTTTATCCCCAGTGATTCCAGCTACTTCAGTCTATCAGGATAATACCCTATTTGGTCATTAATTATGATGAAATAAAAGATCCTATGACAGGTCTAAATTGCAATGCATCGTCCTATGACTCTTTAAAGCAGGTAGCGGTAAACAGTAAGTAAGGTTTAGAAATAGAAAGTTTGGGGTGCCCTTGGCAGTCCCAGATCTGTCTGTTGCTTCAACAGTGTTTGGACGGAACAGCCCCAGGGATGTCCCTTCCAGCCTCCGGCCACTCTCCTGATCTTATCCAGTCACCGCCTTCAGAACCACCTCCAGGACCAGCCAACACACTGTTTTTTTTTTTCTACCTTAACTCCTTATTGCCGAACAACCATGAGCTCCCAAATTCTTCAGAATTATTCCACCGAGGTGGAGGCTGCAGTCACCCGCCCGGTCAGGCTGCACCTGCGGGCCCCCCACACCCCTACCCCACCCCGCACCTACCTCTCTCTGGGCTTCTATTTCCACCTGATGATGTGGCTCTCGAGGGCGGGGGCCGCTTCTTCCGCCAGTTGGCGGAGAAGAAGTGCCAGGGCGCTGAGTGTCTCCTAAAGTTGCAAAACTAGCACGTGGCCGCCTTCTCTTCCAGGACGCGCTGAGGCCTCCCAGGACGAGTGGGCAAAACTCAGGGCCATGGAAGCCGCCTGCCTTGGAGAGGGGCCTGAACCAGGCCCTTTGGGAGCTGCAGGCCCTCATCCTGTGACTCCTGCAGAACCGCTTCCGGGGTGAGGGGGTGAAACTCATCTAGAAGATGGGCGACACCTGGCTCACCTCCACAGGCTGGCCGGCCCCCAGGCTGGGCTGGGCGAGTATCTCTTCCAAAGACTCACACTCAAGCACGACTAGGAGCCTTTGGAGCCCAGAGGCCTTTGAGGGCCCCCTCTGCATCCCCTGGTGTCTGGCTTTTACCTGAGCCTCTCCCCAAAACTGCTAGCCATTCTTTTAAGCACCCTGAGCCCTCTCCCATGCATCGGACCAAATGAAACAATAAAGCTTTTTGCAGCAAAAAAGAAATAGGAAGTTTGGGAAATATAAGATAAAGGAGACTAATGAGAACTAATTTAGGGAGGTACTATGAGGATTATTAAGGAAATTGTATGCCAATAATTTATTCTATAGGCAATGAAAAACTTTTGATTCAAGAAATTCTATGTGATATCATTCTCCCAACAATACACAGAATGGGTCGAAGCAGGAGGAAGTGGAAAAGGGAGTGTGTGTCAATGTCCTGGTGCCTAACCCAGAAACTAGGAGCAGACAATGAAGGGCCCTCATTTGGGTTGCAGACTTCTCATCATGTCCTCCGTGGTGGAAGGGGCAAGGGATCTCTTCAACACCCCATTCTTCCCTCATCATGTCTTAAATATGCAAGCATTAATGGACAGTTCCGAAGGATGAATAACTCTTTCAGTGTGAAACTGTTCTGAACCTGGAGCCACAGAGCCATGAGCCAGTATGGCCTTGGACTTTTGCCTTGAATGGGTGTGAGCTATACTTTTCTTGTAAGCCAGCTTTCATGCAATACATTGCTTGCGGTGTTCAGGCATGTTACCTACCAACTGGTATGTATTCTCAGTGGTTTGCTGTGTTGATCACAAGAGAGATCACATACCTTGGAGATTTTTATATCTTTAGTAAGGCATTCAGCAACATTCCTCCACCTCAAGCAGCCAAAGGACAAACTTTGTAAAGAAAATAGTTGTAGAGGGAGCAAAGTTTTATGTGATGTGTCTTTGGTGCATTTTGTTTTAATAGCTTCCACTAGTCGCAACTTAATAAACTACCGTCAAGTTCCTCTTTAATTCCACTCCATGCCCCTTCCTCACTTCTGCAACTTTCAGCCATTAGAATAGGTCATGCGTACTATTTTACAGGCTTCCAGGCACACATCAAAGGATAGCATGAAGAAAAGGCAAGGGAAACAATCTTAGTTTGTTCAGGCTACTATAACAAAACGGGCAAGGCACCATTTAGACAGCAAACATTTATTTCTCACAGTTCTGCAGGCTGGATCATGGTGCCGGCATGCCTAACGGGGGTCCTCTTCTGGGCTGCAGACGTTTTGTTACGTCCTCAGTGAAAGAAGGGTGAATTATCCCTCTGGAGCCTCTTTTATGAGGCACTAATCCTAGTCCTGAGGGACTAGTCACTCCCAAAGGCCCCACCTCCTCAAACCATCACATTTGGGGATTAGGATTCAACATGTGAATTTTGACCAAACAAACAAAAATAATTTGTGTAATGTCTGTTAAGTGAAGAAACTAACACACACACACACACACACACACACACACACATATGCACTTTAGTGAAAGAACCAGGGGTCTTTATAAGCTGGCATGTGAACCTGTTTTCATCAAATGTGTCATCCAAGATTTGAGAGTTAATTTACTTGAGCGGATATGTCAGTATTACTCTGACAAAAAGACAGGAGCATGGACACACAAACACAAGATGTTCTTTATATGAACATACTCCACAATAACAATCACCCTCTATCAGATGCATCCTACATTAGGCCCTTCATTCCACACATGTTTCATACTCATCACACCACTTATAAGGTAGATATTATTATCATAAACCCCATCTGACAGATTAGAAAATTGGCCACAGTGCTCACAGCTGAGATTTATTTGAGGCGAGGCAAACCAGGAAAAAGGTAAATGGGACGAAGTCCAGAGGAAACCAGATACAAACTTCCAGGAGTCCTCTCCCTGAAGTCACACAGGATGCTTTTCATTCCTCCACCAACAAGTTAAAACAACACATGCAAAATGTTGTCTACCATAGAAGCTCATTAGAGATTCATTGCTCAGGTTTTTATTGGGGCGGGGGTGGGGGGTGGGGGCTGGGAGGGGCTGGTCCTGAAGGCACCCTATACTTAGCACATACCAAAATTTCTGACTCCTAGAACAGAAGCAGATGTTCAACAGAAACCACATTGTTTGTGTAAATAGTTTAGGCTCAGTGAGCCACTCTTATCAGGGAATTGTGGGAACCTCCTAGAAACCCAAATTCCCAGACACCAACCAAGGGCCAGCCTTGAAGCAGACCTTTGCAAGTCTAGCAGGCTCAGGCGTACTAGGTTAACTGTTCTGCACAGGAGCAGACTGTGAGGATGTGTTGTGCTGGTCTCAGTCTATCAAAAGGAAACAACCAGAGGAGCAAAGCGTATGTACAGTTTCCTATAGGCTTCTTAGTGGCCCATTCTCAGATATAATGGATTGACGTATAGTACAGAACAGGAAACACAGCAATATTTAATAACTATGTATGGTGCCAGGTGGGTACTGGAAACATCAGGGGGGTCATTTTGTAGAGTGTATGATTGTCTACCACTATGCTGTACACCTGCAACTACTACAAAATAATACAGAATGTAAACTGAAATTGAAAATTAAAATTTAAAAAACACATCCCATCTAATAAAAGCATAATGTGCAAATTGACCATCACTCCAACACACAAGATGGCCGCCCCCATGTGGACACAAGATGGCTGCCACAAGATGGCCGGCAGGGGAGGGCAGTTGTGGGCAATCAGGCCAGCAGGTGTGGGCAGTTGGGAGGGATCAGGCCTGCAAGGGAAGGTAGTTGGGGGCAACCAGGCCTGCAGGGCAGGGTAGTTTTGAGGGAGCAGGCCTGCAGGGGAGGGCAGTTGTGGGGAACCAGGCCAGCAGGGGAGAGCTGTTAGGGGCAACCAGGCTGGCAGGGGAGGGCAGTTAGGGGTGACTGGGCTGGCAAGGGAGGGCAGTTAGGGGTGACCAGGCCAGCAGGGGAGGGCAGTTGGGGGTGACCAGGCCAGCAGGGGAGGGCAGTTGGGGGTGACCAGGCCAGCAGGGGAGGGCAGTTGGGGGTGACCAGGCCTTCAGGGGAGGACAGTTAGGGGTGACCAGGCTAGCAGGGGAGGGCAGTTAGGGGTGACCAGGCCTGCAGGGGAGGGCAGTTAGGGGCAATCAGGCCAGCAGGGGAGCAGTTAGGCATCAATCAGGCTGGCAGGGGAGTGGTTAGGGGTGATCAGGCTGGCAGGCAGAAGCAGTTAGGGGCAATCAGGCAGGCAGCCAGGTGAGTGGTTGGGAGCCAGCATCCTGGATTGTGAGAGGGATGTCCAACTGGGGATCAGGCCTAAACAGGCAGTTGGACATCCCTTGAGGGGTCCCAGATTGGAGAGGGTGCAGGCTGGGCTGAGGGACACACACACCCCATGCATGAATTTCATGCACCGGGCCTCTATTGTGTGTGTGTGTGTGTGTGTATGTGTATATATATATATATATATATATATATATATATATATCTCAACACAAGTCACCAGATAGTTGGGGAAAGCCTACAACATGAAATGTACCACCTCCCAAAAGAAACAGAAACAAAGAGATGTGGGGGAGGGACAACACAAAGAAGAGAAGAAAACGGTTTTAGTTGTAATTGTTTTCCTCAGAAATATAGGTTTTAGTTATAATTAATGTGTTCAGAAATATAGGGAAGTTACTTCATCCATGAAACAAGAACATGATCATTTTAAAAAGAGAATTTTAAAAGCTCTTAGAAATATGGAGGCTAACATTTCAAATGAAAGAAAAAAAGGTTGGAATACAACAAAGGTAAAATCTTCCCCCTGAGACAGGCAAGCAAACCAGGACAAATGAAACAGGGAACCCGAGACAGTTCAATGGCCAAGCAGTTTATAGCCATCTACTAAATTGCAGAATCTTATCTTCCCTAACCAAGGACACTCAGGAGTAAATGGTTCACACTTCTTCCCAACCAGAGGATAAATAGCTTAAATTACCCTACTCAGGGAGATAGATAGCAGAAATCCAATTAGCATCATTTGTTCCAACCGCACCAAAGGGTGGATGAAGTCAGGGGAATAAATCTCATTTTAAATAATCAGCATAAAGCTGATGACTATTCTATTGAGATCCTCCCATAAGACCTCCCCTACCACCCAGCCTTTAAAACCCTCAAGAGGAAGGACCCAAGATATGTTCTCTAGGGAGCAAGTCAGAGCCTTTCCCTTCCCCCTCATCGCCCCTTCCCCCCACCCCCTCACCCAGGGGTGTTACCTTTGCCTTTCTCCTAAGCTCCAGGGGCACTTCTTTAGCTTCTGTAACTTGTTTCCTGAGCATACACAGCTCAGATGGCTCATTGTACTACCTCTGTAACTTTCTAAATAAATTTCTCATAATTTGAGTTCTTGGCTCAGAATTATTTCATTGCCAAACTCAAGAACTGAGGTCCAGTTTCACTGCCATCACCACCAGTAACACCCCGACCCAGAAAATTGAACACAAGGAGAGAAAAATGTTTTAAATTATAGGATCAGTCAAGGAGATCTAACATCAAGCAAACAGGAGTTTAAGAAAAACAACAACACCAAGGAAACATAAGAAGAAAATATCAAAGATATATGACCAGAAAATTTCCTAGGATGAATGACTAAGGACTCATGTTACCATCAAACTTTCAAACTCTAGCTTAAAAAGGTATGCTGAATATATCAAGAAAGAACAGAAAACAGGTCACAGGTAAAAAGGATGTGAAATAAGAGTGTTCTTGGACTTCTCATTAGTGACGCACAGGAAACTAGAAAACAATAAAGCATTTCCTTTAAAATTCAGATGAAAATCATTTCTAACCTAGAAGGCCATTCACAAATATCAAACTAGTGTAATAGTAGAACAAAAGTATTTCAGGCATGCAAGAATCAAAATATTTACCTCTCATGCACTCTTTATTTGGTGACTATTGCAGGAAATGCTCCACATGAAGGAGGAAGTAAACTAAGGAAGAGGAAGCCACGAGACTCAGAAATCTGGAGACCTAATAAAGAGAGAGGATAATGGGTAGCAAGGAGAAGTCTTAGAAAGACAATTCTGCAGCTGGCCTGGAGAGAAACCAGGACAGATGGGAGCAAGAACAAGAAAAGTAGCAGGAAAAAGAGTACAGAAGAAAAAAAAAAAGAACTAACAGATAAGTGGACATACTAGTATTTGACCTATGCAAAATTATATTGAGGCTACTAGATATTTGAGAATTCACAATAAATACATAGTAAAGTAAGCAAATGGAAGAAAAGAATGCAATAATTAACTAAGAAAAACTAAATGTTGCGCAAGAAAAGAAATGTAACCATTGTGTACTACTTGACTCAGCAGTGAATTTTAAAATTTTCCATCTGCTTCTCCAAACTCTCCAGCGACATCCCTCTACACTTGGAATAAAAGCTATACTCCTTAGCATGGTCTACAGGGGATTTTAGGATGTGGCCCACTCCTGCAATTTTTCCCTTTACTCACTAAACCCCTAGAAGTCTCATTTGCTGCTTCCTATACCAGGGACACTACCTCCAGATCACCCTGTGGGGTTTTGGTTTTCTTTGTATTTTTTTGGTGGTACTCAGGTCTTAGTTTACCTTTCTGTGAAGCTTTCCCTGACCGGCCAGTATGAATTAGTACCAGCTTTCCCTCAATTCTGCCCCTGTTATATATATTATATCATTTTATTTTCAATATTTTCTTTTCTTCCTGTTGCATCACTAATTGGAATATTTTGTTACTACAGTCATGCATCATTTAACAACAGGGATATATTCTGAGAAATGCACCGATAGGCAATTTCATTGGTCTGCGAATCTCACAGAGTGCACTTACACACAGCCTGATGGTTTAGCCGACTACACAATGGATTTTCCTCTACCCTTTTGGGTTCTTGAATGACACATCCTGCAGTGCAATGTGACCAGAATGTCATTATGCAACACATGAGTGTATATAAGAGTACATTGTGGCAATATTAGTTAATATTTATGTAGTACTTATTTGGACCAGGAATTGGTCTTTACATTTGTTATTTTACGTAATCCTCACAGCATTACTATGAGGTAGGTATTATTATTACCAACAACCTAGCCTATATAATAAAGAGATAATATGCAAATTGACCATCACGCCCTCACACGAGATGGCCGCCCCCATGTGGTCACAAGATGGCCTCCACAAGATAGCTGGCAAGAGAGGGCAGTTGGGGGGGACCAGGCCTGCAGAGAAGGGCAGTTAGGGGCAACCAGGCCAGCAGGGTAAGGCAGTTCGGGGCAACCAGGCCAGCAGGGGAGGGCAGTTGGGGGGGACCAGGCCTGCAGGGGAGGGCAGTTAGGGATGACCAGGCCAGCAGGGGAGTGGTCAGGGGTGATCAGGATGGCAAGCAGAAGCAGTTAGGGGCAATCAGGCAGGCAGACAGGCAAGTGGTTGGGAGCCAGTAGTCCCAGATTGTGAGAAGGATAGCCGACTGCTGGTTTAGGCCCGATTCCTAGGATTGGGCCTAAACCAGCAGTCGGACATTCCCCAAGGGGTCCCAGATTGGATAGGGTGCAGGCTGGGCTGAGGGACCTCCCCACCCAGTGCACAAATTTCATGCACCGGGCCTCTAGTGGTATATATAAAAGGCTAATATGCAAAGTGTCCCTCAGGAGTTCAACAGGGAGACCAGGAGTTCGATCGCTTGTTATGACATGCACTGACCACCAGGGGGTGACGTGGAATGAAGGAAGGCCCCATCCAGCAGCTGGCAGCCAGGAAAGGAAGGCCCCAGCTGGCAGCCAGAAGGCCCCAATCGCTGGCCAGGCATAGGCACCCTATCTATGCATGAATTTCGTGCACTGGGCCTCTAGTTTATAGATAAGAAAACTGAGCAAAGCTGGGATTCACACCCTGCAGTCTGGCCCCAGTTTGTGCTGAAACCACATGGACTTTCCTTGCAAATGTCATGAGAATAGAGACTTCACCTCCTCTTCATCCTTGTAGCCTCAAGATCTTATGCAAATATTTGCTCAGTAAATGCATTACAGTAATCAGAGGTCATTATCCCAAGGGAAATGAAAAGAAGGGGAGACTATTTATCCTCCTTTGCTATTAGATGTACCAGTGAACACGTCTCAGCTTTGTCTGCCTTTCAGTACCAGCTACTCTGATTCTTCTGGATTTACAGTCTCCTGACCAAGTTATTTCTGTCTTTATAGGCTTCAGGTCATTTGGCTGCTTTAGCACTTATCCACTACCCAGTGACTGGAGGACATGATGGTCCCACTCTCTGGGTTGTCCCCGAGGCGCAATAAGTATAATGGTGATTTTCCCATGGACCTAGTGGATCCAGTAAGTTTCCTAAAGAATACCAGAAGACTCATTGGGGAGTCTTGGAAAGAGCAGAAAGCTAAAAACTACTCCTCAATGGATCCTTAGCCAACCATAAATTGTTGCTGATGTATATAAGCAAAAGAAAAGGGAAATAAGTTAATTACCAGAAAACTTTTAAATAGTGAACATAGTAGGTGGCAGAATTTTCAACAGAAGATTTGGAAAATCTTAGTTCCTAAGGAATAGAATTGAAAGTTAGAAAAATAAGGTCAAAAGAACAATCCTTCTTTGGCAGAATTAAATGCCTAAAATGACCTAATAGATTTTTCCTTTCAAAATTTCATTATTCAATGAACAGTGCCTCTGAGTGCCTCTTTTGTTGGATTTGTTTGTCAGTGTATGCATTAATTAGTTTGCTTAAAAACAGCATTGTTTGCAACAAAAGAAAACCATGTTAACCAGTATTGGAATTGGTTAACATCCCCAGACACATGACTGTTCTATAGTATAAGTCAGTTCCTTGGGCTATAACATGGCTATTTCCTTTACCTATTGCCTAATCTAAAAATGGTGATGATTTAGCAGATTGGCATTACTGGGTTTGTTTATTGTAATCTTCATGGTATTCAGTTCATATTGCTATGATGCAGTTTTTTGTATGAACTTTCCCAGAAATATTTACAATTTATGCTAACAGTAGTTATACAGTTTCACCACTGACATTCTTTAAAAATCAATGAGAAAATAGCAGCTCTATAAGATGAGTTTGGCAATAGGCATCATAATTTACTGTTCTATTTTTTATAAGCCTCTATCTTTTAGTAGTCAATTGGAATCCAAACAAATCCAGACATGGAAAAATGTACCTGCTGTTCAAAAACAAGTATAAAATTGAAAATAATTAGCTTCCCAGACAAGAAAAAACTGAAGGAGTTCATCACCACCAAACCTATATTACAAGAAATATTAAAGGGACTTCTTTAAGAAGAAAATTTAAAAATATGAGTAAGAAAACAGCACAAAGAAAAAAATTCTCACTGACAAAGGCAAACACATAATAAAAACAGTGGGTCAACCAATACTAAAGCTAGTACAAAAGTCACAAGGCAAAAGTAGGAAGATCATGTTAATTATAATTATCTCTTTTTAAGAGATACACACAAAAACATACAAGTAAAAAAATAATAATGACAAAAACATAAACACAAAGGGAATCAGTAAAAATGGTAGTGTTTTTAGAATGTTTGAATTTAAGTGACCATCAACTTAAAATAGACTGTTATAAACATAGCTTGATATATATGAAACACACGTTAACCACAAACCAAAAATCTACAAGAAATAAAAAGAAAGGAATCCAAACACAACTCTACAAAAAGTCATCAACATACAAGAAAAGAGAGCAAGAGAATAAGAGAGAACTATAAAAACAATAGGAAACAATTAATAATATGACAATAACTACATACCTATTAATAATTACTTTAAATGTAAATGAAGTAAATGTTTCAATCAAAATACAAATGGATAAAAAAGTTGTACATATATACAATGAAATATTACTTGGCCATAAAAAAGAATGAATTTTTACCATTTATGACAACATGGATGTACCTAGAGGGTTTTATGCTGAGTGAAGTAAGTCAGACAGAGAAAGACAAATACTGAATGATTTCACTTATATGTAGAATATAAAATAAATGAACAGAACAGAAACAGACCCATAAATACAGAAAACAAACTGATGGTTGCCAGAGGGGAGGGAAGTTGGGGGTGCTGGGTGGAAAAGGTGAAGGGACTAAGAAGAACAAATTGGTAGTCACAAAACAGTCACGGGTGTAAAATACAACATAGGGAATGTAGTCAACAATATTATAATGACTATGTGTGGTGTCAGGTAGGTGCAAAAAAATATCAGTTATATAAATGTCTAAGCACTATGATGTATACCTGAAACTAATATAATATTGAATGTCAACTGTAATTGAGAAATAAAACTTTAATGAAAAGAAAAAATCTATATCGAGAAATATGGAATAGGTAGTTGATGTAGCTCAATTAATACTGTAAAGCACCATTAAAAGTGTAAGATTCGTGCAGAGGAACTATAATTATAGAGAGATTGCAAGATGTGATCAATATCTTATTTCCTGACTTCAAAAGTTTACCCTACTCTGACCTTCCCACCTTCCACCCATATTCATTCCATTGTAAAATATAGTCACTGTTCTCAAAAAAATACCTGGGAATGAGTGAGCCTCATGGTGAGTGGCATGATGGAGGGTATAGATGGAGAAGAGGTGAAACAGGGAGGAAGGAGTTAGAAACATACATATGGAAATGTGAGAGCTCATTTTTAGTAATAGTAAATCCTCCATTAAGGCCATACAGGAATGCATGCACACAGAAGAACAGTAGGAGAATAGATTAGAAAAATGCCTCATATAGTAAGCTAAATTCAGTAGACATGGGGGGAAGCCACAGAGGTATTTTGAGTGGGGGAATGAAATAATCAAAATAGTACCTTAGGAAAACTAAGAAAAATTAAGCTTCAGATCAGTTAAGAGAAATTTGAAATAATTCAAGCAAGAAGTGCTCTAGCCAGTTTGGCTCAGTGGATAAAGCCTCAGCCTGCAGACTGAAGGGTCCTGGGTTTGATTCCCGGTCAAGGGCACATACTTTGGTTGCAGGCTCAATCCCAGGCCCTGGTCAGGGCATGTGCAGGAGGCAACCAATTGCTGTGTCTCTCTCACATCAATGTTTCTCTCTCTCTCTGTCTCTCCCTCTCCCCCAACTCTCCCTAAAAATCAAGGGGAAAATATCCTTGGGTGAGGATTAACAAATAAAAAAAAAGAAGTAATGAGAGCATAAATTAGTACTCTAGCAATGGAAATGAGAGCACATATAGATATAGAGAAAATGGAATCCATAGGATATGATACTAATTAAATGTGGGGGCAAGAGAGTAAGGAAGAAGTAAAAGATGGCTGCACTTTGGTCAAATATGCACCCTTGCTACAATCAGCTGTGGCTGAGGTGGGGTAACCTGTCAGGAACATAGATAGCCATGTAGGCCTGTCCCTTTGACAGGAACAACACGTAGGGACATTATCTAAGAAATGGGAAGGCTAGTCACCCCAAAGTACTAAACTCAGTACTATATTATGCCTGTTTAACAAAACAACCAGGCACACACTTCAAAACAAAGTTAAAATGAAAAAATGAGAGTGCAGATTCTGTGAATCAACTCCCAGAGCTGATTCTGTGACTATTGCAGGGGATCAAAATGTTCCACTTTGGCATAAGAATCAGTTAGAGCTGAAGGTACTTAAGATCCAACAGATGCAGAATGAAACCTTCATGTAGCATCCTTCTCTGACTAAAAGCAGAAACCTCAGAAATGAGGACTGCCATATATGTTCTCTCCTGGGAAAGGTTTATGGCTGAAGAAGGCGGAAAGTCAGCAATGAGTTGGATCTTCACTAACAAACCTTGTTTTTCCCATATATTTACCCTCCCCTAGTTTGCCACCCTTCAAAGCCTAAAGCCTTTACCTTCATCTTGTCTCTTCTCCACAAATTTATTAAGAAGCTATGTAACCCCAAGTTCTATCACCCCTTTGCATTACTCATCACTGAATTTCTCCCATGTATATGCATGCTGCGCACATTAATAACCTCTTGTTTTTCTCTTGTTAATCTGTCTTTTTCAGTCTAATTCGCAGGGTACCAGGCAATGAACCTAAGAGGGTTGAGAAAAAAGGTTGTTCCTTCCCCAGACTATCCTATATAATAAAAGGCTAATATGCAAATTGACTGAACGGTGGAATGACCGGTCGCTATGATGCACACTGACCACTAGGGGGCAGACGCTCAATGCAAGAGCTGCCCCTTGATGGTCAGTGCGCTCCCAGGGGCGGAGGGCTGCTCAGCCAGAACCCGGGCTCACGGCTGGTGAACGCAGTGGTGATGGTGGGAGCCTCTCCGCCTCCGCAGCAGCGCTAAGGATGTCCAGCTGCTAGCAGTCAGACATCCCCCGATGGCTCCTGGACTGCGAGAGGGGGACACCGCCCCCCCCCCCCCCCAGTGCAAGAATTTCATGCACCGGGCCTCTAGTTAAAACATAAAGAAGAAAGTGATAATTCATATGCTGATAAAACAACAACAACAAAAAACTGTTGGTTGCCTTTCTGTTTGAACTAAAGGCAGATGAGTGGACTTTTCACTATTCAAAGGGCAGTGTGGATCTCTTGCTTATATTTTTACATTTTCAGCTGACCGCATAGTCAAGAGACAATGGCTCTTTGCTGCTCTAAATAACTAGATCACTTCAGTATTTTCTAACAGTCTTCCATGGATTCCATTGTTTTGATTTTAGTAACACATAATTTAGATATAAAATATTGTGCCTATGTATGTTTGTACATTTTTCTGGGGAGATTTTCCTACTTTTCATAAGATTTACAAAGTGATGTCATATCCAAGAGTGTCTAGAATCCCTAGTGAGGTGGAAAGCAGACTGGACTAGGAGTCTCTAGTGTCTCACTATGCTTTGCTATTTTTAATCTTAAGCAATTCTAGTAAGTTTTTAATTTTCATTTTTCCTCATGCATAAAATGGGGCTAATCATAGCTGCAATGCTTTCCTCATACAAATGTTTTGAGGTTACAATTCAATGTTATGTAATTTACATAGAATTTAAACATAGAAAGCATCATTATCTTAGTTAAGCCAAGAAGTCTTTCCTCAAGCCTGGATGTGTTCTCTTATAAACACCAGAGTTACTAACCTTGCAAGCATACAGAACATTCACCAACACTGACAACCATGGAATCCCCAGGTAATGCATTATGCTTGCCCATGTAGACTTTATAACTCTACCTTTTGTCTTCAATGTTCAAAGAAACAGTTATTGTGATACCAGATTCCTGAACCAACATTTAGTAAGTACCAAAATCAAAACAATTTAACTTTGAATCTGAATCTGAAAAAAGGAAGTGAAATGTACATGGCAAAAATTACCATAAAATGTATGTGGCAAAACTACCCTTTAATGTGGTGTGGAATTCTAACAAATGCTAAGTGACCATCCTGTGCAAATCCACCCTGGGCCTCAGGCCCAAACTGTGTTGTCTTTGTTAGAGACATCTGTGGAATGTTTGGCCTAGAACATCCCAATAGGTGCTCCTCCTGTCTAGATTTATAAGGAGTCAGACATAATTTGAACTCTCAAATTACACCCTAAGCTTCTTAGGGGTTCCTAAGGCAAATAACCAACTACTACGGTCAAAAGAGTCAAAAACGGCCCTGGCCGGTTTGGCTCAATGGATAGAGCGTCAGCCTGCAGACTGAAGGGTCCCCGGTTCGATTCCGGTCAAGGGCATGTACCTTGGTTGTGGGCAAATCCCCAGTGGGAGGTGTGCAGGAGGCAGCTGATCAATGTCTCTCTCTCATCGATGTTTCTAACTCTCTATCCCTCTCCCTTCCTCTCTGTAAAAAATCAATAAACTATATTTAAAAAAGAAAAAAAGAGTCAAAAACATTTCTCAAACTAAGGGATAAACTGTAAATGCAACTGGTCGAATATTTAGATCTACATATCAAAATAAAGAACTAATACGTTGGTTCTTTTTAGATGAAATACAATATTCTTACTAATGGAATTAACTAATTTTACAAATGTTTCACAATTTTTCAATCACAAAGAAGCATGTGTCTTTTAGTATGATTTCTCTGGATGATTGCTTTCTGTAGTGTTATTTCTTCTATTTGTTAAACATTTTTCTCCTTTCCTCTTGACTTTTTTCTACATGTTTGGAGCATGATAATCTCTTTAAGATTTTCTTTCTCTCATTAACCACTGAACATAAGAAAAATGTTTTGCAAAATTAATTTTTCCCACAAAAAGGCATGGCCTATATGACAATAGGAAAATGTTTATGTAATGTGCTATCCTGTATTAATGTGGTGATCTAATTCCTAAGTTATTTTAAGGGCATAGGTACTCAGTTTCTAGAGGTAATATTATCAGCTTGTGAATTTAAGGGGGCTAATTGGAAGCACAGGTGTTCCAGAAAAGACCAATTCTGCTTTGGCTTTGCATTCACCATTGACATTATGAATCACAGACTACAATGGCAGGCGTCCTCAAACTACGGCCCGCGGGCCACATGCGGCCCACCGAGGACATTTATCCGGCCCGCCGGTGCTGCTGCCTGTCCTGCTTAGCAGCTGACTTGTCCTGGGCCCGCAGTGCGCATAGGAATTTGTTCATAGTTTTTTTTTTAAAACTATAATCCAGCCCTCCAACGGTCTGAGGGACAGTGAACTGGCCCCCTGTTTAAAAAGTTTGAGGACCCCTGGACTACAGCTTATGATAAAAATGTTTGCACGTATTTGCAAAGTTATGTTTACGAATCAGAGCATTCCTAGTCCTTAATGTTGCAACATTTCAAAACTTTCAGTCGCACCTCACCTTTATGTCTCCATTGATTTCTATAGAATCCAACTTTAGAGGCCTTAGTTGAGGGCACTGACATTTATTATCAAACCAGAGGCCCGATGCATGAAATTCCTGCAAGGGGCTCGGCCCCTGCCGCCCAGGAGGCTGCCTCTGCCTCGGCGCTGCCCACAACAGCTTCCTCCGGAAGGACATCCGGTCTAATTAGCATATTACACTTTTAGTATTATAGATGGGCTACAGAGGCTCAGGAAAGCCCATCAGCAGGAATGTTTACCATAAGTCACATCAAATATTTAGCACTTTGGGGCAGCTGTTGAGGGGATAAAGTTACAACACAAAGGCTGCTCACATTTACAACTGTAACGTGAGCAGACTAGTCAGTTTCCTTCTGTGCTCAAAAAGAATGATAGTATCACACAGGAAGTAGAGGATGCCTGGGATAATCATTTCTATCGCGAAAAGTCCCAGATCCTCACTCTGATATGGTAACGAAATCCCCTTGGGCAGCGTAAGGCTGTGCATGCAGTGGGTTTTCATAGAGTGGTGGTTGCCAAGCCTAAAGAGAAACAGAGAAAGCTCTTCTCTTTTCCATCTTCCTACTCCCAATAAGATGCATTCAAAGAAGCAGACAACATAAAGTCCCAAAAGATATAACCAATCCAAACCCTCAGGATGTCCACAGTTTAGAAACAAGCCTTCATTGATACACAGAAATAGTTTACTAATAAGCCCAGACCTCCCTGGCCTATATCTTGATATTAGAAATAAAGAACTAAAGGGGAGCAGCATAAGCCAGCCAAACAATGTCTGAGTGGCTGCAGATGCAGGAGAATCTCTGAAAACAGAAGTTGCCCTTCTCTTACACTTACAAGGGAAATCTCCATTTGTAAGGGTGTCTCCCTCTCTGTGCCAGAAAGAGGAAGACAGCAAAATCTCTAGAAACTCTTATCAATAGAGAAGGCACCTACTTAAATCTGAATAACAACCTTACTCTTGTTTACTGTGCTTTCCCTGATAACATCCCATAACTTTCCCCCCAACATTGGTGTTTTTTTTTTTTTCTTTAGCTGAAGATGTAAAGGGGTAGCTTGGGCCATTTCAGGGAGTCCCTCTGTTTTTCTGGGTATCACCCGTGTATGGTGGAGGTATACATGCTATTAAATTTCTGTTGTTTTTCTCTTGTTAATCTGTGTTTTATAACAGAGAAATGTCAGCCAAGAACCTAGAGGGGTAGAATTATTTTTCTTCCCCTGTAGAACTAAAAGTCTGGGCCTGAACTAAGGGACAATATCTAAAATTATGGCCCTGGCCGGTTTTGCTCAGTGGATAGAGCATTGGCCTGCGGACTAAAGGGTCTCAGGTCCGATTCCGGTCAAGGGCACATGCCAGGTTGCAGGCTCGATTCCCAGTGGAGGGGCGGGGCCGGGGGTGGGGTGGGAGGATGTAGGAGGCAACCAATTAATGGTTCTCTGTCATTATTGATGTTTCTATCTCTCTCTCTCTTTCCCTTCATCTCTGAAATCAATAAAAATATATTTTAAAAGATCTAAAATTATGAAAACAATTGAGATGAGATACACAGCTATTGAATAAAATCATAATTTGGTTTCAATTCTGAGCACAAACCTCTGTAATAACCAAATGACTGTTTTCAACTTTCTTTCATTAACGTTTTAAACCCATTTCACATAATTAGACCTTCTCAGTTTCCATGAGCTGACAGGCAAGAGAAATTCTTACCTACAAATGGAAAATTTTCTTAACTCTTCTTCCTTTCTCTCCATAGTTCTAAAGTCAAATGAAGTTATTCATTACAGAAGCTCACTAGATGAAAGATTAGCAAAATTAAATTGTCTTTCCCCCACCCCCCCCTCTTTTCCTTTTTTCTCGCCACCACATGTTCCATCAATGCCCTTTACTTAGGTCAACTCAACTAGTTCTGTATCTCTGAGCCTTGCCTGTGTCTGGAATGGGAACCCCTCTCACAGTCAGGCCTCAAGTCCTGCCCCTGTCCTTCACTTACCCAGACAATGAGTTGTCTTATCTGTCCCTTTAGGGTATGTGTCTCTTTAAAATCTCCACCTTAAATATCTAGCAAAACATAGTATGTACATATCATTTTTATACACATGCTATTCAATATATGTACCCATTCTGTGTGTGTCTATATTAAAATATAAACTCCCAGGCCAGACCATGTCTTGAGAATCTGCAGAGGACAGAACTTATCATGGTGCCATGTATAAAGAATATTTTAGAAAATAAATTGTGATGATGATAGCAATACTTAGGTAAAAGTAGGAAGGCTTTTGAGATAATAAAAACAAACTTAAAGAAACATCATGTACTCCTTAGATCACACCTAGAGTACAATCCTTTCTTTCCAGATCTTAGTAATGTTTCAGAAAACAGAACTGAGACTACCTGAAGATATCCTCTAGTTTGCTGCATATAAAATTACCTTGTAAAAGAGACAGTGGTTTTTGAACCCATGTTAAAGGCCCCATGAACTTAGAAAAATGCATAATCAACCACAACTCTGTGTAAGAGAGAGAAAATCTGGAAAAGCAAGGCTGTTTATTCTCATAATTTTCCCCTTTTACTCATTAACACTATACTCATTGAAGTGTATTTTCCAGCTGCAATTAAACAGACATCAGCAAACCAGAAATAGAATATCTAACCATAGAAAAAAAGGATTGCTGCATGTTTTCACTGTGGCACATTTGCATGATCTCTTTTTAAAACAAAACAGTGTTTCCATTCAGTTCTGCTTAATCTTAGTGGGCATTTTTGTTTGATTTAAAAAAAAAAAAAAAGGGGCACCATTTACTTATTTCTTGTAGGTGAGATTGTGGCTAAGCACAGTTGAGCTTTATTTCTCCTAAAAGTTCAGACTGCATGAAGGAATCTCTTATTCCTAGATGTTAGATGGAAGACGAGGGACCCTACCCGTGCATGAATTCGTGCACCAGGCTTCTAGTATATATAATATATATAAAATTTGCTTTTATTATTTGAAACCTTCATTTTATCCATTCTGTACTATCTATGCTTTATCAGTTTTGGATGCCCCCCTTTTTTTCAGTTGTATTTAAGAGTGGATGGAAGATCAACTCCTCTAAACTCTGTGAAGCAGAAATGCCACCACAGCTTTTTGAACTGTAAAGAGTTTATTAAGTCCAAGAATATTTCCTCAGCTTTGAGTTGCTGTGCAAATGGATTCAACACAGCTGCTCTTCAGTTTCCAGGAGCTAATTACCCTTGATTAGCATAAGAATGACAGCTATTAGGGGGCTCCGTTTCTTAAAGATGCCCTCCGGTTATATGATTTGTAACTCCTAGAAGCTTTAATTTTCACAAGGTACAAAATAAGAGACTTCTGCTTTTCCTGGCGATGAGACGGTGTTACGTCCCCCAGCCCCCATCGTCACCTAGTGGTCCACCCCTCCTTCATTAGGTACCCCCAGCCGAAAACTCCTGTCTACAGCCAGGGGCAGCCCCAGGCCTCTTCTCCAAAGTCCCCACCTCCCGCGCATCTTAGTCATTGAGAAAAGCTTCCTCTTCCTTTGCAAACTTCGTAACAGGCAGGGAAGGAGCCGCCAGCAGCCTTTTATCTCCGCTCACAAATGCAGCTGTGAAAACGCCTGAAGAGGCACATCCTGTGAGCCGGGGCCAGACAGAAGTCTGAAAAGCATGCAAGGTCCCGTCCAGCCGCGATTGACAAAGAAGATATCTCAACACAGACCACGGCGCTGCATCGTCCGTCCCCTTTCTGCCCACCGTGTCTTTGAGGAATCGCAGGCTCCATCCATACACACACTTTCTGTAAAACAGAGTCAAAATCATAAGCAGTTACCTTCATTGTCCCGGCGGCTGTGGGGATGGCTGGAGCTGAGCGGAGCATCAACCCGAAGTGTCCCAACCTCGGTGCCTGCTGGGTCGTGGGCGGCGGAGCGTCTGGGGAAGCAGCCGGGGTGGTGGCTGCTACACGTGGCGGCGGGACTGCGGTCCGGCCTCTCGCAGAGAGATGCTGGCTCTCGGGCTGATTACATCAGCAGGAAGAGCGGTGAGGGTGTGTTTCCCCCAGACCGCCCCCTGAGGGTAGCTCGTTCCCAGCACGAAACTCCTGATCCCCGGCCCCGCTCTGAGCCTCGCCCACCCACCGCTCACCGCTGGGACTTTGCCATTTCCAGAGCAGAGCGCGTTGTAGTCGCGACCACCAAGCACTGCAACGTGTACAGGGCCCCTTCCTGGCTTTACAATTTCCAGTTCACTTCGGTTCATGCTACCTACGTTCCATGTCCCATTGCATGTGCGGTGCAGCGTCGTTATCTTCCTTTCGCCTTTGGGTACAGCAGCCGCTGGACATCCTTTTGGCTTTGGTCTAGTTGCATCAGGAGCAACAATGCTTTGGGTATTTACTTGTTCTCGGTTCTTCCCTCGGAAGTGAGTGCTTTCCAACCTGGGAGTCTTCTCTTTCAGCAATACAGTCACCGCCAGCCACGGGCGCCCACGTAGCAGTTGAAATGTGGCTAGTGTGACTGAGGAACTGAATAGTATTTTATTTTATTTCACTTAAATTTATGTTTTAAAATATACTTTTATTGATTTCGGAGAGGAAGGGAGAGGGAAGAGAAAAAAAACATTCATGATGAGAGAGAATCCTCAGTGGGCTGCCTCCTGCACGCCCCCTACTGGGGATGGAGCCCACAATCCAGGCTTGTGCCCTGATGTAGAATAAAACAGTGACCTCATGGTTCATAGGTCAAATATCAACCACTAAACCATGCAGCCAGGCTAATTTAAATAGCCACTGGTGGGCAGCATAGATAATTATATAAGTTCAAATTCTTACAAAACCGCTGGTGTGGCTCCAGAAAATGGGTGCTGTACAGCCTGGTCAGTGGAGGTCTCAGTGATCACAGCTTTGTGGGTCCATGGATAGCAGTTAGGATGTGCATTCAGACTGGCTTATTTCCTCAGGTTTAGGAAATAGAAAGCTGGATCCATATACATGGGATTGTATTTAAATCCACTTGGGGAAACATTTTTAAAAAATAAGCAACATTTCATTTTTTTTCTCTCTCTCTCTCTCTAAAATAGGCAACATTTCAGACATTATGGATCCCCAGGAGATTTAGAAACCAATCCCACACCTGGAAAAGTTAGATTCTTAGGGGTCTTGGACTGTGGATTCTGAGAGAGATTAGATTGCTGCAGTGTTTATTCTGGAACAAAGCAGGCTGTATCTTAAATACTGTGAAGGAAGTTTCTAGGTTTGAATGTTAATCTCTTAGATTATTTAAAGATAGCTGAATTTCAACTTGTTGGCTTTCTAAATGGATTTTAACTGACCATGGATATTCAAAGGCCACTATGGAAAAGCTCTCATATATTTAAAGTGTGCATGTGCACAAATACACACACACACACACACACACACACAGAGCATGTGTTACAGGATGGCTTTATTTTGAAAATATTGAAAGTGGAAGAAAAGCAAAATTTCACTATTCAGAACTTTCATTGTTAACAATTTAGATATTTTCTGGCTCTTTTCCTTTTCTCTATATTTGAGACCATCTATATCCTATCTAATAAAAGAGTAATATGCAGATTGACCATCACTCCAACACACAAGATGACTGCCCCTACGTGGTCAAAGATCCTGCCCCCATGTGGACACAAGATGGCCACCACAAGATGGCCAGCAGGGGAGGGCAGTTGGGAGGGACCAGGCCTGCAAGGGAGGGCAGTTGGGGGCAATCAAGACTGCAGGGGAGGGCAGTTATGGGTGACCAGGCCTGCAGGGGAGGGCAGTTAGGGGCAAACAGGTTGGCAGGGGAGCAGTTAGGCATCAATCAGGCTGTCAGGGGAGTGGTTAGGGGGTGATCAGGCTGGCAGGCAGAAGCAGTTAGGGGCAATCTGGAAGGCAGGCAGGCGAGCAGTTGGGAGCCAGCAGTCCTGGATCGTGAGAGGGATGTCCCAGATTGGAGAGGGTGCAGGCTGGGCTGAGGGACACCCCCTCCCCCATGCACGAATTTCGTGCACCGGGCCTCTAGTATATATATAAAAGCCTAAGCAACCATTTCAACAGAACAACTGATTGACCAGTCGCTATGATGCACACTGACCACCAGGGTGCAGACGCTCAATGCAGGAGCTAACCCCTGGTGGTCAGTGTGCTCCCACAGACAACTTCTCATGGCCCCTTCCCCCTGCCAGCCACCTCCTCCATAGGCTCTGATGGGGGCCGGCTGGCCAACCTCCACGGTCCCTCCCCCTGGCCAGCCGCCCCCCCCCCCCCATAGGCCTCAATCACCAGCCAGGCCGAGGGACCCTACCCATGCATGAATTTGTGCACTGGGCTTCTAGTATATATAATATATATATAAAATTTGCTTTTATTATTTGAAACCTTCATTTTATCCATTCTATACTATTTATGCTTTATCAGTTTTGGATGTCCCCCTTTTTTTCAGTTGTATTTGAGAGTGGATGGAAGATCAACTCCTCTAAACTCTGTGAAGCAGAAATACCACCACAGCTTTTTGAACTATAAAGAGTTTATTAAGTCCAAGAATATTTCCTCAGCTTTGGATTCAACACAGACATTCTACTTGTCTGGACTTCCCATTTTGAGACTCATGTAAGCTAGAAAAATATGAGTTTTCTATCATTTTATTATTTCCTTATTTGTTTATGCTTTTATTTGTAGCCTTCTTTTTTAATAAGAGGTTTTCATAGATGTAGGAATTTGGTAGAACTTACAGAAAACCTTAGGGGAAGGTGTTATAAAAGTCTACTAGGGGCCCGCTGCATGAAATTTGTGCACTGGGTGGGGGGGGGGTCCCTCAGCCTAGCCTGCCCCCCCTCACATACTGGGAGCCCTCAGGGGATGTCCTACTGAGGCGACCGGGCTGATCAGGGGAAATCACTAGCCCCATCACCCCGTTGCTGCAGCCACTGCCAGTCACCGCAGCCACCAAGGTGTTTTCATCAACACAGACTCCAGTCCCTTCACCATGAAAAAATGACAACTTTCTTTAGGCATTTTCAAGATGTGTCTTTCATAGGATATGACATTCCTTTCTTTATTTTTTTTTCATCCTCACCTGAGGATATGTTTCGATTGATTTTTAGAGAATGTGGAAGAGAAAGGGAAAGACAGAGAGAAACATCAAAGTGAGAGGAACACTTTGATTGGTTGCCTCCTGCATGAGCCCTGACCTGGGCCCCAGCCAGTGAGGAGCCTGCAACCTAGGTATATGCCCTTGATCAGAATTGAACCGGACCCTGCGGTCGGCAAGCCTAGGCATTATCCACTGAGCCAAACTGGCTAGGGTAGGATATGATATTTCTTAGCCCTCCAGCAGCAGACCTTCCTTTTTTTCTCCAGGAGTGTGGTGGAAAAACCCTAGAACACCTTTTTGGATTCTTATACCCAAGTTACTAAGAATATTACCAGTGGCAAACAGGGAGCTTAGCCAATGAGTGGTCAGAAAAGGTATTTCCTCTGTAGTTCACACTGATTGCCTCCGATCTCTGGCTCCACCCTTGCCAAGGCCTAAAGCCTCCAGGCCTGGGCAGGAGCCCCCCCAGCTCCTTCCCATCTCCTGATCACTCGGCTCCGCCCCTGCCCAGGCCCCAAGCCTCTGGTAGGGGCTTGGGGCCTGGGCAGGGGACCCCCAGCTCCCTCCAATCGCCCGGCTCCACCCCTGCCCAGGAGCCCCCTGGCTCAGGTCCTTCCCAGGTTGCTCAGGACCCACGGGGGGCCTACCTCGGAGTGACCTGGGTGCTGAGAAAGTTCCCAGGACCCAGGCTGCTGAGCACCTACATATGCAAATTAACCTCCATCTTTGTTGGGTTAATTTGCATACTCACTCTGATTGGCTGTGGGCGTGGTGGAGGTACGGTCAATTTACATGTTGGTCTATTATTAGGTATGATGATAATTTAAAAAATTTCAGTGTAGTTGGCAGAATACTACATCCATGGCATTCGTTTAAGGGGACCTGCTCTTCAGCATGTGTTACAGAATCGTCATCTAGCACTGTCCAGGAAGGCCAGGCTCTCTGCTAGTCTGTCTCCTCCATCAGTCAGGCCTCTCGAATTAGCATATTAGATATTAAATATGGATTTCTATTGGCAAAACTAATGTCTGTATATTAAGAGGGTAGATGTTAGATATTAGTTCTCATTGTTGAAAATAATATCCTTTCTATAAATATGTATAGGCAAAATAAGTTAGGGACATTCTCTAAAGCAATTCACAGTTGTTGGTATGGTAGGCCTTCCCCCTTGACCCCTGCCTTTGTGTAATCCCTTACCCTAAAATGGGCTAGATTGAGTGACTTGATTGTAATGAATAGTTTATGGCAGAAGCAATGGGATATTACTTCCAGGATTAGGTTTAAAAAGACTTGCTATTTTGATGTGTGTGTGTGTATGTGTGTGTGTGTGGTTCTTCTCTCTCTCTCTCCGTCTCTTTCTCTTGGATTGCTCATCCTGAGGGAAGCCAATGCCAAGTTGTGAGGCAAGCCTGCTGAGAGGCCCATGTGGAGAGGAGCTGAGGGCTGCCAATGATCATGGGAGTGATCTTGGAAGTAGAACGACCTAGCTTCCTAGATCACTCACATGATTTATTGGCAGGCCTATATTCCTAACCCACAGAAACTCTGACATCACAAATGTTTATTGATCTGGGCCTCTAAATCTTGAGATGATTTTCCTTTCAGAAATAGATAATTAATAAGGATGGGAAAAACACAGAGAAGCTGAGAGAAATGACTTGGTGTCTGGAATATATTTGGCCATATGAGCTAACACTCAGAGTGCCTATGATGTGCTAGGCAACGTTCTATGTATGTTACATCTGGCAGTTCATGTAGTCCTCATTTGACACTGCTTTCTTTGCCATTTTAGAGATAAGAAAATTGCTGTGCCATATTCCTGCTCCTTTTGTGGTTGATTAAAGCAGAAGAGTGAATCAAATTCCATCAGAAGGCCCTGATAGGCAGGGGTGAATGAGCAAAGAGGAGAATTTGGAAATGCTTACTAAATGCTAAGTTTGAGTTTATTAAGCATAATCTACATGAAACAAATTACCCACCCCTTTCTCCCACTAACAACAACCAGCAGAGTAAGAGAAAATCCTTCTTTGTTGGCAGGAGGGGCATTTTTCAAGGGAGTCAGAATAACCAGGTCATAGATGTGACAGATACGGCCATCCCTGCTTGTTTGTGATACTGTCTGTTTTTTCAAATAAATTAACATTTCTCTCCCACTGATTCCTTCAGAAGAAATAAATTCATCAACAGATTGACTCATAAAATTTCCTCTAAGATAAAGCAAAACATATTATTGTGACTCTTCACAAATAATGAAAGTCACAGGCTATTTTGATTTCTCTTCCTTTTCAGAGTGGCCTCTGTGCACCTGCATCTGGCATTTAGAATAGTGTGAAGGGAGGAGGCATCTGGGGGTCCCAAGCCTCAGATCCGCTTCACACTGGGTCTTGTCTTTGCAGAGGACATCAAGAAATCCCTGCTGCCCTAACCGGTTTGGCTCAGTGGATTGAGCGATGGCCTGCGGACTGAAGGGTCCCAGGTTTGATTCCAGTCAAGGGCATGTACCTTGGTTGCAGGCACATCCCCAGTGGGGGGTGTGCAGGAGGCAGCTGATTGATGTTTCTCTCTCATCGATATTTCTAACTATCTATCCCACTCCCTTCCTCTCTGTAAAAGATCAATAAAATATATTTTTTAAAAAAAGAAAGAAATCCCTGCTGTCGCACTGTGAACACTGCCTGACCTCACTGGTGAAAACAATAAATCCCCAGCACCCTTTGGTTATTGCTGATACAAATGCTATGTCAAGCCTGTCTGGTGTGCCTCAGTGGTTGAGCATTAACCTCTCAACCAGGAGGTCACAGTTCAATTCCTGGTTAGGGCACATGCCCAGGTTGCAGACTCAATCTCCGATGTGGGGCATGCAGGAGGCAGCCAATCAATGATTCTCTCTCATCACTGATGTTTCTATCTCTCTCTCCCTCTCCCTTGCCCTTCTATTCTGAAATCAATAAAATATATATATTTTAAAAATGCTTTGTTGAGTTTCAGGAAATTAATTCCAGTTTAGTTGTCCCAGCAAGATATTGTAGGCAATGGATAAGCACATATTGGAAAAAAATTTTCATGAAGCTATATATACGGATGTCTCCCACTTATGACCTACATGGTGCTGCTATGAGTTAGTCATCAGGATCATTGTGCCCTTATAACAGTTTCACACTCAGCTGCTGGTTTTCAGTAGAAGTTCTCGTCTGAAGAACTTTCTGTCTCCTGTAACATGACAAAGCTCAGACTGTTGATCTGGGTGTATAGAGAAGCCTTGACTTTATATGGTGTTTGATTTATTATTCAACTCCCTGTGCTAGTTACTTTGTGAGTAGTTTTATAGGGGAAAAGTCCTGGTGAATAAGTGATTCAATTTTGTGTATCATAAAAACAAGAAAGTGAATGCAATGTTTATGTAATACAACCTTAACACTAATTCTTATCTGCCAAGAATAATAAATACATGTTCGTATTGTAAATTTAATAGGGCTGTATTTCAAAGTATTTATGACTGCACATTTGGGAAGAATGAAATACCTCTTCTATTTAAAAAACACTGGTATGTGTTATTTTAGTGTGTAATATGGAAACATGAACCACTCAAGGTTTTGTATGTGTGGTTCTTTTTACTTGTTTTTGGTTTGTATTTTGTTTTTTATTGATTTCAGAGAAGAAGGGAGAGGGAGAGAGAGAGAGAAACATCAATGATGAGAGAGACTCATTGATCAACTGCCTCCTGCATGCCCCTTACTGGGGATTGAGCCCTCAACCCGGGCATGTGCCCTTGACTGGAATCAGACCCAGGACCCTTTAGTCGGCAGGCCGATGTTCTATCCACTGAGCCAAACCAGCTAGGACTCAAGGTTTTGTTTTTTTCCACAAGTACACCCGAGGCAGATATAAAACAGAGCACCTACGACAAATAGCTCAGTTGCTAGATGCCATATGAGGCCTCCTCTTGATGACAGAACATACACTTTGGGCTTCCATAGTGACTGGCACACCACACAGCCAGTCACTCCAGGCCACACCCTTGATCTTGCCATTACCAATAGCTGCAGCCCTGTCATATCTCAAATTCTGCATTCCTCTCTGGCTGCCATCTCCTATTCCATCTTTACTATTCTTGACTCTACTGGGATCTTCCACCCACTGATCCTATGACTGCGGCGCTATTCCTGATCCTTACACTTACGTCCTGTGTTTTCTCCCTACCTGACTTAATCCCATGTCCACCAGTAGAGTCTCTGCTTTGCATACTCTCTCAGCTCTATTGACTCCTTCTCACGTCTCACATAGACCCTGCTTGGATAAATCACAACCCTAGTTACCTCCAGTTCTGCACCTACTCTGTGTCTGCATCAATACAGCTGGGAAAGCATGCAATCATGCTCGCTGGTCTCATGTGAAATTTGGGTCTACGGATCTTCATGCTGTCTCTCGTGCTGTCTGCAATAGTGCTGTGCTTTCCTAATTCAGTCTTTCTTATGCTCCCTCCTGGGTTATTTTATACTAGAGGCCCGGTACATGAAAATTCATGCACTGGAGGGGGGTCCCTCAGCCAGGCCTGCCCCCTTTCACAGTCCGGGAGCCCTCAGGGGTAGGAGGCGATCTGGCAATCAGGGAAAGGCAACGCCTGCATCACACCTCTTGCTGCTGCCACTGCCAGCAGCACAAGCCTTGGCTGGCCCTGGTTACCTGAGCCTTAGGCAGCCCTGGGTGGCTGGGCAGCCACCATCCGAGGCTTGCCTGAACCTCCGGCCGGCCCTGGGTGGCTGGGGGGCTGAGGGGACTGGGGGACTCCAGAGGCAGGCGTGGAGTGGCCGGACCTGCCTGGGGGCAGGCCCGGCTGTGCAGCTTGCCTGCAGCCCCAGTGGGGCTGAGGGGACTGGGTGCCGCCATCTTGTGGCTGTGGGCTCTGCCATCTTTGAGGGTGTGGCAGTCAATTAGCGTATTCCCTCTTTATTAGATAGGATGTTCTCCTCACTCCTCAAACCTTCAGCACTGTTTCCCTCTTGGCTTTGCTGAGATCATTAAAGCAGTTGGAAGAAAACGTTCACCACCCCATCCCAGTGCCTACCTAACTGCACCTGTGCCCACACTTGGTACCTTCCCCGTCCTGTGGATGGGCTGTCTCTGTGGCTAGCAAAGCCTGAGCCATCACCGGCACTCGGCTTCCTCCTCTGGCACATACTCAGTGACAAGGTCCACCATTCCCATTGCTCTCTCCTGCAGTCACAGTTTTGCCTTTCAAATCAGCTCATTTTCATAAACACAAAAACATGTTATTTTTCCCAACTAAAAGAAACCCCAAGCTAAAAAACCAAGATGGCGGCATAGGTAAGCACCTAAACTGCTGCCTTGCACAACAATTTCAAAACTACAACTAAAAGACAAAACGGACATCATCCAGAACCACAGGAAAGCTGGCTGAGTGAAAATTCTACAACGAGAAGGAAAGAGAAAAGCTCACAGAGAATTGGAGGTATGGCAAAGGGTCTTTGTGCGTGCAAAGAGGAAGGGTGGCTGAGAGCCTGGCTGACTTTCTCTGGTGGAAGGGAGAAGGAAGCCCCCGACTGCACTGAACCCCAGTTCTGACTGCACTGAACCCCAGTTCCTGGCGAAATCCCGTGGACCCAGGCTCATACAGGGGGAGTCTGGACTGTCAGGTAGAGAGAAAGGCATCTAAGACTCAGAGACCCGGGGGAGACCCGGGGGAGCACCAGCGGGCAGGGTTCTGGAGGCACGCGCGCCAGTGTGCACAAAGGCTGCAGAGGTTGCCACAGGCTTTCCCTAGCAGAAGGGAGTCCGAAGCTCCTGACTGCACTGAACACCAATTCTGACTGCACTGAACCCCAGTTCCAGACGAGCCCCTGGGGACCCGCACTCTTACGGGGGGGGAATCTGGACTCTCGGGCAGAGACTCGGGAGCTGGGGAAGGCAGAGGTCTGAAGGTGCACACGTGCGTGCAAGGGCAAGGCTGACGGGAAGCCAAGACTGTCTGCTCCGCCCTGAGACTCCACCCCATCCAAGCTGAGCACAGAGGCTATTGCAATTTGGCAAGTCTAATCCTATAAGGCTGTCTCCAGCACTGAACTTCTCCCAGCGTAGACACAGCTGATCCTTACAGCCAACTGGCCTGGAGGTCAATTCCTCCCAGTGATACCAACAACAATCAAGACTTAATTACAACAAGGCTGTACACACAGTCCACAAAGGGATGCACCAAGAGTGTCCACCTCAGGTAACTGGGGAGGCCGACCCACTGGGCCATATAGGAAACCTAGCACACAAATCTACCCTACCAACTCAGGGAAGCAGTGAAAATTCAGCGTCAAAGAAACAGATCACAAACGAAAGAAATGGAGGAAAACAAATGACTGGATATAGAATTCAAAACCACGGTTATAAGGCTTTTCAAGAATATCCTAGAAAAGGCCGATAAATATAACGAGACCCTCGAAGATATGAAAAAGGACCAACTAGAAATTAAACATACACTCACTGAAATAAAAAATATTATACAGAGACCCAAAAACAGACTAGAGGAACACAAGAATCAAGTTAAAGAATTGAAATACAAAGAAGCAAAAAACACTCAACCGAAAAAGCAAAAAGCAAAAAAAAATTCAAAAAATTGAAGATAGTGTAAGAAGACTTTGGGACAACTTCAAGCGTACCAACATCAGAATTATGGGGGTGCCAGAAGAGAGAGAGCAAGATACTGAAAACCTATTGGAAGAAATAATGACAGAAAACTTCCCCCACCTGGTGAAAGAAATAGACTTACAAGTCCAGGAAGCGCACAGAACCCCAAACAAAAGGAACCCAAAGAGGACCACACCAAGACACATCATAATTAAAATGCCAAGAGCAAAAGACAAAGAGAGAATATTAAAAGCAGCAAGAGAAAAACAGTTAATTACCTACAAGGGAGCACCCATACGACTGTCAGCTGATTTCTCAACAGAAACTATGCAGACCAGACGGGAGTGGCAAGAAATCTTCAATGTGATGAATAGCAAGAACCTACAACCAAGATTACTCTACCCAGCAAAGCTATCATTCAGAATTGAAGGGCAGATAAAGAACTTCACAGATAAGAAAAAGCTAAAGGAGTTTATCACCACCAAAACAGTATTATATGAAATGCTGAAAGGTATTCTTAAAGAAGAGGAAGAAGAAAAAAGTAAAGAGAAAAATTATGAACAACAAATACATATCTATCAACAAGTGAACCTAAAAATCAAGTGAATTAAAAACCTGAGGAACAGAATAATCTGGTGAATATAATAGAATCAGGGGCATAGAAAGGGAGTGGACTGATAATTCTCAGGGGGAAAGAGGGATGGGGGGTTCAGGAAGAGACTGGACAAAAATCATACACCTATGGATGAGGACAGTGGGGGGGAGGTAAGGGCAGAAGGTGGGGTGGGAACCAGGTAGAGGGGAGCTATGGGGGGAAAAGGAGAAACAATTGTAATAATCTGAATAAAGATATATTAAAAAAAAAAGAAACCCCCAAACCAAAACACTAAATACCCTTGACTCCATTTCTATCTGCTTTTGTCCATTTCTTTCCTTCCTTTCACAGCAAACTTCTATTTTTTTACAGCTTTATTAAGGTAATATACAAAAACTGCACAATTTGATGTGTTTGGACATATGTATACACCAGTGATACCATCACCATAATTAAGTTAATAAATATATCCATTACCTCCAGAAGTTTTCTTATGTCATTTTGCTTTTGTTGTGTGTGTGTGTGTGTGTGTGTGTGTGTGTGTATAGTCACAATACTTAACATGAAATCAATTCTCTTAAACCTTTATGTGCACACCACCATTTTATTAACTATAGGCACATGATTTTTAAGCAACACAGCAAACTCTTTTCTTTGTTTTTAAAATATATTTTTATTGATTTCAGAGAGGAAGGGAGAGAGCGAGAGAGAAACATCAATGATGAGAGAGAATCATTGATTGGCTGCCTCCTGCACACCCCCTACTGGGAATCGAACCCCCAACCCAGGCATGTGCTTTGACCAGGGATCGAACTGTGACTTTCTGGTTCATAGGTTGACACTCAACCACTGACCCATGCCGGCCAGGCCACAGCAAACTCTTAGAAAGCAGCATCCATGCGCACAGTCTCTAATTTCTCTCCTCTCTTCAGTTTTGAACACATCAGAATGAAATTGCCCTCCTCAAGGTCACATATCACCTGTTCCTTTACTGCTAGGGTCATTCCCTAGTCCTCATTTTACTTTACTGTCAGCAGTTGATCACCTTGTCTTCCTTGTAACTTGGCTCCTAGGACACATCACTCACCGAATTTTCTACCTTCATCCACCTTTGACCTTCATGCTGATCATTTTCAGTCTCTTTTGCTAGTTCCTCGTCACCTCATCACCCAGGCTGATGTGCCATAGGGCTCATGCCTTGGCCTTTCCCTCCCTGTCTACCTTCACTTCCTGGGTAGTTTCAATAGGTTTACCAGCCTCACATGCCACCTTTATGCTGAGGACTCCCAGATTTATGTCTCCAAGCCAAACCACTCTGCTGAATCCAGACCATATATCCAACTGCCTATTGGATAACCTCCACTTGAATATTTAATAAGATCTCAAACTCAGCTATCTAAAACAGTCACCCCTTCCTCTAAACAATCTCAATTAATGGCAGCTACATTCCTCCAGTTGCTCAGGCTAAAATCTTGAAGTAATTCTTGATTCTTCTGTTAGTCTCATAGCCTACATTTGGTCTGTCAGCATGTACCATCTTATCTAACAGTATCTATCTATTTACTTATTTTTTTATCTATCTACTAGAGGCCCGGTGCACAGATTTGTGCACCAGTGGGGTCCCTCAGCATGGCCTGTGGGGGTTGAGCTAAAACTGGCTCTCTGACATCCCCCGAGGGGTCCCAGATTTCAAGAAGGCACAGGCCAGGCTGAGGGACCCCACTGGTGCATGATCAGGGCTGAGGAGGGACTGCAGGAGGGCTCCAGGGCATGTCCTGCCCATCTCGCCCAATCCCGATTAGCCGGACCCCAGCAGCAAGCTAACCTACCTGTCAGAGTGGAGCATCTGCTCCCTGGTGGTCAGTGCATGTCATAGTGACTGGTTGAATGGTCTAATGAGAGGTCAGACACTTAGCATATTAGGCTTTTATTATATAGGACTAGGGGCCCGGTGCATGAAATTCGTGCACGGGGTGGGGGGTGTTCCCTCAGCTCAGCCTGCACCCTCTCCAATTGGACATCCCTCTTGCAATCTGGGACTGCTGGCTTCTAACTGCTCACCTGCCTGCCTGCCTGATTGCTCCTAACTGCCTCTGCCTGCCTGCCTGATCACCCCTAACTGCCCTTCCCTGCCAGCCTGATCTCGCCCCAACTGCCCTCTCCTGCTGGCCTGATCTCACCCCCCACTGCCTCTGCCTGCCTGATCACCCCTAACTGCCCTCCCCTGCTGCCTGATCTTGCCCCCAAGTGCCCTCCCCTGCCAGCCTGATCTTGCCCCCAGTGGCTCTCCTCTGCTGGCCTGATCGCCCCTAACTGCCTCTGCCTGCCTCATCACCCTTAACTGCCCTCCCCTGCTGGTCTTATCTTGCTCCAAACTGCCCTCCCCTACTGGCCTGGTTGCCCCCAACTGCCCTCCCCTGCCAGCCTGATCACCCCTAACTGCCTCTGCCTCAGCCCCCACCACCCTGGCTTTGTCTGGAAGGAAGTTGGACAGCCAGAAGATGGCCGGTTGACCCGGTCTAATTAGCATATTACCCTTTTAGTAGTATAGATAGATTATATAGGATAGAATTGCTTAAATGAAGTTGGCGGGGGGGAGCCTTTTTCAGCAGGAGGAGATGCTCTTGGCAGACAAAAACACATAATCCCTATATCTGGACTGATAGCCAGTCATATGCACTTTTTAACTACCAAACTGGTCATGAAAAATATTGGACCGCTTTCTTACACCTTATACCAAACAGCTGTTGCCCTTAAAACCCCTCCTCAGCCCCCACCTTAGGTTCTGCCTTCACAGTTCACCCAGATTAGGTGATGATTGGTCGGTTTCTATGTCAGTCAGCGTCAAAAGCTCCGCCTCCTAGGCAGCCATTGGCTCCTGGCATTCACCTAGATTTAGTCCTGATTGGTTGGTTTCTATGCCAGTCAGCGTCTCCAGGCCTATCTCTGGGCCTGATCAAAGAGGCGGGGCTGATCAGCAGCCCCCAAGGAGGCCTGGAGAGAAACAGAGGTGCGGCTGCTGGCAAAGCCGGGAGAAAAAGAGAGAGGCAACGGCTGATCAACAGCTGCCACGGAGGCTGGAAATCAGACCCTGCCTCTCTCTCTGCAGGCCTCTCTCTGTGCCTGATCTGCAGCCCCCTCGGCAGTCAGTGCTGGGTCGCTGTGCCGGCACAGGCTGCAGTCAGTGCTGGGTTGCCACAGCACCCAGCACTTCCGGTGTTCAGTCGAGCCTTAGTTGTTACGGACCTTGGCTCTTTATATATATAGATTATTGATCCATCTATTATCTACGTACCTGTCTATCTATAACTTTTTGTCATCATTTCTTCTCCTGGATTATTACTATAAACATCTAACTAATCTCACTGTTTCTATCCTTGACTCCTTCAGTTTATTCATTTATTCAGCGCTTGTATCTGCTCTCCTTAAAGTCATCCAATAGCTTCCCATCTCACTCAGAGTAAAAGCCAATGTCCTTTTATAACCCTAAGATCCTACATAGTTACTTATCCCCCATTAATGCTCTGACTTTATTTCCTACTACTTGCCCCTATCTGTTCACTCCAGCCACACTAACCTCCTTGCTGTTTCTCAAATATGTCAGGTAAACTTGTACCTCAGGACCTTTGTACTTGCTCTTCTGCCTTGATATATTTTCACAGTGTCCCCTGGATAGTCCTTTCCCTTTCTTCAGGTCTATATTCAAATTTACCTTCTGGTGATCCCTTCATTGGCTACCCCATCTACAATTGCAACCCTCCCCCCAAGCTCATTTTTACATTCTTTTTATTTTTCTTTCTCAAGCATTTATAAGACTGTAACATAATATATTTACAGTCAATTATGTTAATTTTATGTCTCCTTAGGTAGGAAGTAAATTCTATGAGAGCAAGAAATTTATCTAATTTGTTCCCAGTGTATCCCCAGCACTAGGATATACCTGACACACACCAAATACTCAGTAATTGTTGAATGAATGAAAGAATTATAATAATGATAAACATAATGAAAAATATAGACTGATAAGACAAACAGGTACAGTGTATTGCTTACTTTTATACAACTTGGTGATAACGATTGTTAAAAATAGTTATTACTTTATTCTCAATATTTTCACATCATCAAAAGAAGAGAGTTCTGTACACAGACCACAGATAAAATACTAGAATTGTGGACTTCTACAAAAATGGTGATTAAAAAAAAAAAAAAAAAAAATATATATATATATATATATATATATATATATATATGTGTGTGTGTGTGTATATATATATATATATATATATATATATATGTGTGTGTGTGTATATATATATATATATATATATATATATATATATATTTCAGAGAGAAAGGAAGAGGGAGTGAGGGATAGAAACATCAACGATAAGAGAGAATCATCAATCGGCTGCTTCCTGCATACCCCACACTGGGGATTGAGCCAGCAACCTAGGCATATGCCCTGACCAGGAATCAAACTGTGACCTCCTAGTTCACGAGTGGATGCTCAACCACTGAGACATGCCGGCCAGGCAAAAATTGGTGATTTTTTAACTGTAGAAATTTCCCAGTGACTTTTCAAATTTATGATATGAAATATTACTCATGATATACTATTTGAGTACATGGTAAGTACAAACCACAGGTTTATTAATGATTTCTGGGTCATCAAATTTCAATCTGCTACCAGCAGAGGGTGCTACTGATCCACATTTTCATACCTATGTGTAAAAGTTGTTTTGCTGAACTAAGGGGTAGATTTCAATGCTGTAAATGACATTATCTTACAAATCTACATTATATAGTACTAAACCACCAAAAACATAATTACTTGAGTTTTTAATACCTCTTATTTTTTCTCTTTTATTTATTCATTTGTTTAAATTGATAATATTGTACATTAATACAGTACAAAAATATAGACAGAAATAAATAAATCTCTCTTCTTTTCCCTAGTCCCCCAGTTTCTCTCTTCCAGGTTACCATTGTCTCTACTTTCCTCTGTATTTATATGTGTGTTTGTTTTGCTTTGGTTTGTACTACATCTTTTTAAAAAATATTTAAAAATTGATTTCTAGAGAAAGAGGAAGGGAGAGAGAGAGAGAGAGACATTGATGTGAAAGCTTCCTCCTGCATGCCTCCTATCAGGGATCAAGCCTGAAACTGAACCAGCAACCTTTCCATGCACGGGACTACACCCAGCCAAAGGAGCCACACCAGCCAGGGCTATACTAATGTTTTTAAATCAGAAATGGTATAAGCACTGTTCTTCACCTTAGGGTTGATTTATAACTTGACCACATAATTTTGGAATTCCACATTAGCCTTAAAGAACCTTCCTTTGAAACAGCTGTATTTTATTCCAGTGTGTGAATGAACTGTAATTTATATAACCAGTTCCCTATTGAAGGATGCAAAGGTTGTTTTTCATATTTTTCCATTCCAAGCATAATATAATAAATATATTTTTACATGCATCTTTGTAAATATGTGCACGTATATCTGTAGAGTAATTTCCTAGAGAAAAACAGGTAGCCATCAGGAAAATAATAAAAGTAGAGTACTATCTCCCTATATCTATACTAATAAAAGGGTAATATGCAAATTGGTCAGGACGCCCTCACAGTAATGACCGAACAGCAGCCTGCGTGGGGCAACAAGGCCAGCAGGGGGGGTTAGTGAGGGATGACCAAACAACTGGACAGCAGGCTGCGTGGGGCGACCAGGCCAGCAGGGTGAGCAGTGAGGGGCAACCAGGCTGGCAGAGGGGGGCAGTGAGGGGTGACCAGGCTGGCAAGGGGGTGCAGTTGGGGGCAACCAGGCCAGCTGAGGGGGGCAGTGAGGAATGACCAGGCCAGTGGGGGGGGCAGTTGGGGGTGGCCAGGCTGGTGGGGGGGGCAGTTGAGGGCGACCAGGCCAGTGGGGGGGGCAATCAGGCCGACAAAGGAGGGCAAGGGGGGTGACCAAGCCGGCAGGGGGGGGCAGTGATGGGCGACCAGGCTGGTGGGGGGGGGGTTAGTTGGGGGTGACCAGGCCAGCAGGGAGGGCAGTTAGGGGCAATCAGGCAGGCAGGTGAGCAGTGAGGAGCCAGTGGTCCCGGATTGGGATCGGGCCTAAACTGGCAGTCGGACATCCCCTGAGGGGTCCCGGATTGGAGAGGGTACAGGCTGAACTGGGGGGACCTCCCGCCCATGCACGGATTTCGTGCACTGGGCCTCTAGTGCCAAATAAGTATCAAGTCATAAAAATACTAGAAAGTAACATGGGAGAATGTTTTTAAATATATTTTATTGATTTTTTACAAAGAGGAAGGGAGAGGAAGAGAGAGTTAGAAACATCGATGAGAGAGAAACATCAATCAGCTGCCTCCTGCACACTCCCTACTGGGGATGTGCCTGAAACCAAGGTACATGCCCTTGACCGGAATCAAACCTGGGACCCTTGAGTCTGCAGGCCGACGCTCTAGCCACTGAGCCAAACCAGTTAGGGCTGGGAGAATGTTTTTATAATTTTGGAGTCAGGGAAGCCTTTCTATGCCTATCACAAACTCAGAGGTCCCACAAACTCAGAGGTCACACAGAGAAAATTCAAATTTGACTGTATTTTTTGAAAGTCTGCATGAAAAACAAATATCAACAAAAAATAGAAATGACAAACTGTACAAATGCATATTTAACACATGAAATACAAAAAAACCCTAAATTTCTTAATAAAGAGCTTTTGTAAATTGATAAAATCAAATTCCTATTAAAAAACTGACCAAGAATCCAACCAAATGGAACATAGAAGTGGAAATACAAATAGCTTTAAACATATGAAACCATATTCATAAGAAACGTAAATTAAAATGATGAGATGCTATCCATACTTCACCTATCAGATTGGCAAAGATCAACACATTGTGTTGATGGGAGTGTGGGGAGCCAAGCCGTCTCCCGGATTGTTGGTGAGATGGTAAATTGATACAAACTGTATGGAAACCAAGTTGGCAATAGCTATCCAAAGTTTTAAAGGAAATCTTGTGGAGTTGTGTTTTTGTTGTTGTTGTTGTTGTTTTACTTTTAGTCAAATCTCTCTTGGCCTTAGCTGTACATATTCATCTAGAAGTAAAGGCTACACAGAGGTTAAAAATAATAAAATAATTTAAGGGCAATATTGTACCCTTTGAGTAATGTAGATGACAACTATATTGAGCTATGGAAATTAACATGACAACTGAAAGAATCTCTGAGATCAGGGTCCCTTAGGAAATGTGTGGCACATATTTTTAAAAGGGGGACTGAAAAGAATTTCATTCATGAGGGTGTGGGCAGGGTTATAGGAAACAATAAAAAGTGGGGAGCAAGCATCATGGCTTTCAGGTGACATTACCATCCCAGCAAGGGCCAAGGGAGGGAAGAAGTGCAGAACCAAGTGAGGGCTGTCACGCGACAGGAGCTGAGGAAAAGCCTGAACCACTGTCAGACAGGCCTGGCAGGGTGAGAGCCAGGAGAATGAACAGCCCAGGCCCTGTCTCCTCCTGCCCACCTATTCTCTGTTGGTGCCTCTTCCTGGCCAAGTTCAATGGGAAATCAAAGGGCAGGAGGGGAGGAGCAGATTGGAGCTGTCAGTGGGGGTCAGTAGACCTTGCTTTATTTCCAGAGGGTAGATCTGGAAGGGCAACAGATGATTTTCATTCAGAGATACATACCTTGGTGATATCTTCAGAGCCTTGCTTTATTTTAAACTCCCTCCAAAACCATGTTGCCAATTTTCCTTCCACAGCATTCACTTCTGTGTTCTTCCTTTTCAGAATAAAATCCATAGATCACTAGAATTCCCAATCCCTTTCTTTCTGGGACAGTATCTTTATGAAATTGGCTTCCTGAAGATACTACCTTTGCTTATTAAAGGTTGATCAACAGAACGCAATTTAAAGGCAACGGTTTCTAGAATATAAGGGCACTAGAAAGTACCTTATAAGAAATACTGCTTCTTACACAGAGCGGATTTGAAAAAAACAAAATGTGTTATGCTTGGGCCCGCCTATACTAAAGGAGAGTTCCACCATCTGGTTTCCTTCTCATAGTGCTCCTCTCCCCCTCCAATCCACTCTTGGTTAGATGAAATAGTCTCTTGGATCAACCAGAGATTAATCCCAGAGATCTAGCTACTGGCTAATGTCTAACGACATCACAGATTGCATTAAGAGAAGGGGCTGTGTCATACATATACTGTATATGCTATTTACATGGCACGATTTAATTTCCTTGAAAGGTTATTTTGAAGACTGGGGAGGGAGTTTCTCAGAGGCTCTGTGATTATAACAAGACAGACAGCTGCTTTCAGGTCTGGCAACATAAGTGGATCCTTCTGGTCAATGTGCCTTAAAGGGAAAGGACTTGCCAAGTGAATATGCTGTTATCATCTCTACCTATAGTATATCCAAAAGCCAAAGCCCCATCTTGGGTTTCTTTTAGTGAAGTCTGCATGTTATTCCACATTAACAAAGCCTTAAGAGAGCCTGTGTTGGGGTGGAGAAACTGTTTCAGTGGAGACTGAACCTTTCTGGCTTACGTACTTTATTTTATTAACTAGAGGCCCGGTGAATGAAAATTCATGCACTGGAAGGGGGGTCCCTCAGCCCAGCCTGCACCCTATCACAGTCCAGGAGCCCTCAGGGGCAGAAGGCGACCTGGCAATCAGGGTAAGGTAATGCCCTATCACACCTCTGCTGCTGCCACTGCCAGCAGTGCAAGCCTCGGCCGGCCCTGGTTACCTGAGCCTTGGGTGGCCCTGGGTGGCTGGGCAGCTGCCATTCGAGGTTGCCTGTGCCTCAGGCCGGCCGGGGGCGGCTGGGGGGCTGCGGGGACTGGGGGACTCTGGAGGCAAACCCCGGAAGGGCTGAGGGGACTGGGCACTGCCATCTTGTGGCTGTGGGTGCCACCATCTTTGAGGGTGGGGCAGTCAATTAGCATATTCCCTCCTTATTGGCTGTGGGCACTGCTATCTTTGAGGGCGAGGCAGCAATTAGCATATTCCCTCCTTATTGGCTGTGGGTGCTGCCATCTTTGCAATGGTGTAAGGGTCAATTAGCATATTCCCTCTTTATTAGATAGGATTACTAGAGGCCGGGTGCATGAATTCATGCATGGGTGGGGTTCCTTGGCCCGGCCGGTGATTAGGGCCAAGGGTCCAATCAGGGCTGGCCAGCTGGGGGAAGGGACCACGGGAGGTTGGCTGTGGGAGTGCACTGACCACCAGGGGGCAGCTCCTGCATTGAGTGTCTGCCCCCTGGTAGTCAGTATGTCATCATAGCAACCGGTCGACTGGTTGTAATGGTCGCTTAGGCTTTTATATACATAGATTATTATTTATATTGCTGTTGTTAATTCTCACCTGGGGATATTTTTTCCATTGCTTTTAGAGAGAGTGGAAGAGAAGGAGGGAGAGTGAGAGAGAGAAACATGGATGTAAGAGAGACACATCTATCAGCTGCCTCCCACACTTGCCCCCAGCACTTCCCAGGAGAGGTGCAAGGAGTGGGGATATGTGCCTTTGACTGGGAATCAAACCCAAGACCCTTTGGTGCACAGTCCAATGCACCAACCACTGAGAAACACCAGCCAGGGTGAGACTGAACCTTTCTGGCTGCCTGCCTGGGGCAGGTACCAGAGGAACCCACACTTGCGAGTGCTGTTCCCAGCAGAGAAGCTGAGGAAGGTGTTCTGTCAGAACAGCGATTTTCAACCTTTTTCATCTCATGGCACACAAACTAATTACTAAAATCCTGCAGCACACCAGAAGATATATTTTTTGTCGATCTGACAAAAAAAAGGTAATTTTGATTCATTCACACAATATAGCTATTGTTGTGTTGGCTGTTGTCTTTTATTTTATTTGACAACCTAAGGAAGAAAAGGTCAGTGCCCCTGACCAAATAGTCAGGTATTGCATGTTTTACATTTTTTTGTGGCACACCCTAGTGTGGCATGGCACACGGGTTAAAAATTGCTGTGGTAGAATAAGCACGAGGCAATCAATCAGTAAATAATGAAATAACATCTTCATTCAGTTCATTGCAGAGTCCTTGATATGGATTCAAGTTATTCCTTTCACTGCTCTGAGAAACATCAGGTGTGAGGCACTTAGTTGGAACAGGAAGTAAGAGTATAACTTACCAGACAGGTGACATAGTCTAGTGGATTCAGAATTTGAATATTATTTCTGGCTCCACCACCAGCTTCCTTTATGACTAGGAGGGAAATCTCCCTGGGTGTTGCTAGTTTCGGTCTCTGTATAGTGATAAGAAGATCACAAGCATGGGTCTGATAGTAGTTCATTTGAAGGGAAATGGAACAGAGCAAGACGAATGCAGGGAATGAATTAGCTGGTCATCTCTTGCTGGCACTGTTTTGTGCTTTAGAGGACATTAAATATCTGAGAACATCAAAGGCATTTCAGAAAGTGCGTCACGCATGTGTGATCTCATTTCATTCCTGCAGTAACCCAGGAGTCCTTCATGAGATGGATGCAATTTTGCCGGTGAAGAAACTGAGGCACAGAGAGTGGAGTAACTTGTCTAAGGTCACAGAACTAGTGAGGGCAGAGCTGGGATTGTAAGCCAGGCTATTTCAATCCAGAGCCCAACTTTCAACTATTACAGCCCTTCCCTCTCACCTGGTGACAGAAATGCTGACCCAGAGGAATAGGATCTGCTGTAAGAGATCTTCTGAGCACCCTAGAAGGAGCGGGGGAGACAGAAACTAGGGGAGAAGTAGGAAAGCACCGAAGCAGAGGTCTGTGAAGCGTGTGATTGGGGACCGGAGTGGTCTGGCTGGAGAAGCCCCTTGCGTAGGAAGTAAAACTGCCAGTTGGAGAACAGAATTTCAGTTCCAGTTATGATGCTTTGGGCGGTGCGTTTACAACCCTGGTCCTGGTGTGCTTTTTTGTTTGTTTTGGGGTAGGTTTTATTTTGTTCTGTTTTTAAAATGTTTGTCCCAGCTGAACGTATTTTCATGGAATGGGCAATGGAATTATAGAAAATGTCATTCATTTCTGAATCTGTATGCTACCTATCTAAACATATATATACATATATTTATTTTATTTTATTACTACTCCCAACTATCTCCAGGTTTCATCAGACTGTTCACCTAGTGCTGCCAAAACCACAAGTTGCATGTCACCCCCACCTCCCAGGTTTGTCCAAGCCTCTAGCTTTCCAAAATATTTCATTACTTAAAGCCCAGCTTGTGTCCCATCTATTTTTAAAGGCTTCTCAACCCACACCGAGCTCATTCTGTTCTGACTTCCCATGGAGCTTAATGTACCACTCATGTACTTCTTTGCATAATTTACAGATCTTGTCTCCCAAACCAGCCATGGTCCCAGAAAAGGCAATGATTAATAGCATTAATGTTTTAGAAACCATGCAGCACCTGGCCCAATGGGAATGTTGTTGGAGACCGGGTGTAAGCTGACACGGTCCTTGCACCTGAAGGGACTAGCAAGGCTGGGTCCCCTACCCACACAGTTTTCCCAGGCTTGTTTGGATGGCGGTTATCAGTAGAATGAGAGCAACCTTTCATAGCTTACCAAGAAGTCTGTAACTATTTACTGAGATTTGCTGTACTGAGAATTTGTCCTTCTGCTGTCTCTCCCTTAGAGATTAAGAGGAACAAAGAATACATTCCTCTTGACAGACCTCCTATTCAGTGTTTTGTGTATAAAAAGCATTACGCAGTTAATAAACTTGCTGCAGTCTCTCGATGACCTGTAGTCCTCCCGATCCCGCTTTCCTGTCTTTCTTTTCTCAATTCCCACCTCCCTACCTCAGCTCGGTTCAACCTGTCAGGCCGGCCCTGGCAGAATGTATGACGTTTAACTTAAAAAATGACTTTTCCCTTCATCCCCATTAAAGAGCATATTCTGAGTGATCTTTAGTTCATTGTGATCGCCTTGGTGGGAGTGCCCCCAAATGGCATGGATGCACCCAAAGGGGTCGTCCTCACTCCTCCCACACGTCTTCCCTCACACCCATCTTCTCATGATTCTTGGCTAAAACCAGAGGCAGGTGTAGCTCATCAGCGGCTTCCCTGTTCTCCAGCCTCGGACTTTCACCTCACTCCACATAACCCGGTGGAAGTTAGCTCCGCCCTCACCACCTGATCCCCGAGGCCTCCATTCCCCGTGCCCAGTTTTCCGAAGATGGTTCTTGGATGGTTCTTGGCGTGCTGGTGAAGTGAAAATAAGGTGGTAAGTTTCCCCCGAAGGAAGTAAATTTTGGGGGATGCTATCACCCTTAGTCGTCGTTTATGGTGGAGCAAGTTCTGCCCTAAACAGGGAAAAGCAGTCCCATATGTAGCCTCTCTATTGTCTCTTTACCCCTAACCCAAGCTCAACATGCTTGTGGCAAATGAGACAAACCTCCCATATCAGTCTATATTCCAAGTTCATTGGAATCTTGAAACAAATCTAGGAATAAAACCAAAACACAGAAAATTGGGGAAAAGATGGGTGGCTGAAAGTGATAAAGCTATGTTCCCCAGAAATGTAGCTTTCACCACAGGCAAATCCCAGAGCTGTTTTCAAAGGGGCTTTTAGATAACTAAAGTCTTGAATTGTCATTTTCAGCCTTGATAGTTTGGAATGTGTGTTAGTGGGAACTGGTTATGTGGTGTTGACAGTAAGAATCTGGAAGCACCTGAGTGCTTGGAGTCAGAGATTTACGTATCATAGGTTTTCTCCTGGTTTCTGAGAAGAAAAGCAGACTTCACAGAATAAGAACTGAAACAGAAGAACACAGTCAGTTTTCAGAAGCATATGTGTGACTGTGCTATTTAAGGAATTGTTCCAATGTGAGATGTTTATAATAAGTTTGGTGTGACCCAGCCAAGGAGCTTACTATAACAAGGTGAAAGGAATGGTGGGAGGAGAGGGTTTCACTCTATACCAGCTTGCATTTATTAGTAATCAAAAAGGGTTGCAGATGGCAGCCTCACTGGGCATTGCTAAATCTGGAACTTGTGGTTTGCAAATCATTTTAACAGCTGCTATCATCTATCCTACAGAAGGCAGGAAAAAGTAAGTGTTATTAGTTTATCACATTAAATTCAAGTCACAAAGAGACTGGAGATGGTGTACTTTGGCAAATATAGAACTTACTGGCTAAGTAGAAAGCCATGCTCTGCTCTCCCACTGGGTTAGCTAAAGATAAGTTTCCTGGGAACATCTCAGTGAACAGATGTTTCTTCTTATGTCTTGATGAAGAGTTTGCTGGCACTTAATTGCTAGCAACGGGCTCTTTTGGCAAAAGGAATCCCTTGGTTACCTATGTACATACACAGGCATACCTGGTTTTCTTACACTTTGCCTCATTGCACTTCACGGATGTTGTGTTTTTTACAAATTGAAGGCAAAACCCTCCACCAGCAAAAAGATTATGACTTACCTTGTTGTGGTGGTGTGGAACTGAACCCACAATATCTCCAAGGTATGCCTGTGCACAGATATATATATTTTTACATACATTGATTAAGAGTTTTGCTTTAATTAAACCACCAAGTGGAATTCACTTAGGTGAAAGTTTTGCCTGGATTTCCTAATTAAGTATTGAATGATTGTTAAAGTAAACTACCTGATTTAAAGTTTGTAAGTTCAATGTTTAAGAAAAAACTATTAGTAAAGGGAGAACATTGTAAATGGCTGGTAAGAGAAAGATGGTAACATTGTCAACATAACTTTATTTTTTTAGTCCGAGTTTGATTAGGCTTTCTAAAGATCTTTTTGAATCTGCTGACTTTTTCAAGGATTTTATTTTTTCTATCTCTGTCTGTATCATATGTCTTTCTTTGCAAAGAAATTCAGCTGTTTTCTTAGTTATTGAAGGCTATGGATATTGAAAAACGCAATGATCTTAAGTTTGTCTATAAATCCCTAAAAGAATATGAAATGTTGTCTATACTGTACACACATGGTGAATTTATTCTAACCCAGTGGTCGGCAAACTCATTAGTCAACAGAGCCAAATATCAACAGTACAACGATTGAAATTTCTTTTGAGAGCCGAAAACAGACTTCTGCGCATGGGCCACGAAGTTTCAATAGCACTGTAAGTGCGCGCCCGCACGTGGTATTTTGTGGAAGAGCCACACTCAAGGGGCCAAAGAGCCGCATGTGGCTCACAAGCCGCAGTTTGCCGACCACTGGTCTAACCTACTGCCTACTTCTTAGGAAGTCAGAACAAATGTAGAAGATTTCTGTAAGTTTAAAGAGTGCAGAACTCTTAGAGGTTAATGTTGAACGCTGCAGTTACATCACAGGTGGAAACTGGATATGTAATGAGTAGCCTAACTTTAGGTAAGAAACAAATCACACTTGTTTTGTGCTGCCATGCGCCAGAGACTTTTAATTATTGCTGTGCGGCTTTTAGTTATTGCTCTATAGTTTCATATCAAGGAGATGGTTGAAAATTATTGATTCAAGAGCTTTTACTACAACAACAACAAGGCAATTCAGGCAATAATAATAACAGGACTCCGACTGTAGAAATTAGAATGAGGCATAGTTCAATCAGTAGGAGAAATAATATTAAGTAGGTGAAAAATTGGTTTGGATAATCTCTAACATTATTTTATATTACATTTAGCTGATGGGAACCCAGATGGGATTTATGGTTCTACTTTTTAATTTTCTGTTTATAATCATGGATTTAGCAAACAATATGTATAGCACAGTGCATGACACATAATACATGCCCCCCAATTTTTTTCTGTCTTCACTGTCAAACTAGAATAACCCCCTATTATATGTTCTCATAGTCCCTGGCACCTTTCTTTCCCAGTGTGTAATTATTTATCTGTAGGCTTTAGGGTTGCTAGATTGAGATAACAAAATATAAACTATGCATTGAAATTTTAATTTCAGATGAACAACAAATAATTTTTCCATATAAGTTTTTCCTATGCAGCTTTTGTGACATACTTATGATAAAAGAATAACCATTGTTTATTTAAAATTCAAATTTTATTGGGCATCCTGGATTTAATCTGGTGATCCTGCTGACTTACTTGCTCATATCTGCATCTTCCAAAGAGTACAAGTTTTAGGAGAGCATTTGCTCATCATTGTACCTCCAGTATCTGCATAGGGTTTTGTACTCTTTAGATACTAAATAAGTATTGGTTGAATGCCTAGAGGGATGAATGATATGGAGTGCCACTAAGATTCAAGAACTTAAAAACAAGAATCCTTGCCATTGGGGTTTCTACAAGTGTACCATCTCTACATAGTAACTATTCAATCAACTACTGGTAAAATGAATAAATAACGAGGAAATTCCTTTAAAAGAGAGACTCCAAGCAACTGGTTCTGCTGGTACAATTAACTTTCAGTTTTTAATTTCCAGTTAGTATTTTTTCAAAAACAGTTATTGCACAAATCAAGGTAGACTTGTATTTTTAAGTGTTAGGCTGATTACAGCTAATCTAAAACTAAAACTAAAAAAAAAAGAGGCTTGGACAGGACAGACAGGAGATCTTTCCAGGCCATATATGGAGAAGGTAGCACAAATTTTGAAATCTTTATCATCACATTGTACTCATTGAACTCCCACAAATGTTCTGCTCTATATTAGAAAAAGCAAAACAAGTGAATCTTGTAAAGTTAGCTCATGAAGAGTTCGCATCTTAAGTGTACTCTTTATGAGTTTTAGTTTATAAACTGTGGAGCAGGCTCACTTAGGTGAGTTATGGAAGTTCAGAAAACAAATGGTAGGAGAAAAATGCCTTGGAAAAGCAAATAGAAATGTGTGTCTTATATGCTAGGAACATTTAAAAAAAATTATCTTTATTGTTGAGAGTATTACAGATGTCCCTCCTTTCCCCTCCCCCTCCCCACCCATTGACTCTCTCCACCCTACCCCCACCTCCAGGTTTCACTGCACTATTGTCTGTGTCCATGGTTATGCATACGTGCATGTAAGTTTTTTGGTTAATCTCTTCCTGTTCCTCACCCCTTCCCTCTGAGATTTGTCAGTCTGTTCCATGCTTCCTTGTTTCTGGATCTATTTTGGTCATTAGATTCCACATATAAGTGAGATCATGTGACACGTGCCTTTCTCTGATTGGCTTATTTCGCTTAGCATAATACTCTCCAGGTCCCTCTCAAAGGGCAAGAGATTCTTCTGATCAGTCACAAAGGCCCACAAAGCAAGGTCTTTCACTGTGACTTGAACATCACATTAATGTTCAACAAGGAGGGCAGACAGGATCTGGGATTCTGAGGTTCCAGTTCCGAGGCTTCTGTTATCCCCATGTTCAACCTGTGCTTCATTTCTCTGGCTCTCAGTGGGAAACACAGTCACACCACATTGAGAACACGGACAGACACTTAACCAGTGTTTTATAGGGCTCTACACTTGACAGGGAAAGTCAGGTGGCTTCTGTTATGTCACCACCATAGTCAGCCATAGATTTGGAATGCTTTGTATTCACAGGTGAATTCTCTTCTTCTGTTGTTGCCACTACTTCACTTCCTACCTTTCTGTTGAGCAATGAGCAGCTCCTGGATGACCAGGGGAAATTCTGCAGAAAAGAAAGTAGCTGCTTAGTGGAGAGTCAACACTCACTACAGCTGAGCGACAAGTCCACAAGCCTGGTGGGTTACATGATATATAATTGTGAATTATCAATTATGCCAATATTGCATTGAGCATCTAGAAAGAATCACATCATCACTTTTGAATGCAAACTCTAAAAATGTTTTTGAGAAAACAACATGTATACACATTTGAAACAATCCAAGAATAGAAGACAAAATTCAATTAAGTGACGAAATATATAGTACAATATACTAGTACATACTAGGAAAGAATAGAAAGAGTTGAGTCCAAGGAGACACTGCTTCCAGGATTTGAATAGAGAAAGGTGTTTTAGACTCAGCACTAAAAGATAACCTTCGAATACATAGAAGGGTATTGTCCAGTGATAACAAAAAGGTTCAAAGTGACTATTAAATAGTAAAGGATTCTGTTGGTGGAAATTTTATTGGCTGGAGCTGATCGCCATCATGTTGAAGTAAAACAAAAGCAGATTAAGAGGACTTTAAATACCTTCTTCTTCCCAGTCTAAGTACCTTCTCCAATTATAGTTCTTTTAAAAATTCTGTAGCTTTTGTTCATTTACAATTAGGGATTTTTTCCCCCTAAATTTCTGAGTAGAAATTTTTGTTAAGGTCCTAAAAATCATAACTTACAAACTTGTTGCAACTATTCAAACTATTGTAACTCTTTGCCTAGAGTAACTTAGATTTTATCAGTTTAGACAAAATTTTGGACTTATTTCCAAATTCCTTAAGTATTGTCTCATAAGAAGTTCTTATCTTATTAAGGTATAATTGACATACAACATGAATTAGTTTCAAGTGTACAACATAGTGATTTGACATTTGTATACATTGCAAAGCTCTTCACAATATGTCTGGTTGCATCTGTCACCTTACAAAGTCAACACAATAATATTAACTATTTTCCCTATGCTGTATATTACATTCCCATCAGTTATTTATTTTATAACTGGAAGTTTGAACTTCTTCATTCCCTTCACCCATTTTGGCCCCCAGGTCCTCTCCCCTCTGGCAACCACCAAAGTGTTCTCTGTATCTATGATTCTGGGTTTTGAGCAGTCATTTATTTAAGGTCATATATCCTGCCATTAAATAAAATTATGCTAGAGTCAGGCACCCTTTGGCTCAAATCTTAAAGATGTGACCATTATCGAGTTACTTTACCTTGTAGAGCCTTAGTTTTTATTATCTTTAAAAAGAGGATATCTTCATATATCTGACAGGCTTTGTGTAAAGTTTAGACATAGCACCTGTAAAATGCCTGACATAGGGCATATGTAATAAGTTCTCAATAGATGAGAACCAGAACAGGTACTCAAATGGGAGCTGTTAGCATCTTCACCATTATCATCTTATTTGGCCTGTAATTATAAGTGGAAAGCTATATGTTTAGGAGTCAGCTTCTGGAGCAGGAACCCCTGGGTTCAGATCTGGGCTTTGGTACTAACTGGGTGACTCTGCGAGTGTCCCCGTTTTTCTCTCTTTGCCTGAAAATGGAGATGATAGTGAGGCTTACCTCATCGAGTTGTTTTGAGGATGAAATGAGTTGACATTTATAAAGAACTTAGTACCATGCTCGACATGTGATAAGTATTTTATATACACTGGCCAGATTATTATGATCTCTGAACTCATAATAATCTGGCCACTCAGTGTATATCCTATATAATAAAAGGCTAATATGCAAATTGTCCCCTTGACCAGGAATTCGACCAGCAGGCAGGTGGGCCAACCGCCCATGTCCCCTCCCCCTGGCCAGGCTGACTGGACCCCACCCATGCACGAATTCATGCACTGGGCCTCTAATACACTGAGTGGCCAGATTATTATGCATTCAGAGATCCTAATAAGCTGGCCACTCAGTGTATGTTAACTGTTAATATTTTCTAGAAATTTGAGTGCCGAAGGTAAACCCATGGAAAGTTGTTTAAAGCAATTATTTAAGGACAGTTATTTAAAGATATCTTATCTTGATCCCTCCAAAGCTGCCTTAAGAATAAATAGCCTATTGCTAAACTGTAGTTAGGACAATGCTGACTTTAAGACACATGTCTACTTCTGCCTGTACTTTAGCCATTTCGTCTGCAGAAGGCGAGGATGTCAGCGATGGCCTCTGCGAGGATGGGCACTGAGAGGCGGCATAACCCAGTGGAGAGCATCTGTAGGAAAATCAGAGCCATCCAAAAGAGGGAAGAGCTTTCCAATCAGAGTCAACAGATGATCAAGTACCAATCCAGCAGTTTTGATAGGCCACAGGCTAACACCAGGAAAGATTTTGAAGGGATACTGAAGAAAACGGCTGCTGCTCACATTCCTACACCCAACACGCACTTCTCAGCTTCTGAGAAAGAAGATGCGCTCATCTCATCTCCCCAAACAGGGTCTCCGAGAACCCCATCCGTCTCTCAGCTCAGCTCCCCTGAGAATGCAACCTACTCCACCCTCAAAAGTTCTGAAAACACCTCAAGGCTGAGATCACAGAGCTCCCAGAATTACATATCGCTGGTATCACAGACCAGAAAGCAGGAGTCCTTCTCTAACAAGGATATGAATTACTATGGGAATGAAAATCACCTTAGTATCTTAAAACTTGACTTTGATTCCACCTCTGATCAAAGCTCTGAAGTTTTTACTTCTTGGGATTCAGTGGCAACAAAATGGCCTCTGATTGAAGATGGTAAATATTCATCTTTTAATGTTCTTTCAATAAAGCAATAAACATGTCACTTTCAGGATACCTGAACTAAACACACACACACACACACACACACACACACACACACACACACCCCCCCCCCCCCCCACACACACACACACACAATTCACATTGTTAAAGCTTGGATAGAAACATCCATCTTTCCCTATTTAATTTTTTTTTTCTGTCTTAAAAGAACATTTTATATGTAAATTGTATTTTCTATGATTTCAAGTAAAAACCTCATAGAAATTCTGGATTGTATTTATAATCATAATTGTTGGTATTTCTCTACTGACCTGAAAACAAACTTTCTCCGGACAAATGAGAATGTCATGATGGGAATACATAGATCCAGGGGAGTTAAAATTCATACAGTTCCCATGTGCCTTGCTAAAAACTAGCATTTTAGCATTTTAAAAAGTAACTAATTAACATATTTATTTAGTTAGTTATCTTGTGAGAATAAAACGTGTAAAAAGAAAGTGTGGATTCCCAGTACAGCCAATAAGTCAGGCGAGAGGAGACTGTAAATTTTGCAGGCCAATTTCAATAGAAATTTCTGGAACTCTGCTTAGGGAATCGCTTACAGAGTCCATTATATGAAAGGCACTGAAAAACAAAACAGTGAAAAAGCAGTGTAAAATGACACACATTCTGTATAGCTAAGTTTCTTCTTTCCCTCTACTTTTCTATTTGTTATACTACTTGCTTTTTCACAGAGTACTTTTAATATTACAAGACCAAAAAAAAAAAAAAAAAGAGAGAGAGAAAGCTCATTTCCCTCTCCATCTCTCCTTTTTTCCTACTTTTATAAGACATAAATTAAAAGAAAAAAATGAATAATAGACCTTTCAAGTCCAGTTTTTTGCCTGGCCTATTTAAGTTAAGTAACCAGTACTGTATGTTGCTGCTTATATAAATGTTTTCTTTGTTAAAATTAAAACAAATTAATCATTGTAGCACAGAAAAGCATTTTTGGATTTACAAACTTTTTCATCTACTAGGATGGAAACTAGAAATGGATGATGGCATAAACAGGACCTGGGAAGAGTTCTTCACAAGCGTTTTTCATGCATGTGACACAAACTGCAGAGGTAAGTTGAAAATTACCTGCTGAAATGTTTGTGGTTTTCATCAAGTCCTTGTACTTTCTATTGTGAGAGAAAGGGAAATGGTTTACCTGTGATGCTCTGTGGACCTGTCTCCACACACGTGGTGGATGCAACCTAATTTGAGAGTAAGGATGGCTATATAGGTATTGGTTATGTCTTTATAATTTCTTTGTGTTTTTTGCATGTTTTACCAGTGTTTTGAATGATTTTATTGAGCTTATCAACTGATTACAAGCTCCAATTATGGATGGAACTCCTGACATGTCATAGGTGTTGCCACAGAAGAAATACAAACTTCATAATGTATAAAACCACATACACATTTAGCTCAACATTTTTAATTTTAGATTTTCACTTCTGCTTTTTAAAAATTTCCTCAAGTAATTTTTAGTACATAAATGATTCATACTCATTGTAGTAACTTTAAAATAGTATATAGATAAGCAAAAAGGAAGGAGAAAACCATCAGTAGTCCTATTCCCCTAAGTCAGTGGTCGGCAAACTCATTAGTCAACAGAGCCAAATATCAACAGTACAACGATTGAAATTTCTTTTTGAGAGCCAAATTTTTTAAACTTAAACTTCTTCTAATGCCACTTCTTCAAAATAGACTCACCCAGGACGTGGTATTTTGTGGAAGAGCCACACTCAAGGGGCCAAAGAGCCGCATGTGGCTCGCGAGCCGCAGTTTGCCGACCATGGCCCTAAGTGACCATTAGTGATTTGTTTTATAACCTTCAACCATTTCCTCTCTCAATGTGGTTTTATTTTATTTGGAATATATATATATAATAGAGGCCTGGTGCACAAAATTTGTGCATGGGTGTGTGTGTGTCCCTCAGCCCAGCCTGCACCCTCTCCAATCTGGGACCCCTCGAGGGATGTCCACGTGATCGGGCCTAAACAGGCAGTCAGACATCCCTCTCACAATCCAGGACTGCTGGCTCCCAACTGCTTGCTTGCCTGCCTGCCTGCCTGATTGCCCCTAACCACTTCTGCCTGCCAGCCTGATCACCCCCTAACCACTCCCCTGACAGCCTGATCGATGCCTAACTGCTGCCCTGATGGCCTGATTGCCCCTAACTGCCCTCCCCTGCAGGCCTGGTTGCCCCTAACTGCCCTCCACTGCAGGCCTGGTCCCCCCCAACTGCCCTCCCCTACAGGCCTGGTCCCCCCCAACTGCCCAACCCTGGAGGCCTGGGTCCCCCCCCCCCCAACTGTCCTCCCCTGCTGGCCTGGTTGTCCCCAACTGCCCTCCCCTGCTAGCCTGATCGCCCACAACTGCCCTCCCCTGCTGGCCATTTTGTGGCAGACATCTTGTGTCCACATGGGGGCAGCCATCTTTGACCACATGGGGTGACCATCTTGTGTCAATTTGCATATTACCTCTTTATTAGATAGGATACTCTTAACCCATCTTTCAAAACTAATATGCCTTTTCTCTTCCTAAGGTTCAGTAAGAATTGTCAAAATAATAGATTACCTCGGACAAATAATTAGTCAAGATTCTAAAGACGGTGGCTTTGAGGAGCTATGGAACATACTTGATCCTGACAGGAGTGACCTGCATGTGGATCTGGAAACTTTCCATGCCATCATGAAAGAATGGATGGCTTGCTGTAGAATCAAATGGTCATCAGCTGGAAGCATTTTCAGGTTGTTTTAACAACTGATTACAATTAATGCTAATCACTGTTTGTGGATGGAAATATTGTGATCTGGTGCTTCTCACACTTGAGCATGCATTGCAATCACCTGAACAATCTTGTACCTGATTGCTGGCCAATGCCCCCACCCCATCCCTACCATGATTCAGTAGGTCTGGGGTGAAGTCTGATAATTTGCATTTCTACTGTGTTTCCTGGTGATGCTGATAATGGGCACACTTTGAGAACTTACTATGTTAACTATGTTATTTCTGATAATATTTATTTTTTTGTGATTAGGGGGCAGCACATACTCTGTTCTCAAAAAGAATTGAGCTGGCATAGGAGTCAAGCAAATTATTTATACTGACTACCAAATCTCCAAATGCACTTACGCTCAGAGTGAACACCCTTTTGAGGGCAATAGGGTTGTTTAGGCAGTGAGTGTAATTTAGAAGCCTTGGATATAGGGAAGCTAAAGGGAAAGGAAAAATATGGTGGGATAGAAAAAAATTATGAAGAAGAATGACACTCATGATCTCAGGTGCCCCTGGTGGATACTCGAGAAGAGACACCTTCTTCACAGGAAATTCCTGTGGCTTTTACTCAGCCACCAAACTGTAGCTATCAGCTGATAGGTACTAGGGATTTGCTTAAAGAAAACTTCAAGCTCAGAGAGTGGTAAAACTTGCTAGATTTCACATAGGGTTAAGATGTATCAATGACTTAAGAAAAGATTACCAAAAGTGGTGTTTGACGTACATGAGTTAATCATGAAAGCAAAATAAATATATAAAAATATCTAATCTTATTAGTAATCAAAGAAATGCAAATAAAGACAATGTACCATTTTCGCCCATTGGTTTAGCAAAGCTTTAAAAGAATCACTCTCTCCCATGTTGTCAGAGCAGGTGGAGAATTAAGCCTACCCTCATACATTGTTGGTAGTAGTGCAGATTGGTACAGGTTTTTTTTTAATGAGAAATTTAGGAATGCATATAAACCCTTAAAAATATGTGATATGTTCAAGCTAGTAATGTAAATTTAAGAAAGATAACCAATCATGTACTCTAATATGTGTGTAGAATGCTGTTTATGATAGTGATAAATATAAGCAACCTAAATATTTAAAAACAGAGAGTTGGACAAATAAATTATAATACTCCCATACACTAGAATCTTAAATAGTTACTCAGAATTATGATTAGATAAATATTTGACAAGAGAAATATTCATATATATGTATGTATTTCACATAATAGGCAATTAATCCATATATGCAGTATAATCCCATATTTGTAAAACTATGTGTAGGAAAAAGTTGAAAAGAATATATTCCAAAATTATTATGTTTTCCATGATGTTTTTTTTTTTTAAATATATTTTTATTGATTTCAGAGAGGAAAGGAGAGACAGAAACATCAATGATGAGAGAGAATCATTGATAAGCTGCCTCCTTCATGCCCCCTACTGGGGGTCAAGCCCGCAACCCAGGCATGTGCCCTTGACTGGAATTGAACCCAGGAACTTTCTGTCTGCAGGCCAAGGCTCTATCCACTGAACCAAACCGGCTAGGGCTCCATGATGGTTTTAACTTTTCTCTTTTTTTGTGAATTTTCTCATTTTCTTTTTCATGTTAAATTAAAAGGTTATGGAAGGTGGAAGGAATGAATGCCTTACATTTCTTTTCTATTACCCTATTTAAGCACCGAATTGGGCTCCATTTAGTTACTGAATGAACAGAGTTTTTAAAATCCAGAAACAAACACCTGAATAGGAAAGTATAGATTACATCTGAAAAGGTAGCTAAGCTTTGTTCTGGCAAAGAATCCTAGCCCATTGGTTTTAGTTTTTTTTTGTTGTTGTTGTTTGTAGTTTTTTTGTTGTTTGTTTTTGTTTTTTTGCCTACAGTGAGGGAGTGAATAGTGGACCAGGCAGCCACATGGATGATTCTGCTCTTGACCAGGACAGCATAAAATCAGGGAGAGCAAGTATGTATGGGTTTTCTTGCGATTGTTCTGCCACTTTCTTGTGGTTTGGAGAAGTGGGTTTTTCATTAATCTCTCTTGTATGTGTTTCAGTTAAGATGATCACAGATATAATGGAGTCTGCATCAGGGAACTTCGAGGCTTTGGGTGGAGACATGTCTAGAGGAATCCTGTAAGCATTCTTAGCTGTAATGCTTTCTCAAGTGCCCCAAGATTTATTATTTATTTTATAGATTTATATATTTTACTTATGATGAAGTCACTTAGTCCTTTTTGTGTGTGTGGCAGTGATGTCATCATTTATTTTTAATTATTAACTATTCTATTCGAGTTGCATTAGAACTAGTTTTACTAGTTCTAATTATATAAGACATAAATTAACATTTTCTCACTCACGAAACCCTTCTCCTTCATTGACATCGTGTGTTTTCCATGGAAAACAAGTCCCATTTGAAGTAGAGTTATGACATTGACCTTAAGCTCTTTAGTGGGTTATTTAAAAAAAATCTTTATTGTAGAAAGTGTTAAATATGTCCCATTTTTCCCCCCCATTGACCCCTTCTAACCCGTCCCCACCCCCTGCCCCAGGCCTTCACCACCCTGTTATCCTATCCATGGGTTATGCATATATGCATACAAGTTCTCTGGTTGAGGGATTATTATTTTTTTATTGTTTAAGGTATTACAAATAGTAGTACATATGTCTCCTTTTTTTTCCCCATTGACCTCCCTGCCCTGTCCTGGCCTCTCCCACCCCCGCAGCACTTGCCCTCACCCCCGCCCCCCAGTGTCTTGTGTCTATTGGTTGTGCTTATATGCATGCATACAAGTCCTTCAGTTGATCTCTTACCCCCTCAACCCTCCCCTGCCTTCCTGCTATAGTTTGACAGTCTGTTCAATGCTTCTTTGCCTCTATTTTTGTTCAACAATTTATAATGTTCTTTATATTCCACAAATGAGTGAGATCATGTGGTGAGGGATTATTTTTAAAGCACCTCTTAAAAAGAAAAGCTGTTTTTTGGCTAAATGTGTATTTTAGATATTAGGGAGAGGTGATGCTGTCTCTCCCTTAGTTTATCTTTGCCACTTCAGATTTCATCATGCAAAAAGGTGGTTTAAAACCCATCTACCCAATCTTTGCTAAGACCTCTGGTAAGATAGCAAAGAAGAGGAGACCTGGGACTCCATGAAATATGCAATCCAAACTTTCACAGGGTTTATGATCTAATGTTGGTGGCGAGAGAGACACTCACAAACATTAAAAAGCTGTAGAAAATATTAGGGAACATGAACATTAAGTTGAGAAGTACAGGCTACAAATGTAAAACTCCAGGAACTGTTTCTTAGTTAAAGGCCTATTAAAACCTGCCACAATCCCTTGACTGAGAGAGTAATATGTCCATTTATTTCAGGATCTTCCATAACATAGGCAGAAATAGGAACTTGCCAGTGTAGATGGATACAAAAGTTGGGAGTGAAGTGGAAAGGAATAAACAAAAACGGTGCAAGTTGACCTGGCAGATGATGCATACTTGACAACTTTGGACTAATCTTTGATGATATTATAAGAGATGTTTGAATGAATATTTATTGTATAAATAAACTCAATGAGGATGGAAGATGATAAAGTAGAAAATCTTGTGGGAATATTTAAGCCTGTTTGGGCTTAACTCTATGCCTTATTTTGATTGGAAGGCATTAGACATGTTTAAGATTATTTATTCTCACTCCTTATTTCCTCTGCAGAGAGGTGTCTGGCTTGATTACCTATGTAGAAGAGCTGCATTTCAACAAGCAGAAATTGGAGGAGGAAAATAATCAGCTCAAGTTGGCATTGGAAACCTTGGAAGAAGCTAACAGCCGGTTATCAGAGGACTGTACTGAACTGCGCCTACAGATAAAAAGGTGAGCCCTTGAGGAGTACTGCTGTGGGGTATAGCATGCTGGAGTTTTTACTTTAAAAAATATGCTTTTTATTGAGATATAATTCCCATAGCATAGAATTTACCGATTGAAACTGTACAATTCAGTGTTTGTTTTTTGGTATATTCACAAGATAGTGCAACCATCATCATGATCTAATTCCAGAACACTTTTATTCCTCCAAAAAGAAATCCCCTATGAAATAGCAGTCACTCCCCAGTACCCGCTTCAATCTGTACCTTGCAACCACTAATCTATTTTCTGTCTCTATGGATTTGCCTTTTCTAGTTATTTCATATAAATGGAATCATACAATATGTATCCTTTGTGACTGGCTTCTTTCACTTAGCATAATGTTTTCAAGGTTCATCCATGTTGTAGCCCGTACCAGTACTTCCTTCCTTCCTATGGGTGAAAAACAATCCATGGTATGGATATATGCCATTTTGTTTATTCATTTTTCAGAGGATGGACTCTGGGGTTATTTCCACTTTCAGCTCTCCTGAACATTGCTGCTATGAACATCTGTGCACCGGTTTTTGTGTGGACATGTTTTTTAGTTCTTTGGGGTCTATACCTGGGAGTGGACTTGCTGGGTATTTTGATGAGCTGCCAAACTGTTCTCCAAAGCAGCTGTACCATTTTATATTTCCATGAGCAATTTCTGTCAGTTCTTGTCTAGCCATGATGTTCTCTACGTCACTCAAGGTCGAGTTCTCTATGGAACACCATGACACGGAGGGGCCAGGTGTGGACCTATCCAAAGAAGTCTGGTTTTGTTGCGCCCTTAGTCTATGCTAAGTATTAGGAGAGATTTGTTGATGAGTTAGATTTAAAATGTGCCCTCAGGGTACCATTACCCGCGACCCACAGGTTGAGAACCGCTAGCAGGGTCGCCTAAGACCGTCGGAAAACACAGATATTTACATTACGATTCATTAACAGTAGCAAAATTACAGTTATGAAGTGGCAACGAAAATAATTTTATGGTTGGGGGTCACCACAACATGAGGAACTGTGTTAAAGGGTCGCGGCATTAGGAAGGTTGAGAACCACTGAGCTAGAGAATCAAGATGAGCAGCGAGAATGCCACTGTCGACAAAATGAAGCTTTTTGTCCTTCCCCTTATCCTTCAGAAAGGGCCTCTGTTTCCTTTCAGCGCTCACAGTCTATTTTTGATATTGCACAGGTGTCTTGTTATAGTATAATTTTTCTTCTATATGAACTGCCCCTTGTTAACAGGAGGAACTTAATCTTACCCACCCTGGTTACCCTAGTGCTTAGGAGAATGTCTGCCACAGAATAGCTCTCCCATCCTTCCAGATGCCTGCAAGCCAGAAATCTTTGTCTCCTTTTTCTTCCTCAGCCTTCGCTTCTAAATCAAATAGCAAGGCCTGTTCAATGGACCTACTTTATGTCTCTCAAATAGATTGACTTCTTTTCATTCCTATATCTGCCACGTAGTTCAAGTCAGCTTTACCTTTCTCCTGGATCATGACAGCAACCTCCTGATTAGGTTCCTTGCCTTTTCCAAAAGTGTCACCCCTAGGGGAATGAATGCTCTTCCTAAAGGCCCATCTGATTACATTATGCCTCTGCCCTAAACACTTCAAAGGAGCCCTAACATTTTCAGGATAAAAATCTAAATTCTTTCATCTAGTTTGCAAAGCCTTTCATGGTGGAGCCTCTGTTGCCTTATTTCTACTTCTCATTTTCCACTCTAGGCTCTAACAATAGCTAACTGCTTGCAGCCCCCCGGCGAGCTTCTGTTCTCTCCCTCCCTCCCTCCCTCTTCTTTCTCATGATCTGAACTGTCTGCCTTTAACACAGTGTCTGCAGAACTTGGTTTCACACAACCTTGGTTCTTGTCACACTGTATTGTAATGATGATTGTCTGTTTACCCCACTGGACCATACATTCCAGGAGGGTAGAGTTCTCATGACTGGGTTTACTTTTTTCTTCTCTAGTATCTAGCATAATGCCTGGTACAGAGTTGGAGCTCAATAAATACATGTTGAATGACCAATGTAATTCTTTAATAAGGCACACATTGTACCTTCTTTGAGACCCTGCTCAGAAAACAGTTTATAATCTAGTGAGAGCACAACTAGGTAATTCCATGGTATGGATGACCATAATACACTTAAAAAGCTTTCTTAGTTGGACATTTAGGCTGTTTTCAGTGCTTTGTTACTATAAACAATGCTATAATAAACCTTTAAAATAAAATACAAGGTGTCCCAAAAAATGGATACTAGTACATACTTTGAATGATTATAAAGCCAGTGTTTATTAACATACAGTTCATTTTCAAAATTTAAAATAATCTACAGAAATGAATAATTTTTTTGTCCATGCCTGTTTATAAACTGATGACCATTCCGGTCTAGGCACTGCTGATAATGCAAAGCAACAGAATTACAAACATCAAGAACCATTTTGTTTGGTATTTGTGTGCCCCCAATTCATTGACTGTTGTTGGTTTTGTATCATAAACTTTATCTTTTATGTATCTCCATTAAAAAAAAGTCTAGTGGCACTTTAGGATAAATTTTCTTTGTTCAAAGCTTAGTTTGGCTTCACCCATTATTTCAAATTAGTTAAACCTGAAAAGGAGTGAAAATTGAGTTATCAACTATTGAAGTGTGTATACATTTTAGTTGTCATCTCCGTGACTAGTATTAATCTGTACAAGGGCAAGGGCCTTGTCTCTTTTGTCCACCATCATGGGCCCCTTGCAGGGTACAGCACCTGGAACATGCTATTATTGAATAAATATCTGTGGAATTGCACTAACCAATATTATATCTTTTAGTAGAAGGAAAGAACTGTGGGATTCAGCCAATGAGAATTTCAAAGGGAGTCTCCAAATCTTTATCTTCGGGAATGTTTTTTTCCTTCTATCACTTTCCCCCCACCACCCTGCCCCCAAATCACTTTCTTTACCAAGGACTATGAAAGATAGTGGGTATGTTTTTACTATTGTTGGCATCTGGTTTATATTTTCAGTGGTTTTCAACTTGGATCTAAAAATAGTCCTTGGCTTTTCTTAGCATGTTTGACAGTTACACTTGAGGTTTTGCTCATCGCCTTCTTCCCCTCACCCCCACCTCCACAGTGCCCACCAGGCTATTATGAGAACAAATCTGTTACAAGAAGAACTAGAGGAACTGAAAACTAGTATGAGTGCTTTGGAAGAGCAGAAGACCACAATTGTAGCCCAGAACAAACAATTAGTAAGTCATCCAAGTTCCTTGAAATGTCAGGAGGGTTTACTTGGAGGCAAAAGTCAGCCAATCCTATCTAATAAAGAGGGAATATGCTAATTGACCATCACTCCATCAAAAAGATGGCTGCACCCACAGCTGAGGCCAAGTTCTCATCAGGAGCCTTAATGAGCAATCAGCAGGGACCTGAGGCTACACCCTCCCCGATCCCCATGGGGCTTGACAGGGGACCTCAGGCCATGCCCCCTGCCCTGGAGTTAGGCTGTCGGACCTCAGGCTGCACCCCTGCCCCAGTGCCAGGCCAGGGGACCTGAGGCCATGCCCCTCCACCAGGTGGGGCTTGACAGGGGACTTCAGGCCACGTCCCCCACCCTGGCACCAGGCTGGGGGACCTCAGACCGCATCCCCTACCCAGCAGGGCTTGACAGGGGACCTCAGGCCATGCTCCCCACCCAGCGGGGCTTGACGGGGGACCTGAGGTTGCGCCCCCCACCCAGTGGGGCTTGACCACCTGGCGGGGCTTGATGGAGGACCTCAAGCCACACCCCCCATCCTGGCGCCAGGCCAGGGGAACTGAGGCTACGCCCCCTGCCCAGCAGGGCTTGACAAGGGTGGGACTGGCCGGGTCTGTATCTAGCCCAATTGGGGGGGTAGCCGGGTCTGGATCTCATGCAATTTTGAGGTGCATGTGGGTGGGCGGGGACTTGACTCTGGGTCCTGTGGTGTGCCCCAGACTCTGACAGGAGGAAGGTTTTCATATACATTTTACTAATTTTCTTTCATCTCTGACACTTCTATTATAGAGAAAGGGCAAATAGCAATATTAAATTATTTCCTCTAATTAATCCCCTTTTAATGTGCATGAATTTCGTGCACCGGGTCACTAGTAGTCTGATAAATGAATAATAGTAACATCTTAGAAAAGTTAAGGCAGGTAGGATGAAAACCTGTATTTTCCTTTTCAACCAAGATTAACATTTTTTACAAATTGCTCAGTCATATTCACAATGGTTTGTGAAGATCTTGAAGATCTCTAGAATGCCTCCTGAAGTAGATAGGTGAATTCATAAGTACCTAATACCAAAATCCACTTGAATTTTTTTTAATTCTCCATCAAACTTTCAACTTTTTCTCAGTTAAAAAAAAAAAAAAGATCCATTTTCTCAATACTTGCAGATTACTAAGAAGCTCCATAAATCAGTCCTTATACTAAATAAGTACAGGCTTGTAATTTTTAGAGCAAAATGCTATTTACACTAAGCTTTAATTCAACAGAGAAGTACATAATCATTTTTATTGAGAATGTTAAACTGTGATCTTTAGTAATATATTCCAGCAATAGTATTCTAGCATTGCTAATGATGGTGGGGTCAGCTGAAAGTCATTCACTAATTTATTTTTAGGTCTGTAATTCATAAAGAGACAGGCTCCAGGTCTGGGTCAGTCACTTGTGACCTCCCACAACCAACACAGCTTAGCTTAGCTCTTACCTCAATAGTAAAATGTGGGACTAGACTGACTGAATGTCAGGTGATTCTGCAAGTCTCTATGAATGCACTACAGGGAATACTCGATTTGGGGCCAATGAGGAGCTTTTATCTGGAGGCAATGTAGAGAAATTATCACAAGCCTACCCTTGAAAATCAGAGGGCCAGCAGCCAAGTACTGACTCCTGGGGCTGTGTAACTTTAGACAAACTGCATAACCCCTTTAAGCCTCAGTGTCCTCAGACCCTAGGGCTGAGAAGGTTATATGAGTTAATATATGGAAAGCATGTAATGTCCTCTTTCCTCCTAGGGCTAGGTAATACTAGCTATTATTAAAAGTAAGGAGTCCTAGGTATACAATCCTAATTCTTTGCATTTTATATTGTTTTAAATTTTAAAATAATTTTGAATATTTCATTGGTCATCATGGAAATCCATTGAGGTAGAAACAGAAGTAGCTATTTTTCATGTAAAAATTAATAGAATTATAGGTAAAATCCAGAGATGTTTTGATTATTCAAAGTGAATTGTCTAATAAATTGTCTGATAAAGCTACACTCGAACTCAGGTCTTCTGATTCCAATTATGTGTGGGTGGTGGGGGAGGTGTTACTTCATTCTTGTACCAATGACAACCTAGCCTAACATGTTTTCCCTTTTACTTTTTTTATATCAAGTTAATTCCTAGTTACTCTATAAAAATAAGGAAATGCATATTAACAACAAAAAAATCCCACTAAATTCTTATCCTACAGTATCAATATATTTATCCTACCATAACAATATGTTTATTGTTAACATTTTGGCATTTATTTTGTCCTGGAATATTTTTTTTTCTGAGGGTTCTGAAATTGGGGCATTTAATTAGAAAATAATTTTTTTTATAATCATATGTTATGGTAATGTTGAATCTGGGAATATCAACAGCTTTAAGTAGAAAGCTAGATCTCTTTGAGATTCCAAAGTGCTGTTTAAATAGATGAGTTCACAATACCTGTCATAAGTGGATGGCATTAGTAGCAGGGAAAGAAGCCAGGCGCTTCCATTTTTGTTTTTATTCGTTCCTCTCTACTGTCATAGATTAAGTCAAGGAGAAGAGTGACTTCTCACAGATCCCAAGAACCTGTTAGCCAAAGACTTAAACCCATGTTGAAAATATTTTCAGGCTTGGCTTATTTGTGATATGTCAATGCCATGTTTAAAACTAATAAAGGGAAAGAATGTCAATAGTCTTGGAGGTAAATATGTGGCATTTGCATAAACTTCTAAAATATTTTTAAATTACTTTTCTTTTAATGAATCAGGAGGCAGAAAACCGGGCTCTGATTCTTAAGATTCGGATTCTCCAAGAGGAGGTATGTTAAAATCATTAAACATGGGCACAAATAAACTTATAGAATCAATCAATCATGGGTCCTGACCCTGGGTTCAATAGAAATTATGTGAGTATTCAAACTCCTGTGGGACAAAAAACCAGGTTGCTTTGTCAAATGACAAATGAGGGAGAATGGATAGGATTTTCATGTCTGGACAGAAGTATATTATTACCTTTGTATATGTCCATGGAAGAAGTGGGGTTTTAAAAATTCAGATTTAAGATGAAGTGAAATTAACCCATCTAAAAACTATACAAATCAAGAAGGAAAGTGTAGAAATTATCTAATACTTTTCTGTTATTATTCTACTGAACTAGGTGGCAAATGTCTTGAATCTAAGACCCAGATCTTAAACTCACTGAAAGTCTGATCTTGGAAAAGACATTTATTTTTTTTTTGAGTTAATAATACCTATTCTCTCAGTTATTTTAGAGATTAAGATAATGCATGTGAACCCATTTGTTTAATTATAATGTACCTCATATATGTTAGGAAATATTAGTAAAATTTCTAAAAAATGAATAATTCTATGCAATATATATTTTAAAGCAACAGAATTAAAGCAATGAAAGAATGGGTAGCAAAGCTACTAGTAAGTTACTATTTTAGAGAGAAATTCTATGTAGGTGAAAGAATGCACTCCCAGAGCAGGCGCCACGGAGACTGTTCTGGGAGTAAGGAATAGATAAGAGTAAGCAAACAGCCCCTTCCCAGGAAAGAGCATGCTGACCTTCCCGCCCTGCACTTATCAGTAAACAACCTCCTAACTTCTGGTTTTTGTTAAAGTTATAGCCCCTGTCAAGGTTTCTGTAACTATCTTGTGTAAATAACCTATCTTGCCCCCCACCTGCGTGTGATTTTTGCCTTTAAAAGTCTGTAGCCCACCCTAGCTCGGGGCTCCAGTCAGCAGTTTGAACTGTTGCCTGTGAGTCCCTGCGCCGCGCTTGAATAAAGAAACCTCTTGCTTTTGCATCGAGACTCGTGTTCTGCGTTTGATTTGGGGTCGTCGCTCTGCCAAAGGACCTCCCGGGGGTCTTCACGGCCTTACATTTGGTGCATTGGCCGGGAAGGAGCGACCCCCCCTCAAGCGTCAGAACCGACCTTGGAGGTAAGGGGGGCCCCCGAAAAGATTTCGTCTTGTTGTCTGTTGTCTGGTTCGTCTGTTAACTGTTTCAGGATTTCTGGTTCTGGTTTCTGGTTCTGGTAAAGACAGGTTGTTCTCTCCGTGAGGAGAGGGCTCCTCTGGCCGATTAGGGTTCGGTCAGAAAAACTGTCAAACTGGGGGACGCCCCAGATTCAGGAGATGACCAAGTAAAATTGGTCGTCGTCGGGTGTCAGGCGACGGGCGAGTCAAAGTCCGGCCGGGCAATCTGTAGGACGGGTGTCCGTCCGTCTGGTTATATCAGGTTATTGTTTCAGTCTCGTTGGGCCCTTTGTCTAAGTGTCTTGTTCATTGTTGTCTCTTTTTGTTTGCTTCTCTCTTTTCATCCTGACACGGACGGAATGGGACAGGGAAGTGTTGTTTGTCGGCTTCTTGTTTTGTTTTGCTTCTTTGTCTCGTGTCTGGGCCCTGTGTGTAATAATTGTTGAGTTTTGATTTGTAAAGGTTTTGTCAGGTTGTTGAAATCCTCTTGGAGGACATTGAGTGGTTCTTCCCTTCCTGTTTAACCTTTGACTGTGTGACTGGATTACTGATCTTTTTATCAAGGTTCCTTGCAGGATTTTACCTCTCCTGAAATGACCCTCTATGTGTACCCTGTCCCTCCCGACTAAGCACTCTTTTTTTTCCAGGTCAACGCCGGAGTGCAGGATGACTTTCCCCTCACAGTCCCTGGCAGACTCTGGGGGTTTTAACCTTTTTTTTCCTCCACACACACTGGTCCCGCCCACTGGCCTGAGGCGGTGGCAGCGGAGCCAGAAAAAGCGGCAGCGGCATTTGCACACCCTCCCCCCCTTCAGGGTGTTCGCTTCCTGAGCCCTCAGTCTTCCTGTGCCGCCCCTCCCTCCTGGTCCCACCCTCATTATGGGAGACGGAAAGAGCTCCTGAGAAACTCCCTAGGTTGCAGGATGGGGCATTTATCTGCTTGTTGCGTCTGTTAGTCTTGTCCAACATGAGTGCCATTTCTGTTTTGCTGAAACATGGGTGGAGAATCCTGTCCTGGGATGTGGGAAAGGGAGGCCCCCACGTCTGTTCTTGTTAGGCCCCCATCAGGGGATTTGGGCAGTGTTCCTGTTATCTGCTCAGACCCCAAGACTGTAAGAGTACTTGTTCACTGAAAGGGTATAAGTACAGATGTTTGTTTGATATTTTGTTTGTCTGCCTGGGTATAATTATTTGTTCATGTAAGTGTGAAAGTCTGTGAGAAAAAAAAAAAAAAAAAAAGAACATTTAATTTATTTAAGGCTGAGTGCTCTGACACATAGCAAACCGCCCCGAGTGGCCACTGGGATTCCTTTTTCCCAGGGGTGCTTGCTCTCTGTCAGAGGGGGAATCGGCCCACCTAACTAATAACATTTCTGTCTATGTTTATTAATCTGAAGGTATGAAGTTGTAACAGTTGTGGTCCGAAGAGGTTTAAAGCAGGGACCAAATTCTAAAGTTAACTATTTATAAGAAGGAAGCCGGAGCTGGCAAAGTCACCAAGTCTGCCCAGAAAGCTCAAAAACTAAATGAATCTTATTTCAGACACCTGCCGCCACCCGGTCTTAATCAGTGGTGGAGGAACGGTCTCAGAACTGTTTGTCGCAATTGGCCATTTGAGTTTAATATAGTTAATGATTATACTACATTGTAAAACCTTTAGAAGAAAAGGAAAATATTTTGTGGGCCACTTGGTCCTTTTGTGTGTGGCAACTCTCAAGTTATTGGCTCTAAAATCAGTACTTTTTAATGGAAACACACTCAAGCAGAGGGGCTTTTCAGAGAGGTCAGAAAGTCTGATTGCAGTGTAAGGGTCACCGGTTCCTCACACGCCGCCTTCGCGGGCAGGAGGCAAGCGCTTTTCCCAGTGGGAACAGAGAGAGGTCTGCCAGATGAAAACGCCTCGGTGGGAGCACCTCCATTCGCCACCTGGGACCCGAGCCGCGCTCCCTGCCTCCGCCCACCCGGCGCCCGTCCCCTGCAGGGGTTGTTTTGAGTAGCTGGAGGCGGTGGCGAAGAGGGAAATTCCCTTGTGACCCCCTGCGCCCCAATGAGACCCAAGAACCCCCGGAGACTCCTTGGACACTTTTCACCGTGTTCTGTTAGGGGGCTTAAAGAGGGCAGCTAGAAATTCCCCCATTCCCCTTTTCAGGCTTATCAGAAACTGAGATCTTTTATCTTTAGGAAGAATGTGGCCATTTGAATTTCAAGCGGCTGGAGGCCTGGGAACCGCATGCTGGGCCTGTTCCCTCCTCCCTCTACCTTTTCTAAATATTTTAAAAGAATAGAAGGTTTGAGGCATGGTTATACATTTTTGAAGGACATAGAAAAAAGATTTAAAGGCTAATTTGAGATTGTGAGATCTGTGAAGGTTTGTGTATGTAGTGAGAAGGAAAAAAAAAAAAAAAAAAAAAATATATATATATATATATATATATATATATATATATATATATATATATATAAAAGAGGCCAGTAGCAAATAGGAAGGAATTAGTATGCCTATTGCAGGAAGCAGGGGCACTGAAAGAGAGAATGTCCTGGCAGGTTAGCCAGGGAAGCAAAAGGGGAGACTCAGACTCCAAGGATCTTTAACTTAGAGGAAGAGGACTGTCGGGGCCAGGGCTCCTTTCCATTAAGCCCCCAGGAGCCCAGGGTAACCTTACAAGTGGGGGGCAAAACTGTTAGTTTCCTGGTGGACACTGGGGCAGTCTATTCAGTCTTGACAGAGCCGATGGGACCCGTTCCCTCTAAGAAGACATCAGTCCAGGGAGCCTGCCTGTTTTCCTTGGACATCAAAAAGGACTGTGGACCTCAGAAGGAACACGGTAATGCATTCATTTCTGGTCATGCCAGAATGCCCATACCCCCTGCTTGGACGTGACAAGCCACCATATCCTTTGAGGGGGACAGAGCACACCTCACCGTGGATCCAAGGAACCCAGGTCCGGTTACATCCTCCCCCGCCTGTATTCTTTTAACCTGTCCTCTGTCAGAGGAATATATCTTGCAGGATACGGAAAAAGCGACACCAGGGGAAAAGCATAAGCCCACTACCTACCTGGAGGAGTTACAACGTCTCTATCCCATGGTCTGGGCAGAAAACAACCCCCCCGGGGTTGGCAAGTCATCAAGCTCCTGTAGTAGTCCAATTGCAAGCCACCGCCACTCCAGCCCGGGTACTGGGGAACACAACCGCTAAACTGGACCGAAGTAGAACAACGGGCCTTTGAGGAACTAAAGAAGGCTCTCGTCTAAGCACCTGCCCTAGCCTTGCCAGACGTCACGAAGCCCTTCCACCTCTACGTGAGTGAGGTAAGGGGCATTGCCAAAGGGGTTCTCACTCAGACTCTAGGTCCCTGGAAGAGACCTGTGGCCTATCTAAGAGACTAGACCCCGTGGCAGCAGGGTGGCCAGCGTGCCTCTGGGCAGTGGCCGCCACAGCATTGCTGGTAAAGGAGGCAGATAAGCTGACTCTGGGCCAGGAACTAGCCCTGGCAACACTCCATGCTGTGGAGGCCCTCCTTCGAGCTGCTCCGGAGAGATGGATGTCAAACACCAGGATCACCCAGTGCCAAGCTCTTCTCCTGGACCAGCCCTGTATCCAGTTCCAAAAGACACTGGCCATCAACCCTGCCAGCCTGCTTCCAGATTATGATCCAGAGGAAACAATTCATGACTGCATAGAGGTAACAGACGCAGTACAAACAGCTCGCCCAGACCTGACAGATGTCCCTCTATCATCACCAGACGAGGTACTGTTCACGGATGGGAGCAGTTATGTTCAGATGGGATCTGATATGCAGGGGCAGCAGTAGTCACCCTGGACCGCACCATTTGGGTGCAGTCCCTGAATAGGGGACATCAGTACAAAAAGCTAAACTTTTGGCCTTAATCCAGGCCCTTTGATGGAGACACAGTGCCATCCACCGGGAAAGAGGGTTACCAACTTCAGCCGGAAAGGACATTAAAAATAGGGAAGAGATTTTAGCCTTATTAAAGGCCATCTGGCTCCCAAGGGCAGTTGCAATAGTGCACTGCACAGGACATCAGAAAGGGGAGGCAATTGAAGCCAGAGGAAATAGAGCCGCAGACCTAACTGCCAAGGAAGCCGCCCTAAAACCAGTGGGGCCTTTACAAGTCTTAGTAACCCTGCCAGACCTTGACCTACGGCAGACCCATCCTACACCAAACAAGAGGAGGAATTGGCAAAACAGAAGCAAGCCATCAAAGGACCACATGGTTGGTGGACCTTACCAGATGACAGACTATTGGTCCCAGAGGCTCTAGGTCAGACATTAGTTGCCCAGTTACACCAGGCTACCCACCTAGGCGACACCAAGACTTCTGGACTTCTGCGAGGCAGGTACTATATACCAAGCTTAGATAAGATAATTAAAAGCATAATCACTAGAAGTACTGTCTGTGCACAGGTAAATACTAAGCAAGGTAAGAGGGTCCCCCTGGGAATTCAGGCCTGGGGGAAATTCCCTAGGAGAGCATTGGGAGGTGGATTTCACAGAAATTAAGCCACCAGCGTCAGGGTACAAGTACCTGGTAGTTCTTATAGACACCTTCTCGGGTTGGGTTGAAGCATACCCCACTAAGCAAGCCATAGGAATTAAATTTGTCCTAGGAACCGGTGAAAACTGGACCAACCTCCTGCCCTTCGCCCTCTTATGGGCCAGGTGTACCCCCTACTGGGAAGGGTTTCCTCCCCCTTTTTGAGATCATGTATAGTAGACCTCCCCGCATCCTTCCCAGGGTCAGGGAGAAACTAAAAACTAGAATTCATAACCATTCCTTGCTCAAGTCCTTACAGGCTCTGCAGTATACCCAGAGAACCACCCATAAGCTTGTTTGAAACGCACTGCCAGTGCTCACCGCGGACCCTGTACATCCCTTCCAGCCCGGGGACTCGGTGTAGATAAAGAAGTTCACTGCCCAAGGACTCACCCCAACCTGAAAGGGATGCTACACTGTTATCCTGAGCATGCCCACGGCTGTTACAGTAGACGGCATCCAGACCTGGCTACACCACTCCCAGCTCCTGCAGCAGGAAACAGCCTGGATCCTGGCAACCAGCAGCCTCACCCATAAGATCCCTAGCCTGGGCTCCACACAGGCCAGGAGAAGACTCGACGCCTGCAGGAGGGGGGACTCTGTGCCGCTTTGAGGGAACAGTGTTGTTTCTATGCAGACCATTCTGGGATTGTAAAAGACTCAATGTCCAAACTTAGAGAGAGACTTGAGACCCGGCGACAAGAACGGGAAACTAACCAGGGATGGTTCGAAGGCTGGTATAATCGTTCCCCCTGGTTCATCACCCTGATATCTACCTTGATGGGGCCCCTAATAATCCTTTTGATGCTCCTGACTTTTGGCCCCTACATCCTTAACAGGTTAGTGGCTTTTATCCGGGACAGAATAAGTGCAGTCCAGGTAATGGTACTCCAACAGAGATACCAACCGCTTTCTCAAAATGAGGGTCTGTAGTCCCAGGATTGGAACTCCCCAAAAACGAAAAGGGGGGAATGAAAGAATGCACTCCCAGAGCAGGCGCCACGGAGACTGTTCTGGGAGTAAGGAATAGATAAGAGTAAGCAAACAGCCCCTTCCCAGGAAAGAGCATGCTGACCTTCCCGCCCTGCACTTATCAGTAAACAACCTCCTAACTTCTGGTTTTTGTTAAAGTTATAGCCCCTGTCAAGGTTTCTGTAACTATCTTGTGTAAATAACCTATCTTGCCCCCCACCTGCGTGTGATTTTTGCCTTTAAAAGTCTGTAGCCCACCCTAGCTCGGGGCTCCAGTCAGCAGTTTGAACTGTTGCCTGTGAGTCCCTGCGCCGCGCTTGAATAAAGAAACCTCTTGCTTTTGCATCGAGACTCGTGTTCTGCGTTTGATTTGGGGTCGTCGCTCTGCCAAAGGACCTCCCGGGGGTCTTCACGGCCTTACATTGGTACATTTTGAATGGCAAGTGTTATGCACATTTTAAAATTGGGGCTTTATAAAAGTTTGTTATTTATTAAGCTGTGATGAACAATCTGGGAAGTTATCCAAAATATGGACCAAGTGAACATTAAAAAATTTCTTGGTGGGTTAAAAAAGAAACAACTAAAGATTGGAAAGAAACCCTATATTAGATTCAGACATGTTATAGCTACAAAAACTAGTACTTTACAGTTAAACTCCCAAGGTAAGATGCTTTTATCCTCGTATATAAGATGATTGACTAGCATCAAAGAATTGTACCAAATCAGTTTAAAATTAAGATGGAAGGAAGGAGATTTGGAAGCCTTCACAGAATTGCATTGACTGATTTCCATTAGAAAAGGCACATCAATGTCACTGCTAGCTAAGATTCCTTTAGGAGGCAAAAATCTGATGCATTGTGAAGAGTGACAGCACAATGGTTTGGGTATTCACATTCATTCATCCATTTATTCATCCATTCATTCAACACATATTCTTTGGGAGATCTCTGTGTGCTAGGCACCATTCTAAATGCCGAGGAGGCAAACTTAAGCAAAATAGCCCATGTGGAGCTAGCATGTTAGATGGTGACTAGTGCTGTGGAGAAAAGAAAAGTGAAAACAGAATTGTGGGGGAGTACAATTTAAACTAGCATGGTTAGGATAAAAGTAGCACTGTGAAATTAATCATTTGGCTAAAAATTGGAAAGGAGGTTTATCTGTGGAACATTCCAGGCAGAAGAAATGGCCAGCTCAGGGACCTCAGGCTGTAGCATGCCTGCTGTTATTGAGGGACAGCAAGACCAATATGGCTGGACCAGAGGAAATAAGTAGCAAAAAGTGTGGCAGAGAGCTGCCTGGAGCCAAACCCATAGGGTCTTATATGGGCATTGTATGGACTCCAGCTGTTTACACTGAGTGGGATGGAAACTGGGAGACCAATTAGGAGGCCCTTGTAATAATCCAGGCAAAAGCAATAGTGGTGGAGAGAAGTGTGCAGATCAGCAAATGCTTCGTAATATATCCAAAGGTATTTATTATATACTGCGGTACTATGAAAGTTCTCTTATGTTTCTAAAATTGTCTCAGTGAAATACAAAGTTATCAACTGAGAGTGAGGATGTTGGAAGAGGTATTGGAAATTCAAGAAGAGAGAAGGGATAAAATACACAAGGATTTGGCAAACTTTTTATAAAGGACCTGATAATATTTTTAGGGTTTCCTGTCTAAAAATCTTTGGCACAGCCACTCACTTCTGCCATTGTAGTGTGAAAGCAACCAGAGTTAATATAAAAACAAATGGACACAGCAATGTTTTAATAAAACTTTATTTACAAAACCAGGGTGTCAATTAGAGCTGGACTGTGTGGCTGGGGTAGGGAAGTTAGTATAGTTTGCAAGTCCCTGATTTAGGCAAATGGCTGGAAGAATGGAATAGGATTATATATGATACTAGACACCGGTGCACGAAATTCATGCACGGGGGGTGGGGTGTCCCTCAGCCCAGCCTGCACCCTCTCCAATCTGGGACCCCTCGAGGGATGTCCGACTGCCCGTTTAGGCCCGATCTCAGTGGGATTGGGCCTAAACGGGCAGTCGGACATCCCTCTCACAATCCAGGACTGCTGGATCCCAACTGCTCACCTGCCTGCCTTCCTGATTGCCCCTAACCGCTTCTGCCTGCCAGCCTGATCACCCCCTAACCACTCCCCTGCCAGCCTGATTGATGCCTAACTGCTCCCCTGCCAGCCTGTTTGCCCCTAACTGCCTTCCCCTGCAGGTCTGGTCACCCCTAACTGCCCTCCCCTGCAGGCCTGGTACCCCCCAACTGCTCTCCCCTGCAGGCCTGGGTCCCCCCCAACTGCCCTTCCCTGCAGACCCAGACACTCCCAACTTCCCTCCTCTGCTGACTGGGTCACCCCTAACTGCCCTCCCCAGCAGGCTTGATTGCCCCCAACTGCCCTCCCTTGCAGGCCTGGTCCCTCCCAACTGCCCTCCCCTGCTGGCCTGATTGCCCACAACTGCCCTCCCTTGCAGGCCTGGTTCCTCCCAACTGTCCTCCCCTGCTGGCCATCTTGTGTCCACATGGGGGCAGGATCTTTGACCACATGGGGGAAGCCATCTTGTGTGTTGGAGTAATGGTCAATCTGCATATTACTCTTTTATTAGATAGGATAGAGGCCTGGTGCATGGGTGGGGGCCAACTGGTTTGTCCTGAAGGGTGTCCCGGATCAGGGTGGGGGTTCCCTTGGGGTGTGGGGCAGCCTGGGCGAGGGACCTGTGGTGGTTTGCAGGCCGGCCATGCCCCCCAGCAACCCAAGCAGAGGCCCTGGGATCTGGGATTTATTTATCTTCTACAATTGAAACTTTGTAGCCTGGAGCGGAGCCAAGCCTTCTGCTTGCTCTGTGGTGGCAGCCATTTCTGTTGGGATTTATGTATCTTCTATAATTGAAACTTTGTAGCCTTAAGCGGAGGCCTGGGCTGGCCAGGGCTGCAGAAGCTTGGCTTCCTCCATCGCCCCGGGCAACCCTAGCCTCCTGCTCTCTCCAGCTCTGTGGCTGCCGCCATTTCTGTTTGGAATTATTTATCTTCTATCATTGAAACTTTGTAGCATTGAATGGAGGCCAGGGCTGGCAAGGGCAGGCGGAAAGGTGGCTTCCTCCATTGCCAGGGAAACCCAAGCCTCCCTCCTGCTCTCTGTGGCTGCAGCCATCTTGGTTGGGTTTATTTGCATATTCCCTCCTGATTGGCTGGTGGGCGTGGCTGGTGGCTCTGGCTTGTGGGTGTAGCGGAGGTACAGTCAATTTGCATATTACTCTTTTATTAGGTAGGATGATCACCACTAAACATTGAGGTGAAAGGTGATAAATTTAACATGTGAGCTGTTGGTTCATTTGTGTTTTTCTTTAGCAATGCTTATCTGGAAGGGTGCTGGCACAGAGTGAATGGAAAGCTCAAATTAAGCAAATACTAAGAAGTAGGGGAGAGGCAAGGGAATTGAGATGTGGAAGAGGGTGATTGTATGAATAATTTAAGCCGAGTAAAGACTAACTGAGTTCATGAGAAAAGTGGAAGAATAATGAGAAGGTGGTCAGATCAGTGGATTGCAGGCTTCAGCGGGGATTGAGGTTTGTTGGTGCTCAAAGAAGTAATCTGGAAAGACAAGAAGTGGTGGTTGAAGAGGGAGAAACTTGCAGTCAATATAATGCAAGGGCCACAGTTACTGGTAATGTAAAAGGTGTGAACTAGGGAGTTAATGGCTGTGGTGGAATCCTATCTAAAAAAAGAGTAATATGCTAATTGACCGTCACTCCAAGACACAAGATGGCCACCCCCAGTGGTCAAAGATGGCTGTCCCCATGTGGACACAAGATGGCTGCCACAAGATGGCCTGCAGGGAGGGCAGTTGTGGGCAGTTGGGGGTGACCAGGCCAGCAGAGGAGGTCAGTTGGAGGTGACTAGGCTGGCAGAGGAGGGCAGTTGGGGGGACCAGGCCAGCAGGGCAGGACAGTTGTGGGCGATCAGGCAAGCAGGGAGGGCAGTTGGGGGGGACCAGGACTGCAGGGGAGAGCAGTTAGGGGGGACCAGGCCTGCAGTGGAAAACAGTTGGGGTGGGACCAGGCCTGCAGTGGAGGACAGTTGGGGGGGGGGACCCAGGCCTGCAGGGGAGGGCAGTTAGGGGAGACCAGGCCTGCAGGGTAGGGCAATTGGGGAGGACCAGGCCTGAAGGGGAGGGCAGTTGTGGGCAATCAGGCCAGCAGGGAGGGCAGTTAGGGGTGACCGGGCCAGCAGAGGAGGGGAGTTAGGGGTGACCAGGCTGGCAGAGGAGGGGAGTTAGGGAGGAAGCTTGGCTTCCTCCATCGCCCCGGGCAACCCTAGCCTCCTGCTCTCTCCAGCTCCGTGGAGCAGCCAGGGAGCAGTTAGGCATCGACCAGGCTGGCAGGGGAGTGGTTAGGGGGTGATCAGGCTGGCAGGCAGAAGCGGTTAGGGGCAAACAGGCAGAGGCAGGTGAGTGGTTGGGAGCCAGCAGTCCTGGATTGTCAGAGGTGTATCCGACTGCCCGTTTAGGCCCAATCCCGATGGGTCAGACATCCCTCAAGCGGTCCCAGATTCGACAGGGTGCAGGCTGGGCTGAGGGATACCCCCCCCCCCCCGTGCACAAATTTTGTGCACCGGGCCTCTAGTGTAAGATAATAAGGGGCTTCCTAGATATCATGTTAAAAGGCTCATGTTAATTTTGGACAAAATCTAAAGTTTTGTCCCTGAGCTTAAAATGGATTATGATGATAATGATAAAAATACTTCTTCCTAAAAAAGACTTTGAGATGGTCTCTTATTTTTGATATTTGGACTAAATCAAAGAATACTATCTTTTTTTACATTAGAATACCAAGAATATTCTGGATATATATGCATTGGAAAAGAGTATTGAGGAATTGTCTAAAACTGAGACAGAGCACCAAGTAAGCATTTCCCAAATACTGGTAAAACATTTTCTTCCCTCAAGCTAATATTACTATATAAAGGTGTATGTGACTCAATGGTACAATAACCTTTTGCTATAGACTTTAAAATTTGTACTTCTCCAGATGTCTGAATTAAAGGGCAATCTCTTTTTTAATGTAACAGCTTTATGGATAAATAATATACATGCCATTAAATCCACCCACTTAAAATGTACAAGCCAGTGTTTTTTAGTATGTTCACAGAGTTGTGCAACCATCATCAAAACCAGTCTTATTTTTTATTGAATTTATTGGGGTGACATTGGTTAATAAAATTATACATGTTGCAAGTATACAAGTCTATACCACATCTGCATACTGCAGCATGCGCTCAACACCCCAAGTCAAGTCTCTTTCACCACCATATATCCCCCTTTGCCCATTTCCTCCTCCCTCTGGTAATAACCACACTGTTGTCTATATCTGTTTTTTATTTTTATTTTTTGCTTAATCCCTTCACCTTTTTCACCAATCCCCAAAACACCCTCCCCTCTGAGAGCTGTCAGTCTGCTCTTTGTCTCTCTGGGTCTGTTTCATTCTGTTTCTTATATTGTTTATTGGATTCTACATATAAGTGAGATTGTATGGCGTTTGTCTTTCTCTAACTGGCTTATTTTGCTTAGCATAATACTTTCCAGATCCATCCATGTGGTCACAAAAGGTAAGATTTCCTTCTTGTTTAATGGCTGAGTAGTATCCCACTGTGTAAATGTACCATGGACTTTTTATCCTCTTATCTACTGATGGACCTTCGGGTTGCTTCCAAACCTTTGCTATTATAAATAACACTACCATGAACATAGGAGTGCATATATTCTTTCAAAATAGTGTTTCATATTTCTTTGGATATATTCCCACAAGTAGAATCACTGGGTCAGTAGATAGTTCCATTTTTAATTTTTTAAGGAAACTCCATACTGTTTTCCTCAAGGGCTGCACCAATTTGCATTCCCATCAATAGTGCACTAGGGTTCCCTTTTCTCCACATCCTTGCCAACACATTGTTTGTTGATTTACTGATAATAGCCATTCTGACAGGTGTGAGGTGACATCTCATTGTGGTTTTAATTTGCATCTCTCTGATGATTACTGATGTTGAGCACTTTTTTCATATCTCTATTGGCCATCTGTATGTATGCTTTGGAGAAGTGTCTATTCAGGTCTTTTGTCCATTTTTTAATTGGATCGTTTGAGTTTTTTGGTGGAGTTTTATAAGTTTTTTATAAATTTTGTATAGTAATCCCTTATTAGTTGCATCATTGGCAAATATGTTCTCCCATTCAGTGGGTTGTCTTTTCATTTTGTTGGTTTCCTTTGCTGTGCAAAAGCTTTTTTGTTTGATGTAGTCCCATTTTTTTTTTCTTTTGTTTCTCTTGTCCCAGGAAATATATCAGAAAAAAATATTTCTAAGAGAAATATCTGAGATTTTACTGCCTATGTCTTTCAAATTTATTATGATGGCTTTATTTTGTAGGTGTCTTGGACTCAGTGGCACAGTCTTCTGATCACCTGAGCTAGGTGCTCCAGGAATATCTCCTGTGTGGGTTATGTGTACCCTCCTGAGTAGTTGAGTTTTGAATGCTGTTGGCCCATTTGTGGGAAGAGTTAACCCTCAGGCTGGCTGACTATGAAAATAGATCTTAATCACCATGTATGAGTTGCTGTGCAGGGGCTGACCCCCCAAAGCAGAGTTGTTCCCAACAGGGTCTGATGCCTGCCGGAGTCCCCCCTTAGGTGTGCCACTTGTATGGCTAGTTAGGTTGAGCTCTGGTGTGCTCTGAAGCCTACCACTAGTTGTGTTGGTTCTGGGTCTTTTGGACAGGGTTCCAGTGCAGGTCAATGTCAGACATTGCGTGTAACCAGCATTGGGCTACCTGTCTGAAGCGACCACACTATTCACTGTTTGTGGCTGGATCTACTGCGCCTGGGTGTCCTCCAACTCTGAAACGAGGGCAGATCAATTAAACGTCTAAGTCAGGAAAGATTCCAGCTATTGTACCTTTCCCCCGCCTTAATCCTCACCTGAGAATATTTTTCCCCTTGATTTTTTTAGCGAGAGTGGAAAGGAGTGGGGGAGAGAGAGAGAAACATTGATGTGAGAGAGACATATCCATTGGTTGCCTTTCTCATGTGTTTAACTGGTCAGGGATCAAACTTGAAACCTAGGTTCATGCCCTTGAGCAGGTGTCAAGCCTGTGACCTTTTAGTACATGGGCCAATGCTCTAACAACTGATCTACTCCAGCCAGGGCAATTGTACCTTATTAACATGGAAAATGAGGAGAGATGGGAAATAAATCTTCACTTGATTAAATTAAGAAATGATACCTTGCAATATAAATAAAAATCATTTTTGTATCTAAAAGTCTATATTTTGTATATATATATATATATATATATATATATATATATATATATATTCTATTTTCTATACATATCGGGAAACAGAGACAACTATTAATAAATTTGGGAATTTGTGTCATGCTTATTGTCATCTTTAATGGTTTATTTGAGCAATATTTTTATTGTAGTACATGTTTGAAATGCTGATGTACTTAAATTTCAAGTCTATATGTGGAAGTCTCAAGTTTCCTAGCAGATATTCAAATTCCATAAGTGTATACACTTATACATATACTAGAGGCCCAGTGTTATGCACATTTTATGCAGATTCCTTTTGGAGGCAAAAATCTGATGCATTGTGAAGAGTGACAGCACAATGGTTTGATGGTCTCTCCATGTCTGTGGACAATGGATATGTCAGAATGTCCTCCTGTTGACAGCTGTGCTATGACCTTGAAAGGAGAGGAAGAATGTCTTTGGGGCAAACGCTGTTTGCATTTCTTCTGCCAATGCAGGGGCAAATGTTACATTTCTAACATACATTATGGCTGAACTCCTGATTAAATGGACAATTTGCATGCTATGCTTTTATTATGTAGGATTATAGCAGTTATAATTTAGACATTAATTAATTTTATTCTAAGAATGGCTATCTTTGGAAAGCATAATTAATCTAGTCATAATCAAGTGGAAAGAGCTAAAAGATATGGGTTCAAATCCCGTGTTCTTTATTTAGACGCTTTGTAATCTCAAGCAACTAGTTTAACCTCTTTAAGTCTCAATTTTCTCATCTACTAAATGGATGTATTTTCTGCCTAATACACAGACTCAAATGAGATGATTGTGTGAAAATACCTTTAGATCTATAAAGGCATATCAAATATATATGATTATGATGATGATCCTATTTCTGACTATGCTGATTATTTTTTCAGGTTTTCAATGCAATCACTATACATATCTATCCATTGTATTATATTTAGAAGCCTATGGCAACAAGCTTGCTTTTGGTTTGAATAAACTGATGTATCCTTACTGTTCACCTTGCTAAAGGAAATCTTGAACATTTTTAAACTAACTTTTCATAAGAGGAGGAGTTTTCTATCTGTCCCATGCAGTCTTTGTTAATGTCTCATCTAGAATTTTATTTCACCAAAAAAATAAAAGCTCTGTAAGTCCTCTTATTATATTAAGTATGAAATGGCTGGAAACGCACTTGGCTGGAGCTGGAGACTCAAATTCTAGGCCCTGGTTCTGTCACTAACTGTGTGACATTGGGCAAGTCTCTGACTCGTGTTGAGCCTCAATTTCCTCACTTATAAAGTGAGAGCGATGACCCCAGCCTCTAGGATTGTTCTGAGGCTTATGTGAAAGTTCTTTAAAAAGTGAAAACCATATACACATTAAAAGTGTTTCAAAAACTTGTCTCCCTATTGAAATGATTTTGTGGCACTGTCCTTTACCAAAGCAACATCCCAGTGGCCTTCACTAACTTTGTTTCTTTTCAGATGGAGTTACACATGTATGAGAACACTTTGCTTACTAAAGATGCAAGTTTGCAGAAGGTTGGTCTGTCCCTTCCCATGAAATCCTGTGGGATTGGCTAGCTCTCTCCAAATCAGAAAGGAGATGATCATTTGTGTACCTTCACTCCTGTTAAAATATCTGATTCTAATATTCTGTCAAGAATGTTAGATTTCCTTTATAAACTTCTCAAAAAATATTCTGTTGAATAAAGAATACTGACTTATCCATCTAGTATATATAAGTTTCATCATATCCTCTCTAAATTCTGGTGGTGTTCATTAATATACACAACCAATATTAGTGTGCCAATTTATCAGTCGATGGCTAGATACAACGATGCAGTTTTAATTCATAACACAAATGTGTGTGCAGTCATTCATTTGGGGGAAGAAAAAAATATCCCTAAGTTATTTTCTTCCTGGTTGATTGATTGATCAGATAGATAGATGGTAGATAGATATTCTCTTTATCCTTGTATCCTGTGCTCATCACCTATCTGGTAACAAGGAGCAGAGATTCTGGTTATAGTGACATAAGAAGGACACAGCCCTAAGTTAATAAACTTCCACATTTCAAGATAAGGAGGCAAAGAGCAATATTTATCTTCCTTTCCATTCATGTATTGACATTTCAAAGAAGTCATTGACCCAGATACTGACATACAATGACACTGTGGTAGTAGTGGTGGTTCACTTCCTCCATACCTCTGATCTTTCTACTACTTTGCACTCCTCCCCAGTATTCATAGGCATTGTTTGGGCAATTTGCACATTTCAGGCACCATGCTAATCATGGGATACAATTGTAGGTCAGACACTGCCTGTACTCTCTGGTCTTCCAGTGTAATACTGTGATTTTAACAGATACATGTGCGTTGAATAAAATTGGATGCCTTAATAATTCATTAGTCATTTTCAGTTAAAGATTGATTTTCTCCCTTAAATGTATAAAGATAATAAATATAATTTTGATTTGGACTTAAGATTTACCTTTCAGAGTTTGGTTCCATTGGACTAGGCAGACACAGAGCATACTGTCACCAGTTAGATACAGCTGCCTTGCTACACCATAGTTTTTGTGTGGCTTTAATCACAAATGCAGATTGGTTCAGTTTTTAAATAATACAATTGATAGAAGAGCTCATCTCATTGGGCATTATAATTTTTTTGTGGCTCAGATTGATAATTATTCTAATAAACATGATTTGGTGGACTCATGCATTTATTAGCTATTAATTTTTTCTTCTACTTTTCAGAAGGATTTAAGTATAGAAGAACTTAAGTCAACCATCATAGAATATGGAAGCATTATAGAGGTATACCATAATAATCTCAGAGCTTGCAAGGTGGGTTGTTAAATGAAATGTAATTTCCCCACTGGAGTGGCATGTACAGCCTAATGGTGTATGTGATTCCAGAATTTACGAGGGGAAAAAAACAAACTGGCTCATGAGTTACAGCACTTGCAACAGGAACTCATCATGTAAGTAGTACACAGCGACCCCTCATGCCTCCTCTCATGTGCCTCTACCCTACATCACTGGGCTACTGAGCTATCTGCAGTTCTTGAATGTGCCGAATTCTTTTCCTCTGTACTTTTGTAAGTGGTATTTTCTCTGCTTTTTCCCAACAGAACTTCTTCACAAGTTTTTCATGACCTTCCCTTGGTTTTCTCCTACCTTGAGATCAAAGTAACCCTTTTGAGTGCATGTTTTTATCTCTTTTCTAACATACATCACCTTATATTATAAACATTTGTTGTCGAATACGTGTAATCTAGTCCAGGAATCCGCAGACAACAAGAGTAAAGCCAGTGGGGTGAGTGCACACACTTACATTATGAGAGTTACCAATAAGATAAGTGCATTACCTCAGCAAAGGCAGAGGGGACTGCTCTGCTTAGCTCTAGCTAATTGTCACATCAAGAATATATGCACCCAATGTGGCCACATCTTCTCTGTGTTTTTTTTTTTTTTTTTAAGAAAAGCCAGAAATCTAGGTTTTTTGTGAAACTTGCTAATTTTTAAAATATGTATTTTTATTGATTTTAGAGAGAGAGGAAGGAAGAGGGAGAGAAAGAAACATCAGTGAAAGAAACATCAAGATCAATCGGCTGCTTCCTGCATGTCCTCTGGGGATCCACTAGGGATCAAGCCCACAACCAGAGCATGTGCCCTGACCGGGAGTCAAACCGCAACCTCCTGGTTCATGGATCAGTGTTCAATCACTGAGCCACACCAGCTAGGCTCTAATTTTTAACTATTGGTTCCAATTCATAAAAATAAGTTATTAATTAAAATTAAAAATGTTTAAAAAACTGTGGCCTACTTGTTTGCAACCACCTAGCATCACTAATCCATGCAGCTCCTAGTCTGGGCAGAGACTCTCCTTGTCTCTGTATTCCTAAGTACCTTGTGCAATCCTAAGTACATGGAGGCTTACTGATTGGTCATAAATAAACCCTAATCTGCTGACTCAAAACATAATGTTAGGGCCCTGGTAGGTATAGCTCAATTGGTCCCATGCACCAAAGGTGGCCTGTTTGATTCCCAGTCAGGGCACATGCCTAGGTTGCAGATTCAGTTCCCAATCAGGGTACATGTGGGAGGCAGCCAATAGATGTTTCTCTCTCTCTCTCTCTCTCTCTCTCTCTCTCTCTCTCTCTCTCTCTCTCTAAAATCAATAAAAAGCATATAAAAAAAAACAGAAAAAAAAAAACATAATGTTGGAGGCACATCTAACCAGATGGGATTACTATTCTTTTTCTTATTTTTTTTTTCCAAGGAATGGGATCCAGTTGAATGTTAGTGAAGAACATAAGAGTACCATCTCTGAAGGAGAAAAATCTTTACATTGTGAACTCATTCTTGCTCAGTCTGCAGAGGTAGGTACTATCATCAGTGGAAAGCTTTAAAAAACCATCACCACGTGTGATAACTTGCTATGAAGTGAAGGTCCATAGCTCGCAGAAAAGCACCTGTGACATTTTGAGGGGAACCTGCTGATTGTTTTTGGAATCCAACTCTAACATCTCAGCCTGGAGAATGGACCTGTTTCAAGTTATGGCTGAAAACTGGCAAGCATAGGGTTGTGAAACTGTGCATTCAGTGAATCTGAATTTCAGAAATCTTTATATTCTTGTATTTTTCAGGACAAACTCAATACATGTTCCCCAGCCTGGGGGTCTTAAAGGTAGCAGTAGAGATCCATGAGCTACTTTTCAGTGTTTGCCCTGTCCCTCACAGTGTGTCTACCATATATAGTGTTCTCAGAAACAGCATGCAGTTTCTTTGCTTTAGGATGTAATTGAACCAAGCCAATTTATTGACAGTGGTGATTACATTCTGAACAGAAAGTAGCATTTTATATGTTTTTGGCTATTTTATTTTTAAATATATGTTTTATTGTTAATAGTATTACAGGTATCTCCCATTTCCCCCCCTTCCCCCTACCCTGTTACCTCCCTCTTCCTGGCTAATTTTTGTTTTGTTAATCCTCCACTGAGGATATTTTTCCATTGATTTTTAGGGAGAGTGGAAGAGAGAGGGAAAGACAGAGAAACACTGATGTGAGAGAAACACATCGATTGGTTGTCTCCTGCACGAACCCTGACCAGGGCCTGGGCTGGGGAGGAGCCTGCAACCAAGGTATGTGCTCTTGACTGGAATCGAACCTGGGACCCTTTGGCCCACAGGCTGACGCTCTATCCACTAGCCAATCCAGCTATGACCTGACTAATTTTTAAATAGCAAAATGAATTATTACTTTAAAAAAATCTCCATTGTTAGGTAGACCCAATTCTTTACAACGTGGTAGGAAACAATCAAAAGCCTTTTGGGGAATTAAATATTGAGACAACCCTCCCCCCATTGCTATATTTCCACTCTTTTACACTTTCCAGTTTTGTGCTTATTATGTTAGGAAATGCTTTATTATCAAATTGCTTTCTTTTCACCACTTTGATGGTCTCTCCATGTCTGTGGACAATGGCTATGTCAGAATGTCCTCCTGTTGACAGCTGTGCTATGACCTTGAAAGGAGAGGAAGAATGTCTTTGGGGCAAACGCTGTTTGAATTTCTTCTGCCAAGGATGCAGGGGCAACATATGCTGCCTTCATCTGATGCCGTCTCAGGCAGCCTTGGACATTATGCCGAGGGCTGTGCTTTCCTGACATTGTTTCAAATACTCATCATTTTACTGCGGTTTTGAAACCAAGCCAATCTGTCAGACTGAGTGAAATGACGGCAAACCTGCCCCGGCAGTGTGTTTCATCCTCAGTCCTCTGAGAGGATGACAGTGTCAGGATGCCAGCTTGTGAAGTTCTACATTTCTCAGCCGGGGTTAAACAGCTGGCAAAGCCCTGACTCAGAGGTATACCCCACGGATGCATGAAGAAGTTTGCTTTTAATTAGAACCTGCAAATAAGAGCCCTCTGACCTTTTTCCAACAAGAAGAAAGTTAAATGAACTGTTGTCATCTATCAACCATATGATAAGAGACAGAGACTTTAAGAGAAGTATAAAATAGTCTTTGTGGGACATTATCTGAGACTGTCTTCTGTACATGGAAGGGAAACAGAAGAAATCAATCTGTTTTTAGTAGGCTTTATTGAGCACCCCATCCCAACATTTTTTCCTGTGAATTTCTTTACATTCCCTTATTTTTGTAAAATTAGAGCCATAGCAGTTTATATCACCACATGTAAATGTTATCCATGGGATAAATGAAACTTTCTTAAGAACAAATAAATGATAAGTTAAATTCATACTAAAGGGAAAATGTAAAAACTGTTTTTTGGACATAGGAGGATCCCATAAGACTATTTAGAATGGGGACAATTACATTGAGCACTGGGTATGATTTTTATAAAATAAAAATATTCATTATTAGAATGATAAGAGACATGAACATTTTGGTAATTGTTCCAGAACACTGAAACTGAGCAGTAGTGCAGTTTAACCAGCTTGTCATCTCTGGACACAATGATGGACCAAGAAATGCTGCTGTCACTGAGAGAACCCGAGCAGAAGGGAGTGGCATTCACAGCTACTCTCCCGAAGCTGGTATTACATAGCATATGCCTATCATGGGGTTTCACTGACTAGGAACGTCTGCAGACAACTGACCTGCAACCTGTTTGCTGAGCACAAGCATATGTGTGTGTTGTTAAGCCCCCAAATCATCCTACTATGAAAGAGATTTTTCTCAAACATTCCTGAAGTTGATCTTCTAGTCCTGAGTCAATCAGGACTCACTGACCATTGGATATGGATTGCTTGAGCATAGTTTTCCTCCAGGTTAATCTCTAGTATCAAAGGGCTGAAGACATGGTATCTATTGAACAGTTTCCTTCTAGCTAATGGCTAGCACCTCTTTCTTCATTTTGATCTGTGACTGGAAATTCTAAATGATCAGAGAAAGCAGAGAATCTTCATGTTGGTATTTCCAGTCCCTTCCACAGTGCCTAGCATGTATGGTAGGTAGTATTTAGTTTGACAAACGAAAAAAATCCACAAAAATGCTTGTTTCCTTCTATTCGAGAGGAAGATAAAAATGGGTAGGTTTTGCTGGAAAATGATTCTATCTCTGCATATTCAGCATGGATAGAGAACCTAACGAGAGGTAGCATGTACACATGGCAACGCCCTGGGGTAAAGGCAAGTCATTGAGCAGCATTAGTTGAGAAGGAACTTTCTCTGGGTTACCTCTGTAATAGAACTTTGGTCTACATTAGTTCTTATGTAATAGCATATGTCTTCACCCTGAATTTCTAGTTGAAGATGTGAAACTCTTTTTTCAGCATGAAGACGTTTCTGAAGTGGAAACCCTCATTGACAGCCCTCTCCAGTGGGTAATTAGTCCAGAAATTACTGTGAAAGAAAAGTGGGAGGACATGCTTACTGTAGTAAGTGTTCTGTTATTTTGTGGTTTTCCTGGTTTCCCTTATACCTTTGAAACCCAGGTAATACTAATTATGTACAGTACCATATCAGGCATTATTGGAGTCTTCTGCTGTCTCAGTCTGATGCTGTGTGTAGAGTGTGTGTCTGGGGGTGTGTGTATAAATGTGCATATGTGGGTGAGGGTGAGTGTGACGGTTAGGATAAAGTCTTTGAGGATGAGGGTGAGGAAAAAGTGAGAGTGAGTGAGTTTGAAGAAATGTGTTATATGTTGTAGAAACAAAGACTAAATAAGATGACTTAAAGTGTATTTTATTTGAATTCTTGTGAGAATTGGCTAGTCTAAGACACTTAACATTGGCTTATTAAAATTCTCTGACTTTGGTAGAATGGTTAGTGTGCAAAAGAATCTTATTCCTGAGATTCTGACAGTTTTTATTATCCCTAATATTTGCAGAACATTGGAAAACCATGAGCTTCTTAGGTAGCCATTTCCAGTTTTGTTAGGAAAGAACCATATAAATCTCCTTAATTTATCTATCACTTATTATCTCTACTTCTTGTCAGACAACTATTAATGTTCATCAGCCCCTAAATTAAGCTAAAGCAAGAAGGAAACTCTGGAATGTTAATTTCAACCCCTTTGCCTGTTTTTAAAAAGTTGCTTTTGAAAATGCTAATCAACAGATACTGATTTTATTGCATTCCCTTGTCCCGTGGTATTCTAAAGCAATTGGGATGATTGGTGAAATGGTCAGGAACTCACAATCATAAAAAAACAAATGAAATTCAATTCCATGCACTTGATAAGTACCCATTATGTACTTGTTAAATTGAGATAATCAACCTAAAGGATAATCAGTCTTTGGGCAATTAAAAATTAGTATGTGTTTAATTAGAATTTTAGGATCCAATAACAGGAAATACTATTGAAAGGAGAATGGCCACAGCATTTCATATGGCTTCTATCATGTTTATATTTAATACTGGAATAGGGGAGTTTGTTTTGTGATTTTCCTTGTAGGAATACAAATATACCATGGAAGAGAAACTAAATTTTTGCATATTAATGCTGAAGAGCTTGGGAAACCACAAAGAATCTCTTGATAAAGAGTTTGTCAAGTTGATGGAGATTTTGAAGAGATTCGGGCTGGAATATTTTTATTTCAGAAAGGAATATCTTTCCAGGTGATGATCATTTATGTATAAGAAACCCATGCTTTATGAACCTGACACCTCTGTGATTGTGCCATAGCCTTCAGTTCATTTTTTTCTAAGTTCTATGTATTGATTTCAGATAATACTTTTTCAGGGAAGACATTTTTGTCTGACAATCTCGAATTGTGAAATAGTGTAAAATTGACTAATATATTCAAAATTGCAAATAGTGAACTTTAAAATCTGTGGAAAACCAGTATAATGAGTTATTTTCTTTAGAGAAGGAATTTGGAATTACAGAATATAGAATTCTTTTAACCATAGGGGCCTTAGAGACCATTTAGTAAAACCTCATCATTTTACAGAAGACCAAGGCATAAGGATGTGAAGTGAATTGATCAAGATCTGAGAGTTAATAGAAACTCCACAGGTAGATCTATTAATGGAAGAACCTGATGCTGGGTCTGTTGACTCCTATCCCATTTGGCTTCATGTTCCACCTTAGGATACAATGCATCACATTGGGCACTAGGAAATTAAATCTCAAGTGAAGAGAGTCTGGGGAATAAAGGGCTCTAAATACAAAATAATTTACCAACTAACCCTTTCTCTGACCTTAATTCTTATGATTACGGGGAAATTCTTGAAATTTGTAGTTTGTAAAGCACATATACTAAAAACAAGGGCAGTGAGTATATCTTTTGTTGACCTCTGTTTCTATAGCTGCTAGTACCATACTAAGTGTTCCCTTAAGAAGTGCTTTTCAAAAGAATGAATGAACATGGGTATATACTGAATTTTAATAAAGTTTTAAAAAATGTCATTAGAGGCCAAGGTTGCTTTAAAAAATAGCCAGAAGAAAAACTATTTTCTTCCCTCTAAGTAAGGAAACTAGATGCCAGAGATAATACCAGAAGGAACTCTCAAGAAAATAATCTTCTGCTTTTCCTAAGAAGCAGTGAGCCCAGACTTCCCCTCAGTGGTAAAGCTGTGGGTTAAAGAGATATGCAGCTTCCTTACCCAGATACTGTCTCTACAAAAGGGAGCATTGAAATTCTTCTGTTTAGCAACAAAGAACTATTTTGAGAGAGGCCTCTGCTACTAGAGTTATCTCTGAATACGTGAATCTTCTGTATTATCTTCTAGACCAGTGGTCAGCAAACCGCCGGCTTATGCAGCTTGCGAGCGGTTTGCTGCTCTGTTGACTAATGAGTTTGCTGACCACTGTACTAGACACACAAGAAACCCAGTTAAATAATAGTAGGTGCAATTTGTTGAAAGCTTACTGTGTTGGATGTAGTGCTAAGAATTTGACATGTATTTATCTCCAGAGAGGTTCAACAATGTCCCAAGATCACCCAGGTAGGATTAAGTGACAACTGGGATCAGATCTAGATATGTTCAGCTTCAAAACTCATGTTCTTGCAACTATTAATCCCCCACTATCTACTTGCTAAAATTTGATATAATGTTCATTAAAAATATTCTGGAAACCTAGCAGTGGGGAAAATACTATTTATAAATGTAAGAAAAAGGTTTAGCCCCTGACTTCTAGACATAATTTAAAATAGACAAAATCTTATCAACACTTTACACCAAATGACTTGGCTATGTGTTTTAACTATGCATGGGAAAATGGGTGGAGAAATTTGTGAGAATAAGAGAATTTTCTTTAGATGAGGTAGGAAATATTTTTTAAAGGTAACTTTCAGGGGCTATAAACTTAGGGAGAGAAGGCTTCCATTCTGACACAAGATAACTAGGCTCCAGAGCCGAGGAATGGAAAGAATTGAGAGTCAAGCCCGACTAATGTGGCTCAGTGGTTGCGAACTGGGAGGTCATGGTTCGATTCCCAGTCAGAGCACATGCCCAAGAGTCGAGGTGAGACAGTTAAAAAAACAAACAAAAGGTGGTGGTGGGGGGTTCTCAAAAGGTTTGGTTTGAAAAGCATGTCATCATTGGACAACATCAAAGTGTTAGCTCTTTGCCTGACTCGGTTGCCCTGTCCCTCCCGCATAGGTACTAGGGAATTATAGGAAACTAGACAGAAATCTCTGCCTCCATGAAACTAATATCTAGTGAAGGACACAGAGGATGAACAAATAAACATATAATTATATACTGTAATGCCAGGTTGATATGAAGTAAATTAAAGCAGGATATGACGACCAAGAATGGCAGGGGCAGGAGAACCTAATTTTAGAAAAATGGCCAGGAAAGCCCTGTCTGAGGAGTGATCAATTGAGTGGATAGATGAATGAAATGAGAGAGTGAGCTATGTAATGATCTCAGCAGTGTTAGAGGCAGAAGAACTAACTGTGGTTGTAATGAGATCGTATGTTTGAGCATTGGTGAGAGGCCAACGTGACTGGGGTGGAGTGAGTTCTGAGCAGTGGTAGGAGATGAGGCCAGAGAGATAGTCAGGGGTCAGGTCCACAGCCTTTCAGTTCATGTTTAGGAGCTGGGATTGTATTCTGAGTGGATGGGAAGCCATCATCTATAATAATAAAAGTGTAATATGCAAATCAACCAAATGGCCGAACAACAGAACGACCATCTGGATGACCACACTGACACGCACTGGCACCAGGCCAGCCAAGGTGGATGCAATGCGATTGGTTGGGGGGCCCCGCCATTGCCCCACAATCGCCCCACAGAGGGAGCCAGTGGGGTGATCAATCGAAGGGGGAGGAGGAGTGGCGATATACGAGGGCAGTGCCAGGCCAAGGCAGGTGTGGGCGGGGGGCAGGGCCAGCAGTCGGAGGGAAGCCCAGGGGCCGGCAGCCGAGGGAAGCCAGTACCGGCAGCTGGGGGAAGGGAGGCCTACTCTTGCATGAATTTTGTGCATCGGGCCTCTAGCAGGGTTATAAGCAGAGAAGTAATGTAACTTGTGTTTTGAAAGATTATTCTGGCTGCTGGGTAGAAAATTGTCTATAGAGGGCAAGATTTAAAGCAGTGGACTAGTGAGAAGAGCTTTTTCAATAATAGATTGCCAGTTAGAGATCCTGAAATCAACTTACTGGATTATAACCCATTAAAACATATATATATGAAATATCAGAGTGTATTACATATAGTAAGAATAAGTAATATTTCTTAACATTTTTGTTTCAGCTGTGTGTGTGTGTGTGTGTGTGTGTGTGTGTAAGTGCTTGAAATATAAACTGTTTACTTGGTCATGGTAAAAAAGCAAGACAAAAACATTGATTTAAGAACTATTGTAATAGTCCAGGTGAGAGATGTGACATAAGCCAGGTGATCACTGTAAAAGTGGTAAGAAATGGTTGGATTCAAACTATATTTTGAGGATGGATCATATCTGACATGCTAGTGGATTAGTTGTGGGAATGCAAGAAAGAGAAGAGACATCCTTGACTTAGAGGGCTGTGGTCTGAAACAAAATCTATTTGGATGCCAAAGTCTGTGGGAGACTCAGACTTGGCAGGAGTAGTAATCAAGATGTAGCATTAACATGTTAGTAAGGAGAACTGCTGAATTTAAAAATACACACTCAAAGCTAATTATTTATCTCTTACTGTGATAATAAAAATCTCAATAAAAGAAAAATCTTCAGTGGTTCAACAGCTGTTAAATTTTTTTTTTATTGCTAAGGACAATTCTTTTTTTAAAATGTTTTTATTGATTTTTAGGGAGAGAGGAAGGAAGAGGGATAGAAACATCAATGATGAGAGAGAATCATTGATTGGCTGCCTCCTGCACACCCCCTATTGGGGACCAAGCCTGCAACCCATACATGTGCTGTGACCGGGAATAGAACCAGTGACTTATTGGTTCATGGGTCGATGCTCAACCACTGAGCCATAATGACCAGCTAGTAAATATTTTTAATAGATGGTTCTATCTCATTTTTAAAAGCTATTTCTAAGATTGTTATGATTTATAAAGTATATAAAATGTATTGTCTTAAATATGCAAACACATACAAGTCATTAAAAATTTAATATTATTAAGTATGGATTTCTGTTGGTCCTTACAGTCATTTTGCTTTCATTCAGAAGATAATGAACTCTTGAGAGCTTAGATTATTTCTCAAGGAACTAGAAAAAGAAGAAAAAACAAAGTTTAAATTTAGCACAAGGAAGGAAATAATAAAAATTAGAGCAGAAGTAAACAAAATAGAAAAACAGTCTTAAAAAATCAATGAAATTAAGATTTGATTTTTGAAAAAAAAAGATAAACAAAATTAACAAATCCTTAGCTAGACTTAGAAAAAGAGAATACTCAAATAAGTAAAATATGAAATGGAAGAGGAGACATTACAACTGATGCCACAGAAGGGGAAACTATCATAAAAGACTACTATGAACAATTATACACCAACAAATTGGATAACCCTGAAGAAATAAATAAGTTCCTAGAAACATACAACTTAACCAACACTGAATCAAGAAGAAACAGAATAAAAGACAACTGATGCCACAGAAGGGGAAACTATCATAAAAGACTACTATGAACAATTATACACCAACAAATTGGATAACCCTGAAGAAATAAATAAGTTCCTAGAAACATACAACTTAACCAACACTGAATCAAGAAGAAACAGAATATCTGAACAGAGCAATAACTAGTAAAGAGGCTGAAACAATATTCAGAAACCTCCCAACAAAGAAAAGCCCAGGACCAGATGTCTTCACTGGTGAATCTGCCAAACATTTAAAGATTAATGCAAACCTTTGAAGCTCTTTCAAAAAATTGAAGAGGAGGGACAACTTACCAATTTATTTTATGAGGAGAGCATTATCCTGACACCAAAAACACTAGACACACACGTGTGCGCATACAAACGCACACACAAACACACCCCACTACAGGCCAATATCCCTGATGAATATACATGTAAAAATCCTCAACAGATTTCTGGCAAACCAGTTTCAACAACACATTAAAAAGATTATTATATACCACGATCAAGTGAGATTTATCCCTGCGATGCAATAATGACTCAACATACATAAATTAATGTGCAGCACAGTAACAGAATGAAGAATAAATATCACAAGAGCACCTAAATTGATACAAAAAAACCACCACACATTAATAAGATTCAACATTCTTTTGTAATAAAACTACGTATTCAAAAAACTAGAAATAGAAGGAAACTACCTCAACATCATAAAGGCTATCTATGAAAAGCGCACAGCTAACATCATACTCAATGGTGAAAGACTGAGAGCTTCAGAAATAAGGCAGGCACGCCCACTCTTACATCTTCCATGCAACCTGGTACTGGAAGCCCTAGTTAGAGCGATCAGACAAGACAAAGGCATCCACATTGGAAAGGAAGAAGTAAAGTCATCTCTGTTTGCAGATAACATGGTTTTACATATAGAAAACCCAAAAGACTCCACAATAAACTTGTTAAAACTAATAAACAAATTCAACAATTTTATATCATACAAAATGAACATACAAAAATCAGTTGCATTTCTATAAACTATTAATTCAATAGCTTAAAAGAAACCTAAAAAAAAATCCCATTTAATATAGCATCCAAACAAACAAAATGCTTAGGAATAAACTTAACAAATGAGGTAAAGGCTTGTATACTGAAAACTACAAAACATTGCTGAAAAAAATCAAAGAAAACATAAATAAATGGAAATACATTCTATGTTTATGGATTGTAAGACTTAATAGTGTGTTAAAATGTTCATACTACCCAAAGCAACCTACATATTTAATGTAATCCCTATCAAAATCCTAATGGCATTTTTTACAGCAATAGAGAAAAACAATCCTATTGTTCATATGGAACCACAAAGCACCTTAAATAGTTAAAACAATCTTGAGAAAAAACAAATCTGAGGGTATCACACTTCCTGGTTTTAAAATATACCATAAAACTACAGTAATCAAAACAGTATGGTATTGGTCTAAAGACAGACATAGAGACCAAGAGAAGAGGATGAAGGAACCCATGCTTATATGGTCTGACTAGTGTACCAAGGATGCACAATGGGAAACAATAGTCTTTTCAACAAATGGTATTGGAAAAATTGGATATCCACATGTTAAAGAATGAAGTTGAACCCTTATTATATACCATCTACAAAAATCAACTCAAAATGGAATGAAGACTTAAACATAAAACCTAAAACTGTAAAACTTCTAGAAGAAAATCTTGGAGGGGAAGCTTCATGACATTGGGCTTGGCAATGATTTCTTGGATAGGACACCAAAAAGCACAGGCAACAACAGAAAAAATAGACAAGTGGATCTACGTATATCATACTAAAAAGCTTCTACACAGCAAAGAAATTCACAGAGTGAAATGGTAACCTGTGGACTGAGAGGAAATATTCCAAACCATATACCTGATAAGGGGTTAATACTCAAAATACATGAGGAACTTCTACAGTTCAATAACAAAACACCAACTAACCCAGTTTGAAAATTGGCAGAGGACCTGAATAGACATTTTTTCAAAGAGGTCATATACATGGCCGATAGTCATATGAAAAGGTGCTCAACGTCACTAATCATTTGAGAAATGCAAGTTAAAACCACAATGAGATATCACCTCATATCTGTCAGATTGGCAATCATCAGTAAATCAACAAATAAGTGCTGGAGAGGATATGGAGAAAAGGGAACCCTTGTGCACTGTTAGTGGGATTGTAAGAGGCCACTATGGAAGATACTATGGAGATTCCTCAAAAAATTAAAAGGGGCGCTGCCTTATCCAGCAATTCCACTTCTGGGTATTTATTAAAAACAACAACACACAAACAAAAAAACTAATTCAAAAAGATATATTTACCCCTATGTTCATTGCAGCATTGCTAGTATTAGCTAAGATATGGAAGCAACATGGATGTCTATCAACAGGTGAATGTATAAAGAAGAGGTGAGATATATATATTTTAATTATATATATGAATTTTCATAGGAATATTATATATGAATATCCTTGCCATTATTGACAATGTGGATGGACCTAGAGGGTATTATGCTAAGTTAAATAAGTCAAAGAAAGACAAATATTATATGATTTCACTTATAAGTGGAATCTATAAAAACAAAACAAATTAATAAATGTAATACAAATAGGACCATAGATATGGAGAACAAGCTGATCATTGCCAAAATGAGGGCTGGGGGATGGGAATAAAAAAATGTGTAGTTGGAAAAAAAAATGAGCTGAGTACTTAAATAGCCATTTCTCCAAAAAAAAAAGATACACAGTTGGCTAAAGGTATATGAAAAAATGCTCAAAATCTCCGATCATCAGGGAGATGCAAATAAAAACTGTAATGAGTCATTTACAAAGATGAATCAATCACACCTGTTAGGAAGACTATCAAAAAAAAAAAAAAACACCCAAAAGATACCAAATGTTGACAAGGATGTAGAGAAATTGAAACTCTGTATGCTGTTCATGGGAATATAAAATGGTACAACTGCTATGGAAAACAGTATAGAGGTTCCTCAAAAAATTTTAAATAGAACTACCATTTGATCTAGCAATCACACTTCTGGGTACCCAAAAATTTCAAAGCAGAATCTCAAAGAGATACTTGTACACTTATGTTCATTGCAGTATTATTCAGAATAAGATGTGAAAACAGCCTAAATGTTCATCAGTGAATGAATGAATAAAGTAATGCGGTATAGATATAATATTCAGCCTTAAAAAATAAGTCAATTTTGCCACATGCGACAACATGGATGAATCTTGAGGACATTATGATAAGTGAAATAAATCAGTTACACAAGGACAAACTGCATGATTACACTTAAATGAGGTGCTAAAAATTATCAAACCAATAGAAGCAGAGAGTAGAATGGTGGTTTCCAGGGATTAGGGGAGGAAGAAACGGGGAGTTGCAATTCTTCAACAGGTATAGATTTAGTTACATAGGATGAGAAAGTTGTAGAGATCTGCTGTATAACATTGTGTATATAGTTAACTCTGTGTTATATATTTAAAACTGTGTTAGGAAGGTAAATCTCATGTAAAATGTTCTCACCACGATTTAAGAAAAGAAACTGACTATAAGCTATTGTACAATCTTAGTAGAATATGTGTTCAGATGGTTTTAATTTTGTTTAGGGTTTTGTTTGCTGGTTTACTATAATGGTAAAGCATTCTTACCCATCCTTGTGTGGTCCTTTTTGTAATCAGGGCAGGATTTATGACAACGCTCAATGGGATTCTGACTGTGTGTTAACATTGGAGTAGGCACACAAAAGGCCTAAACTTGACAATGTTTCCCTCCCTGCTTTGAAACTCCCAAAGTTTGTCATCCCTTTGAGCTAAGATCCTTATTCAGGTCAAGTTGTTTCCAGATAGTCATTGATATATTGATGCATAGCATACTTCAAATAATCTCCTCTGTTAACAGAGAGTAGATGCATTTTGACGTATTTTGAGAATTAAGGTCAGATCCGAAAGAGAGGTAACATAACACTAAGAGGTTGGGGTGAGGAAGAAAGGGAGAGGAAGGTCTTCAGAAAGAGAAGACTGCAGGGGAAATAGGAACAGCTGGCTTTTGTCTGTGCTTAGGAGCGCCCTTCCTGTCCTCATGGCACACATTTCTACCGTGATTGGCAACTTTTAAGGAGAAAGGCTAATGTCATGAAATGAAGTTTCTATTTCTTCTCTTTTTCCTCCCTCACTCATTCTTTTTTTTTTTTTTCTGCAAAAGCTAGCTGTGCTGTGTCAGTATTGCACCTGCCACTGTGACCTCCTTATAGCTCCATCCTCTAAGCAGTTGGCCTCCAATGCAAAGTGCTATGAATGCAGCTTGTGGGGAACTGAATATTCTAATGTAAAATAGGAAACTATACATCCTGATCTGTAAAGCGAGGGCATCAGGCTAAGTGACCAATACGATGGCTTTAATTACAATTCCATATTGAAGAAGCACTTGTATGAATGAAAACACTTTCACTTTTTCCTCTGATCTCTGAGGAAATGTATTTAGTCTGAATGTGTCACAGCTTCCCAGGGGTGACTCTTAGTTGAAATGTCACTGACAGCTTGTGGTTTGGACTTTTTTTTTTTTTTTTAACTCCAGGCAGAAACAACTAGAAGCCATTAAACAACTGCAAGAAGATGCTGTCAACCAGGAAGCCATCCTCAGGAAGAAGATCCAGGAAGCCAGTCAATGGCTAGAGGATGCAGAGGAGCAGGTAGGGTGGCCTTTGACTATATTATATTTAGGGGAAGCCTCCTCAGATGTCCTTAAAACCATGAGATAAAAATGGAGAAGGAACAACAACAGAAAAAAAAAAACACAAAACCAAAGAGGAACTGTGAAGTTCAGTCCCTGGAGACTAGCAGTGTGCGGAGGAAGTAAAGGGGGCGTTGTAAAAGAGGCGGTGTCAACAGTCTGCTGCGAAAGGAGGCAACTCTGCAGAAAGAGGCAACTTGACATATCAGGACTGTTAGGGCTGTGGATAGAGCTCGGGCACACGAAGCCCATGCAAACACAGAATTGCAGAAGTTCAGTGGAGGCTTATCACTTCCCTGAGAACAAAAGCACATTTGCAGTTTCCTGTGCATAAGAGTGTGCGCTTAATTGCTTTCTTTCCGGGACACACTGTGAAAAATCCAGTATTAACTGTACGTCTCCAGGTTGAGGACCGAGAGGGCACAGCCCACTCTGCCAGGGAAAAGGCGAAGTCTTTGCTGCATCAATTGGAGGAAGCAATCTCAGAACAACTGAGTCTCCAGACTATAAATACCGAGTTAGTGAACACTTGCCAGGCCCTGGAGCAGAAGACAAGGAAACCGAAAAGTGAGTAGCAAATATTTGTGATGGCCCAATTTCGTCCCCTCTGAGGGGGGTGAAAGGACTGCAGCCATTTTTAGAGATTACAGCTGCTGTATTAGTGAGACATTTATGACAATGAAATGGTTCCAGAAGGCGTACTGTGGGCGTTCAGAGGCATTTGCCTGGTAGCTAGGTAGATTGCTTTAACCACTGGCTTTCCTTTCGGTTGCTAAATTTGTCTGGGACTGTTAATGCTTTAAAAATTAAACAAAACTTCTCAATATCTGTAAAAGTAAACAAGGGGGGGAAATCTTGTTCGCTTGGGATATTTGAACCTGCAAATTGCTTATGGATTCTGCCCTGATTTTATTAGCTAGTTTGGACCCATCTTGTGGTAGAAAAGACCCTTCCTCTTTGTTTTCTTTTAAGCAGTCATTTTAGGGTTGGACAAAGTACTTATGAATTGAATGTGTGTCAAAATATTAAATATGTGTGAACGTTCCTTTAAAATGTATTCTTTACATATATATTTTTGCTTTACAAGTTAGAATATTTTTTTGTTTTTCTATATTACCTAAAAGTGGGTAAGTGTTTACTAAGGATTTGGGTGAGAAGACAACTGTCAAATTACAGATGTCAGATTATTTATAAGTTTATTTTATTCTAAAAATGTGAAAAAACCACCATAAACATATAAAGCTTATGTATTTGACCATGTATCAAACAATTGCTTTTGTTCAGCCAGCTTCTTGTTCTAAGTATAAATGTTCTTTTTAATAGGAAGCTATTGGTTTGGATAATAAACAACAAACTATAAGCTTAAGGCAAGCTAGAGATGGAACGTCTCAGATGTGTTTATTTTGGATTTCTTGTACCCTTTCTATTGTTATCTGAGATAAGAGTTTAAAGGAACTGGCTAGTTCTAAAGTAGCAGTGGTTATGCAACATTTTATTATTATTTTCAACCTTGTAGAACTTGCTAGCTTTTAATAACTCTAAGTATTGGATTATTTCACTCTGTCACACAATGTAAGGCTTGCTTTGAATGACACAATCTGTGTGTTATTTTAATATTGCCCAAAGGGCCTCAGAGAAGGTCCCTTTAGGATTAGAAGTGTTCGTGTTGAAGGCATGAATAATAACCAAATTTGATTTATGATGTGTTTGCTTTGGACACTATGCTAAAAGGACTAGTCTTTTGGTCCGGTTATATTTATCTTTTGATTAAATCGATACCATACACCCCCCCCATATTTTATAAAACTAAGAATTTATCACTCCTCCCAAACCCCCATGATTTCTTCTTTGAAGTCAACTTTTGTAACTTATCTCAAAATATACATTCCTGAAATTATGAACTTGTTACTTTCTTCCTAGTTTATCCTCAGGAGATAATTGGTCCAGATATTATTAAAATTATTAAACTATTCAACCCAGCTGTCCTGGGTTGAATGCATGCATTTTCTTGGGGTGGATGAAGTAGGGTGGATGCCTCCTTTCTGTCCCTAGGTGCTCACAACCTGCTTGGCTTTAGGAACTCCTCTACTTAACTGTATTTTTTGCTACATGAAGAAGGCAAACGTGTCAAGATTGTACTCTTACAACCATTTGCTTTTGAAGATCTTCCTAATAATTCTCTTAAAAATCAACCTTTGCAAGAAGAGGGAAACTTAGGTAGCAGATATTTTTGACAAGTTCTATAGAGCAGACTTTCCAGACAGGCTGAACAAATGTCATTGAGGTAAGATGGTGATCACACAAACATCCTCGCACCTTCTGCCATGACCACTGCCACCACATGCTGTTTGAGTTCTGAGTCAACATTTGAATTCTGGGTCGGAAAATAAAAATATTGAAATCCATTGGTTCTTCTGAAACTTTCTGGTTAGCTTCATAAAGTCATTAAGTATTTAAAGCAACTACTTGCTGTTCCATCTAAGAAGGGCTCACTAGCAAATGGTGTGGGGATGCAGTTGTTTTGTTCATCTGCTCAGGTCAGTGACAGTGGTCACAAACTGGAACTAGGAAGCTGTTTATGCCATTTGACTAGAAATTCTGAACTTAGTGCTTAATGAATAATATTGTTCAACTTTTCAATTTGCCGCCAGGACTGGACTGATTTGTGACATAATCAGCATACGTGCTTGCCTCCATGAACTGAGCCATTAGAACTGCTAAATTTCTTGAATGGTTACTTATAGGTTTTCCTTTGCTTTTTACCTTTGTGTGTACCTAAGTATCTTGTTACAAAGGCAATACTGGATAAGTAAATGGGGAATAAAAACATCTTAGATCTAGGGTGTACACTCAACATACTAGGGTGACTCTAACATGAAACTTACACTAATTGATCTAATCTAAACCATAACCCCTTTACTATTCATGCTTTTTTTCTTTCCTATCTGACATGAAATTATCATTGAGTCACTCATTCAATAGACAATGAGGGAACTACCTTTAGAAACCAAGAACATTTCATTGGGAAGAGAGCCTGAGAAGGTTCTATTTGTTATAACTCCTTTTTGAACAGTGTCTATGTATGAACTGTATAGTTTAGAGAAGGCTTTCATCTAGATGATATCACTGGAAACACTTCTAGCTTGCTATTCTTAGCATGGAGGTCATGAGATATGGGACAGACAGCAGCCTTACAACTTTGCGGATGGATGCAAGGTGAGAGCCCCATGACCTCAGCAGTCGGTACACCAGAGGGAAATGAGACAGGAAAGGGGCATTCAGGTGATGGAGACACTTTAGGATAGGTGTTGAAATGTGAGCCAAGGAGAAAACCAAAGTCAGATATAGCTCTCTCAACACCTCGAATGGGATGGGGGCCTAAATTTTCCCAAATGAAGGGTGCTGGTATGGATAAAGTAGCCCAGGAGGCAGCATAGCTTGATGATTAAGAGCATGGGATTTGAAGTTAAACCTATATTCTGATTCCTGCCAAAGAGAAACTGGAGAGAGTTGGGCAAATCACTTGACCTCTCGGAGCCTCAGTATCCTCTTCCAGAAAATGCAGCAGTCGCTCATTTACCAGTAACATAACAAATGCGAAACAGTCACTAGTGCTTGGTCATACTTGGTGCAGACTGTTCCACTAGTGAGCATATTCCTGTCACATTAATCGCCTCAATTCATGATTGGCAGATGGGTAGTGGCATGTTAGTTTACTATGGAAGTTAGATTGTTTTAGTCATGATTTCTCTGGGAATAAGATCTGGTTGGAAGGAATAGAACTATAACCTTGCTTGGCTGCTGACAGGCAGCGGGAGCCCTTTCTGCCCGCTTTTAAGAAAATTAAAAACAAGTGTCTGCTCCTGGGCCTCGCTCCCCAGAGAAGCACTGCCCCTGCCTTGTGGGGCTCTGGCTTGTGGCCGGCTGTCTCACCTCCTGCATCACTTTTGCGGCCCTGCCTCAGAGTCCCACTGCCATCAGCCTTTTATTAGCACCCGCCAGCACCGGGCCATTTCAAGGGTCAACAGTATCTGGTATCCTGCGAGGCAGCCTTTGGCCATTTTCCCATGCATGTCTCAGTGACCCAAGTTACCTGCCTAGGTACTAATAACTCAATAACTTAGTGCTCTGGTTTCTACCTACCCCGAACTCATCAACCCTGCTATTTTTGTTCTTGTTCTAGTTTTAAAATTATTTTTTATGGATGAATAATGAGCATACCATAAAAAGTTCAGATCTTAACTTTACTCTTCAACCAGTTTGACAAATGCACATGGAAACACAGATTTTCTATAACCCCAGAAAGCTCTCCTGTGCGCTTGCCAGTCACTCCCCCTTCCCCGCCTTCACCACCACAAGGAGCAACCACTGATCTGATCTCTGACACTGACGGGTTAGTTCAGCCTATTCCAGAATTGAGTTATACAGTATGTACTTTGCATGTGCCTGCCTACTTTCCCTCAGTATAGTATTTATCCGTGTTGTGTTTATCAGTGGCATGCCCTTTTCATGGCTTAGTTGTATGTCTCTGTATGAACATTCCATAATTTGGTTATTTTTTTTTCTATTGGACATCTAACATATATACAGTTTTGGGTTGTTATAGAGAAAGATGCTATGAATATTCATGAATGGGTCTTTGTGTGGACATATGTGTTTTAAAAAATATATTTTTATTGATTGTAGAGAGGAAGGGAGAGGGAGAGAGATAGAAATATCAATGATGAGAGAGAATCATTGATCGGCTGCCTCCTGCATGCCCCCTCCTGGGAATCGAGCCCGCAATCTGGGTCTGTGCCCTTGACCAGAATTGAACCCGGGACCCTTCAGTCCACAGGCTGATGCTCTATCTACTGAGCCAAACAGGCTAGGGCTGGACATATGTTTTTATTTAACCTAGGATAAATACACTAGGTCATAGTGTAGTTGTTAACTCTTAACTTTTCAAAAAACTGCCAAGCAGTCATCAGTAGCGTTTGTAGCACATCACACTCGCACCAGCAATGTGTGGGAGTTTGAGGTGCTCCACAGCTCCAGCATTTGGTGGTGCCAATCAAAAGATAGACGTTTTCACCACTCTTCTGAGTGTCTCATTGTGATTTTCATTTGTTATACTGGTTGGCTGTATCTTCTTTATAAAGTATCTAAGTCTTTTGCCCATTTAAAAAATATATATTTTTATTGAATTAGAGAGGAAAGGCGGGGGATAGAAAGATAGAAACATCATCGATTGGCTGCCTCCTGCATGCCCCCTACTGGAGATGGAGCCTGCAACCTAGGCATGTGACCTCTTTGGTGCATGGATGGGCACTAAACCACTGAGCAACACCAGCGGGGCATTGCCCATTTTCAAATTAGTACATTTGTCCTTTCGTTATTGTGTTGCAGTTGCAGGAATTTTTTACATAACATATATAAGTCCTTTGACAGATATATGTGATATATGTTTTATAAAATCATTGTAGTTTTCAATGAACCCTGATATTTTTAATGAACAATTTTATTGAACATGAGGTAACATATATTGTTATAAAAGTTCTTACTCCCTAAAAGTCAATCATAATTGATAGCTAAAATTATTTCAGCTCTAATATTATGGTTTTTATTTTCAACAGTCAATTAATTGTGGCCCTTTGCCTGAAAGCCTCATTGCACAGTCATTTAGAAAACTGTTTTATCTCAGCTTCTTCCAAAGGCAATGTATCCAAGACACCTGGTCCCAGCCTACAGCACAGATGGCAACAGCAGGGGATGCAGTGCCCATTTTTTTCTTGCTTCCATGTGAAGCCTAAATGTCCTAGAGACATGGCAGGTCCAGCTCCAGATACATGAAGGAGAATGCAAAGGTGAATGCAAATTAGGGTCATAAGCCAGCTTGTTTTGCCTTGTGAAACATATGGAAATAGTTGCTACACATTGCACAAAGCATCTGTTGAAATAAGGTTTACAATTTGAATGTTTGGAGATGGACTGTTTCTAAAACCCAAGATTGCCTCGTAGGAAAGCAGATGGGCAATTTAGACAGTCTTATACTAACTTGTTATTTCTTCTGAAACACAAGCTTAATTTGGAAATTCAAAGGCAGTGTTTTGGAGATATACAACCTTCAGAAACATAATGTTCCCAGCCACTTTTGAAAGCTTTGGTTGCTGTTGCTTAGATGTAGGTCAAGAGGAGGATAGGACCTTATTTCTTAATATAGTTGACACAGAGAATTTTTAAAAATTGAATATTTATTAGAGTTCTAAGTATTAAGAATTTTTTAAAAGTTTAAATGACTCAAATATGTTAGAAACTAATGTCCTCGTGCATGGATTCATGCACATTCAAAAGAAATTAATTAGAAGAAATATTTTAATACCGCTATTTGCCCTTTCTCTATAATAGAAGTGTCAACCAAATTCACGATCAACAATGACAGATCAAAACACACGGGTGCGATTGGCTTGCTTTGATGATCCTTTTGATCCTTTGTCCTGCACAGATACAATTCAACAACATCTTTAGCTGTATATATATCACGCATGCACGAGTCAAATTAGCCTTTTATATACATAGATAAACTTGCTTAATTAGACCTCTTTCTGACTTAGCTAAACTTTTTCCAGCCCAGTGAAGCACCCCAACTTCTCTTTTAGGTAATTGTCAGTAACACAGCAATAAATATCAACATGAAGTAGATTACTATTGTAGATCACGCAGGGAGAAAAAAAAGGGCAAAATATTTAACTGTAGCAGTGTTTGACTATATTCTGCACAGTAAGAAAACCTGAAGTCATTTTCAAGGTCCACCATTTCTTCTTTTCAGTTGGGTCAAGTTTCTAAACTTTCTAAATCTCCCTTATCTTGCTAATGAAAACAATGTAGGATTCTACTGAGTCTCTTATCTACTTACTCCAGGATCAAATGAGATGAGGCACAGGAAAACACTTCACAAACATTTGGTTGAACTATAAAATGTTTGCACCTGGCTATAAAGCAAGTCAGTTCCTGGGCTGAAGAAACTCCAAGGAGGCTTGTCACTAGGGAGAGGAAGCCAGGCGTTGCTACATGATATCATTACCTGGTGCCCACAGCGATTGTCCTGGGCTGGGCTGGGGGCTGCATTTTGCACCATGGGTTCTCAGCAACATTGGCTGCAATTTGGTGGGGTGTCGCTCCAGGGTGGTGACAGGGCCTGTGTCCCACTTGGGGAAAGCTGAGTGTTGGTTTTTCGGTACCAGGTCCATGGTGCCATTTATTTTTAAATGGCCAGTGTGTGTCATGGCAGCTCCTGCATTGGGCATCTGCCCCCTGGTGGTCAGTGCTCATCATAGCTACTGGTCAGAAGGAAGGACAGACACTTAGCCTTTTATATATAGAGATAGTTTTAAAAATATATACTTTCTCCTTAGTGGGACTAGTAACACTATCTAAAGCTTAGTTGAGAAATTAGTTTTTAAAAATACTCTTACAAAATAGAATTTTATGTGGGTAAATTTCCACATAATTAAAGATTTTTAAGCTTTTTTCTGAAAAAGATTATGTATTTATATAATGCTAATATGTATATATATATATATATACAATGCTAGTATGTATATATGTGTGTGTGTGTGTGTATATATATATATATATATATATATATATATATATTAGCATTGTTTTCATGGCTCAGAATATCTTTAGGCTATTGCAATATCAAACATTTTTTACTTAATTTAAGATGTGTTTTGGACACCAGAGTAGCTGCTGTTAATTTTCTTGGCTGTTAGTGATTTGAAAAAAAAAAAAAGTGGCAGCTATTAATAGGCCTCCATCTAGCAGAACTTCCTACCCTCATTTAATTTTTGTTTTTAATCATCTGTGGGCTGAGAACACAGTCAGCTTGTGAGAATTATGTATAAATTCAGAGCCCACTTTCTGAGTGGATGTGTGAGGCATTCCCACATGAACAAAAGGCATGGATATCAACATCTATTTTAGTTGTTCAAAAACTTTGGGCCTATTTTCTGGTCTTGGCTATATCTCCAAAGAATGTGGAGTAACATACAAGTAATATATTACTATGTGGTTCAAAGAGTTAAATAGTATTTTTTCCCATTTCCATTATTCTAGAGATGAGAATTTGGAAGTTATTGGGAAGCAGATTTTAGTTAAGCAGACACATATTTTTAATTTCATAGAAGAGTACAGTGAATTCAGCGCCGAACTGAGAGTCTGATCTCAGTTCCATGAATAACCAGTTATCACTTAAATCCTCTGGGCATCAGTGCTTGCATGATCTCAGACCTGCTTGTAGGACTCTGGGATTCTAGGCCTTCCTTCTAGGGCTCCCTTCCTTATATCTCAAGTGCAGGCTTATTGGAGAGGATTTCTATATCGGTAGGGTGGACTGAATGACCTCTAAGGTGTATTCCCATTTTAAGATTGAATAACCTAAGACTCACATCTAGAAGACAATTCACTTGCATCTATCAAGGTCAAGTTTAAATACTCAAGGATGGTAATGGTTTTGCTGCTCCCATCTGCTTTGTTCTCCTGTTGCTTTGTTTTCACAAGTTGCGAGTTGGGAATGCCACTCTCAGAAGTCCTAATTTTCTCTCGCCTTTCCTCCAGCCCCCAGTTTTTAGTTATTAAAGGTTTATGAAATGAATTAAGGGAAAATGAATTGAAATATTAAGCTGGTTATGAATTCTCTTTACAGCAACAATCAAGTCACCAAGAAAGAAGTTAATCCAAGGACAACTCCATGGCTTCCTGTTTCAGGTAAAAAAAAAAAGAAAAAAGAAAAAAAAACCTCTGCAATGTGTGTTTAGTGTAGGAATGATGTACAAACTGTGTAAGGTTCCAAAGCTAAATTATAATGGATAGTAATTTTAATCATAAAATTAAGTAACCAACTTAGAAGAAAATGGTGGACTTTGTTGTCTTATGCACTGAAAATGGTTAGCAAAACAAGAGGGAAGAGCTCACATTAATGAATGGCTTGTTGGAGACATTACATCTTTCAAAGAGGAGGCATTTAATAACTTATTATCTGTTAGAAAAGGCCAGTTTTCAGTCCCAGGCACCTCCTTTCTGACACACTTGAATGGGCTTTGATGGTTACTGCCTCTTTTTTCTCCTGTTTGAATTAACCTTTCAACTCCTGTCTAAATATCTCAAGATATCCAGGGGAGAGTTTAATGTATTTCTTTTCCTTATGACACTTGGTGAATTTCTTCTTTTTGTTCATAAATGAAGAACATAAGGAACTGGAGGAGGGAGGAGAGAAGGGTGATATTCGCATGAATCTGTTTCCAGGCCATAATGTAGGCACATCTGGTTAAGCAGGAAAAAAGACTTATTCATGTGGGAGATTAAGCTAGGCAGAGTTCCTAAAAAGCCCTCTGCAATAAATTAAACTGGAAAAACCTCCATATCTAAATATGCTTTAATCACTTTAAGAACACCGGTAAAGCTTTCTATTATAACGTAACTATGAGAGATATGTAGCTACCTCTTGGACTAAGGCCATGATTTTATTACTATATAATTTTTATAGGCACCATTTTTACTATTCTGAGTTGGTCTCCCAACAAGCTTCTTTGGCCTCTGCCTAAAGATTTCAATGACCAATCAGTTTTCCTGTTCCTGACCTTTGGCCTTTATTTCTTTAGTAATGGGGAAATTGTCAATGAGAGGTTAACAATTACAAACTTGTTCCCTTAAAGTAGAACACACAATGAAGAACTGGTCATTTCCACCCTCCTCAGATAGCATGCTCTCTCTTAAGTCTAATATGTTCTGTATCTTTGACTCTTTCAACATTCTGTCTTTGACAATACTCCACAATTTTATCTTTACAGAGCTGTTTAGATGAGGAATTTCCTCATTATGATCCTTTGTCCTGCACAGATATAATTCAACAACATCTTCAAGAACAACTGGTAAGTTTAAGTTTCTTGAAACGATATAGTGCCATTGTGAATCAACTCTATGCCAAAATAGAAAATTAAGTCCAGTATATATTAATAGAACTAGAACTCTATACTGCAGATGGAAACCTATTTATTTTCTTGATCATGTTCATGAACACAATCCTGGTAGACCCTAAAAAAAGTGATGTTTAAATATTTTTCTTGTAGTATTGTGAAGAATTAAATAACTAAGCTTGCCCCTCACCCATACCTCTTTCCTCGAAGCCTTTGTTTATATGAAAGTGTCTATTACTGGGAATTGATGATATTAACATTCTGTTAAAAGTTATTTACCTGTGATTTTGAAATTTTTATTTCTATTGTTGAGGGTATTATAGATGTCCCCCATTTTCCCCTGCTTTGCCCCCCTCTGCCAGCCTCCCAACCACCCCAGGCCTTCACTGCACTACTGTCCGTGTCCCTGGGCTGTGCATATAAATTATTTGGTTAATCTCTTTCCCCCATCCTTCCCTCTGAGATCTGTTAGTCTGTTGCATGCTTCCATGTCTCTGGACCTTTTTGTTCATATGAGTGAGATCATGTGATATTTGTCTTTCTCTGACTCACTTATTTCCCTTAGCATAATAATCCGCAGGTCCATCAAAGCTGTCTCAAAGGACAAGGGTATTGATTATGTTATCATTCTGTTCAGTTATGGAACTGTGGTTTTTAATAAGAATTATACTTTATGTATAGAGTATACTCTTTGACCAAATTCATGAAAGCTTTGTTTCTTGGCATCATTAATTTGCTTCCTGACCTCTCTTGCAGGGTTATTTGAGACCAGTTATATTCTTTCTACCTTTGGAGATGAAGAGAGTAGATTATAAAATGTTAGGTTATTCTACTTTAGATAGCTAATATTACTTGACTTTCTTTTCAGAAGCAGTGTTGCCATAAACAATATAGTGGTCAAGAAGCAAGAATACATAAGACTCCCCTGACCTTCAAACATACATGCTGGTACACACCCCTGCTGGGTAAGCCTGGATAGCCTCTCTCCCAGACCTTATCAGACAGAACTGGGGTAGGGTTATTTTTGAAAGGAAAGTAATCACAATTCTATTTGTATAGGAAGAGTTGCTGAATATTTGGATATTTATCCCTGAATTTAGTCAATCAACTTAGGTTTCAGCACCTACTCTATGCAAGGCACCATATTTTGTATAATAGATAATAAGTCCTAAAATAGCTCACAGATTATTGGTGAGATAAGACCTGGGCTCAGAGAAGGCTCCCTAAAAGAAAAGAGAGTTGAACCAGGCCTTGAAAGATGGGTTGCATTTTGGAAAGTAAAACTCGTGGAAAAACTATTTCAACTGGGGACAATGAATGAGGAAGAATGCAAGCCCAAAGAATGCAAATTCCTCAGTGCTTGAAGAAGAGTAAAGTCTGGACAAGTCATTTTGGACAAAGAGAAGTTGGATTGGGACACAGTAGAATCTATGTGTGGAGCAGGTTGTGGGTTAAACTGTGGACTACTACTCAATGTTAGGCTAAAGAAAAAAAGCTTTATCTTAGGAAATGCTCAAAGTAGTGACATCTCTTGTCACAACCTGGATGTGTTTAAAGCAAAAGTTAATGGCTGGTTCGGAAATGAAAAAATAGGATGATTATCAAAATAAACTTAAGAAGGAATGAAAAGGAAGTGATTTGTAGATCATCCCAAGTACAGAAAGGAAAACTACTGCCACTACCAATGGAATGGCCATTTGGTGTCAGACCATGATTAGTGCTAGAGGTGATTTTACTGACATTAACTTAGTGATAACAGCGACACAATAACCACGACAACACAGTTCTCTGCTCTTCACATATTTATTATCTGATTTCATTCTCACCACATCCCTAAGAGGTAGATGCTAATTTAATTCCCATTTTAAAGATAAGAAACATTGAGTTACTAATTAGCCTAAGCTCATGTGTCACTTTATATGTAAGTAAACTGAAGCTCAGTGTGGTTTAGTTATATATCCAAGATCACACAACTGGTTTGTAACAGAGCCAGTAGTTGAACTAAAAACTTGTGGTTGACTCCAAAGCCTAGATTTTCCCCCTATTTCCTATAGTCATTAAGACAAACAAACAAAAACAAAAACTGTCTGTTACTCTGACAGGTTCCAACCACAATGTCTTTTCTCTTTAGGGATAGTAAACTATTTCTGTAAAGGGCCACATAGTAAATATTTTAGGTTTCACAGGCCATATGGTTTCTCCAGCAACTTCTCAACTTTACTGTTGTACACACAAGCAGCCATGGACAATACTGAATGAATGGGTGTGACCGTGTTTCAATAAAACTTTATTTACAAAAACAGCTGGCTGGATTTAGCCCTCTGGCTGCAGATCCTTGACCCCCCTAGTTGCTTAGTAGGCAAGGGTTTTCTGAACCCACCCCACCGCTTTCCCCCCTGCTTTAAAAAACAAACAGTTGGAATTTCTACCCTATATAATGAGACATCAAGGGAGAGGAGGGTTATGTTCAAGTGTTAATAGAATTGAATTGACTTCTGCTTTTTAAGAAATGGTCCCCATCTCAAGAGAGAGAAAGAAAATATACATATTAGTTTAAACCAAAAGTAAAATTGTTTTTATTCTTTTCTGTTCTGCTACAGATGCCTTGCATCTGGATAGTCTTACACTGATTCCAAGACCGTCACTGACACCTTTCTCATGTATAGCTGACCAAATCCATGCTTCAGGTGAAAGGCCCAAATATGGAAAAATAGAGGATGGTGCTTTGGATGTGACTAGAACACACAAGTAAGTTAAAAGAGCAAAATATACCTACCCTCCTCTTCTTGGGCGGCCTGTTCCTGTTGCCTAACCTTTTAATCATTTAGGTTTTCATATCCTGAGATCATAACATCTTTATTGTGGAACTTTTCTTGTATAAAATTCTCTAACTTTCTGAACATTGACAGTTTTAAAACAAAAATGGCTCTGTAGTTTTCTTGAAGTGCAGTTTTCTTGTTCTTTTGAATTTCATAATATCCACTCGGAAAGGTAAGAGACAAAAAATTAGGCTACCCAAAATGTTTCTCAGTGTTCAGAAATATACTATGCACTGCTAAGTTCGCTTAGCTAGGTGTTGCTCACACATTTATTCCTTCGCACTCAGGGTTCTCAAGCCTTTTCTCTCACACACCCTCCTCTGAAGCTCGTCTGCACTTGCTTACCTTTCTCAGTGAACAGACTGACCTTCCCTAGGAAGAGCTCAGGAACCACAGTAGAGTTTATGGGCACTATCCACCCCAATGAAATTTCTCTCCTGAATTGAGGGTGAGGAAGCAAGGCTTTGAATTGCAAATTCTTCATTTTCATCTTTGGCTAGATTCTCTGTAGTTTATAACCTCTCTCTAATGACAGTTGGAGCTCTCTTTCATTATACCTTATGAAATCCATGAATCCATAGAACTTAATTAGGAATTTGGTAAAACTGGGCGGTGGCAGGGGGGAGAGGTACAGGGGAACTATGCTGTAATTTTGTATCTGCTGAAATGTGCAATTTTCCCACCTGTAGTAATAAACTTCTCTATTGCCAGGTTCCCAGGCCCTACAACTGGCCCCCACCCGGGAACAGATCTTTCTAATTGCATCAGGATGAATGATGACCTAAGTATGGAAGTGAGTGTTGGACTGTATTTTAACTTCACTTTTAGGACTACCATATCCTGGTCCTTTTCTACACTAGTCTTTCCTTTTTCTTTCTTTTTGTTTTTAGGGTGTTTTTTGTTTTGGGGTGGTTTTTTTTGTTGTTGTTGTTGTTTTGTTTTTGTAAATACTGATGACTTAAGTTATGTGAGTATTTTCATCTGTGCAGGTAGCTGGCTCCCCTAACCCCTGAGTTGTTCAAGGATCAACTGTATCAAGGATACTCTTTAAAAAAAAATGTTTTATTGATTTTTTACAGAGAGGAAGGGAGAGGGATAGAGAGTTAGAAACATTAATGAGAGAGAAACATCGACCAGCTGCCTCCTGCACACCCTCTACTGGGGATGTGCCCACAACCAAGGTACATGCCCTTGATCAGAATCGAATCTGGGACCCTTCAGTCCGCAGGCCAATGCTCTATCCACTGAGCCAAACCGGTTAGGGCTTAAGGATACTCTTATAGCAAATATGAATCTTATACCACAAAACTCAAATGCATAAGAAATGTCAATCTTTGAGGGCAGGAAATTAAAATTCAGTTATTTGGGGTTTTTCTACCCCTCTGTAGTAGAAACTCAAGAATATATAATCAAAATTTTTTAATGAAGTATGCTAAACTTTTTGTTTGAGAGGCAGGCTGGTTTAGGATTTAAATTCACTTCTGACTAATAAGAAGTCTCAGGTCCCATTGACTGACTCTTTAAGAATTGAGCTCAAGGCTAGATCTTTGAAGTGCTGGTACTTTGTAAAAAATCATACAGTAGAGCAATACCCAGAGAATAGCATACTTGCTGCAGTGATGTGCTAATGGTACTTCTCCACCCAAGAAAAGAAGAACACTAAAGGACTGAGGTCACTTAGGTGAGCTCCCCAGGTCATGAAGATGTATCTTGAGCTCCTTCCTTGGTCTACAGTCTGAGCTCCATGAGCTTCTCAATCAAATGGAGCAGACAGTTCTATTTCAGGGTCTGAAAATCCACATTCATTCATATACCAAACAATTCATCAATTTAAATTATTCAATTAAATACATTTCAATATAGTTACAGAGTTGTGCAACCATCACTGCGATCAATTTAAACACATTTGTTCACCTCAAAAAGAAACTTTATACCTATTAGCAATCTATCTCTATTACTCCCCCTCCCCCAAACTCTAATCTCTAGGCAACCACTTACCTACTTCTGTCTCTATAGATTTGCCTATTCTTGATATCCTATATAATAAAAGGGTAATATGCAAATTGACCAAATGGTGGAATGACCAGTCACTATGACGTGCACTGACCACCAGGGGGCAGACACTCAATGCAGGAGTTGCCCCTTGGTGGTCAGTGCACTCCCATGGGGGAGCGCTGCTCAGCCAAAAGCCGAGCTCACAGCTAACAAGCACAGTGGCAGTGGCAGGACCCTCTCCCGCCTCCATGGCAGCAGGAAGTGGGCCTAAGCCATCAGTTGGACATCCCCCGAGGGCTCCCGGACTGCAAGAGGGTGCAGGCTGGGCTGAGGGACCACCCCCCCACACACCCCGAGTGCACGAATTTCATGCACTGGGTCTCTAGTCTTATATAAATGAAAGCATACAATGTGACCTGTTGTGCCTGGCTTCTTTCACTTAGCATAATGTTTCAAGATTCATCTATCTTATAAGTATTTTATTCTTTTTCTTTAACTGAATAATATTTCACTGTATGAATATACCACTTTTATTTACCTATTAACCAGTGTGGTGGGCATTTGGGTTGTTTCTACTTTTTGGCAATTGTGAATAATGCTACTGTGAACATTAGTGTATAAGTTTTTGTGCAAACATATGTCCTCAGTTCTTTTGGGGTACATATCTGAATGGAATTGCTGCATCATGTGGTAACTCTATGTTTAACATTTTGAGGAATTGCAAAACAGATTTCCTAAGTGGCTACATCATTTTACATTCCCAACAGCAGTGTATGAGGATTCTCATTTTCTCCACATCCTTGTCAACACTTGTCTATCTTTTCTGATTATAGCTATCTTAGTGGGTGTAAAGTGGTACCTCCTTGTGGTTTTGATATGCATTTCTCTAATGACAAATGCTGTTGATCATCTTTTTATGTACTTGTTGACCATTTGCATGTCTTCTTTAGAAATATGTCTACCCAGATCTTTTGCTCATTGTAAAAAAAGGGGTTATTTTTCTTTTTACTACTGGGTTGTATAAATTGTTGTCATTCTTCTTTTTAAGTGTATGTGTCTGACACTTTTGTGTTCCTTAGTACCCATCCTATTGAGTGGCTACGAAAAAGAAAGAAAAAGGAAATGAATCTATTTTTCTATTAACAGTTGTTGTAAAGTTTTAATAAAGGAAGTTGAACTTGGAAGCATATAGGATATTTGGGAAGCTTACAGGATGTTTGTTTATTAGTAATTTCCTTTTTATCTGGAACTGATTTCACCAAGAAGGAAGAAACAAACATCAGTTGTAGACCAGGTACTTCGTAGGAAAGCATTTCCACATGTCATGTTATTAATCCTCTCTGCAACTTTGATCGTAGGTATTCTCTACCTTTGCAGATGACACAGTGATGTTAGAGAGGTTAAATAAGTTGCACAAGATTACTCAACTAGTAAGCAGAAAACATGGGATTCAAATTCAAGTTTGTCTAGCTTCACAGGATAAGCTGTTCTCACTGCCCCTCTTAGAACACTGAGTTTGGGCGTTTCAATCATACTAATTCCCCATAGTAACCTTGGAAGTAGTTTTTTGGCTAAGAAATGTTCTGGCTTATGTATCTAAAAGGACTTCCCAATCCACTCTCACTAGAATATGTGACTGAGTTGTTTTGTCTATGGTATTGATATCTATTTAAAAATAGAAGCTAACAGAGATCATAATAGAAACTCGTTTCAAATGCTCTGTGGCTGGGGGGCGGGTGGTGGTGGTGGTGTATAGTTTCCCTGAAGGTTTTCCTGTTGTCTTCTGTGCCATTTCTTCTCCGAGAGTCCCAGGAATGAGGCTGTCGGCTGCACGTTGTGGCTGTTACCACCAATTCTCACCATTCCGTTTCTAGGTTTCTGATTCACTGAAGAATCTGCACAGCCTGTTCGCTGCACAGTTCACTTCCTCATGCCTGTCCCTTGAGTAAATCCCTGCCTCTCACCCCTTCGTGCCCCCACGCCCATTTCTTAAACAAATGGAAAGCTCTCCTTAGAAAATGCTTTCCTAAGCATTAATAGTAAGTACAAGGAATTGAATTAAATATGAGATGAAATATATAAAAATCATAATCTGTGTTCATCCCAGTGACCCATAAACATAAATCATGGTGTTTTCTTCACTCTTTGCCTTCAAACTAAAGAATTTTTGTTATTCTTGAGAGCCTTCATAACAAACAACTTGACCTGGCATTTGAGCCCCTGTCTAATCTGGTCACAACCTAACTTTCCATCCTTTTCCTCATTACTGCCTATATTAGTCCCTACCTGCCAGGCAAACCAGATAGTGTGTCTTGTCAGAATATATCACACAAACCTGTTTATGCTGTTTACCAGAAACATTTACATGTCTCCATTTCTCACATTATATTCAACTGTCAAGTCCCATTTCAGCAACCAACAATGCCACAAAACCTGTCTTGTGGGAGCAAGAAATGTCCACAGTAAGCATCTCTAGTCTTCCTTGAGGTGGACATCATAATGCATGAGAAGTCAAGAGACCAGGTTTTTCCCTGGTTCTTTTTCTGTGTAACTATGAAAAAGTCATGCCTTTCAGGCCTTGATTTCTTCATTTCTCCACTATCCCACTCAGGAAAATATAAGTTCTTTTAGACCCCAGTAGCTCTTTGTTCTCCCCTATTGTCACCTATATTCTGGTTCCATTATAAGTCTTTGTTTTCTTCTATTTATTTCTGTAGTAGATTACCAGCTTGGTGGAGAGTGCCTTTGTTTGGCCACTGACCAATATGCATCTATCTTCCTGCATGAATTTGGTGAACAGTGGCTTTCCCATTGATAATTAATGAATGCCCATTTACTTACTTATTTTTGTGCTTCCTTCCGTTTCTATTTAAGATATTGAGAGTGAACACTATTGCTTTCTGACTCATTTTTTAGACTGGTGTTCCTGAGAACTTGAGGTTTATTTTATATTTTTTTGTTAATCTTCTCCCAAGGATATTTTTCCATTGATTTTTAGAGAGAGTGGAAGGGAGGGGGAAAGATAGAAACATTGATGTGAGAAAGACACATTGATTGGTTGCCTCCTGCATGCACCCTGACTGGGCTGGGAATAGAGCCTGCAACTGATTGGATTCTAACCTGAGACCCTTCAGTCCATGGGTCAACACTCTATCCACTGAGTCAAACTGGCTAGGGCTTGAGGTTTATTTTTTGTTCTTCTCCCATATTCATAGAGGAAGCTATATTTTAGCCTCTTATTCAGAAAGCACAGTATAAGATAAAAGTGAACATCATCTCTCTCACATTGATGTCTCTCTCTCCCTCTTTCTTCCTCTAGAATCAATTAAAAAACACATAACTTTCCATTGCCCAGCCACTGTGGCTCAGCAGTTGAGTGTCAATTCAGGAACCAAGAGATCACTGGTTCAATTCCCGGTTAAGGCACATGCACAGGTTGCAGGTTCGATCTCCATTAGGGGGTGTGCAGGAGGCAGCCAATTGGTGATGTTTCTCTCTCATTGATATTCATATCTCTCTATCCTTCTCCTTTCCTCTCTCTCTAAAAATCAATAAAAACATACTTAAAAAAAAAGGTGAACATCAGTATTCAGAAGAGGATCTTTGGTCAGAAAAGGACTCTCATGAGGTTAATATCTCAAAAAGAACATCCTATAATTTGGGGCCCAATTTGGGACATTCTTGGGGAGGGTAAAGGTACTTTATTGACCCAGGAAATTTTATTTATTTGGGATATTTTAGTGTAAAGAGGAAAGAAGGTAGTCAATTATTTCCAGTCCTTCTCTTTTAGAGATTCAGACTGAAATATTTATGGAAGTAATGTCTGTGATATCTGGGATTAGATTCAGAACAATGTAGGGGTGAGTTTAGCGGGTCACAATATGGGTGAAACAAGATTGGGCATATATTGAATATTATTAAATCTAAATAATTGCACACAAAGGTTAATCATTCTACTTTTGTATTTATTTGAATTTTTTCCAAATAAGGACTTAAAATCTTTAGCCACTTAGCAAAAGCTTTGGAATCAAGCACGTCTGGATTGAAGACTGGCTCTGTTGCTTTTTAGCTGTGTGAACTTGGAAAAGGGGCTTAACCTCTCTCCGTTTGGTTGTACCCCCATGTGAAACAGAGTTATTACTTTGCAGGGTTCTTTTGAGGATTCAAATAGACATGTACACAGATACAAAAATCCTATCTAATAAAAGAGTAATATGCAAATTAACCATACCTCCAGTACACCCACAAGCCACGCCCACCAGCCAATCAGGAGTGAGTATGCAAATTAACCCAACCAAGATGGCTGCAGCCACAGAGAAAGCAGGAGGCTTGAGTTTCCCTGGCAATGGAGGAAGCCAAGCTTTCCGCCTGCCCTGGCCTGCCTTGGCCTCCACTCAAGGCTACAAAGTTTCAATTATAGAAGATAAATAAATTCCAACAAAAATGGCTGTGGCCAAGGAGTGAGCAGGAGGCTTGGCTCCACTCAAGGCTACAAAGTTTCAATTACAGAAGATAAATAAATCCCAGATACCAGGGCCTCCACTTGGGTCACAGGGGGGCGTGGCTGGTCTGCAAACCACCACAGGCTCCTCGCCCAGGCCGCCCCATGCCCTAAGGGAACCCCCACCCTGATCCAGGACACCCTTCAGGGCAAACTAACTGGCCTGTGCACCAGGCCTCTATCCTATCTAATCCTATCCTATCTAATAAAAGAGTAATATGCAGATTGACCATCACTCCAACACACAAGATGGCTGCCCCCATGTGGTCAAAGATGACTGCCCCCATGTGGACACAAGATGGCTGCCACAAGATGGCCAGCAGGAGAGGGCAGTTAGGAGGGACCAGGACTGCAAGGGAGGGCAATTGGGGGTGATCAAGCCTGCAGGGGAGGGCAGTTAGGGGCAAACAGGCTGGCAGGGGAGCAGTTAGGCATCAATCATGCTGGCAGAGGAGTGGTTAGGGGGTGATCAGGCTGACAGGCAGAAGCGTTTAGGGGCAATTAGGAAGGCAGGCAGGCGAGCAGTTGGGAGCCAGCTGTCCTGGATTGTGAGAGGAATGTCTAATTGCCCGTTTAGGCCCAATCCTACCTGGACATCCCTCAAGGGGTCCCAGATTGGAGAGGGTGCAGGCTGGGCTGAGAAACACCCCCCCCCCCCGCCCTGTGCACGAATTTTGTGCACCAGGCCTCTAGTTATGTATATACATACACATATACATATCTGCAACAACTAAGTTCTGGCTTAATTAATCCATGGAAACATGCCAAGTAGGTCTTATTTAGGAGAAAGACAAATCTTGATGCATTTTTTCCCCTTGCTGATGGATAGGAAGCCTTTTTTAACATTTTCAAGAATAGGGGTATATCCCAATATGTCCCAATGTCCTAAAGGCCTCATCCTAGGGAGGGATCCTTCCCCTCCTGAGAGATGGGCACGGAAGGCAGTTGGTGTCCCCACTCACATCTCTACAGTTTTGTTCGTTGTGCACACTGTCCACAGGGCCTGCCTCCTCTACTGCTCACCTCCTTGAAACTCTGTGTTGGGGCCTTTGGTGATCTCTGCTTGGTCAGTAGAGAGATGGTCTCAGCACTTGTAGAGCAGGGTCTTACTGTGGTGTTCGTTGAGTAGACTCCTTGTGATGCATTTTAAAAATTATCCTCTACTTTTCAAGGCATGCCAATCATCCAGTAGGGCAGGTAGATACAGTGGTCGGAGCCCAGCCTCCCGCTGAATCAACTATTGTTGCTCTCCCAGTAGCTAGACCCAGCTGCACATAGTGCCCACTTCCTCAATTCTGCCTCACTCTTGGCAATTTCTTTCTGGGGCCCAGTTGTCTCCCCTTCTAGCCTTCCTTCCTTTCCTTCATTATTGCTCCTACCATTAAGTCTGAACTGCAGCCAAAGGGTTCCTAGAACTTTGCAAAGCCAGACTTGTGATTCGGTACCTGTGTGTGTCTGCAGACACTTCAAGAACTAAGAAGTTTCATGGAAATTTCTGAGAACTAACCTGATTCTCCCCTCTACCTACTCCAGTCATGGATCTGACTGCACCAAGACACTCTAACAAATGTCCTGCATGCTCCATAGTAAACTCTTAGAAATTAGCTGTAACTGTCTTCCAGAATCAGAATTAATCAGCGGTGTGGAGTTCAGAGGATACCTTGTCACAGGTCAGGGAATATAAAGGTGAATTTTTGTTTTTCCTTTGGTAGTTAAAAAAATCACATACACCAAAGAGTGTGTTTGGCTTCCCGTTGAGGTATCCATGTTATAACATGTTTTTGTTTAAGAGGCACTATCACTAGGAGGAGGTGATTTGTGAGGCAAAGGGCAGAATCCATTTAAAATTATCTCAGAAGATTTTCTGGCTATTGTCCATCCTGTTCTCTCAGGCTGTGCATGAGTGCAGCATTAATAACCTTGGAGAATAAATAATACTGCCAGTTACAAAATAGGGACATGTAGAAGTTGATTGATAACTGTATTATAAAGGAAGCTCAAAGTGGTGAGTGTGTCCTGGAGATCAGAGGGTGTGGTGTCCTTTTAGTTAGAAATTGGGAAAACAAAACAAAACAAAAAACCAACCACCTGTGAGGCAATTTAGTTTTGTTTAGGTTACAGCAGTTGCGATCTTTTGACAATCATTGTACATTCTTTCTTTTTTTAGAATATGAAACTAACACTGAATCAAGTCAAGGTAGTTTTTTTTTTTTTTAAGTTAGGATGAAATAAGTCCATCTAAGTGCCTTTTATTCGATTTTTGTTTTTCTCAGAAAGTCGTATTAATTTATTTGAGTAGCATCAAGTGTTTAAAATAGATGTAATAGTAAAAATTGGTAACATGAATTAGTGGAAGGGTTTCTGATCAGAAAATCTATAGATAAAGTAACAGCATCTAGAAGAGCAAAAATAAAATAACCTGGGGGAGGGGGATAATCTAGGTCTATTCATTGCCCTTACTAATATTTTAAATGTTATTGTTCATATTTTTCTATCTAAATATTGACATCATACTGCTGTGGTGTGCGTGGGGTGTGTGTGTGTGTGTGTGTGTGTGTGTGTGTGTGTGTGTGTCCTGTATTTGCTAACCCAGCCCCTGGGAGAATCATGTGTGTGTGTCCTGCATTTGCTAACCCAGCCCCTGGGAGAATCTGTCTCACTTTGTTTCAGGAGTACCTTGGCTACCCCACCCTATATTAGACTCTTACTGTCAAAGGCAAATGGGCTGAACCATGGATTTGCATGCAAATGTTATGCAGGTTGGTATTTGAATGGCTGGGACGGAAGACCGTCCTTCCTGGTGTATGCTTTCAGCATGTTTTGGACTCATTGACTTGAGCCAGTCTTCTATGTAAGTAAGTCTCTCATCTGAACTTTCTTTTTCTTGCTTTTAGTCAATTTCTTTTCCTTGGTTTTAATATATCCATTAGATTACCTTGTTCACAATCTGCCAGGTCTCACAGTTGTTGTGTGTAGGTTAGATTCTTCTAGAGATCCAGGATGCTGGCTGGAATGGGGGTGACTTTTGAAGCTGGAAGAAAAGAGCACAGTTGTGGAAAGTTTTGCTGAGTTATCTCCCACCCCCACTCCACATGCACAGATACCCTGAGGGGCTGTGTCTCCAACTTTCATTAACAATAACCCTAAACTTGAAAAAAAATGTTTCTTTTGTCTGGTTATTCTTGTAAGAAAGGGAAAAAATTTTGGTAGACCAAACTTATGAAAATCTAGGTTTGAGATATGTTGTATATTGGTTTGTTTCTGATCAGTGAGATTTATACAGATTAATAAAGTGAAGCAATATCCAATTGCTTACCTTATAACTGTTCTAAAACAATACAGTAATGTATGACTACCAAATATATGACATTTCTCCAAAATCTCATAATTATTATTTATTTAATTAATATATATGTTAAGTTTATCAAATGGCTTCTCATTAAAATGTTTCACATATGAGGTTTAGGACAAAAGAGAGGCTTATGCAGAGGTTCTGTCAAATGAGACATTTGTAATATGATGGAGACAAATTATATTTTTGCTGTATTCATTATCTTGACACTAAATAATTTGACTTTTTAAAAAATCCAAGTGTGCAAAATGGTGGGTTCCTTTCCATATTGGAAACTAGTTTAATTAAATAGGAAATAACTACATTCTCTTTCATACTTCTTAAATTCAAACACAAGTATCCATGACCCTGGTAGGTACAAGACATCTCTTTCTGACTAAATTAACTTTTAGTTAGTGCAATATAATTATTATTACATGTAACAAACATTGTTAATTATAGCACAATAGTAAGTGTTATTTCAAGCTACACATAACAAATTTTTATATGTTAGGGTGTGTGAAAAGGGCCTGATTTTTATTAAGGAATCATTCTTTGCTGATTTTTATGAAGTACGATACTCAATGAAACTGAAAGATATTTTTTTATCTTTATAGCTTTATTTCTTATATATATTGGAATATAGTTAAATAAGCATACAATAATTACTAATACAACTTATTAAAATATTTTTAAGGATAGAGCCATCATTATTTAACTACTCAGAGTATAAGGTACAATTTCTCTACAAAATTTAATTCAAATATTACCCCACTCTGTCCTGTTCTGTGCATATTACTTTCCTCTGTGAAATGCTGCCTGTAATATATGAAGTGTTTGTTTTATATATTTGTCTTCCTGACTGGCCTACGAGCTCTCCTGGGACAAGAACTGTGTTTTTTGTGTGTCACTGTTCCTGTACAAAGTGGGCCTTTGATGATAGTTGTTGAATTAAATTAAACTGATGTCATGAGGGGCTTTAGTCTGACCCATATAATCTGACTCAAAGATATTTAAAGCAGAGAAGAAATGAAATAAAAGGGAGAGGATTCCTCAGTATTAACACGTAGGAGAATTAGATATAAATTCTAGCTTTGCAAAGTTTGTGGAGTTTTCTAAACATTTGAGGTGAACATTTAAAAAATTTATATTTAAATAATCTTCCAGTCTAAGACAATAATTGGAAGTCTTTGCCTCCCCAATAGCCTGGGTTAGGGTATGTCAGAGACAGTTTGTGGGTTTTGTGTGTGTGTGTATGTTGTTGTTGTTATTAATCCTCACCCGAGGATATTTTTCCATTGATTTCTTAGAGAGAGTGGAGGGAAGGGGGAGAGACAGAGAGAAACATTGATGTGAGAGAGACACATCAATTGGTTGCCTCCCACATGTGTCCCGACCAGGGCCAGGGATAGAGCTTGTAACCAAGGTATGTGCCCTTGACCAGAATCGAACCCAGGACTCTTCCATCTTCAGGCCAACACTTTATCCACTGAGCCAAACCATCTAGGGCTCAGAAACAGTTTTGTTTACAGGGGAGAGGACACTATATTTATTTTGATCTGGATTTACATGCTGACACCACCATTCTGAATATTCCTGGAAAATTCGTTTATTCATTGGCTTTACTTTCCTTACCTGAAATAAGTAAATCTTTTCTTGTTAAAACCCACTGCATCTGATTGTTGGGAAATTAAATGAGATGATACATAAAAGGGCTTTTGTAAATTTCAATGTGCTCAACAGATAGATGTAAGCTGCTGTTATTGTACTGGGTAACTACATATTCAGCAAACTCTTGCTAGACCTTCACTTTTTCCGTGGCTATGGTCAGGTTTATCGTGGATGGATTCTAACTACTGTGTATGATACCCAGCATCCTGCCACTGAAACCTGTTGTTGGTTGTGGCAGTTAAAACGTTTTATGTTTGATTATGGAATACTTTAAATGTGTCCATTTTTTACACTGTCTGTGCAGGTTGTTTTTTTTTTAGACGGCTTTTTAAAAAAGTATTTTTTTTTTATTAATTTCAGAGGGAGAGGGAGAGAGAGATAGAAACACACCACCTACTGGGGGTCAAGCCTGCAACCCGGGCATGTAACCCAACCAGGAATCGAACCATGACCTCCCGGTTCATAGGTCAACACTCAACCACAGAGCCATGCTGGCTGGACCTGTGCAGGTTTTTGATATGTCCAAATAATTTCAGTTTTATTCCATTTTAATTTACTTTCCAAAATAGATCCAATAATAATGAAAATAAGCTTATTAGAAAATCTTATTATTACAGAGAAACCTATGTTCTACTGTATTTTTTGAAATAGAATAAGTGAAGTCATCAACCCTAATGTCCCAAAGTTCCCCCCAAATTAGGAACTCCTGATAGAGACTAAGTTCAAATGAGAGTTTCAAACATTTTGCCAAGCAGGCAGGGACTTGTTAAGCCTATTTGAGCGCCTAATAATAGGTGCTGCCTTAGATGGAATCCTTCAGATCTTTGAGAATTTGATTAAGTTTAAAGTGTCTGATCTGTCAAGCTAGAAAATTGAGAACCATTTTAAAATCACCAGGTCAAAAGTTTTAGGTTGAGTAATATCTCCATAAATAGAAATGTTTTATGTCCACATAGAATGTTCTGTTTAAAGAAAACTTGACTTAAGTCCATGAAACAAACTCTATCTGCCCTTTATGTTTAGAATTTGTTTTGCCCAAGAATTTGTCAGGTTTTATTTAAATATTAGACGTGGAAGTATACTTCAAGTTGGATTTTTTGTTGTTGCAAGTACAGCTTTGAGGAAGTAGGCCTATCAATCTGCCCTGTGTAATCCCATCTCCGTATCCTCTCCAGAAGAGCTAAGTAAATATGGGTTCATTTAAAATTATATGAAAATGTTTGCTTAAAACCACCTTTCTGGAATGGAAAATGTCAAATTGTTGGACTTATTTCTCCTTTTCCTTTTTTCCCCCTTAAGGATAATGGTATTGAACGCTTGAATTCTGAGAGCCTGCCACAGTCCAGGTTTGCCTTGTCTGTTGTATTTGTGTGAATTTGTATGCATGTTCAATTAATTTTTGAGAGATTTCTTTGGACCTGGCACCTCAAAATATTTATTCCACTCTTTTGGCAGAGATTATACCACACTATCATCTCCTGAACACACGTCATCTACTGAGAGTACTGTAACTTCAAGTGGTGAGTGGACTCGGAAAAGATATCAACATAGAGTGTTAGTATTATAACTGTGAGCTTGATGTCCTGTGACCTGCTGACGTGTGTGCAAATGAAAAGAACATAGGCAAATACTTTTGCATAGTATTCGTGCTCTTAGTTTCTTCCTGTTGATAGATTCTGGGTCAGAAACTTTGAATAAGGCTTCTGGTTACCTTGCTTGTAAATCACTCTGTGAGAAAAAGAAGGATAGAGGATCAGATTCTGCTATGATAAAAGTCAAAGGTAAGCTCTTAAAGGGATCAAGTATGGTTTCCAACCTGAAACACTAAGCAGACCTATAAACTAGTAGAGTAACTATTCTCAGTTGCATTATTTTTAAAAAAATTTGGAGACTTAGTGTAGAGAAATTAAGTCCAAGAGATGACTATTGCCTTTACATATGGTAATGTTACCAACCTTTTTTTTTTCAATTTTGTATATAAAACCAAAATTACACTATATTAAATAAAATTTTCTTTATGGCAAAGATAGATTAGCCACAACTGGATCTGTTCTTTGGCTCAGATGCAGAATCTGAGCCAAAGGAAATTCCATAACCCTAATTAGAATCTATTAGGTTACGAGATAGACCAATTAGTGATGGTCCATTCAGGAGGCTAAAGAACTAACTAGATGACATGTTAGATCCTTTCTGCCACTTGACTCTGAAAACAAAGTAGTTATTGTCTATCATTCCCAGTGAGACACCACTTACTGTAAATAATATGGAGGGGGATTTGCCAATATGTACCAAAATGTTAAATGTGCATATCTTGTGATAAAACAATTTGATTTCAGGGACTTTATTCTATAGATCTACAAGTATACACATACAATATGACATGTATGAATTTATTTTCTGTATTGTTGTCTGTAATAACAAAATATTGAAAACAAGTTAACAATCAATAGGATAGAATACTAGTTAATATATTTTGACATATCCATGTAATGAAATACTTATATGGATCCAGAAAACATATATAAGGAACCCGTTTTCTTGGAAGGTTAGCAAAGAACTATTGTTTCTTGAAAAAGAAAACCACACGCACCAATAATTATGTATTACATGTAAAAATTTGTAAAAAAAAAAAAAAAAGAAAAAAGACAGAAAAAAGTTTTTATGTATGTATAAAATACCTTTGGAAGGGTAGACAAAACAACAGAAAGTGGGTTTCTGAATGGCGTGGATGAGAGGACAAATTTTCACTGTGAAACATTTTACACTTTTAAATGTATGGACCATATAAATCTATTATCTGTCTTAAAACTTAAAGAAATATGAAAATAAAATTTCCATATGGAAAAAATTTATATCTCTGAAGGAAATGTTTACCACTTTGTTCTTATTTCCATAAAAATTTGAAAATATAACACATTCTTCAACTATTTTTTTTTTTTCTTAAAAAGAAAGGAACAAAACCTACCTACAGCTGTTAACTGTTGTGCCTACACTGAGCTAAATTCAGGACAATAGATCCTGTGAAGAGGAAAATCATTATTAAGTACATTACAATGCAAATAAAGTACACAAAAATAAAGGGAAATTACTAAAAGGAATGGCATAATTTAAAAGTCATCTCTTCTTAGTTTGATGACATTTTATTTAGAAAGATACATATTTTAGAAGGCTATCTTTTGTTATCAGCCTTAGGTATGTAATTTTTAAAAACCTGTTTGTCAGGCTATAAAAAAGCTACTAAGCTACAAATTGCCCATCCTTCCTTCATCCAGTTTCTATAATTATACTAGTAATGTGTTTGTTTTTTAACAAAGCAGCAGCAGCCTTTAAAAAGATATTAAAATCTGGAGTATTTGAAGGCCATTTATACAGATGTTAATTTCTACTAATTATATGGCTAGCTTCCCTGGGAACCTCAGCTTCTCTAGTCTTGATTCTGAATCAATGGACACCTTTAAAGTTATGCAGTATGAATTTATCTAACATGTTAAGGCTGGTGCTACTCACTAGTCTGCTCATATTGTCACCCTCACTATCTCTTCCTCTTTTATTTGATACAGCTCCCCGACTGTTTAGTGTGTTTTCTTTTTCTCATAGACACAAGTCCAGTTCATGAGAATATTGTACTCCAAAGCTCTGTGAATGAGAACAAAACCATGTTAAATCTGGTAAGGAAATATACATGAGTTAACAATGAAAGTAATGATATATTACAATGGTGGAACTGTTCCTTTAAGTTTGCAAAATACTCTTAAAAGCACTATCTCATTTTCTCCTTTCAAAATATCATAGGGTTAGAAGAATGTAATTATACAAATATTTTATAAAGAAGTTGAGGCCAAAGCATCCCTGTGACTTGTCCCAGTTCACACAGCAGAGTCTTTAATTCACTCATTTATTCTTCAAAGGTCTACTGAAAACAAGCCCAATATCAATCAGTAGAGGACTTTTAAAATAAGTGAAGGCACAATAAGCAAGGTTGAATAAAACACTGATATCTATCTTAAAGATATGTTCTAATTAGGGGAAGAAGCATACAGTGACTCCATAATTAGAGTGCGATTAGTGATATGAAAGGAAAATGCTTGGGGTGAGAGGCCAAAAGAGATGTCATGGAGGAGGTATGAACACAATAACATGAGACGAAGGAGGGAGTAAGAAGAGGAGAATTTGTGGGGTAAAATAAGATCAGTTGGAAATAAAGTTTCAGGCCAATGTGAGACATCAATAGTTTGTAAGGAGATTTTATATGTGACTATAAACCCATTTTCTTAAACTTGCCAATGGGACTTTTAGAAGCAGATACACACTTGTGAGTTATCAGCAAAGAACCAAGTATGTGGATAAGATTTCCCAAGGTTTTGGCAGTCAGGAAGAGAGCACTGAGGATAATTAACTCTCAGTGATTCCATTTTCTAATATGAGAAGGCAATGCAGAGGAGTCTAAGAAGGTGTAGTGATGGGGAGATGTTGGGAGAGCAGAACCAAGGGAAGAGACGTCTTCCAGAAAGAGGGGATAATGGGTTGTCTTAGATGCCACAGTGAAGTCAAGTAAGACAAAGACTGGAGAATATCCATTGGATTTGGCATTAGGGAGTTCACTGGTAACTGAGAGAGCAGTTTTCTTGGTGTGTTGGATATAGGAGCAGAGCAGTTCATTGTTGACAAATGGGACACAAAGAACTGAAAACACAACCATGGACAACTCCTCCCAGAAGTGTGGCCGTGAAGATCAGGAGAGGGAGAAAATGCCATAGCTGGAAGAGGTCATGGGGTTGAATGAGGATTCAAAAAACTTAAGGATATTTAAATGTTGACGAGAACAATCCAGTGCTTTACCTGTAGTGTTGCAATTGTTACATTTTATTGGTCTTAGTTTCAACTGCCTTCAAATTACATGATATGGTTATCAATGGCTCTACCAAGGAGATTTGACTTAAACTTATTTTTATGGAAAATTTCTAAGAATGTTGAGTAATTATTATCATAAAATGATTGTATACCTACAGCTTTCCCATTAGATTGCCCAGGCAGTGCAATATAACCCTCTTATTATGGAGATTCTTGTATAGATACATTTGTAAAACAGTTGATCAGTGACCTTCAAGTAAATTCATATGGAGTAAAAGCAGACCAGCACAATCTTGGCCGTTATTTTTGCCGCAGTTTCTCCAATATCCCATTGCATGTGATAGTCCTAGAACAACCCCCCTTTCCCTCTTCATCCATCCTATCCTACCTCTCCATGAGGCTTCAGCATGTTCCATATCAGCAGAGACTTTCCATGCTACTCTGGCCATGCTGTCTCTCTTCTTCCTCTGCCATGCACCTACTTCTCTAGATCCCATTTATTTAGCCATTCATCCTAGTTTGCTTTGTGGTAACTTGTATCCTGTTTGCAGCTTTTCATATATTTCTGTCCTTCATGCTGCAACTAGATTGGAAACCCCCCTGGAGCCAGTCCTGTTTCTTCTTTAACTCTAGGACAGTTTAATGTGTTCTGTTTTGTTTTTAGTGTTTTGACCAGGTAGGGTTAGGGGAGGACAGGAAGTTGGTTATAAAGGCTACCCACTTTATGTACAACAGTAAAATCTCTTTACGATTTTAGGAAGCCAAAGAGGAAACAAAAACAATAGATGAGCCTGGAAAAGAATGTGCCTCAGGAGGTAAGGAATGTTCTCTCTGAACCCCCATGTGAACTTTTTTTTCCCTGCCTGGCATGTGTATGGGTGAAGTCTTCCTGAGTACAGATGTGGCATCTACAAATTGTGCATCACTAGATGAAATTAGCCAATAGAACTGATTCTTGATTCCATTTGTATTGTTTTCAAAAAGTCACATTTATGTTGCCACTGATGGTTAGACCCCAGAGGACTACTGCCCTGTTGTGGACTAAGAACCATGCCAATGTTGGGAGTAAATTCTAAAAGTACATAAGCCAGTATTTAAAGAACAAGTGCTCTAAGCTTCCCTCCCCATTTCACCTTTAATAGGAGGGAGTAGTGGGCAGAATTCAGGCTTTGGGGTCACGCAGACTCTATACTGGGTCGGTCTCTGACTAGCTTTGACTTTGGGAAGTTATTTAATTTGAGTCTTAATTTCCTCATCTGCAAAATGAAAAAGATGAGTAAAAAGATATTACCCTTTATTTTGAGCATTCTATATACTAAATTCTTTATGTACATAGTTTTATTTAGGTCTCCCAAATATCTATGTGTGGTAGGTAAACTGTGATTCGGTTTCCTAGTCTGTGAACTGTAGATAATAACAGTATCTATCACAGAAGTTTTAGTGTGAGGATTGAATAAATTATGTTTGAAGCACTTAGAAAAGTGTTAGGCAGAGAAGTTTCCATAAAAGTTAGCTACTATAGAACAATAATATCATCCTTATTTAGTAAACGCTCTGATAAAGTTGTTACTTTTCCTCTTTGCGAAGTTGTTAAGAGTGTCACTAGTACATATAAAGAGTTTTGCGTGGGACTGGCATGTAGTAAACCTGTGATTGAATGGTTGAGACCATGTGTATTGTTGATGTTATTGTTATCAGTATTGTTATTATTATTATTACACTATTATTATTCTTACTACTAGTACTACAATCACTATTATTCTTGCTGCTGCTATTCTAACTTTGCTATGAAAGAGAACCAGGGTAACAGAGGAAGGTATGCATTTAGCCACAGGATCAAGTCAAACAAACATTCAAATGCAGAGAGAAAAACTGAGCTGTCTCTGGATTCAAAGACTATTCATTCTATGCTGAATGAATAGCATAGCATAACATTAAGCTATGTTTCGGCAAATGCATTATTAGCTAGCTATCATCTCAGACATACTTCAATGAAACACCTTTGTTTAGTGAAGAGAGGACATAACGTTTTATTGAATGTGCCTTTAGCTGTTGCTGTTAATAAGCCTTTTTAACCAAATAATATCTTACTGTCTTTTAATAGACGCTGCTGTTTCCTCTCCTCCTGTAACCACTGTGAAATCGGTTAACTTTAAACAAAGTGACAAGTAAGCTCTTCTTCACATAGCATGCTAACGTCTTTTGCTTTTCTGTTGAATTGTGTTTGAATAAGTTCTTTGTCTTATCCTACAGCATTTCCGCAAATGAGAAGGAGGTAGAGGTGAGTTTAAAGTAAATATTTTTTATTTCAACTTTTAAAAAGTGTTTCAGACTCACTTGCGTATAGTCGCTTCATGCTTTTGCACAGCTGTCATACACTTGGTAATGACCAAGTGCAGGTAAAGTCTTGCATGTCAACACTATGTTGCTGAGAAGAGAAAGAAATGCCTCAGTATAATTCAGTATTAAACTGAGATATTTGACTACATCCAATTTTCTCCCTTCACCCTCATGTTAATTTGACAACAGGCCGAATTTCTCAGATTATCTTTGGGATTTAAGTGTGACTGGTTCACCTTAGAGAAAAGACTGAAGCTTGAAGAAAGAACCCGTGACTTGGCAGAAGAAAATTTGAAGAAAGAAATCACTAACTGTGTGAAGCTGTTGGAGGTAAGAATCACATCTGGGGACTGTGCAATGTTTTCAAAATTACATATGAGTTTACTTATTTGACTGAAGCTAACACCAAGTACCAACCACTCCCAGTGTGAATTAATAGGAGGTAAGAATTCAGAATCATGGTAAAATAAAAAAAGATTCAATAATAGGAGAGAATAATAAACAAACAATAAATGCCTTTTAAATTGGTCCTATGAGTTCTCTGACTTCTCTCTGGATTTTCAAATAGATTTCAGGCAGAAAAATTATCAGACAGAAAACTGAGAAATAGGAGATAATATCGATTTCAATATTCAAAGAAAAGAATCAAAAGTCTATTTCCATTTAATTAACTAAAAAAAAAAAACAGAGAGAATGGGTCTTGTCAGATGGTGGGCAAGCCCTCTGTAAGGTTACAGAGCAGTGTAACAGCTACTATTCTTCCATTTTGGGAAGTCACCATAAATATAGAGATGGGTTGGGAAATTAAGAGGGCTAATTGTGGGAAAGAAAAATAAAAGTTTAGAAACCATATTCTATATTTTTTTATTGTGGTAAAAGACACATAACAAAATTTACCATGTTAACCATTTTAAGTGTACAGTTCAGAAGTGTTACCTATATTTACATTGTTGTGAACAGATGTTCAGCTCTCCCTTCCCCCTCTTCTCAGCCCTAGTAACCACCGTTCTATGAATTTGACTAATTTAGTTACCTCATATAAGTGGAATCATACAGTATTTGTCTTTTTGTAACTGACTTATTTCACTTAGCATAATATCTTCAAAGTTAACTCATGTTGTGGCATATGACAGGGTTTCCTTCCTTGCTAAGGCTGAATAAAATATTCCATTTGTGTATATGTCACATTTCATTTATTCATTTATTGATGGACATTTGGGTTGCCTCTACCTCTTGGCTATTATGGACATTGCTGCTATGAACAAGAGTGTGCAAATATCTCTTTGAGAACACTGCTTTCAGGGAATTTGAGAATATTTCTTCACATCCTGGCCAACAGGTTATTTTCTGATTTTTTTTTTCCTGGTAGTCATCCTAATGGGTGCAAGGTAGTATCTCACTGTGGTTTTTTTTATTTGCCTTTCCCTGATGATTAGGTTTGTTGAGCATTTTTTCATATGCTTGTTGGCCATTTGGGTATCATCTTTGGGGCAAAAATGTCTACTTAGGCCCTTTGTCAAATGTTCAATAAGATGTGTGATTTGCAAATACTTTCTCCTATTCCATAGGTTGCCTTTTCACTCTGTCCTTTGATGCACAAACGTTTTTAAGTGTGATGTATTACTATAGGTCTATTTTTGCTTTTGTCGCCTGTGCTTTTGGTGTCATATCCAACATCATTAATCTCTATCCTATATTTTCTTCTGGAGTTACATAGTTTTGGGTTTTTAATCCATTTTGAGTTGATTTCTATATGTAATGTGAGAGTCCCACTTCACTTTTTTGCATGTGGCTATTCAGTTTTTCCAACATCAATTGTTGAAGAGTCAGTCTGTTCCTCATTGTGTACTCTTGGCACCATTGCCAAAGATAATTTGACCATATATGTGTACGTAAGTTTATTTCTGGGCACTCTATTCTGTTCCATTGATCTATATGACTGTCTTTATGCCACTACAATTTTGATTACTGTTGTTTCGTAATGTTTTGAAAGCACAAAGTATGAGTCCTCCAAGTTCTTTTTTTTTTAAGTTGTTTTGGCTATTTGGAGTCTTTTGAGACTCCATATACATTTTTCTATTTCTGCAAAACATTCCATTGAGGTTTTAATAGAGATTGCATTAAATCTGTAGACTGATTTTGGTAGTATAGACATCTTAACAAATTGAAGTCTTCCAATTCATGATGCAGGATGTCTTTATGTGTCTTTAGTTTCTTTCAGTAGTGTTTTGTAGTTTTTAGTGTACAAATCTTTACCTGCTTGGTAAGATTTATTCCTAGGTATTTTATTCTCTGTGGTGCTATTGCAAATGAAATTGTTTTCTTAATTTCATTTTTTATTGTTCACTAGAGGCGTGGTGCATGACGTTGGAGGGGGGCAGTCCCTCAGCCTGCCTGCATCCTCTAGTAGTCCAGGACCCCTTGGGGGATACCCTCCGAGGGGTCCTTAACACTGTGGCGGAGGTAGGAGAGGCTCCTGCCACTGCTGCTGTGCTCCCCAGCCATAAGCCTGGCTTCTGGCTGCATGGCCCTCCCCCTGTGGGAGTGCACTGACCACCAGGCGGCAGCTCCTGCATTGAGCATCTTCCCCCTGGTGGTCAGTGCGTGTCATAGCGACCGGTCGTTCCGCCGTTTGGTCGATTTGCATATTAGGGTTTTATTATATAGGATTGTTAGTGTATATAAATGCAATTAGTTTTTGTATGTTGATTTGTATCCTACAACTTTGCTAAATTCATTTATTCTAACAGTCTTTTGTGGAATCTTTGGGGTTATATTACAGAAATAATTTTACTTCTTCCTCTCCAGTGTGGCATTTTATTTCTTTCACTTGCCTAATTGCTCTGGCAAGGACTTCCAGTACTAAAATGCATAGAAGTGGTGAGAGTGGGCATCTTGCTTTGTTTCTGATCTTATAGAAAAAAATTTGTATTTCACCATTGAATATTATGTTAGCTGATGGCTTTTCATCTATGGCCTTTATTATATTGAGGTAGTTTCCTTCTATTTCTAGTTTTTTTTTTAATGTTTTTATTATGAAGGGTGTTAAATCTTGTCAAATATTTCTCTGCAATAATTTAGATGATAATTAGTTTTATCTTTTAATCTCTTAATGTGGTTTATTGCATCAATTGATTTTTATATGTGAAACCATCCTTTTTTCCAAGAACAAATCTTACTTGGCCATATAGGTACAACCCTTTTAATGTGCTGTTGAATTCAGTTTGCTAATATTTTGTTGAGAATTTTTACATAAGTATTCATAAAGGAATACTTCATTTTCTTGTAGTCTGGCTTTGGTATCAGTGTAACAATACTGGCTTCAAAGAATTATCTTGCAAGTGTTCCCTCTTCTTTAATTTTTGGAAGAGTTTCAGAAGGACTGGTATTAATTCTTTAGTTGTTTGGTAGAATTCTACAGTAAAGCCTGGTACTGGACTTTGTTTTGTTGGGATATTTTTGATAACTCTTTCATCTCCTTACTAGTTATTGATTTATTCAAATAGTCTATTTCTTCATGATTCAGTTTTGTTAAACCATTTCCATTGGCTGAGAACTAATATCTGCTCTTCCCTTCACAATCAAGGTGGTTTTTTAAACTACCAAGGAAATTATGTGTTTGCTAATGGCTAGTCCAATTGATTAGCTACTCATACATATCTGTCTGCTTCAGAAGTATCTGCCATTCATTGAACACCTACTGTGTGGAAAACAACTGGCTTCTATTACCTCTCATGTCACAGTATTCCTGGAAAGGACATATAATTGTCTTTTCCTGACAGATGAGGAAATAGTAAATCAGAAAGTTTGTCACTGTAACCGTTCTAGAATTAGGGTGCAATTAACAGTCAATAGTACCTTTTAATTTTATTGCCAGAACTTTTTCTTTCTTTACTATACAAAGTGTATGGTGTTTTAGATTGGGGCAAGTCTTCAAAATGTGCTCATGATCACACAGCTATGGAGCAGTAGCTTGTTGGCTTCCAAACTTGCTGTTCTTAATTCTGTCCCCACCCCAGTGAGAAGAATGGTCCTCCAAGAGGAAGGCCATCGTGTTGGATGAAGGGCACAGATTTGAGAGAAATATTCATATGGCAATAAAGGCATACCCACATAATCAGCCCACTCACTTTGTCATCAACGGATGAGCAAGTGTAGTAGTCAGAACCATATCTAATTTCAGTATATTTCCATTACTTAAAAGTTCAAACTATGCTCCTCAGATAATATACTCAACTCATTTATAAGCATATGTCTTTACCATTACCAATTACACCCATTCCATTGTAGAATAAATATGAATACACATAAAGGTGGGGCAAATTTGAGAATTAAGAAGGGATCAAGAATAGATATAGAAGGCTTTGTGAGCCCCTGAATAGGTCTACTTGATAGCTAATAAAAGTATTAATATTTCAGTATCTTTCATTATTGGTCTTAGCAGTGCTTTTCATTCTTCACCAAGAAAATTGAGATTTGACTCTTGTCTGCTCTTACAATATAGTGTTAGAATCACTTGCTGGATTTGGGGCTTGGATGCTTCCTAATGCCTTGCTTTCTGTGCAGTTGTTAACACCTCTTTGTGAAGATGACAACCAGGCCCAGGAGATCATCAAGAAGCTGGAGAACAGTATAACATTCCTCAGCCAGTGCACACTACGAGTGGCCAGTAAGGCTGAGATGTTGGGAGCCATTAATCAGGTAATCTTTTTCTATTTCTGTAGTTATAATGAAATTACTAAAATGATTATTTTCCCTGAAATTATAGATTATATTTCTAAGAATAAGTTTTAGAAAACTCTATTGTATAAGACATATATGTTTGATATGGAAAAATGGCATATGTGAATAAAAATGTAAAAGAGAATATCTCATAATAGTATTAGCCAGTGACAGTCATTATAAAAATTTTGTTATAGTTTTTTAGACATTGCCTTCATACAGTGTTATAATCTGCTTTTTCACTCAACATATAGCACAGATAGCTTTCTATGTGGTATAAATTCATAAGTGTCATTATTTTATGGTTTGGTTGAATAGATCATAAATTATTTGACCAATCCCCTATATTTGGTCATTTCAGAATATACTTGATATTTTTTTCTTGTAAACACTACTACAATAAATATCCTCATATATGCAGCTTTGCACACTTATTCATAGAGAAGTAGAATTTCAAATTTTCTTTGTGGGCAAGTGCAGGAAAATTTTAATTTTTGTAATCTATACCTAAACGAATTTGTTAAAATATATTTTCCTAAGAAGGAGAAATTCAAGTATAGAGATATTTTTAGTTTGATCATTTGTTATACGCTTTTAATATCCTATTTCCTTTTCATCCCCTCACTATATAATAATATTATTTTATTTATATTAAAGTTATATATACATAGTCTTAAAAAGCTAAGTAGTTTTCCTGGCCAGTGTGGCTCAGTGGTTGAGCATCAACCCATGCCCCAAGAGGTCACAGGTTTGATTCCCAGTCAGGGCATATGCCAAGGTTGCAGGCTCGATCCCCAACAGGGTATATGCAGGAGGCAGCCGAATGATGTTGATGTTTCTCTCTCATCAATGTTTCTCTCGCTCCCTCTCCCTTCTTCTCTCTCTAAAACAAAACATATTTAAAAAAATAAAAAGTTAAATAGTTCTATAAAGGCTTATTATCCCATTTTCCACATTCAAGAGAAATAGCTTTCAACTCTCTGGTTTGTTTTTTTATTTATATCTATATCTCTATCATGCATATTCTATTATTTTCAGTTTTTAGATATGTGTTGATGTCCCACTGTGAGGATGAATATGTAGTTCTTCTATCGATCTGTTCTCTCATATCTTTTCATTGATCCTCACCTTGCTGTTGGCCTCTCTTTTCTCCTGACCAAACTTAAACTCCACAGTCAAATGCAATATTCACTCCCTTGCATAAACCCCTCAACACTTTTCCCTTTCTTGTTTTTTTACTCATTTAGAAAATCTACAATGCTTTTTAAATCCACTTCTCCACCTGCTCATACCTGCATAGATAGAAAACATCAGACCTATATACTGACTAGCTCTCTTGAAATTCATTGTCATAAACTTCATGTGGATCCATAGGGCCTCCCATGATTCACCCTCCCTCTCTTCTAAGTATCAACTTCACACTTTCTCCTTAAACCATCATTATTTCCTCCTTGTCTTCTCTGTAAAAAAATGTTTGTCATATTTTAAAATTCCAGACTCTTTTTTATGTTTTCAGAATACTTTTAACTAATACCTTATTCTTATTTCATAGATGCAATAATAATTTGTAACGCTCTGCAGATATTGGTTGTTTCCTTGAAGATTTTGTTTTTCTCTGGTTTGTTTCCTCCAGCTTGCTTTTTTTCTGTTCTTCTTTTGTGCTAGAGGCTCTCCTCCAACATCTGATGGACCATTATACAGCTGATTGGGAGCTCAGTGTATGTTGAGTGGGAGGGTTCTTGTTGGCCCTGAGCTTCGCACAAGCTAGGATGTTGCGAAGGGCTCTTACTGCCAGCAGTTTTAGGACCCTCATCTTGGGATGTTAGATTCCTTGGAGAACGATCTTCTAGCTGCCTGCCTTGAGGTATAAGCCTGGATACCAGTGTTTGGAGCTTGAAGGGAGAATAAGGCTACGGATCTCCTTATTCATTACATATACAGACTTTTGCTTACATCCATTCATTTCAGGATGAACCACCATCAACTATTTCTTCCTACCCGACGCACAGACCCTCTTTATTCAGTCTTTGCAGTTTTTCACCAAAATGGTGGAAGGGTAGTTGCTTGGCTGGCTTGAGTAAGGGAGGGCATCTGTGGATCTAATCACTTTTTACATGGATTTTCAGCCATCTCTTCTGTTCACATTCCACCTTGGAGCTTAATTCCAGAGATGCCACTATCCCCTGGTCCTTTAGCACTTTCCTAGGTTTCTTCTAGGATTTTCTTACTGCTTATTTTAGGGTTCAGCTTTTTCATGTCTTAGTCATTTACCAAGAGTCATCCTAGCAGGCTTTCAAATTTGTATTGCTATTATATCTTCTGTATTATTTGCCCTGGTGGACTCAGGCCTTTTTTTTTTTTTTTAATAGAAATACCTTTGTTGCCATTTTAGTAGGATTTAGGGATAAAGGTAAATGAATGTTTCTAATCACCATCTTTTAACTGGGTATCAAGAATAGTATTTTCAATATAAATGTGTTTCTTTTTTTTTCTACTAGGAAAGCCGGGTTAGCAAAGCAGTTGAAGTAATGATTCAGCATGTAGAAAATCTGAAGAGAATGTATGCCAAAGAACACGCTGAATTAGAAGAACTGAAACAGGTTCTTTTGCAAAATGAAAGGTCTTTTAACCCTCTGGAAGATGAAGGTAATACAAATTTAAGATAATAGTGCCAGTTATGTTTTCCTAACATTCACCTTTTTCATTCTCTCTCTTACTACTTGTTAGGTCTTAAATATAAGACCCTTAGGTTAAAGTTATATTAAAAGAATAACTTATTTCCTATCATCTGCATAGCCAAAAGTAGGATGTCAGTTAGATAACAGGCTGGAGACAAGGATTCTTTGATAATGACATAAAAAAAAATTAATTAAATCTGCCCTGAATGGTGTTGCTCAGTGGGTTGAACACCATCCTGTGCACCGAGAGGTTGCTGGTTTGATTCCTGGTCAGGACACATGCCTAGGTTGCAGGCTTAATCCCCAGTGGGGGGTGTGCAGGAGGCAGCTAATCAATGATGTTTCTCTCTCATCAGTGTTTCTCCCTCTCTCTCATTCTCCCTTCCTCTCTTTCTATAATCAATAAAAACATATTTTTAAAAAATTCATTGAATAAATTTAAATGGCTAAGATCAGAGAATATATATAATCCAACCCATTGAGTTGACCCTAGTGTTCTCCTACTTAGGATATGTTAAAATTGGTTCTTTCTCCACACAAAGTAATGTTCTCATCAATCATGGTTGTATTCCTCAAAGAAGGAATAACCCTAGCATAGTAAAGCTGACTAATGAATTGGGAGATAGGGACACATGTAAGGCCATGGAAAATATCTTAATATAAGGTTTATCTAAATCTTAGAATAGTTTCTGTTAAACAAGCAGTATGAACTTCTGAGAATTCTTAATGATCTGTTCCTTCTTCAAGAAAAGTAACCATACTTGGTATCTTCTATCTGTAATTTTGGGTTCACTTATTCAAAAGATATTCATTTAGTACCTACTATGTGCCAGGTCAGCATTCTGGACATATGTAGTATCACAGAGGGCTGTTTTCTGTTGGTTAAGGTGGTCATTTTTATGAATCACCAAATAAACAATAACCAAATATTTATACCATCAGCAGTCTTCAGGATCTTAAATATTTTCTGACCATTGGTTTTTTTTTGTAAAGAATTAAGACCACTACATTAACAGAAATTACAAATGTAGTTTCTAAAATGTGCAAATGTTTTTCCTTTAGATGACTGTCAAGTTAAAAAACGCTCAGCTTCTCTAAACTCCAAGGTAATTAATAATTCACCTATTGATTCACTTTAAAGATGTCTATCAAATATTATAAGGGGTTGGTTTTTAAATATTTGAAGCAACATAGCTTTGAATGTAGATCATAAAACAATTACTTCATATGTATGCATACATGTGTGTGTATATTTGCTCAAGTGTATGCTTTTATATTTCTTGTTATGTTGGCTTATCAATTAAGTGTGACTGGTGGTAAGAAGGAAGCTGTAAACAACAGTGTCTCTCATGTAAAATGGGAATTAGAAATAGGAAATCCACCAAAAGAAAGTAGCTTCACAAAATTCACAGGGCCAGCCTCCTCCTTGCTAACTGCTTCGTCCACTCAGCCCTTTGGTTCCACACTATGGTGTCAGAGGCCTCTGCAGTCCCAGGCACCAAGTCCTGGTCATTACAACCAGTCACATTCCAAGAAAAAGGAAAGACAGGTATTCCCTCGCCCTTTAAAAATAACTTCCTAGAAGTCTCAGAAAACATTTCCCTTTTCCCTTTGGTTGCAAATAGGACTGGAAACACAGTTTTTTATTCTGGAGGCTGTATGCCTAACTAAGAATCAGGGAGTTTGAAAATCAAGATTGCTCAGAATTTAGTGATAGGATTTTTGAGCAAGTGACTCTAAAATCATTCCATCCAAATCTCTTTTTCACTCATGAGGAAAGAGAGAAGCACAGAAGTTAGTTGATTAGTTTGTGATATATGTAGTGGTAGAACCATGATTTGGACCCAGGTTTCATGGACCACAGGTTGATATTCTTGATGCTCAACTAACCTATGAAATTAATTTATGGATAATGGTTGAAGAAAAAGATTCACATAAAACTTTGTGAAACTACATTTAAAATATTTTTATTTCCTGAAGCTGTACTCAAACTTTAAGAACCACATAATACTATATAACATTTTTTTCTGTGCAAGTCTCAAGGTTGATCGAAAAACACACCCATTCATTAAAATAATATGCAATCCTTAAATGCATTAAATGGGAAAAATGAAGCAATTTTAAAAAGCTAAAATATAGGTATATATTTAGCTCCTCTTAGTAGGGGAAAATCTTTCTAAAAGAAATGGTAACAAAAGAGAGGAAGAGATGAAGAGACTTGACTGTATTAACAATGAAAACATTTTCTGCCTGAAATATCATGAACAAAATTAATATGGGCGGAGATCATAAACAGGTGGTTCTCAGATGGTTATTTAACATAGAAAAAGTGTTGAATATTTTGCAAGTCAAATAAATGCAAACCTAAACAAGAAAGCTTATACCCTTTATTTGATTGGCAAAAATCAGACTCACCCAATGTTGGGGGAGGTGAAATGTAAATGAGTAGAATATTTCTGGAAGGCAATTTGCTCATAACAAAATCCTTTTTAAAGTGTTTACTGTTTAACTCAGCAGTAGTCAAGTGCATGGATGTGTATGTACAAAGATACTCATCAGTGTTGCATAAAAGAATAAAATAGTAAGAATTTTCTAAATGTTTGTTTCCCCACTTTGAATAGCCATCTTCTCTTCGAAGAGTGACGATTGCCTCTTTACCCAGAAATATTGGCAATGCAGCAACGGTAAGCAAGTTTCTAAATGTTCTCAGTCAAAAGCAAATTCATTTTCATATAAGAAAAATATATGAAATACTTCATTAAATTCGTATTTTATCATTTCTTTAACACCTGAACTTTAAAGATGGCTGGGAAGGAAAACAATGACCGATTCAGTAGGAGGTCAAGCAGTTGGTAAGTATAATTATATGGTTGCTTTTTGGGAACTTTACTAATTTTAACTGTGCTAAAATAAATGTATGAAATAAGTGATATAAGCAGAATAATTATAAAAATTGTCATATAATGAAATGTTTTATTTTTTTAAATAAGCGATATGCAAGTGCCAAGGAAAACAATTAGAACGTATAACTTTTGTATTGAGTTAGGTAGTGGGAAATAAGTTAATAATGGGTATGGATATATTTAATTTGACAAGTGGATATGATCATCTTTGTATAGGCGTATTTTGGGGTCAAAGCAGAGTGAACACCGTCCCTCATTACAGCGGTTTATCAGCACCTATTCCTGGACAGATGGTGAAGAAGAAAAATGTGAGCTAAAGTAGGTGAAGCATGTATTTGTTAACCTGATGTGAGCTGGGCATAAACAGTGGGGATCACTTTTATCCTGTGGAGATGAGATCAGTACTGCGTCATCAAAAAGCTAATTCATTGTTTAAGACTTATAAACTGCAAAGCACTATATAAAAGCTATTTGTGAATACACTCTTGTAGGGCTCAGAATTGCAAGGTTTTTGGTCTTAAGTTAGGAAAGGCCCTGTAATTTCCCAGATTTGTAAAGATAATTTTTTCTCCTGTACAGACAGGTATCTTGCCAGCAGGGATAGGGGTGAGGGGGCAGTGAATAAAGAGCCACAGAAGTAAAATGTGTATCTTTAAAAAAAAAAATACATGAATTATATAGGCACATATGTAATATATGTGCATTATATATATCTTCCCTTTACATAAATGAAGAGTAGGGGAAACATAAAACCCTACATGAATACTCTATATCTAGCAAGTTAAATAAAATATACTTCTATGGCACAAGGGAGAGAGGGCAGGAAGGAGAAACATGAAGAAATGCCTCTAAAATTTAGAGTCTAAATCCTTGGGTGACGTTGGACAAATTGCTTTAACCTTCCTTGGTCTCAGTTTCCTCTTCTGCGGAGATCTTAATGAAATGATTTTAAATTCATGTCCTACATGTTCCTTGATGAGAGCCTAGTATGTGACAGACACTACATCAATCCTAAGGGATATAGAGATGAGTAAGACATAGGGCCTACCTTTAAAGTTCTCCATGTTTTAAAATACTCCCCGGAGCCTGCTGCGTGTACTGAAAACCCTTAAGAGTTACCATAATGGATATTTACTGATCTGGGGTAGAAAAAAAAGTCAAGAGTTTCCTTCAAAAGAGTACAATGTAGTAATTTTTTGCTTTTTGTTAGTATAGTATGATATTTACTGAGAAGTCTTTGCAAACAAAAGACTGAAACTGAGACTCTTATAAGAATGCAGTTGAATCTGGCTTTTGGGCCTTATTTCCTTTAAAGACTAAACTAAAATCTACCACATACATTCCCTGTATTTTTTTTCTGCCTTTTTTTTTTCTTTATTGATTAAGGTATTACAATTGTGTCCTTATCCCCCAATTACCCCCCCACTCATGCCCTCACCCCCCTGTTGTCTGTGTCCATTGGTGAGGCTTATATGCATACATACAAGTCCTTTGGTTGATCTCTCCCCCTTACCCCGACCCTCCCCTACCTTCCCTCGATCAGACGCCCCTGTATTTTTTTTTACTAAAACAACAACCACCACTTTGAGACAGTTCCCTTTGGCAATTGTGAGGGTATCACGAGCTTGAACTCAGCAGTGAACATAATAATGAAAGGTTCTGTTCAGGTCAGGGCATCCCTCTTTAGATAATATGAAGTTATTTAAAATAAAGTCAATTCAGTTGCCATTTGCCAGATTGCTAAACACTGCTAGCATATTTTAACTAGTTTTGCACTGAGAATATTTTCATAAAGCTTTAAAATTAAGATTTTTAGAGAAATAGAAGAAATAACACTTTGATGTTATTCCAATTTAGCATTGATCGAAAAGCCTACAGAGAAAAGAGTAAAATCAACCAAGATAGGTTATTACAGTCCACATGGTAGAAGAATACTTGGTGAAAACAAAATGGTTAAATAAATTTGGTGATGTGATTTTTAGAACTAGATATTTGTCAAATATTTGTGTGCATCTTTATTAATACAGTGAAATTTAGCAATATTTTATAATCATAGCACATTATTCTTAGTTTTGTATATTTAAAAAAAAAAAAAAACACTTACAGAACTAAAGACGATGCAGAGCCTTCCGGAGAAGAAACAGTAGAAAGGACAAGAAAGCCAAGTCTTTCTGAAAAGAGGAATAATCCATCGAAATGGGATGTCTCTTCAGTGTAAGTTGTCTACCTGCCAAATCTATCACTTTAGTGGAATGGGGAAGGGCAAGGCAGGGTTAACAGTATTACCCTGGATTAAATTACTTTAAGACCTGTCAAACTGTGAAATTTAAGATGAACAACAAACTTCAAATGGTCTGCAGAAGTTATTCCTGAACCTGTGAGTTACAACAGGGAGGAGCATCCAGTGTGAGGAGCCTGGCCCTGCAGCCAGGAGGCCTAGCTCCACACCCAGCTCTCCAATGAGCTCTGTGGCCTGGGCATGTTCACCCATTTCTGAGCACCTATTTCTTCATCTATAAAACAGGGGTGATACCAATACCTTTGTCCTTGTTCTGTGGTCATGATTACATGAATTACCATGTGTAAAATGCTTAGCACAGTTTCAAAGACTTAAATGATGCTGTAAATAACCTTTTTGGGAGGGCGTCTCTAAAAGAAATAAAGTTTAAATATCAGTACACCAAACATCTAAGGTATGGTGAGAAATAAATGACCTATTTATCTATACATATGTCATACACATATATTCTACTCTATTCAGTAAGTGATATTTTTGTTTCCACTGTAGGAACACACTGCCTTACCTGAATAAGATAAATAGTTGTATGTACTTGTTAGGAGTTAAATGACGCCTGAATCACAGCATTTTCAGATTCTCACCATAATAACATGTTATTTCTTTAATTCTGACAATTATAAAGGGGGGCAGATTGTGGCCCAAACCAAGACAATAGATCACATTATGTAATTTATTACAAAGCAGTGTTGGTCAATGACTTGATTGGTATCGTTGACAAAAGAAGTGTTTCTGATAATGGATTACTATGATGACCAAATCCTGAATCTGTATTTTCCTTATAGCTATGACACAATAGCTTCCTGGGCAGCAAATCTCAAGACCTCCGTCAGAAAGGCTAATAAGGCACTCTGGCTTTCCGTGGCGTTGATTGTACTGTTTGCAGCTTTGATAAGCTTCCTCACAGGCCGATTTTTCCAGAAGTCCGTGGATGCTGCCCCCACCCAGGATGGAGACTCCTGGATGTCTCTAGAACATATCTTGTGGCCATTTACCAGACTCCGACACAACGGGCCACCGCCAGTGTGACTATAGGACGTCCTAATGTGTGTATCTTGATTTTTTAAAGTTTCAGTATCTGAATTTTGTAAATGAGTAACATTTAGCTGGGAGAGTATAGCCTGGAACCAGAGGTTCTCAGAATGACTAAGATTTTTAAATTCCCTCTTTTTGTGATTACCTTCCCAAGACCTTTTAATGAGCTTACTGAGAAGGATATATTATATATGTTGTTAACTTTTGTTGAAATAAAGAATCATTAAATCTCAGTGGGCCAGTGTTCATAGGAAAAGAACCCCACATGTTACAAAATAAAATTTGAGTAAAAAATTCTGATTACATCATTTTAGTAGCCTATTTGAAATATAGACACTTGCTACATTTTATTGAGAAAATACCTGATTTTTTCTTCAAGTTGCTTGATTCTTCATGCTGAATAAAGTTTATCAGTAGAGATTAAGAATAGCTGAGTATTCTAATACAGAGTAGCATGTGGCACACGGAGTCAATAAACTGGTAGTCAGGGCCCTTGATTTTCTCCATTGCTTCTTGAGAAGCAAAATCCTTAATCATGTGATAGAGAGTGGAATGAAACTCAGTTTCCTCTTTCAGGGCCTCAGAGAATGCCTCACTGTCTTCGTCAATCTTGAGCCTTTGTGCTCGGTTGCCACTAAACATTAAAAGAGTCCAGTTAGGATTCTGAATAGGTATCTCTTCTTGATTAAGGTGTTCACTCACCTAAAGAAAGAAAATTAGAGAAATCTGTTATTCCGATTAAGTAGTTTGGCAGGAGAGTATTAGTTGAAGGGCTCAACTCAATCCCCAAAATGCATTAATTCAATCAACAAATATTTATTGAGGGACTGTCATGTGCCAGACACTATTCTATTTGCTGGGAATATAACAAACCAAACATTAATCAGTAACTAATGATTGTCCTCAAAGAGCTTAGGTTCTAGTGGGAGAACCACAGTAAACAAGACAAATACGGTGGCTAATTTATGCTCAAACATTAATTAGTCAGCTTTTAGAATTTATCAGGTAAGTAGCAAATGTGCCAAAAAGTTCGTGAACCATTGATACATATTCGCATTAAAGGCTTCCATTTTTTCTGGAGTTACTATAACGAGATAGAAGGACTCTAGTCTGAAATCAAGAGCATTTGGTACCATAATGGGCAATGAAGGTACAACCCTTCACATAGTTTAGCTTTATATTTTTGACAAAATTTTAAAAAATGGTTTTAAAACTCCATTTTGAGTGTTATTTCCCCCTCCCCTTTTTAAGAGGAGAAAACAGTCTATATTCTTTTAGCTTTTGAGTACCTTTTCTTTTGGAGGACAGAGTAGTGTTATGGGTTTTTGCATACTCTACCTTAAATATAACTTTTTCAGAACCACATTGCATATTCCACTTGCTCCAACCAAATGCAAAAGCAGAACTTAGCAAGGCCATTTGTCGATAAACTTTCATTTCCACCAAAGGATCCTGTCAATATAAATAAAAGTCAATAGAATTGATCATAGAGCCTTCTCAACAAGTCTCCCTTCCATCCTTGGCCTCCTACAGTTTATTCTCAACACAGAAGAAGCCATTAAAATGTAAGTCAGATTCTATGACTCCCCTCTCAAAATGGGGCAATGGCTTTCCCTTGCTCTCAGAATAGAATCCAAAGTGCTAACAGTGATCTGTAAGGGTCTGTGTGATCTGACACCCTCCCACATACATCTCATTATCTATCTGACCTATCTTTTCACCTATCTTTTCTTCTCCCTTTGCTAATTCCAAGCACCTGGCCTCCTTGCTGTTCCTTCAATCTTCTAGGTCGCTCAGCCTGGAAGCTGCTTCCTGAGATATCCACTTGGTTAAATTCCCCACCTTCATGTTCTGCTCAAATCTTTCCTTCTCCCCGAGCCCCCAATGCCCTATTTGATATTGTATACCGCCCTAACCCCAGTGTTCATCATCTACCTTTTCTTTTACCCATAGCACTTATTTACCTTTGACATGAAATCATTTTTTATGCTTATTGCTTATTTTTGTCTCCTTCTACTAGAATGTAAGCTCCACAAGGGTAGGAACTTTAAAAAAAATTCACTAATGTATCCTAAGCATCTAAAACATGCCTAGAATACTAGACTATAGGTGGTCAGAAAAAGAAATTCTTGAATATTCTAAATAAATGAAGACTACACTACATTCAGCATTTGCAGAGTAACTGGCAATTTAAGTTACTAAAACCAAGGTGGTATTTTCCTCCCCACACATGTACATACTCTTGATATAATTATTTTCAGATGCTACATGAATGTCTACCTACATTGTCATCTTTCTGGTATAATATAAACTTGTTCTTGAGTATTGAACTCATCTGCTCAAAAACCTCTCGTGATTAGAAGAGAATTTGTCTTTATTCATATGTCAAATATTACTAAACATCTGTATTCTAGGAATATGTGAGGTGCTAGAAGAATCCATCAAAATTGATCAAAAGGCAGTTCCCATCCTCAAAGAGCTTACAGTTTCATAAGGATGGATCTCATTAAGCTACAGCCTTACCAGTAACACAAAGCAGGCTGCGTTTTGTTTATGTCTACAGGGAGCCTCTGCCAAGACCCGGGAAGAAGTGGGTTGTGTACCAGTAGTCTGTCTGTCTGTGTGTTTGATTTCATCTGACTTATCCTGTTTGGGAAACTGCTCAGCCATTTACTCTTTGAAGAAGTCTTACATATATCTAGTCTGGGAGAAGCAAGAACAGACACAAAGTGTGACGTGGCTCTGACTACCCTTGCACTAACACCGGCCAGTTGTGGGTGTCCTCCTTTTGTCAAGTGAAGATCATACTAAAGGCTTACTTTCTTGTGGAAGATTATTAAACTTCAGAGAACTCTGAGTTTCTGATCTTGCCATTTATTCCTTCCTTTCTAACTAGAATCTTATATAAATGAACATAGAAAACCCATGATGTCCTTTAAGATTTATATACAATTTAATACTTGCTAGCATTCTAAATGTCCATTACATTAAGTTTGGAAAGATTCATTCTTACCTTATAGTTTGTAGCAACATAAAAATGAGAGTATTCAGTAGGGAAGATATTCAATCCAGCTTCTTGCAAAGTAATAATGAAATAAATAGGAGTCATCCATTTTCCTTCCAACATAGAGAGATGATTTTTGTCACCGATTTTTACTGAAGCTAACATGCAGAGGCCTTCCTAGTATCAATGAGAAAAAAAAAAAAGCTTTCATACAAGTTAAAGAAATTCTTCATTATCATTCTGGTTCTAGCCTTTGGGTTCTTTATACCATTTTTTAAAAGCCCTAGCTCATTCTATACTAAAAGGAATGCAGGGAAGGTATGTCTTAGGACCAATCTGAAAGCTCTGCCACCAAGTCTCCATGTTACCTTTTGGTGCTTTATCTGAACAATAAAGGGACTGAACTAAAGGATCTTTCAGATCTCCTATTTTATAAGTTATGATCTAAGAATACTACATATGTTCCTATTGAATTATAATAGCTATTTGATAGCAATCATGCTACATCTTTTAAGGATAATTTTTTACACTAAGATTTAACATAATGCAAAATTATTTTACCATTTTAAAGTTTGCAAAGTTTAAACTGGAAGTTGGAAGGTGTACAAAATTCACACCTCTCATCTGCTTTCAAAAGCAAAGCTTGATTAATTCTAGTCTTCCTGCCACATTCTTAAGAATTTCAGGCTCTCTCTCTCTTAAAACAGTTTTAGTGAGGTATACTTTACATATCATAAATTCACCCATTTCAAATGCAGAATACAGTGATTTTTTTAAAACTTGACTGAGTGGTGCAACGATCACCATAAATCAGTTTTAGAACACTTCCATCCTCCTCTCATCCCTCATGCCAATATACAGTTAATCCCCATTCCCACCTTCAGCCTCAGGCAACCACTAATCTACTTTTTGTCTCTAGATTTCAAGCTAATTTATGATTGCCAAGTAATACAGGCTCCTTGAGAGAGAAACCTCACAAAGGGGGTTTCAAATGGCTTGGTGATAAAGATCAGGACACCTCTTAGGAGTGGGTCAAAAAGTCTCTGAAAGTCATACTGCAACCAGGCTTGGACCTTCATTAATTGGTCTATTCCTAGTAACTTTAGGGTATAAATTTGTGCCTCGCTTTTTACATGTTATTTCCTATCTAATATTTTGTTTAGAAATTATAACTCAAGGTATATATTAAACATTTATAAAAGTCATTTCAACAGCAGTTCCCTACTGAAGACTGGGCTGCAGCCCTCACTGCTTAGGCCACTGAATGGGTAGAAACAACCATTCAAGAGTCTTAGCTGTTCTTACACAGACTTTTAGAAAGTGAAAATAAGATTGATGGGAAAGAAAGTTTCTAAAAAAAAAAAAAAAAAAAAAGACATTTCTGTATGTAAATGACCAGTGATCGATTGCTTTCACACACTCTCTTATAGTCATCAATGAGACTTACCTCTTAGATATGACTTGCTATAACAATGATTTACCTTAATTTGTATTTGAATCTCAGCAAATACTGTAGTCACAGTCAAAAGTACTTTATTCACATCAAGTGGTCTTAGTTCCCATGCCTGGTATGGCATGTTAATATGAGTATCTTGAATCAAGGTAACAGGGCCCAAAGTGTCCAGGCTGAATGTTATAACTCTTTCTTCTGATTTATAAGCTACATTACTGATGCCATCAGTTTTCCAATGTTTACCTTTTAGATTAAAGCAAATGACATTCGTTTAATTTTTTTCTATACAAAAATAAGTTGAATGAAACCCAAATAACTGCAATATATATATATAGTTCTCTTTTACGTTTAGAATAGAATCTCAACAAAAAAAAAACAACCTTGCTGGGAGCTTCTTCCTATCTCCAGGGTCAAGCTTGGTATGCAAGACCTTCAAATCAAGCTTTGACCCACATTTCTAGCTCCGTCCCTTCCCACTTATTCACACCTGGTTTCAGCCACCACTTTTTCCTTCCCTAACAACCATGTACCTGTGTGCCTCTGCACATGCAGCTCTTTCTCCCTGCAGTACTCTTCCTTCATATAGAACCTCTTACAGAACCTCTTTTCATCTTTTTTTAAGCAGCTTTGACCATCTTAAGTATACGATTAAATTATTTTAGTAAATTTACCCAATCTTGCAACCATCACCACAATCCAGTTTTTAGCACATTATTATCCTTCTGATAAGTTCCCTGTGTCCATTTTTAGTTCATTCCCATTCCCATCTTCTAGCCCCAGGCAACCATTAATATACTTCCTGTCTCTAAAGATTTGCCTTTTCTGGGCTTTTCACATAATAGGTGGTCTTTTGTGTGTCTTACAACTCAATAATAAAATACAACCCAGTTTCAAAATGAGTAAAAGATTTGAATATTTCCCCAAAGAAGATATATGTAAGGATAATAGATACATTTAAAAAATGCTCAACATTATTGGTCATTAGGGAAATACAAATTAAAACCACAAGATACCACTTCATACCCACAACAACGGTTATAATAAAAAAGACATAACAGCAAACGTTGGCAAGGATGTGGAGAAATGGGAAAACTCGTATTGCTAGCAGGCATGTAAAATGGTACAGCTACTTAGAAAAAACAATTTGGCAGGTTCTTAAAAAGTTAACATAAATTTACCATTCAACTCAGCAATTCCACTCCTAGGTATATACCCAAGAGAAATGAAGATATATGTCTATGCAAAGTCTCGTAGGAGAATGCTCTCTTAGTCTCTTGAGGACCTGTTCAGTATTTCATCCTTAACCTTCCAGACTGACTCAGTCACCGTTCTGCTCTACAGCACTTCCATCTCTGATAGCCCACCACTGCGTCATGTTGTGATGTTTTTCTCTATATGCCTCTCCTACAACTTTGAACACTCCCAGGGGAAAGCATGCGTTTCTCTCTCTCTTTCTGATTGTTTAGCATACCTCTTCTAATTACATAATTATCAAAGCTGGTGTACCTTCAGCGTCCCACCTTGCCACCATGGGATTCTCAAAAAAGATCACGTTCTCATGAACCTCAAGCATGACCTCTATGGGTGGGAAAACGTTTTCTGTTTCTGAGTCTTCTGTAGTTGCTGGAGGATAAATAAATTTCTGTAATCCATCTTTGAGTATCTTTTAAAAATGACCGAAACAACATCAAGTTAGAAGCTGACTGGTGTTATAACTAAAGATGTAAATATTACTGAATAAGCTATATAGTTATTTTTAATAAGTACTAAAGTTTGGTCCCAACTATAGATTGACTAACAAAATGTTATAACAAAATGAAAGATGATGATTAAGGGGGAAAGCACTAAATTTGAATGTAATTACAGAACCCTTTTATGGGCCAGGTTCTAGGCTGGGACGTACCCCGCATTTTATTCCAAGCAATCCTACAGGCATATGTTTAACAAAGCAGGTGACTGGGTGAAAAGGGTAAAGCAAATGAGAAGTACAGATTGGCAGTTACAAAATAGTGATGGGATGTTCAGTTAATTACCTACTGTAATAAATGTGTATGGTGCCAGCTGGCGACTGGAAATATCAGGGGGAACAATTTCTAAAGTATGTGATGGTCTACATCAAACCTCAGAAAGAAGGTGGGGTTTGAGGGGGTAAGAGATCAACCAAAAGACTTGTATTCATGCATATAAACATAACCCATGGACACAAACAGTAGGGGGGTGAGGGCATGTGCTGGAGGGTGGGAGAGGCCAGGGAGAGGTCAATGGGGGGAAAAGGAGGCATATGTGATACTTTAAACAATAAGAATTTAAATTTAAAAATAATAATAAAGTATATGGCGATCTAACTACTATGCTATATACCTGAAACTAATACAAAATAATATTGCATGTAAAATGTAATTTAAAAATTTTTAATAAAAGAAGAGAAAGTAGGTAAGTGGGATTTCCATAAATCAAGTGATTTGCCACAAATTACAAATTACTTCAAAGAGGCATCAGAACTCGAAAACAGAGCTATGGGACCCCAGATACCATGTTCCAATACCCTGGCTAGGGTGTGTAGGTGAAGAGAGAAAAATGTATAAGCAGTGTAACAAGTGTAGAAATGAGTGGATGAAAGTAAAACTCATCACATTGTACATCTTAAACTTACATGTCAATTATATCTCAATAAAGCTAGGAGAAAAAAGTAAGTCAATGAAACCAACAGAGATTTCTCTGGGATAAAGGTGACCCACCCACTATCTAAATTTAATGTATCTAAATGTAGAGAAAGATCTAGGGAAGGGGAAAGACTTAAAATGTTACAAAATAGAGAAAGAAAGAAAGAAAGAAAGAAAGAAAGAAAGAAAGAAAGAAAGAAAGAAAGAAAGAAAGAAAGAGAAAAAGAGAAAGAAAGATTGGGGACAAATTGTAGAGGGGGGACAGATTATTGAAAAAATGCTTGAAAAAAAAAACAACAAAACCCTGGCCTGTTTAGCTTAGTTGGTTGAGTGTCTTTCCCTTGTGCCCAAAGTCGCTGGTTTGGTTCCGGTTAGGGCACACACCAGGTTGGGAGTTCAATCCCCAGTTGGGGTGCGTACAGGAGAGACCCAATAGATGTTTCTCGTGCTCTCCTTCTCCCTCTCCCTTCTTACTAGTATCTCTCTAAAAGTCAAACACGTATTTTTAAAAAAAGATTCTTGGAAAAAAGTAGGAAGACCTCTTTGTTGCAGGAGAGGAAAACAGGTGTGAGGCAGGATACTCTGTGCTCAAATGGAGAGCGCAGACTGGTGGTCTCAGGACATTCTCACAAAGATCTTTGGGTGAATCCTGAAAACCCCAGATCAGGCTGAGACCTCCCTATGGGTAAAGAGTCACCAAAAGAATGTCTGTTTTGAACTCCCCACTATCCTTCAAATGTCCCTGAGATAGGGAAGGTTGATTCAAATAGATTCTTCAAAGTGGCTATTGACCAGAGTATCTCCCCCAGGTGTGCTCTAAAAAAAGAATTCTCATTTGTGGGGAGAAGGGGAAAGGAATGACAATATCATCCCCATTGAGGTGAAAATTAGTTTGGGGGGAGCATGAAAGAAATCTTACTCTTTTATGTATAAAGCACAGTTATGCATACAGCACACACACAGATATGCAGTCTATCTACGGTATTAAAGTCCTTGGCAGGGGATGACTAGGAAAAAATGTTTACAAGAGAGGCGATATGAGGAAAAAAGTTGAGAAATACTGCTCTAATACAAGAATTCACCAACAACCTACAATGTAGTGATAGGTGCCGGGCAATCTATGTATATGACGTGTTAGAGGAGGCGGAGAGGGAAAGAGGAAAGAAGGACAGCAGGGCAGGAAGGGCTATGACAACAGAATTGGGTATATTTGGGACACAAGCCAGTGAGGTAACGTGAAACCAAGTTAGTCCTAGTGCAAATGCTACTACCTACTAAACCAAGAGTGAGAAAGTCCTCGATAGATGATCTAACAGCTGCTATGGTCAGTATCCTTACTACTCCAAGTGCGGTCCCTGCATGAAAATTAGTTTGGGGGAGCGCTGGCATCACCAGGATCTGTGCTTCTCAACTTTGATGTGCACATGAATCACCTGAGGGTCTTGTAAAAATGTAACTTCAGGAGATCTGAGGTGAAGCCCCAAATTATGCATTTATAACAAGTTCCCAGATGTTGATGCTGCTGACCGATGGACCACATTTTGTATAGCAAGGATCCAGACCGGTGCTTTAGTTGTGTTTTGCTACTACAACATAGACTGCTAAGTCTCGCCTCCAGAATTTCTGATTCAGCAAGACTGAGGTGGGGACCATGAATCTGCATATCTAGCAAATTCCCAGATGATGATGGATGATGCAGATGCTTCCAGTCCAGGGACCACATGTAGGGAACCACTTATCTAGACCAGAATCTACAAATGATGGTCCCTGGAAAGCCTGGCCCACCACTAGTGTTTGTAAATAAAGCTTAAACTGGAACACAATCATGCCTATTCCTGTACATATGGCTGTTTTAGCATCACAATGGTAGATCTGAGGAGTTGCGACAGAGCTTTATATATATAAAGCCAGTGTCCATGACGACTAAACAACCGGTCACCATGAGGTGGCACTGAACACCTCTCGGTCCCTCCCCACCCCTGCCCTCGAGCAGCGTGGGGTGGGACTGGGGACTGGCGAGCGGGCTGAACGGCTGACCTCTTGGTCCCTGCCCACGGCCTGCAGGCTCCGATGGATCAGTGATGGTGAACGGGGGAATTGGGGTGGGTAGCGGGAGGACCAGGCTGGCTGTCAGGCCATTGGGATCACCAGCTCATCCCTGGCTGCTCAGGAGCTCAGGCCTGCAGGAAAGCAGGCACCAGCAACTTCACCTCCATGCGCCTGCGATGGGCCGCCGCTGATGGAACGCGCTGCCTGCTCAGGGCAACCCACACCGGGGCGGGTAGGTCACAGGCGCGCCCCGCAGCTTCCATCAGTGCCTCAAGCTGCAGCGGTGGCAATGGTGCCCCGCTTGAGCGGCCCTGAGCGGACAGAGTGTTCCATCAGTGGCCAGCCCACACACACATGGAGATGAAGTCACCATCGCCTGCTTTCCCACAGGCCTGAGCCCCTGAGCAGCCAGGGATGAGTTGGTGATCCCAACGGCCTGACAGCCCAGTGGCGGAGGCGGTATTTGGCCTGGGACTGGCAAAGGGGCAGAAGATAGCCCTGATCACAGGAGGCTAGGCCCTAGGGACTCTACCCGCACCATTTCGTGTGCTGGGCCTCTAGTGTAAACATAATGCTACAGGTTTACAATTAACATGCATTATTTCTAGTTTTAAAGTCCATATTATTTTATGTTTTTTTAAATTGATTTTTAGAGAGAGAGGAAGGAAGAGGGATAGAGAGATAGAATCATTGATGAGAAAGAAACTTCATCAATGGGCTGCCTCCTACACAACCCCTACTGGGGATTGAGCCCACAACCTGGGTACGTGCCTTGACCGGGAATCGAACCATGACCTCCTGGTCATGGGTCTGTGCTCAACCAGTGAGCCACACCAGCTGGACTAAAATCCATATTATTTTCCTGTTAATACTGATTCAAATTTTATAAAATTACATTTTCCTTCATGCTTGCTTAATAGAGTTAAAATTCATTATGTGTTAGAGCCGTTGGTATAAAGTAAAAATGTGAGAAATTATTTTACTCGTAAGTTTTAAGAATCAACCTACTTCCATCATCATCCAGCCCTTCATTGGTTTACACTGTGGGGGAAGCTCCAGAATATCCAAGTGGTACACTCCACCCAGAGTTGTGAATTGGCATACATCAACCTCATCGTCTTCAAATTCACGTAGCCTCTCAGAAGCATTCTCTAGCAGCAACAGCTGTGCTAAAATTAATCAGGTTAATTCCATTTCTAAATAGATCATAACATTTTTGTATATTTTTAGGAGGGAAATAAAATATCTAGCACTGGCACAGGAAGTTTTTACTTAGCTACTAACACTTTTTAAAAAGTGATTAACTCAAAACTATTCACAAAGCTGACGACTGGAGTGGAAATGGGCCTGTGTAATGGTAGGATGCAGGGGAGGGTTACTTCATATTATATATGCTCACATTTCAGAATTTTGTATACAGTAAGTACATGTTATTAACAGGAAAACTTTAAAAATATATCTTAGGGAAGGGGAAATAATTTTCCCTCTACCCTTGTGAGTTCTTGGCTGAGACCTCCGAAGTAAAAGATTAATAAGATAAAAACAGAAGTTAACAGGAGTGCCTCATGTATACATGGGATATCCCCAGGGAGAAGCGGAGTAATTCAAAGAGGTGGCGTAGAACTCCAGCTTATATAGCATTTTCCACAAAGAACAGTAAAGATGTGGAAAAATGACAGGACAAAGGAAAGCAGTTGGAGGTTTCTGAGGGTAGAGATATAGGCTAGGTTATAGTTAGTTATGTAGATTCCTCTGGTGCCCTCTCCTGATAGGGTCTAAAGTTGTCTCTGAGAACTAAGTTTTGTCCTTCCTAGTCATGAGGAAAGTAGCGATACTTTGAAAATTTATATCCTACTTTTTGGCAAATAGCAGAGGGGTAGAAAGCTTTACTTGCATCAATAGCTTTTCAGCTCAAAATAATCCTTATGCCAAAGTGGTATATTTGGGGGCAGAATATTCTGCTACCTTTTATTATGAAAAGGTCAAAAAAATGGTTTAACACAAAATTTGATAACTGCTTAATTAATGTCTTAATATTGGACCTTATGGTGCTAAATATCTGGAGGGAAGCAAAATTGTAAAAAAAAATTAATTTTGGTGCATATATAAAATTAAAGCTAATTTTTTTTCAATAAAAATAGGTTCAACTCATAGAAAAACAGGGATGGAGGCTTGAAAGTGAAGAAACTAGATTGGATAATCTTCATGTTTAGACATTTTATGGGGAAATTCTATCCTATCTAATAAAAGACTAATATGCAAATTGACCATACCTCTGCTACACCCACAAGCCATGCCCACAAGCCACGCCCACAAGCCAATCAGGAGGGAATATGCAAATAAACCCAACCAAGATGGCTGCAGCCACAGAGAGCAGGAGGGAGGCTTTGGTTTCCCTGGCAATGGAGGAAGCCAAGCTTTCCACCTGCCCTTGCCAGCCCAGGCCTCCACTCAGTACTACAAAGTTTCAATTATAGAAGATAAATAAAGCCCAACAGAAATTGCAGCAGCCACAGAGCTGGAGAGAGCAGGAGGCTAGGGTTGCCTGCGGCGATGGAGGAAGCCAAGCTTCTGCAGCCCTGGCCTGCTTTGGCCTCCGCTTAAGGCTACAAAGTTTCAATTATAGAAGATACATAAATCCTAACAGAAATGGCTGCCACCACGGAGCAAGCAGAAGGCTTGGCTCCACTCCAGGCTACAAAGTTTCAATTGTAGAAGATAAATAAATCCCAGATACCAGGGCCTCTGCTTGGGTCGCTGGGGGGGCGTGGCCAGCCTGCAAACCACCACAGGCCCCTGACCCAGGCTGCCCCACACCCCAAGGGAACCCCCACCCTGATCCAGGACACCCTTCAGGGCAAACCAGTTGGCCCCCACCCATACACCAGGCCTCTATCCTATCTAATAAAAGAGTAATATGCAGATTGACCATCACTCCAACACACAAGATGGCTGCCCCCATGTGGTCAAAGATGCTGCCTCCATGTGGACACAAGATGGCCACCACAAGATGGCCAGCAAGGGAGGGCAGTTGAGAGGAACCAGGCCTGCAAGGGAGGGCAGTTGTGAGCCATCAGGCCAGCAGGGGAGGGCAGTTGGGAGGGACCAGGCCTGCAAGGGAGGGCAGTTGTGGGCGATCAAACCTGCTGGGGAGGGCAGTTAGGGATGACCCAGGTGGTAGAGGAGGGAAGTTGGGGGTGACTGGGTCTGCAGGGAAGGGCAGTTGGGGAGGACCCAGGCCTGCAGGGGAGAGCAGTTGGGGGGTACCAGGCCTGCAGGGGAGGGCAGTTAGGGGTGACTAAGCCTGCAGGGGAAGGCAGTTAGGGGCAAACAGGCTGGCAGGGGAGCAGTTAGGCATCAATCAGGCTGGCAGGGGAGTGGTTAGGGGGTGATCAGGCTGGCAGGCAGAAGTGGTTAGAGGCAATCAGGAAGGCAAGCAGGCGAACAGTTGGGAGCCAGCAGCCTTGTATTGTGAGAGGGATGTCCGACTGCCCATCTAAACGGGCAGTCGGACATCCCTCGAGGGGTCTCAGATTGGAGAGGGTGCAGTCTTGGCTGAGGGACACCCCCCCCCCATGCATGAATTTTGTGCACTGGGCCTCTAGTGATTTCATAATGCTCAATGCACAAACAGGGGAATATCTGAAGTCACATATCACTAGGACAGTGATCAGCAAACTCATTAGTCAACAGAGCCAAATATCAACAGTACAATGATTTAAATTTCTTTTGAGAGCCAAATTTTTAAACTTAAACTTCTTCTAATGCCACTTCTTCAAAGTAGACTTGCCCAGGCCATGGTATTTTGTGGAAGAGCCACACTCAAGGGGCCAAAGAGCCATATGTGGCTAGCGAGCTGCAGTTTGCCGACCACTGCACTAGGACATTCCTGCCTTTCACTAAAATTCTTTCAACACAGTGCAATGAGTAAGAAAGGGAAATCAGACCACTTACAGGTCCCACCCTTGTGCAATATATGCTAATTAACATCTCAGTTCCTTCTTCTACAAAATGGATATAATAGTAGTACCTATCATAGAATTTGGGGGCGGTATGAGTTCATACATGTAAAGAGTTCAAAACTGTTGTCTGACCTGGTAAAAACTCAGGAACTGTTAGCCTTATTTATATATCACTACAAGTTTTCTCTCTCATAAGAGGAAGCACACTGAGATGGCATTGGATTTAACCCATGGAGATCAGGCACTGAAAATTAATGGAAATATTCAAAGGAAATCCAGTTTAGCACTTTCATTTTTTTCCTTGTGTATATTCAATAAAATGTAGAATTTAATTAATTTTCAATTGTGTCTAATTAATAACCCATTTACCTGAAAAGAAAGTAAAAAAGAATACTGTGTCCAATTTTAGACATTTATGATATATTAATCAGGTATCATCATGTAGAAAACCTTGGTATTATGACAGAGGCTATGAATTGACTATAGTATCATTTTTAATAAGAAAATTACCTCGTAAGGGTTATAGAAAATTGCAAAATATAAACTTAGGTGACTGCAGAAATAAAAGTGTGTTGAAAAAAGTAAAGAAGTAGAAAATAAGACTGTTATTAAAAATATGCTAAGAAATATATAGAAAATAGATTCTTTAGAAGTTCCTGGGAAAGCAGCATAATGATAAAGTTAATGGAAAAAATGTACAAAAATATCAAACTAAAAGATTGCAAATGATACTTCACTATCATTTTGACACTTTTAAAGTTTATCCAATTGCTATTTGCCAGGATAAGATTGAATACAAAGGTGTTGAGAAATCTCTGAGTGTATATGTGTACTTGTGAATGTTCATTGCAACATTGTTTATAATGTTAACATATTAGAAATAACCTTACTGTCTATCAATAAAGATTTAAATAATGTTCCATTATTGGATGGAATTATAGAGCTACTAAAAAAGATACGGTCACCAATGAGTTCTGACTTAGAATAATGTTAAATATTATTCATTTAAGTAGCATCTGTATTGTGTTCTGTGTATATACTAGTGGCCTGGTGCATGAAATTCATACATGGGGGTTGGTCCCTCAGCCTGGCCTGCACCCTCTCCAATCTGGGACCCCCTAAACTGGCAGTCGGACATCCCTCTCACAATCTGGGACCACTGGCTCCTAACTGCTCACCTGCCTGCCTGCCTGATCACCCCTAAGTTCCCCCCCTGCCAGCCTGATCACCCCTAACTGCCTCTGCCTGCTGGCCTGATTGCCCCTAACTGCCCCCCTTGCTGGCCTGGTCACCCCCAACTGCCCCCCATGCCATCCTGGTTGCCCCCAACAGCACCCTTCTGCTGGACTGGTCACCCCTGTCACCCCCTACTGGCCTGGTTGCCCCTTACTGCCCCCCCCCACTGGCCTGGTTGCCCTTTACTGCCGCCCCCTGACGGCCTGGTCGCCCCTATACTGCCACCGCTGCCAGCCTGGTAACCCCTAACAGCCTCCTTCTGCCAGCCTGGTCGCCCCACACAGCCTGCTGTTCAGTCATTTGGTGGTCCCTCATTAACCCCTCTGCTGGCCTTGTCGCCCCACACAGCCTGCTGTTTGGTCATCTGTCTGGGTGTTTTGATCGTGATGGCCCCTGGCTTTTTATATATTAGGATGTAGAATGTGATTTAGCATTACAAATACTGTTAGGTTGGAAAAAATATTTGTATGATATAATCCCATGATTTTATTAAAAATCAAGAGAGCCCTAGCTGGTTTGGCTCAGTGGATAGAACATCAGCCTATGGACTGAAGGGTTCTAGGTTCGATTCTGGTCAAAGGCACATGCTGGGGTTGCAGGCTTGAGCCCCAGAAGGGGGCATACAGGAGGTAGCTGATCAATGATTCTAATCATTGATGTTTCTATCTCTCTTTTCCTCTCCCTTCCTTGCTGAAATCTATAAAACTATTTTTTTTCAATCAAGAGACAGAGAGAGACAGGAAAGGAAGCAAGCACAATAAAAGGAATTGTTAACATTGGTTAGTTCAGAAGAGGGATTGTAAAGAATTTTCACTTTAAATATATTTCTGCAACATCTGAATTTACAATGATCCTGCCTTTCTTTTGTGAGCAGAAAATCCCAATAAAGTTAAAAATGTAAGTTGGAAGAATACCTGTTGGAATTGTTTCATTTAATACTTTCATCTCCAGGTCATCTTTTGTGCTTTCAGGTTCTTCCTCGACAAAATTCTAAAGAAAACACAAGGATGGGTGGGTGTGATTGTCAGTGTCTTCTCCAGCCCAAATCCATTCTCCTCTGTTTCAGTCCCCACTGCAGACATTTGTTACCTCAATTCTAAGGCCCCCAACTGACACTTGTTCTGGCATAAAACTTGACTTCAAAGAACATAGTTTAAAAGTCAATCAAAATGAGAGCACATCTCCACAGAACTTCATGGAAGCAGGAGCCAGCCTGCTAAGATTCTCTGCTGAACACTGTCCTGTGTAAAACAGAGACACTAGGAAGCAATGCAAGCTATAAAAATATTATTTACATTTGCATTTGGGGTTTTGCCAAGTTATAGATTTTGCTTATTTGGGCAATCAGCTGTCTCATAGAATAATTACAAAGCCTACTTTTTGGTAAGCCTGTCAAGGAAATGAAAGATGCTGTGTACCAAGTATATAGAAAATCCCATTATACTGAGGGTAGTAAAAAGAATCTATACTAATAAAAGGGTAATATGCTAATTAGACCGGACATCTTCCAGACATCTTCTGGACGGACGTCCTTTCAGACAAAGCCACGGTGGCAGGGACTGAGGCAGAGGCAGTTAGGGGCAATCAGGCTGGCAGGGGGGAGCAGTTAGAGGGCGATCAGACTGGCAGGGGAGGGGAGTTGGGAGTGATCAGGCTGGCAAGGCAGCAGTTAGGAGGCCATCAGGCCAGCAGGCAGAGGTGGTTAGGGGCAATCAGGCCAGCAGGGGAGGGCAGTTAGGGGGCAATCAGGCTAGCAGGGGAGCAGTTAGGGGGCAATCAGGCCAGCAGGCAGAGACGGTTAGGCGTGATCAGTCTGGCAGGCAGAGGCAGTTAGGGGCAATCAGGCAGACAGGCAAGCAAGTGGTTAGGAGCCAGCGGTCCCAGATTGCGAGAAGGATGTCTGACTGCCAGCAGTCAGACATCCCCTGAGGGATCCTGGATTGGAGAGAGTGCAGGCCGGGCTGAGGGACCCCCCTCCCCCATGCATGAATTACAAATTTCATGCACCAGGCCTCTAGTACTACCATAGGAGGACAATATGATTAGAATATACTGTATATCTCAATCGGACACTAAGTTACCTTTGTGACCTTGAGCAAGTCATTTATCCATTAGGAGCCTCTGTCACACCATACAGTCACAACATACAGTCACACCTCAATTGTTGAATATCCCCTATCTCAAACAATTCAGTTCTCAACTAAGTTGTTCACAGAAAAAAATGTCTCAGTTGTCCAACAAAACTTCAGTTCTGGACTAGACAACTCTTTCATGCTGATATCTGTATGATCAATAAAGATTCATGCATCTCTCAGGTGACAAAGGAGAGAATGTATGAGTATGAGTCAGTTTACCACTAAATCTCATGTTGTTAACATCTCAGAAAATTATACTGTGAATATTTTCGGGTTTTTTTTTTTTTTTTTTTTTTTTTTGCTTTTGTTGCTCTCAACATTAACGTTCTAGAATATATGTCATTTTTCATTTTATATTTCATTTGCTTTTTGTTAAATTTTCATTTACATTTCATGAGCGTTTTGTCTTTAAAGTGTTTATTTATAGGTGATATAGTACATTAGACATGGAATCATTTGGGAATCTGGACCAGATTAATTTTTTTTTAAATAAATCTTTATTGTTCAGATTATTACAATTGTTCTTCTTTTTTTCCCCCATAGCTCCCCTCCACCTTGTTCCCACCCCACCCTCTGCCCTTACCCCCTCCCACTGTCCTCATCCATAGCTGTATGATTTTGTCCAGTCTCTTCCCGCACCCCTCACACTCTCTCCCACCGAGAATTGTCAGTTCACTCTCTTTCTATGCCCCTGATTCTATTATATTCACCAGTTTATTCTGTTCCTCAGATTTTTAATTCACTTGATTTTTAGATTCACTTGTTGATAGATATGTATTTGTTGTTCATAATTGTTCTTTACCTTTTTCTTCTTCTTCTTCTTCTTAAAGAATACCTTTCAGCATTTCATATAATACTGGTTTGGCAATGATGAACTCCTTTAGCTTTTTCTTATCTGTGAAGCTCTTTATCTGACCTTCAATTCTGAATGATAGCTTTGCTGGGTAGAGTAATCTTGGTTGTAGGTTCTTGCTATTCATCACTTTGAATATTTCTTGCCACTCCCATCTGGCCTGCATAGATTCTGTTGAGAAATCAGCTGACAATCATATGGGTGCTCCCTTGTAGGTAATTAACTATTTTTCTCTTGCTGCTTTTAATATTCTCCTTTGTCTTTTGCTCTTGGCATTTTAATTATGACGTGTCTTGGTGTGGTCCTCTTTGGATTCCTTTTGTTTGGGGTTCTGTGTGCTTCCTGGACTTGTAAGTCTATTTCTTTCACCAGGTGGAGGAAGTTTTTGGTTATTATTTCTTCAAATAGGTTTTCAGTATCTTGCTCTCTCTCTTCTTCTGGCACCCCCATAATTCTGATTTTGGTACGCTTGTAGTTGTCCCAGAGGCTCCTTACACTATCTTCATATTTTTGGATTCTCTTTTCTTTTTGCTTTTCCGGTTGGGTGTTTTTTGCTTCTTTGTATTTCAAATCTTTGACTTGATTCTTGTGATCCTCTAGTCTGCTGTTGGATCTCTGTATATTATTTTTTATTTCAGTCAGTGTATGCTTAATTTCTAGTTGGTCCTTTTTCATATCCTCGAGGGCCTCACTAAATTTATTGGCCTTTTCTAGAAAATTCTTGGAAAACCTTATAACCATGGTTTTGAACTCTATATCCAGTCGTTTGCTTTCCTCCATTTCTTTCATTTGTGACCTGTTTCTTTGTCTCCAAATTTTGGCTGCTTCCCTGTGTGCTAGGTGTCCTATAGGGCCCAGTGGCTCAGCCTCCCCAGTTACCTGAGGTGGACACTCTTGGTGCACCCCTTTGGGGGCTGTGTGCACAGTCTTATTGTAGTTAAGCCTTGATTGTTGTTGGTATCACTGGGAGAAATTGACCTCCAGGCCAATTGGCTGTGAGGATCAGCTGTGTCTATGCTGGGAGAACTGATGTGCTGGAGACACCCTTATGAGATAAGACTTGCTTCAGTGGGGTTTTGGTGCTCACTGAGTCTGCCCCCTGAGTGTGTCCCTTATGGATCTGAGGAGTTGTAATATGGATGGTCCCACTCTGACCCCTGGGTACACTGGCTCTGGGTTCTCCAAGGAGGTGCTAATTTAGCCTCTGCCTGAGGCCACCCAGCAGGAGCTACAGAGAGATCTTCAGATTCCTCTTCTTTGTTTGGGTTTTGGAGGTGCTCAGATGAGGCCCAGCTGTGAAGCAATGCAAGCGGCTGCAGGGGCCTTGGGCCTTCTTTTGGATGTTCTGGGTCTCACTGACTCAGCTGCAGTTTGTTAGGTAAGTTTAGAATTCAAAGGACCAGGCAATTCATATGCAAAAGCCTCTGTGCTCAGCTTGGATAGGGCGGAGTCTCAGGGCAGAGCAAACAGCAATGGCTTCCTGTCAGCCCTGCCCTAAGAGGCTCCTGGGTCTCAGTGTCCTGTGGTAATTGCTGCAAGCACCTCTGAGAGAAAGTCGTCCTCGAGTTTTGCCCACTGCCAGACAGTCCATTTTCTCTCCGCATGAGTCAGGGTCCCCAGAGTCTCACCCAGAACTGCAGTTCAGAGCAGTCAGGAGCTCGTGTCTCCCTGCGGATTGAAAAAGCGAGCCACGTACTCAGTTGCCAGCCATCTCACACGGGCCTCTGTACCTATGCCTTTACTTCCGCAGCTCCTGAGAGTCTCAGTGTGCTTTTCTCTTCCCTTCTAGTTATAGAATTTCCACTCAGCCAGCCTTCCTGTGGTTCTGGATGATGTCTGTTTTGCCTTTTAGTTGTAGTTTTGAAATTGCTGTGTGAGGCAGCAGTTCAGGTGTTTACCTATGCCACCATCTTGGTTTCTCTCCTAGACCAGATTAATTCAATTTACATGATTTCTAATGGGAAAAAATGATTCAATTTTCAAACAGCCTTCCAGAACAAATTAAGTTTGAGAACCCAGCTGCCACTGTATTTGGTACTCAACTGTGTGCCATACTTATAAATACATCTTGCAAACAATCCTAAGAAATAGCTGTTATCTTAATTTTACCAAAAAGGAAATTGAAGCTTCAGGAGATAACTGCTCTAAGGGTCGAATAATAGAGAAGAAAAGAATTTTGTATACTGTAAAGCACTAGATAAATGTGCTGTTATAAAAATTTGGTGTGTATGTTAATATTGGCAAACTGAATGATATCAGCAAACTTCGTTTCATCTCAACTACCACCTGAACTTCTATAGCAATATAATAACCTTACACCAGAATTCAAGTTAGAAGCTTAAAGCCAGTTAATCACACCAGGCCTCCATCATCAATCACCATAAAAGTCACATCCCCTCAGTAAATTTTCCTTTTCCTTACTCTCATCCCTGTGTTGGCCTTATCTTTCTCTCGCCCAGTTTTAACACTATTACATTCTCTGACAACCCTTTCCGTTGTGCCTCTGAAACTTCTCACTTATTAACTCATTCATTCAAAGAATTTTCAGAGTGTCCAATTTGTGCAGGCATTGGTAAGTACTAGGAATAAAATAAAAAAGCATATAAGGTATCTGACTTAGGGAACTTCAGTCTATTAGGGAAGCAGATGAACAAATAGGTAGAATGGTTTTGTGGGTGTGTAATAAAAAGTGAGGTGTGCACAACAGGAATATAAAGGAAGAACAGTCAATTCTGTGGGTGGGTGAAGATAAGAAATGATACCCAAAGGTGATGAAGTTTGAACTAAATCTTGAAAGATAATTAGGTCATCCAAAACAAAACAAACAAAAAAACAGTGGGAGGTAATTCCAAGTGTGAGTAAAGGCAGAAAGGCCTGGAGCAAAACAGAGGGTTGCAAGCACCCCACGCAGTCAGGTATGGTTGGGTGAGGCATGCTAGGAGGGGGTAAAGACCTGAAGCTACAGGCAAGCAGGGGCCAGCTTATGGAGAGCTTCGGGTGCCACTCTAAAGACTAGAATTTCTTCTATGGGTAAACAAAAGCCCACAAAAGGCTTGTGATAGAAAAGTATCCTGAATGAAGAAATTTGCATTTGTAAAGGTACTCTGGTGGCCAGCTGATGAGTGGATTGCTCAGTGGAGAGAGAGGAATCCAAGGTAAGAGGATCGGGGCCATTAGAAGCGTACATGCAATGATAAGTAAGCAAAATCAACATAACTTGGATGGTGATTGGATATAAGGAGCAGGCAAAGCCTGATTTTCAGGCATCTGGCTTAGGTTATAAGGTGAGGTGGTCCAATTATCCAGAAAAGAAAAGGAGGAACGACAGGGTTGGGGGGAAAGTAGTGAATTTGATTGTGGATATGTTGAATTTAAGGTGTCTAGGTACATCCAGGTGGGCTTTCATATTATCTACCATTAAAAAGCCAGTTGCATTTCTTCCTAACAGGGATTGTGATCATTTAAAATACCAAAGATATCAGACCAATAAGCAAGACAGGCTTTCCAATTCACATCTTCAAAGAGTTGGAAGTTCTTCAGGGTTTAGACCAAATCGTTTCTTGCTTTGTAGGAAGACTAAGAATTTAGACTTTCTTAACATAACCTTCCTCTTGATAACCACATTCAACAACAGGAATTTATCAGCTTCTACATTGACACATAATGGAGAGAATAATCTTGTAGTTAACACATTGCTTTTACGTAATTAAAATTTTTACTATTTTACGTCATCTTTAGTTCAATTGGCTTTTGGGAAGTGAACTTCTTCATGCAGGAGACAATGAGCCCATTTACATTCTGGTGCAGCTCACTGATCTTAAGAACTGCTCTAGAATGTGTTCCTGTCATTGCCACTGTATCATCAGAGCTTATTCATGACCAAACAAACAAACTCCAGACCACATTTGTTGACAATTATTCATAGTTTTGTATATTATAAAGCTCTTTGTATTCATTGGCACTGGAGCTGAAAAAAAATAGTTTTTTTCTTTATATTATCATCATGTTTTATATTTGGTAATAAAAAGTCCTCTTTCCACAATTGTTTTATAAAAATTAGCTATTTTCCATGTATTATTTTCTTCTGGATAAACTTTAATGGTGTTTTATAATAAATCTTTTATTTTTATATAAGTACTAGAGGCTGGTGCATGAAAATTTGTGCACTTGGGGAGTCCCTCATCCTGGCCTGTGCCCTCTCGCAGTCCAGGACCCCTGGGGGATGTCCACCTGCTGGGTTAGGCCCACTCCAGGTGATTGGGCCTAAGCTGGCAGTCAGACATCCCTCTGGCAGCCCAGGAGCCCTCGGGGTATGTCAGAGTGACAGCTTAGGCCTAAGCCACAGTTGGACATCCTTAGCACTGCTGAGGAGGCTGGAGAGGCTCCTGCTACTGCCACTGCGCTCACAGCCATCAGCTCAGCTTGTGGCTGAGCGGAGCTCCCCCTGTGGGAGCACACTGACCACCAGGGGGCAGCTCCTGCGTTGATCATCTGACCCCTGGTGGTCAGTGTGCGTCATAGCAACTGGTCGTTCTGCCATTAGGGTCACTTTGCATATTATCCTTTTATTATATAGGATTTTAGGTTTCTAATAAATCTACTAAAAAATAAACATTTTCTAAAAATCTTTGCCTGGAAATGTTAACAGAATATGAAGCAGAGATGGTAGTTAAAGTATAACTTTCCATGACACAAAGCTCAAAAGATATTGGAATTGGCTTATGATATGGAAGAGCTTCATGGAACAATAGCAAAGTATTTTTCTTTCTTTTTTTTTTTTTTTTAAATATATTTTATTGATGTTTCACAGAGAGGAAGGGAGAGGGATAGAGAGCTAGAAACATCGATGAGAGAGAAACATCCATCAGCTGCCTCCTGCACACCCCCTACTGGGGATGTGCCCGCAACCAAGGTACATGCCCTTGACCGGAATCGAACCTGGGACCCTTCAGTCCACAGGCCGACGCTCTATCCACTGAGCCAAACCGCAAATACTTTGCGGTTAGGGCGCAAAGTATTTTTCACTGCAATTTGATAAATGCACAGATATTGTCACATGGAAATTATTTTAGTCTATTTGCAATTTGAATTTGATATGAAAACATGACTTGGATCATGAATAAGATCACTGGAAACAGAATAGAGATTCCAGAAATAGATCTTAGGATCCACTTGGGAACTTAACATATGGCATTTCAGATCAGTGGGAAAAGCCTAGGTTGATATGGTGTTTTGAGATAGCTGGCTAAGATTTTAAATCAAAGAAATTTATATTCTTTCTCCCCCCTTTACACTAAAATAAAGTCCAGACGGATAAAAGACTTAAATGTAAAAACATAACAAAACTAATCAAAGATAACAAAAATCATGCAAGGATCTGAAAAGATACTAGGTGATTGATATGAACAATTATGAATGGTGTAGGTGATCTCGATATTGCATATTGCAAAATGTCAGCAATGAACACTTTACAAATTTGATAGAATGTCTTGAATTTTATTCTATCAAAATATCTATACAAAGGAATTTGCTGATCTGAAATCCAATTTTTTTTTCATCAGAAGGTAATTTAAATTGTACCAGAGCTTCAGAATAAATTGTTTGAACTGGCTTTTGATAAGGAATTAAAGATGAATTTTGAAAAGTTAGCATCACTGCTTCATTTTGAGTAACAGTTAAGAATTATTACCCTGAGTTTGCTGAAATCTCATTCAGTCCTATAGCTTGAATACCATCTATAGGCCAGGGGTTCCCAAATCTATGCTAGTGAGATTCTTTAGGCCTCACAACCCCTATATTGCTTAACTGGAGAAGTGCAGGATCTGCACAGGGCCATCAGCTATGTCTGACTTCTTTCAAAACTCCAGGTTCACATTTGCTTACCTGATTGACATTTCCATTTGTGTGTCCCAAACTTGTCACGACCAAAACAAAACTCTTTTTACACTGTTACTCACAACCAACTCAGCCGATTCCTACCCATCCCAGTAAATTAAACCACCATCTGCTTTGTTTCCCAAAATAAAAACTCAGCTGGATTTTTGCCTCCAAAACCAATCCCAAACATATCCACCTTTCCACGTCTTACTACCACCTTGGTCCAAGCCACCTTGACCTCTCATGCCTCCCAAGCACTAGATACTGTGCTTCCCCTATGCAGGCCCCTCACAATTCAATCTCTGCTTAACAGCCAGAATAACCTTTCATAAATCAGATCATGCCACTCTTCTACTTACAACCCTCTAATGGCTTCCCATGCATTTACAATAAAATCCGAACTTGTTACTGTGGCCTGCATTCCCTGTTTCATTTGGCTTCTGCTTCCCTCTCTGACATCATCACATACCACTTCTTTCCTTACCCACCATCCATCCATCTGTCCACTGGCCTTCTTCCTGGTCTTCATTTCTGTCTTATGACCTTTACAGTGACTATAGACTATAATATTTTTCCTAATTATCATAGAGCTTATCCTTTCTGGTCATTTGGGTCTCAGCTTAAATAATAACTCACCATACAAGTTCCCCCTAACCACCCAATCTAGTAACTCCATATCGCATACACCTGTTTAATTCTGTGCACTGCACGGCATTTATGACTGCCTCCTATTGTCCAGTTCTTATTTGCCCTTAGTTTTTCCTGACTTGTATGTACATCGTGAGAGCAGAAATCTCATTTGTCCTTTCACCACTGTCCCCTGAGGACCAGAGCAGCACCTAGCATATAGAGCTAGGCATTTATTGAGCAAGTAAAAAGATAAGAATAAGGTCCAGGAATAAGACCAAGATCCAGGGCGTGAGCATGAAAATGGGTTGCTGAAGTGAATTTGTGGAAAGGGGATGCTGCTGAATGTTAATGCTAGGCTTTCCACCTAGGCTAGTCTCAGAGTTTTAATCTGTCCGTGATGATGCCAAGAAGTCCCCAAATCTCTACAGCTATTTCCTGGCTCCACACTTTTCCCTCCGACCAGAATAGCTGCTTCGCCTTCACATGGAAGCTCCTCCTTGCCTATCAGAAGATTTCACTCTAATGCCACCTCAACAGAGAAGACTTCCCATCTGTTCACTCCAGCTTTTTCTTTTGGATACTTTTATCTTAACTCCCACACATAATCTCTCTCATTTCACACATCAGAACATATAATAACTGTTACTCCTCCACAAGATTGTTAGCTCATTAAAAACAATGATCATGTTGAATTCCTTATAGAAGGTACTTAGTAAATGCTTTCTATATATAAATATATGTTCATATTTTTATATATCCATTTATGAATATACATTCATATTAAATATATAATATATACTCATATTTATGGTAAATCTTGCATCTGTTTAACAGTATCTTAAAGGCAAGGACTATTTTTTTTTTTAACTTGAACTTTTTAAAGTTCAAAGATCCACATACTATAAGGGATTCCCCTCAGGATAACTAAAATATTGCTGAAGTTGATTAAATTAAAAAAACATTTATTACAAATGTGGTATACTTAAATTAGGCTTTTCTAAAAATTTGTAAAATATATTTAATGGGAAGTCAGTATACCTACAATATTATTGTGTTATTATTATTACACATTTAAATTAACTAAATTATGGTATTAAGAGCCCTCTAGTGGCAAAGTTCTTAATAGACCCATGGAAAAGGAAAGATAATTTGGACCATTTTCTAAATCTAAGAAGAGATTTATTTTTTAAACTTACAAAGTGCTAAATATTTGTTATTTGTGATTACAAGTCAGCTATTTTTTACCATAAATTCCTACATTATTATACTAATAACTTGCAATCGGCCTCTGAATTCATTTAAAAGATATGAGAATTGTAATATTTAAATATGCTAACCTAAAATTATAACAATAAGTGGTTTACCCTTAAAAATGATGCAAAAGTAGATAAATTTTTTCCTCTAAAACCAAAACATAGTAAGTGTGCCTACTGATCTTTCAGGGAGCCCCTTAATTTACACAGACACTCACAGAAACACATGTACTAGTACAACACACACACAGACAAGTTAAATTTCATGAGCTGATATGCCAGTTTTTGAAATTTAGAATACATTTTTGCCACACAAAGCAAACAGAGGTTTGAATAATATTTTGGGTTATGATAGTCCCAATATTGCTGTGATTATAAAGGAATTCAAACCTAACCACCATCCATAACCACTGCTTCAAAATGGAGTGCAGGGAGCACACTGTTCCTGAGGCGGCTGTGGGGTGGAAAGGACTGCTGAGGAGAGGGTCTCAAGAACCTCCCAGGACAAGCTGGTAGATTCCCTACACATGGCAGATATGGCTCTCAGGACACCCGACTGTAATTGAAAAGGTCTTAAATGTTTTCCAAAACACAGAATACGTTCATGCGGGTAGTGGCTGAATTTCTTGATATGGGTTCTTTTTTGCTGTTGTTATAGCTGTATGATAATTTTTTTCCTATTTTAAACATTCATTTAATTTTTCATTTTCAGTTGCCTTTGGGTGACTGTTCTTATGTAAGTTCTTCACAACAGACTCAAGTCAGGGTCTACTTTCAATCATTTGACCATCCATTCATTCACTTATCCCTTTACTCATTCAATAAACATTTATTGGGCCCCTACCATGTACCAGGCCCTGTGCTTACTATAAGTATGAAGCCTACCAAGATATTCTTGTCCTCATAGTCATAATTTCATGTTTAAGGTAAGAAAGAATTAAACAGAATGACATGAGCATAGTGGAGAGATATCTGGTTTAGTCTGAAAATAACTTTGTGGATGTAAAATTTAAGTCTTGAGAGATGAGTAGAAGTTAGGGTGGAAGAGATGATCAAAGGTAGGGAATTTCACAGAATAGCAAGTGGGTGTCTTAGAGGCCTATCATGCATTTTCCCCCTTGGAAACCAAAAAGGAAAACACATTATTTTATTTTCTATTCGGAAAGAAATGTGTGTTCAGAAATTATTTACTGAAAATTAAAATAATGCAGAAGTGTAAAGAGAATTTTTTTAAAATCACTGATAAAATACCATCATCCTATCTCCCTCCCTCTAATGACGAGGCATCCAGATTTTTTTCTATGCATTCACAAATAAGTATTTTCTCCCTCACAAAAGCAGAATCCTATTGCAAATACAGTTTTATAGCTTGGAAATAATATCTTAAAAATACATCTTCGGTATCTTACTATAGAAAAGTATACCGGTTCTGATAAGCTATACATGCATATATCTCAATGAAAAGAAAAAAATAAGTGTTTGCCATGTAAATACAATATATCACATTATATACATTTTAATTATTATTTCCCAATTTAAAAACAATAATGTAAAATACTAATTATGATCAAGGAACTGGAGGGGAGACATCCAATATTTTTATCAGATCAAGACCAAACACTTTTAGATACTCCTTTCATATGATTTTGATACATTTTTAATTCATTCTTTGTTTTTATGAATTGCCAATCACAAACCCTGCCAAATTTAAAGTCAATGTGTTGTGTGTTTGTTTGTTTACTGCATATTTAAATAATGTTAAGTCCAGGGCCCATTTACTCACTGTTACCCCCTTTCCCCACCCCCATTTAGAAATCAGTATGTCACTTCTACTTACATCTTATCATCTATAGCAAATCACCCAGTTAAGTGTGAACTTAACTTCAAGAGGGCGAGGAATGCAATGGTCTCATATGTCCCAAAAAGAAAAGAGAACTGGAAGTATTGTTGACCACTGATAAAGCTAACATGCTGCCTAAGAGGTAAACTATTTTTTTTAAGCTATAGAATTGCTTAAAAGCTGTGAAAAAGAAGGATCTCTTATCCTTTGAGATAGCATGGAGGGACCTGGGAAGTATTATGCTAAGTGAAATAAGACAGTCAAAGAAAGACAAATACCATATGATCTCACTTATATATGGAATCGAATGAACAAAACAGGCTCAGAGACATAGATGCATAGAACAGACTAATGAATCTCAGAGGGAAGGAGGAAGAAGGGGCTGGAGAGATTAACCAAAGAACTTATATGCATACTAGAGGCCCGATGCATGAAAATTCATGTCAGAGTAGGCCTTCCTTCCCCCGGCTGCCGGCACCAGCTTCCCTCCAGCACCCGGGACCCAGGCTGGCTTTCCTCCAGCCCTGGCTTTGTCAGGAAGGACGTCCAGAAGATGTCTGGTCTAATTAACTTATTACCCAATTATAATTATAGACTAGAAGCCCGGTGCACAAAATTCATGCACGGGGGGGAGGGTGGCCCTCAGCCCGGCCTGCACCCTCTCTAATCTGGGACCCCTCGGGGGATGTCCGACTGCAGGTTTAGGCCCTATCCCCCTAACTGCTCTCCCCTGCCATCCTGATCCCCCTAACTGCTCTCCCCAGCTGGCCTGGTAGCCCCTAACTGCTCTCCCCTGCCGGCCTGATCCCCTTAACTGCTCTCCCCTGCTGGCCTGATCCCCCTATCTGATCTTCCCTGATCCCCCTAACTGCTCTCCCCTGTTAGCCTGATCCCCCCTAACTGCTCTCCCCTGCTGACCTGATCCCCCTAACTGCTCCCTCCTGCCAGCCTAATCCCCCTAACTGCTCTCCCCTGCCGGCCTGATCACCTCTGCCTCAACCCTGCCACCATGGCTTTGTCTGGAAGGACATCCAGGAGGTCGTCCAGAAGATGTCTGGTCTAATTAGCATATTACCCTTTTATTAGTATAGAAGATATGCATATCCCATGGACACAGACAAGAATGGGGGTAAGGCCTGGAGTGGGGTGGGAGCCAGGTGGAGGGAGGTAATAGGGGGATATTTGTAATATTCTCACAATAAAGATAAATTTTAAAAAGAATATTTTTAAGTGACCAATTTTTAAAGAGAAAATCACTTATTTTCCCTAAAATATCAGCTATATACAGGTTTTTGGGTTTTCCTCTCCTTATGCCTTTTTAATTTTTATAAGGAAGGTTGTAATCATGCTCTAAATACTATTCTTTGTACAGACAATCATGTTATGTCCATTTTCTATATGCTATAGAACTTTTATAATTTATTTTGATATAATATTTAAAATGGAATTTTCAATTAACTATGTTCTTAATTCCTATTCTGATTTGAAACTTGTATTCAATCTAATTCTTAACCCTTACCTGTGTTTAAATAAACCAATATACTTCATGTCTTAAGCACTTATAGGAAAACCTGCTCTTTCTGGTCCTCCCTAAAATGCAAACTGCTTATCGCCAAACAAATGAGCTACTCATTCTGAGAAAGTATTACTAAATTATAAACTATTTATTCTAACTTAATAAGTAGCTTAAGAAAGAAAAGCAGAAACTTAAAGGAATATGATTATTAAATTACTCAATATATTATTATATCTAAAGATGTCAAGTTTTAAGAGTACAATAGTTTAAAAAAACTAATTTTGACTTTATAATATTCGTTCTTACAAAACCAGAAGCTAAGGAAGTAATAATAATGTAAGCTAACCCCTCAGTTTGTGAAAGTATTTACTACAAAGTTCCATTTAATGGCAAGTTCCCTTAAGTGAGTTTGAAATAGAACAAATACACAAAAAGTTAATTTGAAGTATAATAAACACAAAAATTAAATGGCTTCAAAGCTGTTCAGGAGTATCCCTAAAAATAAAAGTGAGCAACTCCAATCTGGAACTTTAGGATGTTGAAGCAACAGGCTCAACTATGAACAGTGACCAGTAATAGAAAGCAGGGGAAAAAATACACTCAAAATTAGGCCATTGGCAGAAGATGGATTTAGGACAATTTCTAGTTGTTTAGGGGAAAAAAATCTTGAGAATGCTTCAGGGGAATCTAATAAACATTTATTACATAAAGAAAAAAATATATACATTTAAATGTGTCTTACTGCGTGTACTTCAACAGTATCATCATCTTGTTCTTCAGATTTTATTTCTTCCTCCTGGTCTAAATTAGACTCATTTTCTGGTTGTTTATCCTCTTCTTGGAGCTCTTTGCTGATTGCTGATTGTGCAGTACTAACTTCCTCTTGGACAGAGGGAGATTCTGTGGGAGTGAGATCTTTTAATACTGTCGGAACAGGGCGCAGTGGTGTGACATGATCATAGTGAGTATGTAGGAGTCGTAAAGCAATGTCACTTGATGCTAATATCCTTGGAATTTCAAATCCAATTTGCATTTCATTGCATCTGATACTTCTGTGCCTGTTAATAATTGTAACAAAAAAGATGAGGCCCAGGGAAACGCTAGAACTGTTGCAAATTTATACGTAAGCAGTATCTCTCCACTTTAATTTTGCCAGTTTTAAATCCCGACCCTGACTTGCTTCTTTGCAGGGTTTGGACCCAGTTGCTAATGTTATACACCTCAAAACACACTCTTGGGATCCAAAACCCAACTGTTTTCTCCATCATGGGCAGCTCCTTCTCTGTTTCCTCTGTATGGCCATCTTCCTAGCCATCCTTTAAATGTTGATATTACTCAGCTCTCTATCCCAGGCCTTTGCTTCTCCCTCTACATAATATCCTTAGATATTACTTCTATGGCTTCAATGATCATTTAAATTATTAGTTTTTAACATGAGTTCTATGTTTCCTAGGGTTGGGTACGGGGAAGAAACATCCTGAATGAACTTTCAGGGGTCCCAAAATGCCCTTATATGTATATAGGGTGCCCCAAAAACATGTATGTACGCACTTTGAATAATTACAAAGGCAGTGTTTATTAAAATACATTTCATTTTCAAAACTGAACTATCAGCTGTTAAAGTATATATATATGTATTTTTGGGAAAACCCTATATATGTGAGCATATAGAACGATTTAAAGTTCATAAGAGTCTATGACTCCCAAAAAGTTAAGAACTATTGATTTATATGCTAATGACTCCCCAAAATCAATCTCAGATTTCTCTGAAGTCTTTCAGACAGTTGCACTTGATATTTCATAGGTACTTCAAACTCAACAAGTCCCTCCCTACAACTCCCCTCATCATCACCATCAAAATAAAACAGAATGTTTTCTGCCTCCACTACTTCTTATCTTAGTAAAAGGACCCCTAATTCTCTTCTTAGATGTGGGTAGTTAATAAAGGGCTATTCATTTTCCTTTTACTCTTTTAAAATTATAAAGATTAATTCTCTTCACTCTTCAGTATATAACACTAGAGGCCCGGTGCACGAAATTCGTGCACGGGGGGGGGGGGGGGGGAATTGTCCCTCAGCCCAGCCTGCACCCTCTCCAATCTGGGACCCCTCGAGTGATATCTGACTGCCCGATCCCACCGGGATCGGGCCTAAACGGGCAGTCAGACATCCCTCTCACAATCCAGGACTGTTGGCTCCCAACTGCTCACCTGCCTGCCTTCCTGATTGCCCCTAACCATTTCTGCCTGCCAGCCTGATCACCCCCTAACCACTCCCCTGCCAGCCTGATTGATGCCTAACTGCTCCCCTGCCAGCCTGTTTGCCCCTAACTGCCCTCCCCTGCAGGCCTGGTCCCCCCCTCCTTCCTGCAACTGCTCTCCCCTGCAGGCCTGGGTCCCTCCCAAATGCCTTTCCCTGCAGGCCTGGTCGCCCCCAACTTCCCTCCTCTGCCAGCTGGGTCACCCCTAACTGCCCTTCCCTGCAGGCCTGGTTGCCCCAACTTCCTCCTTTGCCGGCTTGGTCACCCCTAACTGCCCTCCCCTGCTGGCCTAATTGCCCACAACTGCCCTCCCTTGCAGGCCTGGTCCCTCCCAACTACCCTCCCCTGCTGGCCATCTTGTGGTGGCCATCTTGTGTCCACATGGAGGCAGCATCTTTGACCACATGGGGGCAGCCATCTTGTGTGTTGGAGTGATGGTCAATCTGCATATTACTCTTTTATTAGATAGGATAGAGGCCTGGTGCATGGGTGGGGCCAGCTGGTTTGCCCTGAAGGGTGTCCCGGATCAGGGTGGGGGTTCCCTTGGGGTGTGGGGCAGCCTGGGTGAGGGGCCTGTGGTGGTTTGCAGGCTGGCCACGCCCCCTGGCAACCCAAGCGAAGGCCCTGGTATCTGGGGTTTATTTATCTTCTACAATTGAAACTTTGTAGCCTGGAGCGGAGCCAAGCCTTCTGCTTGCTCCGTGGGGGAAGCCATTTCTGTTGGGATTTATGTATCTTCTATAATTGGAACGCTGTAGCTTTAAGCGGAGGCCTGGGCCAGCCAGGGTGTGCGGAAAGCTTGGCTTTCTCATTGCCGTGGGCAACCCTAGCCTCCTGCTCTTTGCAGCTCTGTGGCTGCCGCCATTTCTGCTTGGATTTATGTATCTTCTATCATTGAAACTTTGTAGCCTTGAGTGGAGGCCTAGGCCGGCAAGGGCAGGCGGAAAGCTTGGCTTCCTCCATCGCCGGGGAAACCCATGCCTCCCTCCTGCTCTCTGTGGTGGTAGCCATCTTGGTTGGGTTTATTTGCATATTCCCTCCTGATTGGCTGGCAGGCATGGCTTGTGGGTGTGGCTTGTGGGTGTAGTGGAGTGATGGTTAATTTGCATATTACTCTTTTATTAGATAGGATATTTCATAATAAAAAAGTTATATTGCTCGTTGTCTCTAATTTAGATGTAAACCACAGAGAATTTTGTAGCAAATGCAATGTGGAAAATACTTTCTTGCTTCCTTTTACTAAATATCAAAAATAAAATCCAGTTTCTTCCATTGTAATATGACTAGTCTTTTCAGAGCTGAGACCAGAACCTCCTAATTTTTACTCCAGTGATTTTTTTCTTAAAACATACTGCCATACTAATTCAATTAATTTGAAATATTTGAGATCAAGCAGCAACTGAGTGATCATGAATTTAGCATTACTGCTATCATTCCTTAGAAAGCTGTTACTTTGTTAAAAATAATTGGGAAAACATCACTTAAATAGCTAAAAATAAAATATATGAAAGTGTTACCTTGTGGAATTATTTTTAATAGTTCACAAAAAAAAAAGTTGTGTTTTTTTTTTTAAAGTTTGAGATTGCCATGTAGACAGTATCTACCATGTCTACTTCAGGAGGTGAAGAGAAGGGGAAGACCTGATATATATTCAGCTTATATTTGTACTAGACACCATGCTATGACCTTTATACGCATTAACTAGAGGCCCGGTGCATGAAATTCATGCACGGATGAAGGAGTGTGTCCCTCAGCCCAGCCTGCACCCTCTCCAATCTGGGACCCCTTGAGGGATGTCTGACTGCCCACTGGGATTGGACCTAAATGGGCAGTAGGACATCCCTCTCACAATCCAGGACTGCTCGCTCCCAATAGCTCGCCTGCCTGCCTGATTGCCCCAACCGCTTCTTCCTGCCAGCCTGATCACCCCCTAACCACTCCCCTGCCAGCCTGATAGAGGCCTAACTGCTCCCCTGATGGACGGATTGCCCCTAACTGCCTTCCCCTGCAGGCCTGGTCACCACAACTGCCCTCCCCTGGTGGCCCGGTCACCCCTCACTGCCTTCCCTTGCCAGCCTGGTCATCCCTAACTGCCCTCCCCTGCTGGCCCAATTGCCCCTGTCTTCCCCTGCCAGCCTGATTGCCCCTAACCATCCTCCCCTGTAGGCCAGGTCATCCCCACTGCCCTCCCCTTCAGGCCTGGTCCCCCCAACTGCCCTCCCCTGCAGGCCTGGTTGCCCCCAACTGCCCTCCCCTGCTGGCCCAGTCACCCCTAACTGCCCTCCCCTGCTGGCCTGATCACCCCCAACTGCCCTCCCCTGCTGGCCATCTTGTGGCGGCCATCTTGTGTCCATATGGGGGCGGCCATGTTTGACCACATGGGGGCAGCCATCTTGTGTGTTGGAGTGACAATCAATTTGCATATTACCTCTTTATTACATAGGATATTATATAGGATATTTAATCCTCAACCCAATCATATCTACACTAATAAAAGAGAAAGATGCAAATTGACCATACCTTCACAATGCCCACCAGCCAATCAGGAGTGAGTATGCAAATTAACCCAACAAAGATGGAAGGTTAATTTGCATACACAGGTGCCAAGCGGTCGGGGGTGGGATGCTTGCATCTGCCTCAGCCACTCTGGGCCTCTGGGCAGTGTGGGAAGGCGGAAAGGTGACTACGGGCCGGAGCAAAGGTGGTGCCGGCAGCCAAGGGAAGGAAGGCCCATTCCTGCATGAATCTTCATGCATGAGGCCTCCAGTTAAGTAATATAATCATCAGCGTACTGTTGACATACTAAAGCTCAACAAAGCTATGTAAATTGCTCAAGGTAAAGGGCAGGTCTATGATTCAAAACCCCACATGGTTGATTTCTTAATATGGGTTTTTTCCAGGGATGCCATTCTGTGATTCAACAGGCATATGCTGGCCACCATGATGTGACTCTAATGTCTTTCAAATTCCAGAATCTCCTGTGGGAATACCTTGGATTCTTCTTGAGGTTTGCCCACACATACAAGGTAATATTTTCATCCCGAATGACTTTTTCCATATCTCCAGTGTCCAGATCTGCTAAAGTACTAGCTTGCTGTGAGAGAACAAGAAAACATTATAAAAGATCAGAGGCCTCATAAATTATACAACCTAGATAAGTTACTTCATCACTTAAGTGTTAGATTCCCTTCATTACTTATAAGAGTTATTTGAGTAAAAATAAGGTTCAATCAAAATAGCAAACAATTGCTTTTAAAAATCTCAAAATGATGCAAATATATTTACTTAATTAAATATGCTTTCCCTTTTTCACTCAGTTTCTCCTTAGGTGTCTAAGGATTAAAGTTGCCCTACATACCCAGGTAGCATGTGTAGATTACTATTATGTTACCCTTTTCAATGTTAACCTTATCATGGCTTTTCATTCTAACTATACACATGCTACTTTATCTGCACCTTATTAAAACATAATTATGCTACTGCAAAAGTTTGCCTATTTCTGATTATATCAAGGTTAGACACAAAATATCCAGTTTATAAAATCCAAATGAGTTTTATATTTTACTAATCCAATACTTGGTATCTAACATTAAACACACAACTTAAGAATGTCCTTAAATTTGTTTTAATAAAGACTAACATAGTTTGATGCCTATTGCTCTCTTAAAGGGCTTAAATAACTTAATATGTATTTGGTTGCTATAAAGTAAAAACTTAAAAGTATTGGGGATTAATTGCTTTTTTTAAGAAAGATTATCCCCCGCCCCCACTTCTTTTTCCCATGAAATTAACTTTTTGAAGTGTCCAGGATAATTGCCTTGTCGAATTATTCCACATTGTGGATTTATCTGATTTTTTCCACATGGTATTGTTTAACTTGCTCCTCTACCTCCTTATTTTGTGTGTACTGGAAGTTAGGTCTAGATAGGTTTAATTAGATTCAGATGAAACCACTTTTAGCAAGAAGGCATCATAGGTTTTGTTGTGTTCTTCAGGAGGTATATTATGTCCCACTATTAATTATGTGGATTTCATCACTTGGTTAGGGGGTAACTACCCACAACTCCATTTTTCCCAATCAGTAAGGAGTAATCTGTGGTCTAATAGTTTGGCACTATAAGAATACCAGGTAATGTGTTCCTTAACAACTTAACTTTTCACTATTTAGGTAGCCATTAATGATCCTTATTAATTATTATACTAGGGATTGAAAACTTGTGATTTTTCTAACTGACCATTTCTCCTAATTTATCAGATAATATTCTTCTGTATATAACTGTTCTCCCCCACTCCCCACCCCACTTTCCTCCTTTCTTTTGGAGCATCACTACAGACTCATGAATTTTCATTTATTCAATGTACTATAATCAATTTTAGTCATTATTCTTCCTGATATTCATATTGTCCCAAATTGGACTAGTGCGAGACTCTTTAAGCTAGTCATATCCCTCTGGATATGACTCCATTAGACTTTGAGCATTTATTTGCTTTCTTGCACAATAAAACTCAACCTTATCTTTAAATAACAACTTTATCTTTCACTTTCCTTGCCACAGACCTGGATTAGCCATTTACCCTAATTACACCTGATTCCTTTAGCCTATATAATAAAGCGGTAATATGCAAATTGACCCTCATGCCCTCACAAGATGGCCACCCCATGTCCTCACAAAATGGCTGCCATGTTGTCACAAGATGGCCACCCCCATGTCATCACAAGATGGCCACCACAAGATGGCTGTCCCCACGTGATCACAAGATGGTCACCCCCACGTTGTCACAAGATAATCGGCAGGGGAGGGCAGTTGGGGGCAACCAGGCATGCAGGGGAGGGCAGTTGGGGGGGACCAGGCCAGCAGGGGAGGGTAGTTAGGGGTGATCAGGCCAGCAGGGGAGGGCAGTTGGTAGTGATCGGGCCAGCAGGGGAGCAGTTAGGTGTCAATCAGGTAGGCAGGGGAGCGGTTAGGGAGTGATCAGGCTGGCAGGCAGAAGCAGTTAGGGACTATCAGGCAGGCAGGCAAGCGTGTGATTAGGAGCCAGCAGTCCCAGATTGTGAGAGGGATGTCCTGTATTGGAGAGGGTGCAGGCTGGGCTGAGGGACACCCCCCCCACACACACACAGAGTGCATGAATTTTGTGCACCGGGCCTCTAGTATGGAATAAAATAGAGTTCATACTGATATTTCTGTTTTATATATATTTTACAGTATTATTTTTGTCAATCCTCATCTAAGTATATTTTTTCCATTTATTTTTGAGAGAGAGAATGGAAGGGAGGAAAGAGAGGAAGAAGGAGTTGGAGGGAGAGGGAGAGAGAGAGAGAGTTTGAAACACTGATGTGAGAGAGACATCAATTGGTTGCCTTCCACATGGGCCCCCAACTGGCTCCAGGATCTAACCTGCAACCCAGGTATGTGCTTGACTGGGAATCTAACCTGAGACACTTCTAACCACTGAGCCAAACCGGCCAGGGCAACATTACAGTATTTTTTTCTAATATTTTCTTTTACATACTGTATTACTTTTCTCTTACAATAAACATCTTGACTAATAATTATATTTCCTTACTTGCTTTTTCTTACAATATAAATAAAATAGTTGCAAAGTTATAATGTGAATATCATTGCTAACAATAAACTTAGTGAAGTTTAAGCCTTCTTTGGAGTTCTTTAAGCAATTAGAACGTATGCTACCAAGACTATACCAAGGCCAGGACTGCTTTCTAGACCAAAAGAAAAAGAAGCAGAATAGCCAAAAGCAATGTGACCTTAGATAATTTTCTGATTTAAAAATAAAAAACACAGCTATAGAAGATATTCATGGGATATTAGGGAAAATGTAAATATAAAACTGGATATTAGAAGATATTATAGAATTGTTATGAATTTTCTTAGGTATAATAATGGTTTTACAGTTATTTGGATATTATCATTAGTGCTAAGATATTCAGAAAAACAGAGTGACTACAATAATTGTAATCCTGTACCAACTGATTTATCTAGAGAAAATACCTACTATATAATGTCTTGTGAATTTATTTTTATAGTGATCCTAGTAAACCTTATCAAGTATAATAAAGAAAACTAGATTTTAGCTATATTGATGGTTTATTTGTTTAAAAATAAAATATTTACAGTTGTTAAAAGTGGATAAATACATGTGCCTTAAATTATGCCACTGACTTTTCTGAACCTTTTAATTTTTGAATAAAAAAATACTGGATTTTTTTATTATATAGCATACCCTTATTTTAACCCTTATAAAAGTTAATACTAACATCTGAGCAAATCCGCACTCACCCTGAGCAGCAGCTCCGTGGCTATGTTGAACTTATGGTGCAGCAGCTCCTGCAGCTCCACAATGGAGCCTTGGTACTGCACGATGCTCTTCTCTTGCAAGTCATTAGATGGCGTTTCCAATAAAATTAATTTCAACTTATCAATTAACTATAAAGCAAAAAGTAAAAATATGAAGTAAAAATGTACTATAAAAGTAAATCAATTCTGACAAACAAACAAAAAGGTGAAAATGGGGATATTCTAATATTTTTGAATCGAAGAACACATCTTATTGTCAGTAAAATAAATATAGGAAATAATTTTTATATTATTTAAGAGCACACAAAAACAGAGCTATTTCCTCCCAGAACTCCATGATAAGAATTCTCAACCAGGTGTGACAGAGCTTTCACTACCTAAGACAGCGGCACAATAGGAACCGCACCAACAGGAGCACCATGAGAAGAAGAGGGCAAGCACTAGCGCTTACTGAATGTTTACCAGGCGCCGGGAACTATTCTAAACGCTGTCTGTGTTTTAATTCACTTCATCCTCTTCATAACTCTGTTTCGCAGGTCCTGGTATTGTGCCTATTTTATAGATGAGAAAACTCAGGATCGTCCGTTCCGCCTGTAAGAAGCTTGGAGGACGCCACTCTGTCCCAGCAAGTAAAAAGCGGAACACACTGGAATGTCAACAACTCTTCTTTGATCCATAAGTGAGGGGTGACACAGGGCAAGTCCTTGCCCCTCAAGATTGGAGAGACTCCCAGGTGAATACAGGGACCCGGCTTATCAGCGCGGACTGAGCAGGGACCTGGGCCGGACCCGTAGGAAACCCAGAGCTGTAAGAGCTGGAGGCTCAGTGCGGGCGACTCCGGGACTTAAAAGACCTCCAGGAGGACACAGCCGTGGCATGTAACCGCTGGAGCTCCACCAGGTCCCCACAATACACGCAGGAAAAAATCCCCTCGTGCTCAGGCACTGGGAGAGGAAAGAGAACCATTTTGCAATGCACCAGGACATTCTGTTCTCCTTCACGAGGCCCGAGCTCGGGGAAACTAACCAGAGCCTGACCCGCTGGAGTTTTATCAGACCTACCTCACCTGGGGGATCAGCTGGAGTTTTGTCAGACCTACCTCACCTGGGGGATCAGCTGGAGTTTTGTCAGACCTACCTCACCTGGGGGATCAGCTGGAGTTTTGTCAGACCTACCTCATCTGGGGGATCAGCTGGAGTTTTATCAGACCTACCTCACCTGGGGGATCAGCTGGAGTTTTGTCAGACCTACCTCACCTGGGGAACAGCAAAGAGCCGACTCCAGCTGGCTCCAGTCATCCCCCCGCCACTGAGAGAGGTACGAGAAATTAAAGAAACGTGTGAAGTCCTGTCCCGGGGCACAGGACTGCTAGAATTGAGGCCCATCATAGGACTAGAGAACGTTTCCCCTCCCCTACCGCCCCTCACCACCACCTTACTTAAGGCCTTTTACAGCAGTTCCTTTTACCCACTACATCAGGTCATGCTATCAAGAAAAGATGAATAGGCATGCCAAAAGGCAAAAACAAAACACAAAAAAAAACCACACAATTTGAAGAGACAGAGCAAGTATTAGAACCAGACATGGCAGGGATGTTGGAGTGATCAGACCGGGAATTTAAAACAACTGTGTTGAACATAATATGCTAAGTACTCTGTGGATAAAGAAGTCACCATGCAAGAATAGGTGGATAATGTTAGCAGAGAGATGGAAATCCTAAGAAGGAACCAAAAAGATATCCTAGATATCAGAAACACTGGAACAGAATTGAAGAATGCCTTTGGTGGGCTCCCTAGCAGACTACACTCAGCTGAAGAAAGAATCTCTGAGTTGGAGGACATATCAATAGAATGGAAAACCAAAAACAAAGGGAGAGAAGACTGAAAGAAAAACAGAACAGAATATCCAAGGACTGTGAAACGATGACTAAGACCAGTCTCCACATAATGGGAATACTAAAAGGAGAAAAAAGAGAGTAAGGGATAGAAGAAATATTTGAAATAATAATGACTAAGAATTTCTCCAAATTAATGTCAGAGGTCAAACCACAGTTCCACAACGCTCAAAGAACATCAAGCAGAATAAATGCCTCCCCAAATTATACTTAGACATATCATTTTCAAATTATAGAAAATAAAAAGGTAAATTTAAAAATCCTACAAAACAACAAGAAAGCCCACTGCATGGGAGAACATATTTGCCAATGATATCAATGATAAGGGTTTAATCTCCAACATTTACAGGGAACTCATACAACTTAACAAAAGGAAGATAAACAACCCAATAAAAAAAATGGGCAACGAACCTAAATAGATACTTTTCTAAAGAAGACAGAAGAAGGCCAAGAGACATATGAAAACACGCTAAAAGTCACTAATCATCTGAGAGATGCAAATCAAAACGACAATGCGGTACCATCTCACACCTGTCAGAATGGCAATCATCAATAAACAAGTGCTGGCGAGGATGTGGAGAAAAAGGAACTCTCGTGCACTGCTGGTGGGAATGCAGACTGGTGCAGCCACTGTGGTGAACAGTATGGAGTTTCCTCAAAAAACTAAAAATGGAACTCCCATTTGACCCAGTGATCCCCCTTCTAGGAATATATCCCAAGAAACTAGAAACACCAATTAGAAAGGATATATGCACCCCTATGTTCATAGCAGCACAATTCACCATAGCTAAGATTAGGAAACAGCCTAAGTGCCCATCAGCAGATGAGTGGATTAAAAAACTTTGGTACATCTACACAATCTATGCTGCGATAAAAAGAAGGAGTCCTTACCATTTGCAAACAGCATGGATGGAACTGGAGAGCATTATGCTAAGTGAAATAAGCCAGTCAGAGAAAGATAAATATCACATGATCTCACTCATTTATGGAATATAATGAACAACATAAACTGATGAACAAAAACATATCCAGAGTCAGAGAAACATCGATCAGACCATCAAATCTCAGAGGGAAGGTAGGGTAGAGTGGGGTTAAGGGGGAGAGATCAACCAAAGGACTTGTATGCATGCATATAAGTCTAACCAATGGACACAGACCCCGGGGGGGTGTGGGGTGTGAGGGCATGAGTGGGGGGGATGGGGAGGGTAATGGGGGAATAAGGACACATATGTAACACCTTAATCAATAAAGAAATTAAAAAAATTAAAAATCCTGATGGAAATCAGTGGGGGGAAAATCTTACCTTTAGAGGAGCAAATGGTTACATCCAACTGCTCAGAAACCACGCAAGCAAGGAAAGGGGGGCAAAATATTTAAAGTGTTGGGAGGAATTGAGGCACAGCATGATCAAAGAATAACTAGTAAGTGGCAGAATTCAGCTCTGAGCACTGACACAGCTAATAAATAAAAAACTTCTAAATTAGGAGAGGCAACATGGTAGAGTAGTATGGACTCAAACCAGACAGTGGGTTTCAGCTCTAGCCACCTCTTACTACCAGTGTGATCCTGGGCAAGTTCTTTAACATCTCTATGCCTCAACTTCATCTGTAAAATGGGAATGATGGTGCCTTCCTCACAGGGCTATTATGAAAATTCAGCAAGTTACTATTTCCAAAGCCTGGCATAGTAAGTGTTATCTCACAGTTTGTCAAAGAAATAAATTGGAGCCCTAATCAGTTTGGCTCAGTGGATAGAGTGTCAGCCTGCGGACTGAAAGGTCCCAGGTTTGATTCCAGTCAAGGGCACGTACCTTGGTTGTGGGCACATCCCCAGTAGGAGGTGTGCAGGAGGCAGCTGATTGATATTTCTCGCTCATCAATGTTTCTAACTCTCTATCCCTCTCCCTTCCTCTCTGTAAAAAAATCAATAAAATATATTCTTTTTAAAAAAAGAAATAAATTGGATAACTTGGAGCTTGATGTTTACCATGGGTTCTCTGCTATCCCATCCTTTCTGTTGCTCTTGTGGCTTCCTGCTTTAGTTTCCTATTGCTGTGACTTCTCTCTTCTGCTGTCTCCTTTTACTTATCCTTTTCTCATCGTCCCCACTACTTATTACTTGTATTTCTGTACCCCACATTCGTAACAGGAAGATACCACTTCTCGTTCATCACTAGTGAACTCCAGTGCTACCTCCCACAGCCTCCTTGCTAATGGCAAAGCAACAGACTCCTGGCCCAACATCATGCCATGGCAGCCTCCTGGTAGAGAGCACGTGCAATGGCGAGAACACTGTATGATGAATCCATTGGTGTGAAATACCTCATAGTGTGTGGGAGGCTCTACTCAGCAAAGCTATTATTTGGCATTGAAGGTCAAATAAAGAGCTTCACAGAGAAGAAAAGGCTAAAGGAGCTCACCACCACCAAACCAGTACTACATGAAATGTTGAATGATCTTCTTTAAGAAGAAGAAAAAAAAAAAAGATAAAAAATATGAACAACAAAATCGTAATAAATACATATCTATCAACAATTGAATCTAAAAATCAAAATAAACGAAGGAATCTAATGAACAAAACACACAGATGAATAAAATAGAAGTAGAGGCATCGAAACATGGAAGAGACTGATGAATCTCAGAGGGAAGGGGGAGAGAGGGCTAGAAAGAGGTTAACCAAAGAATTTATATGCATACTAGAGGCCTGGTGCATGAAAATTCGTGCACTGGGGGGAGGGGGGGATCCCTCAGTCTAGCCTGCCCCCTCTCACAGTCCGGGAGCCCTCAGGGGATGTCCTACTGACAGCTTAGGCCGCAGGCTGGCCTCCCTCTGTGGGAGGCCACCAGCCAATCAGGGGAAGGCACCGCCCCATCACCCCCTCGCTGCTGCTGCCTCTGGCCTCTCTCTGCGGGAGGCGACCGGGCAGTCAGAGGAAGACAATGCCCCCATTATGCCTCTGCTGCTGCCACTGCCGGCCATGAAGCTGCCTGAGCCTCAGCCCTCGCAGCCACTGCGGCTTGCCTGAGCCTCGGCCCGGCCCTCGTTGCCTGAGCCTCGGGTCCTCACAACGGCAGCAGCCATCTGCAGCTTGCCTGAGCCTCGGGCCGGCCCTGGGCAGCAGCAGCTGCCATCCGCTCCCACGATGCACCTCCTGGTCAAGTCCCCACCCACCCACATGTGCCCGCTGCACATACAGCCTCCTAGTGATCGGTTGTGATGGCATGAGGGCGTCACGGCGTGAGGGCGTCATGACCACAGAGGCTTTTATCAGTATAGATGTGCATTACCTATGGACACAGACAATAGGGTGGTGAAGTCCTGGGTGGGCAGGATCTGGGTGGAGGAGGGCAATAAGGGGAAAAAGGGGGGGCATCTGTAATACTCTAAACCCGTGGTCGGCAAACTGCGGCTCACGAGCCACATGCGGCTCTTTGGCCCCTTGAGTGTGGCTCTTCCACAAAATACCACGGCCTGGGCAAGTCTATTTTGAAGAAGTGGCGTTAGAAGAAGTTTAAGTTTAAAAAATTTGGCTCTCAAAAGAAATTTCAATTGTTGTACTGTTGATATTTGGCTCCGTTGATTAATGAGTTTGCCGACCACTGCTCTTAACAATAAAGATTAAAGGAAATAAAACAAAAAGAAGGGAAAAACTTTAAAAAATAAAAATAAATGAAAAATATTTTCTAGCATTTTTAAGTCTATTGTAAAGTGGTAATTCTTCAGGCTAGTCTGTCCATCCTATTTGCAGAAATAGAATATAGGATATTCTTAATCATCTTTATACTTTCCTTGTCTGAATGAGTAGGTGTCTGGCACATAGTTAACAATAAAAACATGTGTACACATCACTGAATAGTGAATAATGCCAGCTGATAATAAAATTATGCACTTTCCCCCTAAATTATTTACATAAATAGATGCAACTTAATTTTTGCACTTGAATTAGATACACATTACAATTAAGATTTCACATTTATGTTATGTTGACCTCACCTTAGGCATCGAGGTTTTTAGGAGTTAAAAAAAAAAAGGTTAGCAAATATTTTTCTCCATAGCCAAGGAAGCAACAGTGCTATTAATTGGCAACTATCATATTTATTTAATTTCTCTTTTTGGAATTAATTTGTAATTTAAGTAATTTAAAATTATAGAATAATACTTAAGTACTTACATATAGTACTAGTTTACTCTTTGCAATTACTTCCTCAAATGTCTCATTTTTTTCCTCTTTCCACAAGCTAATGAAAGTATTAATTTCCTGGGCTATTGAGGGGTCAGGACTCCCATCACATTGAATGTAGTGTGTCCACTGTAGAGTAAAAATGTTTGAAAGTTCACACTGATGAAATTCAACCAAAGAGTAAATTACTTCTTGTTTACATAGGAGATCTCATAACCTAGTTTTCCCAGTTTAAGCTAAAGACATATTATGACTTTAAACAGATACTTGATTTATCTCTAAAATAACCAAATTCCTCTTCAGAAAAATAATTTTCAAGCATTAAGATAAATACATATTTATTGTCATTTTAATTTTTAAAACAATATATGAGCTAGCTTTGTTTTTGCTTTCCTCTCTATTCATAGAGCTCCTATATTTACAAAAGCCAACACTTGGGCTAATTTCTACTTCTTAAATGATTGCTATCTGTTCATTTCCATTAGCATTTTAGTATGAACCCTTCCAGTCATTTTGTAATCTATGCAAATTCTACATTTGTAATCATATTCTACTTAAAATATTTTGCTTAAAATTATACCATAATCATAGTTTGTCATATTATTATGATTTTTCCTTTTTCTCCTGATAATCACCTATATTGTTTCTAAAGTTAATGCTGTTTTGAGCAACACTAGATTGCCTTAAATCCAGTTTTTATATTTTAATTTAGGATAATTTCCTCAGTAAAGATTCCAAAAATTAAATCTAAGGATATAAATGTTCCAAGGACCTTATTATTGACAAATAGTTGTCTGCAAAGCTATAAGCAATCTGTCATATTAGAGATTTTTTTCATAGACAAATTTAGAATTTCTTAAGACTAAAAAATATCGGACTATAACTCCCTCTTGTGGTACAAAAGTATTATCTCAAAAGAATAATAAGTTTTACCTGAGAATGCAATCTATGTTCTCGTTTTATTTTCTCTGCTTCAGAAAAACAATTCTCTAATAAATAAAGTTCTCCAAGTTCTTCATTTTTCCTTCCTAGATCCTGTTGCATGGGGACACATAAATTTATTTTTTAATTTCAGCTTTGTGTTTCATAAGTAGCATAGAAAATTTACTTGGCAAAGTATTTAGTTTCAGAATAAATATTATAATTACCTTGAATGTAACTGATATTTCTAAAAGGTTTCATCTGAAACAGTGGTTTGCAAAGTGTGGTCCGCAGACTCCTGGTGTATCCCCAGGCTCTTTTGGGATGTGTGAGGTCAAATATCTTTTCACAATAATACTGAGACTTTATTTGCCTTTCTCACAGTGTACACATTTGCACTGATGGTGCAAGATGGTATGAAACTGCAGATGACTTAGCATAAATCAAGGCACAAACTGTACTAGTGGCCATATTCTTCAGGGGGATGGGTATTAAACTGCCAGTTTCATGTGAGAATGATCAGATAAAGTGATTATTAATTTTATTAAATTTCAACCTTTAAGTATATGTCTTTTTAATATTTTGTGGGATAAAATGGGAAGTAAGCATAAAGTATGTCTGCTGCATATCAACGGACAATACCGTCTTCAGGAATAAATTCTTGTGTACTTATTTAAGTATTTTGGCAGATATTGTCTCAAAAATGAGTTAATTGAGCATGTCATGTCCAGGAGACAATTTAAAGCATTTGTTGACAATGATAAAATTCAAGCTTTCAAATATATTTCAAATTTTAGCCGAAACCGGTTTGGCTCAGTGGATAGAGCATCGGCCTGCGGACTGAAGGGTCCCGGGTTCGATTCCGGTCAGGGGCACGTACCTTGGTTGCAGGCACATCCCCAGTAGGAGGTGTGCAGGAGGCAGCTGATCGGTGTTTCTCTCTCATCGATGTTTCTAACTCTCTCTCCTTCTCCCTTCCTCTCTGTAAAAAATCAATAAAATATATTTTAAAAAAAAAATTTAAATTTCAAATTTTAGAAAACTGGTCTGCCCTTGACCAGTGGTAGCACTGTGAGAGTTTCAAAATCCTTAAGATCATTTTCTGATTTGATTAGAGATTATATTAATGTTTGTGGTATTTAAATTTAATTATTTTTAATCCTCACCTGAGGATATTTCTTCCATTGATTTCTATAGAGTAGAGGGAAGAAGGAAGGGGAGGTGGAGAGAGAGAGAAATGTCGATTGGTTGCCTCCCACATGTCCCCCTCACCAGGGCTGGGGAACCTACAACCAAGATACGTGCCCTTAATTGGGAATTGAAACCACTACCCTTGACCTGAATCAAACCAGAGAGCCTTTGGTCCAGAGCTGGCGCTCTAACCATTGAGCAACTGGCTAGGGCTCTCAGTTTTAATTTCTACTAAGGTAAATGTTGATAGATATAACTCATATAAAAAAAGCTCCTTGTGGCTTTTCAGTTTTTAAGAGTAATGAGGTTGTTTTTTTCCTGAGATCAAAATACTTCAGAACCACTGATGTGAAAAATTCTGGTGAAAAAGAGAAGTGAAACAAAAAAAAGAGGTAGAATTTGAAAAAAATTTTTTTTGGTCCCCGTTTATCCTATCTAATAAAAGAGTAATATGCAAATTAACCATCACTCTGCTACACCCACAAGCCACGCCCACCAGCCAATCAGGAACAAGTATGCAAATTAACCCAACAAAGATGGCTGTGGCCACGGAGCGAGCAGGAGGCTTGGGTTTCCCCAGCAATGGAGGAAGCCAAGCTTTCCGCACACTCTGCCTGGCCCAGGCCTCCACTCAAGCTACAAACTTTCAATTATAGAAGATAAATAAATCCCAACAAAAATGGTGGTAGCCACAGACCTGGAGAGAGTAGGAGGCTTGAGTTGCTCCCAGCGATGGAGGAAGCCAAGCTCCCACAGCCCTGGCCTGCCTTGGCCTCCAAGGCTACAAAGTTTTAATTATAGAAGATAAATAAATCCCAACAAAAATGGCTATGGCCATGGAGCAAGCAGGAGGCTTGGCTCCGCTCAAGGCTACAAAGTTTTAATTGTAGAAGATAAATAAATCCCAGATACCAGGGCCTATGCTTGAGTCACCGGGGGGCGTGGCCATCCTGCAAACCACCACAGGCTCCTCGCCCAGGCCGCCCCACGCCCCAAGGGAACCCCCACCCTGATCCAGGACACCCTTCAGGGAAAACCAGTTGGCCCCCATCCATGCACCAGGCCTCTATCCTATCTAATAAAAGATTAATATGCAAATTGACCATCACTCCAACACACAAGATGGCTGCCCCCATGTGGACACAAGATGGCTGCCACAAGATGGCCAGCAGGAGAGGGCAGTTGGGAGGGACCAGACCTACAAGGGAGAGCAGTTGTGAGCAATCAGGCCAGCAGGGGAGGGCAGTTGGGAGGGACCAGGCCTGCAAGGGAGGGCAGTTGTGGGCAATCAAGCCTGCAGGGGAGGGCAGTTAGGGGTGACCAGGCCGGCAGAGGAGGGAAGTTGGGGGGTGACTGGGCCTGCAGGGAAGGGCAGTTGGGGGGGACCAGGTCAGCAGGGGAGGGCAGTTAGGGGTGACCAGGCCTGCAGGGGAGGGCAGTTAGGGGTGACCAGGCCTGCAGGGGAGGGCAGTTAGGGGTGACCAGGCCTGCAGGGGAGGGCAGTTAGGGGCAAACAGGCTGGCAGGGGAGCAGTTAGGCATCAATCAGGCTGGCAGGGAAGTGGTTAGGGGGTGATCCGGCTGGCAGGCAGAAGTGGTTAGGGGCAATCAGGAAGGCAGGCAGGCAGGCGAGCAGTTTGGAGCCAGCCCTCCTGGATTGTGAAAAGGATGTCCATCTGCCCGTTAAATGGGCAGTCAGACATCCCTCAAGGGGTCCCAGATTGGAGAGGGTGCAGGCTGGGCTGAGGGACACCCCCCCATGCACGAATTTCGTGTACCGGGCCTCTAGTTTATCTATAAAACAGATTGCGAATAATAACTTAGTGTTTACAAGCATGGGCTCACATACTAGAGTACTTATGTCTAGGTCGGGCTCTGACCTAGCTTGATTTCTCTATTTCTTTAACTATGAAATGTGGATGATATGTCATTAATTTTATGGTAGGATTAAGTGAGTTCAGCCAGTTCAGATAGGCCTAAATGTTACTGATAGCTCCTGGAGGAGAATGACATTAAATGGCCCAACAGATCTGGTAGCCATATAGTTTGTCTTCACTAATAACTTCATTAACATTTATTTACTTTTGCTTCAAGTTGTTGCCATTTTTCTTTCTCAATTCGTTCTATTTCTAGCCTTGCTAGTTCTTCTTTTTCAGATTTCACACGGGCTTCCTCTAAAGAACAAAAAGACATTTTTTAAGTGATAAAATCAATCTATTTTTAAGCCCTTAAAGTTACTTCAGATATTTGCAAGGTGAAATGATGGTGATATATTTTATAGAAGCCATGACCTTTATTATGTGATAGAAATAAGACAAGTGCTAGATTTCTTTTAAAAAAGTAACATGATTAAATGTTCTGGCAAAAAAAATAGGTCCATAATAATTTCTCTTTTCTATAAAGTTAATAATGATCCAATAATGATTTTATCTGATAGAAAAATGATAGATCTATCATGGATAATTAAGGAGAGGTAATAGCTCTAGAAGATTTCTATAATCTTATGATATCTACATCATCAAAACAATGACCTTAATCTTCTCTTGCTTTCACTATCAAAAGGAAAACATGACACATATACTAAAGAATATAAGTTTAACCCAATATAATAAAACATTCCCCAAGTCCTATATTCTGATGTTCTAGTCTTATAATGAGTCACCTAAAAAGGATTTATATGATTATACATAAATAATCAGCATGGAATCTAAAGACAGATTTTTAAAACCTGAATCTGAATCCACAGATGTTTTTAATGTTAAAAGCTAAAACCACTCAAAATATTTAAAATTTTAAAATAATTTTTGGTTAAATGAAATTTGTTTAAATTTGGCAAATAAATATTATTAAACTATAAGAATCAAGGCAGCTGTGTATACTTCTTGCTAACGTATATTTCCCATACTTAATGAATTTGATTGTCAGAATTCTCAGTGCACAATCAGCACCGATGCCCCTATTTCACCTGTAAATATAAATACTTCAAGTAAGATTGCCAGAATTAACAAATAAAGATAAAGGATACTCTGTTGAATTTGAATTTCAGATAAATAACGAACTGTTTGTTTTGTTGTTTTCTTTTGTTTGTTTATTTTTTAAGTCCCAAATATTGCATGGGGCAAATTATACCATTATCCATTGTTTATCTGAAATTCAAATTTAACTGGGATCCTGTATTTTATCTGACTACTCTACTTCAAGATATATCTGAAAGTGATTTGTGTGTACTATCAACTTTCTGGGTACCCTTTAAACAGTAGACATCTGTTATAAAAAAAAAATTAAACTTGAAAAATAAAAGAATTTTGAAAATTCTTTAAAAATATTTTGACTACATTACAGGAATACCAACCTATGGTTGGTATAACCTACATATGAAATTAGTATAACTGTGTATTTTGTACCTTCCTCTTTTAGTCGTTTCTCCTCCTCCTCTTGTAGCTGCTTCAGTCGTTCAGCTTTGGAGAATTTCTTTTTTTTATTGCCAGTCTTCATGAAGGCCACAACATTCAAAAAAAAGGCTATTAACATACCCCCAAGTAACTTAAAAGTACATATCCCTCAAAGCATAATTATGAAAAACAGTTTTGCTCCCATGAATCCAGTCTTTCACTCATTCAAATAAGACAGCCTATTATGTGCAAAGCCTTAACACGGTGACTTAAGGGACAAAGTATGAAAACAAGTATGAAAAATAAGCATATAAATTATTCAACAGCAAGAGTAATACTGACAAGTATGTACAATTTAAGTAACTACCCCATTCCCAGTTTTCACATCTTTAAAGTGGTGCTAAGTAGAACCTCATTTCACTGTTGTAAGGATTAAAAGAAGACATATGTAAAAACAGTTTTAATACTGCAACATGTCTACAAAGATTAAAGCAATTTTTATGACTAGCAGATAAACAGAATTATTTTGCAAGTTTGAAGGAAGGAGAGATTATTTTCAATAGCTGGGATCAAGTAAAATTTTACAGAGCAGGTAATACTTAAGTTTGTGCCCCCAAAATTTTAACATTCAGATATGAGGGGCAGATATCTCAAGAAGAGGGAAATAGAGTCCAGTTTTCCCTGGGATAGCTTAGGCTGCTCTTCTGGTTAGCACTGTGTCAGGACCTTGCTGTCCGCCCCTGGCCCCAGGCAGCTGCTAAGTCACATGGCTGCTGTCCAGAGAGGATACATGAGCACTCCAGCAAGTGCGAGTTGAGTTATGGGGTCAGAGAGAGGGAGTTTTATTTTGTTTTGAATCCTAGGTTGAGGACATGCTGAGAGAAAGAAAGGGGGAGAGAGAGAGATTGCCCTGGTTGCCTTCCGTAGGTGCCCCAACCAGGGATCAAACCTGCAAGCCTATGCCTGACTGGGAATTGAGAGTGGCAACCCTTGGATCACAAGACGACACTGAACCAACTGAGCCAGTCCGACTAGGCAAGAGCGCTTTGTTAAGCTTGGGTTATATTACCTGGGGTTTGGGAAAGACCAGGAACTTCTTTAAACTAACCGATCAACTTCCCAAGCTCTAGTGGGCTGATGCTGGATCCTCCCCAGAACCAATCCATTTTGTAGATCTTCCAGAGTTCTGTGTCCCTTACCCAATCTGGTCCTTTTCCCAGGCTGGACAGACAGGCCTTTATGGTCATTATCTTAACATCTACTGCGGATGCCTCAAAGTGGAAGTACCTCCCTGGCTTCCTTGATTTTTAAACTTAATTTCATACACACTGTGAATTGTTTCAGTTCTTTGAAATTTGAGAATAGGTTTATGTCACAGTATACTGTCAATTTTGGGGGAAAATACCTATGCTTATAGGTCAGTGTGGCTCAGTGGTTGAGTGTGGACCTATGAACCAGGAGGTCACCATTGGATTCCCGGCCAGGAATCAATGCCTGGGTTTCGGGCTGGATCCCCAGTAGGGGTTGTGCAGGAGACAGCCAATCAATGTTTCTCATCATTGATGTTTCAATCTCTCTCTCCCTCTCTCTTTTTCTCTGAAATCAATAAAAAAAATATATTTTTAAAATTTTTCTGTTTGTTGGGTACCATGTTCTAAATATGTCTAATTCATTACACTTGTTCTTTATGTTATTCCACCTTCTGATTACTGAAAGAGGAAATCTCCCACTGTGATTACCTACTTTTACTGCTATTTCTCTAAATTTCTAGTATATATTTCAAGCCTTTGTAATTAGGTACATACAAATTTAAAATTTTATATTTTCTTAGTTGGTCACATCTTTGTCATTACAAATGACCCTCTTTATTTCTAGAATTTATTTTTGCCTTAAAGTCTATTGTATATAATATTAATATAGCTTTATATCAGCTTTCATTTTTCTAGCATTTGCATAACATGTCTTTTTTCCATCATCTTATTTTCAACTTTTCTATATTTTTATTAGCATAGCGTTTGTAAAAAGATTATTGTTGAATTTTTTCCCCACGGGAAAATTCGTGATTTTTTTTTCATGGAATTAAATCTCTGCATTTCCAAAGCCCCCTTAGGCCAGTGAGAGAAGAAGTGTAGCTGGGGTCTCAGTAAAGTTGGAAGCAAAGCCAGTGTCCAGTTTCCTTTTCATGTTGGAGCCGGTTGCAGTACAGCATCAGCCTCGTTGTAGTCGACAGCGTGTGGGGTCCACATAGCCTTGGGCCATGTAGGCGAATGCAGGAGAGCGGGACAAAAAGCCCCACCATTCACCAAGAAAGCCAAGAGCACAAAAGAACCAAGAAACCAAGAGGTGGATTTTATTTTTTATCCAGTCTGACAAGCTTCCTTTTTTTATTTTGGGGTATTGTTTGGTAGTCATTTTGTATTCTTTCTTGATATCTTTTTCATTGATTATTTTTTGTCAATCCACTATTTTCCCTCTACTAGTTTGGAATTTATATACTCTGTTTTTATCATTTTAGTGGCTATTCTAGAAAGTCAACATATATAACTAATATATGATTACCTTTATCCTACTATGATACCTTACATGGACTTTAGAACATCTTAACTCAATTTATCCTCTCCCTACCCAAATCATACATGTTGTTGTCATGTATCTTTTTATAACAGTTTTACTGATATATAATTCACATACCACACAATTAACCCATTTATAGTATACAATTCATGACTTTAATGTATTCACAAAGTTGTATAACTAACCACCACCATAATTAATTTTAGAACATTTTTTATCACCCCCATAAAAGAAATCCTATATCTATTTGCAGTCACCCTTCCCCATTCCCTCCCAACCTCCTGGCTCTAGGAAACCACTCATCTATTTTCTGTATAGATCTGTCTATTCTGGACATTTCATATAACTGGAATAATACAATGTGTGGTCTTTAGTGATTGGTCTCTTTCACTGAGCATAATGTTTTCAAGATTTATCCATGGTATAGTAGGTACCGATATTTCCATTTTATGGCTAAAAAAAATATTCCATTGTATGTGTGGTAAGCAGTTAGACAGACATGAGCAAAGCGTGGACGATAGGCCAGGTACAGAAGATCGCCAGGGCAGAAAGCCCTGGGTGCCTAGCAAAAGACAATTGTAGAACGGGAACTTGCCCCCAGAGTGACCTTTCCTCCCTAGAAATAATATCCAGGCCTCAGTTGTATTTCAGCCCCAAGCCCAGAAAAGCAGCAAAACCAGACAAGTGATGCCACGGCTGACTTGAGGACTAACTGCATTGGGTAATGACCCCAAGCCCTGGCACCGACCAATCAATCAGTGGAGACCTAGACCCTGAAAGGACACACCTGGAAAGCTGCTGAATATTCTATTGAGATCTTCCCCTGGTGCCTCCCCTAAAATATCCACCCTTAAACCCTTAGGAGGGAGGATGCTGTGCACTAGCCCTCCCGGGAGGAGGGCTGCACTTTTCCCCTCTCCCTTTCCCCCTCCCTGTCCCCCCAGGCTGGTTACTATTTGCTTCCTCACTCTCAAGCTCCAAGGGCCCTTCCTTTACCTCTATAACTTGTTTCCTAAGCCCATTTTTTTCTACAAATTACTTATTCTACCTCTGTGATTTTCCAAATAAATGTTCTCTTGAAGTTTGAGTTTTGGCTCTGAATTCTTTCCTAGCCAGAACTCAAATACTGAGGCTGCTAAACCCAGGTCAGGCCTAACACCTGGTGCTATTCCCGCTACCTACAACATGTAGATATACCACATTTTCTTTATCTATTCAGCAACTGATGAAAATGTTGTTTGTTGTCATGCATCTTAGTTTATTTTTTGAATCCACATATTATTATTATGATTGTTTTATACATTATACATGTGCTCTGTTTTGCAGGTGGAAACTCAAGTTTTGCCTGAGAAAATATTATTTCACTTTTATTTTTGAAAACTCTTTGAACTATTACAGAATTCTAAATTGGCAGTTATTTATTGAAGTCATTATTCCACTGTGTTTGGCTTCCATTGTTGCTGTTAAGACCAAAGTTCAAGTTTTGCCCAGGTCTGTAAATGACCTCACGATAAAAACCGTGCTTCTGTTACTTCTTCTGTTTCTTCCTTCATACAGGGTTTCTTGTGTTAATTTCTTACTATTTTATTAGTTCTTAAATGCTTTTAAGATGACAGTTTTGATCTATATGTATATTTTAGTCAGCACTATTTGTTTTCAGCCTAAAAGTTGATCTAAAAAATCTTTTAAGCCCAACATTACTGGAAATGGAAAAAATAAAAATATTTTTGATAAAATTCTTTTATCTCACCACTTGCTTTAATTTTAAGTTGATCAAAACTTTAAAGCTGCAGACTTTGCTCATTTAAAGAATAAAAAGTGTCTACTATTTACCTATTGCAAAGTCTGGCTTTCAAAGTTAAACCAATTGGTGATGTCACAATTAAACCAAATGGCCACATCACAATTACAGAAGACAGCCTGACTTCATTTTTTAGTACAAATAAACATGTTAATATGCATCTTCATGACAAGCTACCTCAGTTTGTATTATGAGATCAGGTATGAGTTTATTCCATTTCCTTACACATTGTTTTAAGAAGATGCAATTTTAATGACCTGAACTTAATTAACATCATTTATATTTTAGGGTCAACATTGAATGTTCCATAGAAAACAGGACTCAAATTTTAGGCGAACAAAGCTTGTTTGTGAATATTGTATTCCTAACTAAAAACCTTCAGGTATGGAACAGTTCCATACCTGAAGGTTTTTAGTTACCATTCTCAGTCTATTCAAATAAAATCAATTCTAATAAAAATAAACCAAGTTCTATAAAGTCTCTTCACAAGATGTATTCCTAAAAATAATTCAAATATCAACATTTCTTAATATAATTTTCTTCACTGGAAGAGCAATTATAAATTAACTGGGAATAACAGAAATCATCTATGCATTCATCCATCTGTAAGGCAATTTTCCCCTACAATCTACTTAATGTCTTCTGCTATTTCATGTATTCTATGAAGTGCAGTAGTTTTTGGAAAAAACAACATATTGATGTAAATGCAGTGGTGGATCTTTCAACAGTGCACCTGGTATTCTAACCTTTTCTATAGTCCTGTACAACTTCCTAGCTTTTGCAATGAGTAATATTAATTCAAGTTGTATGAAGTTTCAAAAACGACTTTAAGGTCTATGTAGAAATATTAAGCTCATTTACATACTTACTAATACTCAATCTTTTTTCATTAAAAATTGTTATTTTTGAGACCTTGTGTGCATATATGCATAAACCATGGAGACAGACAAGAGGGTGCTGAAGGCCTGGGTTGGGGCGCGGGGGTGGGCTGGAGGGGGTCAATGAGGCGGAAAGGGGGACATACGTAATACTTTCAACAATAAAGAATTATTTTTAAAAATTGTTACTTTTGGAGTCTGGATGTTTTATTAATGAATTACATTGTGATAGTTTTTTTGTGTATCATTGTTTGACAATAATCTCATGGGTGATGTCACAAAACAAAAATTATTACCAGTCCCACCACTCCACACAATATATAAGAAATACAGAATATCTCAAAACTTCTAATGCCACATTTCAGCGCTTACAAGACAAAACAAGAAGTCCCTGGTGCCATAACTAAAGAAAGGTTTGCCAGAATAAATGTTTTGAATCGTCCATTAGTTTCATAGCCCAGGCCTGAGGGTAAGATTAGAATGATTGAGAGATATGCCTTTGTTTTGAAAAGCAAAAGGGTAATTGTGAAAAAAGAGAGTGTACTGGCAAAAGGCAGGACTTTGAAACTGTAGATTTTCCCCAGGAAAAGATCAATATGGAAGTTGATTATCTGGAAATTGATTTCCATAAAGATCTCTGTGTCCTTGTCTCCTTAGAAAACCTTTGTGTATCTCAGAGGGCCCTCTTTACTTCTAGAATTTGATTTATTTCAGTGCGAAGACTTGGATCTATTCTAGACTGCTGCAACAGCTTCCCAACTTGTTCTCCTACTTGTACTCTTGCTTCCCGAGAGTGAATTTTCCATTGACCCTTTAAAAAAATGTAAATCATATGTCACTCTTCTGTTTACAACTTTCTCAGGCTATCCATTACCCTCAGAATAAAAACCCAAACATTTCATCTTGGTCTACTTAGCCATGAACTGTCTCCTGTTATCTCCACCCACACCCCATATTTTATTTTTCACTTTCTACCTCTCTCACTCTATTCTAACCACTCTGGTATTCTCACAAGGTCACTGCCAACTTCGCAATAACAGTTTCTTTGGCCTAAAGTGGTCATACGCCAGGTAATTATTGACTTTCTTACTTCATACAGGTCTCTTCTCAAATTTTACTTCCTTAATCACCCTATATGAAATAGCACTATCCTCTACCACACATTTCTCACTGCAACCTTTCTTGGTTTTCTGCATATTCAAAGTTATTTAAAACTAGAGGGCTGGTGCACGAAATTCATGCACTGGAGGCGGGGGGTGGGGGGTGTCCCTCAGCCCGACCTGTGACCTCTGGCAGTCCAGGAGCCTCTTGCAGGGAGTGGGCCTGAGCCATCAGTTGGACATCCTTAGTGCTGCTGCAGTGGCAGAAGAGGCTCCCACCACCACTGCTGCACTCACCAGCCATGAGCCCAGCTTCTGGCTGAGCAGTGCTCCCCCTGTGGGAGTGCACTGACCACCATGGGGCAGCTCCTGCATTGAGCATCTGCCCCCTGGTGATCAATGTGCATCATAGCGACTGATTGTTCCGCCATTTGGTCGATTTGCATATTAGCCTTTTATTATATAGGTTTATATTATTTCATCACCTCCCTTCCCCAGGTAGAACGTAAACTTTATGTAATGAAATCACTTTCTCGAAGAGATACCTGCATCCCCATGTTCATTGCAACATTATTCAAAATACCCAAGACATGAAACCATCTAAGTGTCTATACACAGATGACTAGATAAGGAAAAAGAAAACATACCATAGAATATTATTCAGCCATAAAAAAAGAACAAAATCTTGCTATTTGCATTAACATGGATAAACCTTGAGGGCATTATGTTATGTGAAATAAATCAGAGAAAGACAAAAATTGTATAATCTCACTTAGATGTAAAGTCTAAAAAAAAGCCAAATTTATAGAAACAGAGAGTAAATTGGTGATTGCCAGGGGTGGAGGGATGGAGGAAATGGGCAATGCTGGTCAGTGGGTATAAATTTCAGTTATGAAATGAATAAGTTCTGAGGATCTAATGTACAGCATGGTGACTATAGTTAATAACATTGTTTTATGTACTTGAAAGCTGCCAAGGCAGTAGATCTTAAATGTTCTTACCACCCACACAGACACACACACACACACACACACACACACAATGTTAATTATGTGAGGTGATGAATGGATTAACCTCATGATTTAAACAGCATTAATGTCTACAAAGTAAGCTTACTAAAATCTATAAACTATAATAAAACTAACTAAAAATGTTTTAATATTCTGTTTGTACAATGCCAGTAATTATAAAACTACGATGAGAAAATTTCTACCTACCTTCTTTGCTTTGGGGCTCTAAAATTTGGAAAAACAAAAGAATTGATAAATTTTTTGAAAAATCAAATACTTTTAATAAAAGTGCCCTGATTATGTAACATGCTAAAATTAGGAGAAGCTGGGTAAAGAATATAAGGGAAGTCTCTGTACCATCTTTGCAACTTTTTTGTACACCTAATTTTATCTTAAAATAAAAAGTCTTTTAAAAACGAATTCAGAGTACCAGTCAGAAAGGCACTAGTTTAAAGGGTTCCAAAGAACAGTAAGTCATTGAGTGTTGGTACTAATTCCAGTTTGAAAGTGTAGGAATGATCTCATAGAAAAATCTTTCTGTGAAATGATTGCTTATTTTATAAGAAAGAGAATCAGCATTCAGCAATGTGTGGAAATTATTTTGGAAAGCAAAGTAATTCAATAAATAATTAGAAGTATTTTTCGGTTACACTATTTGTAATTTCCTGATCAGGCCCATGTGTCCATTAGGTTTATGGTAAGGAATTTGTAGGAGATCATGTAACTATAAGATTACAAACTTTCCATATGTTAACACTTACATAGGGCAAATTACTGGTTCAAGCCATAAGATTATCACTGTATAAAATATAAATGTTTAAAATGGCACAAAGCAGATTATACATTCTTGAAAAGTGCACATATTTATTAATGATTTACACACAAGATACTCTAAAATGCTGGAGATGATATAAAGAGGAATAGAAGAGTATTTGCTCTCACATAACTTTTACAAACGGGCTCCATTTTTATTATCATAATTGCTAACATACTTCCATTTTGAAGTAAGTACTATACAGCAGACTATATAAATATTGATGTAAATATTGCCCCTGCTCTCAAGTAGCCATGTTTTAAAGATGGGCAAATGGTCACCTCTCACTAGTTTTTTAATGTGAAGCAGGCTTGGGATAAACTCATATCCTCACCTCCCTGCAAATCATAAGAGCATCAGTGAGTGAGTAGTGCTCAAAGTTCAGAGGGCATAAGTACAAAGAACGAACTTCATATTTTCCGATAATTTTTAAATAATTAACTAATTACATTTCCACTTCCTCTGATTTCAGTCATAGAAGACGGAAATCACATTTAAGAAAAATGGGTAAAGATATTAATCTCATTGCTATATGTTGGCCTCTGTTCTTGGAGAAGACAGCTGAGGAGTGTAGGGAAAAAACGAGAAGCTTTATCATAATTAATAAATTCAGGGCAGGCTGCGTACCTTGAGTCAAAAATCACTATGTTCACTCGGCTGAGACCACTTTTTAAACCATGCAACAGTGTGGGATTAGGACACCGTCTGGCCTGTCCGCGGGAAGACCACGGATTGAGAGAAGGCCTTTCCCCCAACAGCGGCAGGGGTTCTTTCCTAAACCGACCTGCTCCCCTCTAAAGTAAGTCGGGTTCTTATCCTCATTGAACACCGGGGCAGGAGAATCGGTGCTCGCCCTTCACCTGGTTCCCCCACATTCCCTGCTCACCATGCTGAGTGAAGCACGACCTCAGCGGTCTGTCTGCAAGAGGCGAAGCTGAGCGGTGTGGACGGAACGCTCTTGGGTTGTCAGGACGACAAGCCCCGCCCACTGGGGCCCCCGGAAAACAGCGCTTTCTGCTCGCACGGTCCGCGCAGTCGCGCTGGGTTCTTCCGGGCGGCGCCCCGCCCCCTCCCGGACAGCTCGCCCCCTCCCTGACAGCTCGCCCGCACCCCCTCCCTGACAGCTCGCCCGCACCCTCTCCGTGCTGCGTGGGTGACTGACGGAGGAGTGGAAGCGGTGTGAAGTTTTCCGGCTGCGGCGCGCCGGAAAGTGCGTGAGTGCAGCTCCCAGGTGTTTCCTTCTGCTTTGCGGACCCTGGGGTCTGGAGGCGGTGAAGTTACGCTCGGGGCAAGGATGTTCTCGGGGTGTGGGAGAGAGTTTCCGGGCGCCTCTGCCGTTGCGGGTCTCACCCCTCCCTCTTTCCCTGGAGTGTGTTGGGCGAATCTGTGTCAGGGCTTCCAGAAGGAAAGGGGCCACCCCAGCTACCCAGGTCGGCTGCTGCCCAGCTCCCCGGGTCCCCACAGCTTAGGCCAGCGGGGTGCCGGCCATTTAGATAAGAGGTAGATTGGCCCCGAGTGGCTTGGCTTATTTTTAAATGAATGACCTTCGGATTCTTCTCCTTGCACCTGGTTCTGTTTATTTCCGTGCAAGATATGTGTCGTTTTTTCTAAGAGCCGCTGTAAACAAGCCGCTGGGAAGGATTTGAAACAATTCCTGGGTAAAGTTATTGCTTACAGATGAAGGTCGCTGAAGCCCAGCCAGGGTCATTAAGTTATTTGATGGTCAAATATTGTGATAACCACTAGCACAACCTTCAGAATGTGACTCTTCCCCAAGGTCAAAAATTGTGATAACCACTAGCACAACCTTCAGAATGTGACTCCTCCCAAATGAAGAAACACTGACAACTCAGACCCACAGAAAACTACAATTAAGTTATTTAAGAAATCAAGTGCCTTCCAAAGCCTAACTGAATTCTCCATGGTTTTAGGTCCCAAAACCCTGTTTTAGCATAATATGACATGAAATAATTTCAAATTGCTGACACCATTTCTCATCTCTGAATTCTGATTTTATAATGCTCTATCCCAATGTCATTGGTTAAATATATTAATAAATATTACTGAGCTAGTCTTTGTGGGTTAGTGTTATTATCCTCATTGTAAGAGAAATCCAGGTTGTGGAATAGTTGACATCCACCTCCAAATTCACGTTAGTAAAATAAACACATAAATGTTGACTTCATCTACTTCTGAAGCCATTTGGAATGGAAGTAAGCTTTTGTTTTAAATTATTTTTTAACCAAACTACTTTTTATGATTAAAAAAACCTCAGTCCACTCAACTAGGACTGATTGGGGAAAGGAGGTGATAATTCCAAATTACCTTAAAATGGTAGGCCTCCAGGGAGAGGACTTGCTCAAACTCCCACTCTTACCAACCTCCCCCCCCCCTGGTATTGCTCTGGATGTGACAGAACAGGCTGGACTGGGTTCTAGGGGTCACCACGCTGTAAGAGATTATGCCAGTGGGCTTGGTTCTCCTCTAGTACTTCTCTTGCAAGCTGCGTAAGAGTAAGGAAGTGTTCCTCTTTCCTTCGGATAGGTCTAATACCTACCCGTTCTGAACATACATAACCGTCTCCTTTCAACTCACTTATATCATCTGGCTTCTAGGTCGGACTAGAGACCAAACTGTATGCCAGCCTTTGGGAGCAACATCTCTTGCCACCGACCTCTCTGATTACATATCCTTCAGTGCTGGCAGTTGTGTTGGAATAAGTTTTTGTGGGAAGCTTTTTAGGTTTAACTTTGGGGATATGTGCTTCGTCTATTTAATAGAGTCAAGTCTACCAGATCCCAATAAATAATAATAGTGCATTGCCCTTCTTTGCAAGTTTTCTTTCAGCTCTCTTATTGCCATCTGAACTGTATGGGGAAGAGTGATTAACAACAGCTTTGAGTGCCAAAATCCCTAGTAAAATGACAATCCTTGCTTACCCCAGGACTGGAGTTGATTAAGTCTTAGCTTCTTAGCCCAGTCACTAGAAAAGCTGTCAGTGGGGATTGTTACCCCCAGCCTTTGCCTACTACGCACAGCTGCACTCTCAGAATAAAGGGGGGCTTCTTTTCATCCCTAACTCATCTGGCTATTTACAAAGAACAGAAACCACCATAACTTGATGCAAGGTTAAGGAGCAGTCCCAGGCCCCTGTGCACTTAAATTGTGCACCAATTGCAAACCCAGGGAGACCGATTGTTCCCAAATGCTAAAATACACATAAATGCCTAAATGTCAGTGTACAATAATAAAGATACACTGCCTTAATCTGTTTAAATTAACATAGCAAAGAATGGGGAGAATTTACCTTTCAGCTACTTTTTTTTGCTGGAAAAATACTTCATTAATTTATAAAAAGAACAACAGCTTTTAGGACAATTTAAACCATATCTCTAAAAGCTTTCACAAATTTACAGACTGTGAATTAAATAAAACTATGCTTTTCCCCTGGAATAAAACAAGTTATCATTTGCAATTTGAAATCATACCTATGTAGATTTAATTTAGAATTATTTTAAAAGCACTTGGTTTTAAGAGTCATTCTTCAATAAGGTTAAACCACATTGGAAAATGGTTCTCAGCCTAACAAGAAACATTTTTAAAAATGAAATTAGGTATTGATATAGCAGGTTAAATACACCTCTCTAATTTCACTCCCTTCCAAAACTCCACTAAATTTTCATTAAAGGGGGCTATAAAAATAAATTGGAAAAATTAGAGGGGGGATGACAATAAGACTTCGAAGCTGCAAATCAGGTGAGTGACTTATTTAGCACACCAGAAAAGCTCCATTTCTACTGCATCATTCTCAAAAGGCACTGGAACAGGGCCATTGGGATTGGAAATGAAAAATGAAGCAAAGAGGATTAAGTGAAAGCTCTTTGAGAAACAACTCCAAGTGACTGTGCCCTCTCACTCCCACAGAAGACTGGAGGTTCATTTATGGACAAAATCTGAACTGGGGTGTCTTTAGGCATACTAAGTACATGAGAACCACAGTGAAAAGAAATTAAGTGAATTTGGGCATACAAAATACTGAATAAAAGTAGTACATTTTATAATATGTACTACTTTGAATAAGCAAATCCTCAGAAGATTGGAAGATACTTCTTTGGGAAATCTGACCAGCCCGAGAGGAAAGACCTAAGATTAACATCGGAGGTTCCCCAATAAAGGGCCCACTCAAATCCCCCTAGGACTAGGTGAAGGTCAAAGTCTGTAAGTTGCAACCATGTATGCAGATATTCTAAAATGCATTTGCCTTTTACTTCTAAGAATAGACAGAAAAGGTTTACCAGTCTTTGGAGGAAAGCTCAGAAGTGATGTAGCAAAAGCAAACAGCAGGGAAACAAAAAGCAACTTGGAGGAAAACAACAGAAATTGAGAGTAAACTAACATTAATGAACTCAAAGAAAAAGCAATTGTTTTGCTTCATTGTATGCTAGTTATGTAAATTAGTTAATAAACTAGTAAAAAGGGGATTGTACAAGTTTTAACATGGAAGTAATGTTGGTTCCTATGTGATTTATGAACTTCAGCATAAAATGAAAGTCTTCACTTAGTTGCTCTAGTATCAGCAGGAGTCGTTCAGGTATATTTTTTAAAAAATTTTAAACAGGTGCTTACACTCAGGGCTCCTTCCCCAGAGAAGCATACCCCATTGTATGCAACTATTGATTGGTGGCAGACTGAACCACCTACTCTGACCACTAAGTGTCAAGTCCAAAGGTTTCCTTAAACCAGTGGTCGCCAACCTTTAAGACCTCACGGACTACCAGTGGTCCGCGGACCACCGGTTGGCGACCGCTGTATAGCTCTCTACTTCCATGTGTTCCTCAGTTTCTACCAACCCTACTTTTAGCATTTAAAAAGCTTTACTGAGGTATAACTGACATAGAATAAACTACATTTATTTAAAATATAAATACAATTTGATAAACCAAACATATGCATACACCTATGAAATCATCACCACAATCATGATAAATATCCATCATCCCCAGACTTCTTCCTGCCTCTTTTGATCCTTTCTTAGTCTCCAGCCCCTAACTCTATTATTTTTAGCAGTTTAAACATCTCTGTGAGTCTCCAGCTAGGCTCAGAGAAACTCAAGTGATCCAAATTAACTCTCCAAATACCAGTTTCTGTTTATTAGTTGTTTAGTTGCATAAGATTTGAGTGGTCTGTCCCAAACCTATTTCCCCCCAAAACCCTGTTATTTTTAATGTTTTTGCAACATGAAAGGTTTTTCAGGAATATATATATATATATATATATATATATATATATATATATATATATATATATATATATATATGGTCTCAAAGCACTTCTCACAAAATGCTTACTAACTTCAAAGCGGGGGGAGTAACTTTACAGAGAATTCAAACCTTATTCTAGTGATCAAAATTAACATCAACCATAATAAACAATTTGGAATTGTGTCCACCTGATAAGATGCAATAAAATGAACAAACCATCATGTCTGTAATATGTTTGCCCAAACTACACAACCTTAATCTGGCCATGAGTTAACATCAAAATGAGACACATTGTACAAAATACATGGGCAATGTGTAATCTTGGATTGGATCCTTTTGTTATCTATATATATAAAACCCTAATATGCAAATAGACTGAACAGCAGAACAACCAATCGCTATGATGTGCGCTGACCACCAGGGGATGCGTGCAGAACATGGCGGGCAACAGCCACAGGCAGTAGAGCGTGGATCATGGCGGGCGTTGGCCACGGCAGGATGGTGGAGGTGAGCAGGGGCGCCAGACCAAGGCGGGGCGCCGGTTGCTGTAATCGGGGCAAGCCTCTGATGATTACTAAAAATTCTTTGCTCCTGTGCACCACGGTCCTGCCCAGTGCTCACACCTGCTGCAGCGCCAGAGCCACTGCTTGCACCCACTGGCGCCAGCCCCGATCGCTCGGTGCCATCAGCGGGTGTGAGTGGCAGCTGCCGGCCCCAATCACTCCTCAGGGCTTCTCCACCTCCTCCTGCTCCTGAGGGGTGATTGGAGCAGCAGCACCGCTCACACCTGCTGATGGCCCTGGCCCCACTTGCACCCACTGCTGGTGCCGGCCCCAATCACTCTGCCGTCAGCAGTTGCAAGTGGGGCTGGTGCATGAGAGCAGTGGTGGCAGGAGCAGAGCTGCTGGCAGACAGGACTGGGGACCGCGGCGGGAGGGGCCAGGCAGGGGCATGGTGGATGGGCCGAGACCTACCCTTCTGCCCACCGCAGACTCGTGGCTCACAGTTCCTTTCAAGGTGCACAAATTCATGCACTGGGCCCCTAGAGAAATAAGGGCATTTTTAGGACAAGTGCCAGAACATGAAGGGGTTGTTGATCAAATGGGAGTAATGTACCAGTGTTAACTTCCTAATGCTGATCGTATTGTTCTGTAGGAAATGTCCTTGTTCATGGACAATACACTCTAAAGCTGTGCTGTCCAGTGTGATAGCAACTAAGTCCTGGGTAAGCCCTTAAAATATAGCTAGTGTGACACATTAAAATAATATTTTAAATATAAAAAATGTTATTAAATGATTATATTTTATAATATGTACTACTAAAAAGTAAGTGCTCTTATATTTCTATTGGATGGCTATGCAAAGTATTCAGGCTGATGGGACAGCATGTTAGTAACTTCTCAAATAGTTCAGGAAAAAATATTAGTATGTTGCAACTTTCCTGCAAGGGTGAAATCATCTATACATATAAAAAGCCTGTCACCAGAACACTGTAATGACCAGAACGACCGGTCGCTATGACGCCTACTGGGGCTAGCGAACCAGCCAGATCTGGGGGTGCGACTGGCCAGCCAAACCCCCACCCCCCTCCCCACTGGCCCCACCCCTGACCGCCCCCCCATCCCAATAGGGGGTGGGGCCTGCCAGCCAACCTCCTGCAGCCCCTCCCCCCACCTGTTCCTGTCCCTGATGGGCTCCCACCACCCCATTCGGCCCACAGCCCCTCCCCCGAGCCAGCTCTGCCCCCGATCGGCCCCCCACTCCAATCAGGGCAGGGCTGGCTGGCCAACCACCCATGGCCCCTCCCCCTGGCTGCTGGACCCTGATCGGCCCCCCCACCCCACTCGGGGGCGGGACCCGCTGGCCAACCTCCTGCCATCTCCTCCTTCCAACAGGCCCGGCCCCAATCGGTGGACCCCAATAGAGCACAAATTCATGTATTGGGACTCTAATACTATCTAATAAAGAGGGAATATGCAAATTGATGTCACACCATAACAAGATGGCTGCACCCACAGCAGAGGCAGGGATTCCGTAACACAAGATGGCTGCGCCCACAGCAAAGGCGGGGATTCTGTAACACAAGATGGTTGCTCCTACAGCGGAGGCCGAGTTCCCATAACGAGCCTTAACGAGCAATCAGCAGGGACCTGAGGCTGCGTGGCGCTGGGCAGGGCAGGGGATCTGAGGCTGCGCCCTCTGCCTGGTGGGGCTTGACAGGGGACCTCAGGCTGTGCCCCCAGCCCACAGGGCTTGATGGGGGACCTCAAGGTGTGCCCCCTGCCCCAGCTCGGGGGACCTCAGGTTGTGGCCCCTGCCTGGCAGGGCTTGACTGGGGACCTCAGGTCGCACCTTCTGGCCTGGGCCAGAGGACCTCAGGCCACACCCCCCTTCCTGGCGCTGGGGCAGGTGACCTGAGGCCGCAACCCCTACCCAGCGGGGCTTGACAGGGGTGGGGCCGGCCGGGTCTGGGTCTCGCGCAATTTCAAGGTGCACGTGGGTGGGCGAGGACTTGACTCTGGTTCCCGTGGCATGCCCCAGACTCTGACAGAAGGAAGATTTTCATATACATTTTACTAGTTTTCTTTCATCTGATACTTCTATTATAGAGAAAGGGCAAATAGCAATATTGAATTATTTCCTCTAATTAATTCCCTTTTAATATGCATGAATTTCATGCACCAGGTCACTAGTCTATAATAAAAGTGTAATGTGCTAATTAGACCGAATGTCCTTCTGGACAAAGCCTGGGTTCCGGGTGCCTGCCGGTGGCCAGAGGGAAGCCCGGGTGCCTGCTGGTGGCCAGAGGGAAGCCCTGGTCCCGGATGCCAGAGGAAAGCCGGTGCCAGCAGCCGGGAGAAAGGAGACCTACTCTTGCATGAATTTCATGCATCGGGCTGAGGAACTGTTTCCATAGGTCATTGGGAAAATTGGAATTACAGAATTTTAGAGGAGGTTATAAATGACATTTAACATTTACTTTGGGCCTGGTTATGTTAGGACTTTTATGATTTAATCCCCACAATTATAACAAGTATTGGGAATTAATGTCTATGTTTAGGATATCCTGGTTCATTAACAAATTATACATGAGGTAAATCTATCCTATTTGATGTTGCCTGCTCAAGTAACCCCTTATGGGTTGTTCACTTGGCCTCTTTACCACCAATCTTATTGCCCGTCTACCATTAATTGTGAGCCTGCTGGACTCACACAGCAAGTTTCTCCTACTTTTTAGCCTTTCTTAGGATAGCACCCTTCTAGATTTGATCAGCCCTCTTCTCAATGCCCTCCAAAACTGGCCTTGCCTTGAGAGCAGAAAAAATACAATCTTCCTTTTGATGATAAGGAAATTGAGGCTCAGAAAGGTTAAGTAACCTATACATTATAAAGCTGGCATTCAAATCTAGTTCTAATACATTCTACTGTGGTATTAAAAGGAGGTATACCTACATATCTGACAATTCATTTTCTCTCTCTCATTATCCTAGTTCCCTCATGGGACTTGTCAAAGTTCTTAATTATCTTGTTAGTTTATGTCTCCCCAGGAGATGTTAGTTCTGTGAAAGCAGGTATCTTATCTAACCAATATTCATAGATATATCCCAGTGCCTGGAACATAAAAGTGCTCAAAATATTAACTGGATAAAAAAAGTTAGCATTTTCCCACTATGTAAAAACTCTTTTTATTTTCACTACAATACAGTTATTTGCAAAAAAGCCCACAAACTTTCTTTTTCTTTAGGTATGCTATATATAAGTGGATATTTTCCATAAATGAAAATGGCTAATTCTTTAAGAGGAGAAGTACTGAATCTTTATAAAAATGTAAGTAATTATGTTGCCAACTTTATAAATGTTGTTCATTGACATGGATTGTTTAGAAATATATAATCTTTTTCTTTTAAGCTGCTGTACCTTGGACGAGACTATCCCAAAGGAGCAGACTATTTTAAAAGGCGTCTGAAGAATGTTTTCCTTAAAAACAAAGATGTGAAGGACCCAGAGAAGATCAGAGAACTTATTGCACGGGGTGAATTTGTAATGAAAGAGCTAGAAGCCTTATATTTCCTTAGGAAATACAGAGCTATGAAACAGCGCTATTATTCAGATACCAAAGACACTAACTGATCATTACTATAATTCCACTAAAACCAGCGCCAGCTGTTCCTGTGCAACAAATATAAAAATAACTCTAACTTAAAATGGCAACATATACACAACATATAAAAATACTTAAGCTGCCTTAACTGAGCTAAAACAGGGTTCAACTTGTATTTATACTGAGTTTTATCAGCAACCCTTTATGCAATTTTATACTAACATAACATTGCCAACTACAAATTATAGATTAATGAGTACCTAATTTCAAATGAAAAATAATGTACTTAAACAATTGTAACTTAATAGGTTTTTGCCAATTATTCTTAGCCCATTTCTCCATTTAACTGACAATGCCATTTCATTCTCATGAAACTAGGCAAATCTTACATTTATTCTCTTAATTTTTGAAGGAGTACCTTATTTTTTACCCCATCTGGTATATTAGCAAGGTTCACTACAAAACAAATAGCACCTGGTCATGATTTTAGTGCAGTTATAGAAATAATACATATGAAGATTACTTCTGATCTTGAAATAGCTTGCCAGTGATTGGCATTACATACATACCTATTCAATATCTCCATTATTTTGCTTCTAGCTTCCTTTGGGTCTTAAATCACCTGTTATGTATCAATTACCTTCTTTGATAAAAGTAATAAATAAAGTTATTTTTTTGTCATAAAGGTAGACCTGTTTTGCACCTACTTCTAAATGAATTAACATGGCAATGGAATTAAAACTAAGATGGTCTTAAGCTTAAGCAAACACACCTTACAAAATGTTCACAGCACCTTTCATAAATAAAGAATATTTCTAACTTGTAAGCTGCAAAAAAAAAAAAAAAGATTTACTAACACACTACAGTATCTGTGATTATGAACTATTCCATATCAATTGTTGGGCAAATATTTCAAATTTCTATTAAGAAATACACTAGCCCTAGCTGGTTTGGCTCAGTGAATAGAGCATCAGCCTGCAGACTGAAGGGTCCCGGGTTCGATTCCAGTCAAGGGCACATGCCCGGGTTGCGGGCTCGATCCCCAGTAGGGGGCGTGCAAGAGGAAGGCAATCAATGGTTCTCATCATAGATGTTTCTATAACTCCCTCTCCCTCTCTGAAATCAATAAAAATATATTTAAAAATAAATAAATACACACTAGCATAGTCATCATAACTATTTTTATTACATTACAATAAGTAGGAGCAGTACAGTTCATGACAAAAATATTACAAGTTTCAGATCACTTCACAGCACATACTCCTATAAACATTTAAAAGTTAATTAAAAGAGTGGTCATTTTTAAATGTAATGTTTGATATGACCAACATTCCTAGGTCAGCGCAAACAAATGATGGAAAACAACTGGATCACACTGCGTATGCCCCACAAAAAAAGCACAATGTACAAAATGTGCATGTTTCAGTTTACACTATACAAAAATAGTTAAAATACATTCCAGGTAAACATGTTACATTAAGAAATAGTACTAGTAAGAAATTGGCACTCAAAGGAAAAATGCAAAAGTATTTTCAACATGAAAACACAAGACAGTGGAACTGGAAACTTTTAGATAAAACATTACATAACCCATTTAACTCTATGGGGAGGGGAGCCCTCTGTAATTGACATTTCTGCAGGTAATAATTTTGTTTTCCCTAAATTACCTAGTATCATCCCAAACAGGCACTTAAAACTATTAAACTAAAATAAGTATTAATCTAGTTATCACTATATTTTAAGAACTGATAAGAATATATCTTTAGAAAGAAATAATTTCATTTTCTGAAGGAATTTGCAGCTACCAGTTGTATGCTGTTCAATTTATCAAAGCAGATTTCATGCTACCCAATATTAACAGAGAAGTTATTAAATTCAGTTTTATAGTAACTGATAGGTTCTTAAAAATCAGCAATATATAATTACCATGAAAGTATTACTTTTTGACAAATGTAAATGACAGCTTTTATTACCTACAAAAACTGAATGAGTAGAAAAATGGCTAGAAGAAAAAAAATAATGGAATACAAATGAGATGAATTTGTGCAAACTGCAACTTAACATGCCTCACAAGATTTCTTTATATATTAGGACAAAATTGTGCAACGTGGCAAAGGTTATGATAACCTATAAAAGTTGGGTTCTAAATTCCTATGCAGTGTGACTCAGTTAAAATAGAGCCTAGAATTCCCAATTGGAAATATTCATTCAAATTTTACTACATACTTCTGATACATTCTTCCACAAACAAGTTTATGTCTAAGACTATAATTTAGCATTTTTTCAACTTCAACAAGGATTTTTATCTTTAAGTCTGTAATAATTAGGTAACATTTATATTACTTCTAGGATCATCTCTCCTCTTTTAAAATCTCTATGAAAACAAACCTTGTGTCAATTCATTCGAAATTTAGATAATAAAGGATAATTACCACTGCTTTAAAAAACATTGCCCAGCTACATAAAAAATTCAAGAGTCCTAAAAAATCCCCTCCCTCAATTATGCACTGCTATTCTTGAAGTATGGCCATTTCTTTATCTTGGGTAGAAATAAGAGGAGGTTCTATATAAGTCTTAATACTCCACCTAGATAATGTTTCATGAACCTTAGTTTAGCAAACCATTTCAGAAATCATAATGATTTTTACACAGAAATTTCCTGTTCTGTGAATTAGTTCAGGCATATGTTTAATCGTCCTTAAATAAACATAACTTTCAGAATTCATTATTAATTTTAAAGTCTATTTTAATTACTTATACAAAGAGGCCAACCAGAATATTACATACTTGGGGATTTTAATATTATTAAATATAACTTAATGTATACTATAATTGTCCCAATAGAGTCACACAATTATGCCAAATAAAGCTTACTCCTTTAAAACAATGAAAAATGATTTATATAAAGTAGCTTGATTAAACAGTTACATTGGAATCAGAGCAAAATTATTATCCCAAAAATGGAAGAAATTTTAAGAGACCGATTCCCTTCCCTACAAAACTAAAATATGCATGGTTATTTCTGGGTCATGTGCCAAATGCCTTACAAACCACTCTAGAATATAAAGACTACTTTAGCATAAAGATTATGTCCCCTTTACCATAATATCCTTAGTGCCTTGTGTAGTGCCTGGCATTTAGAAGGCACTCAAATATGTTGAATGAACTGTGCTAAGAAGCTTTATAAATTAAGTTTTAAAGTATTTTTCACTGTAAGATTTGTTATTAAAACAATGCAATGTGTCCTATTACCAGAGTTAGTCCTAATTACAGATTATCTAAGGAAGTCTTTCAGCACTACCTTTATTAAATTCTTCCACTGGATAGGGTTCTGTCTACTCATAGCAGGTATGAAAATTCCTAGTCACTAATGGACCAGTCAGCAAACATGATATTCAAAGGTTCAAGATTAAATTGCTACAGCCACTTCAAAAATTAGCCATTAGGTCAAATCCCACTGTAGTATCTGTCAGATTATGTGGAGTTTGAGCAAGTAAGAAGATGTAAGGCATTCTGATGTGACGATGTGAAGCCTTCAAGGAGATACCCAAAACAGCAATAAATCTTGAGGTTAGGGGGAATTGGATGTATTAAAAGCATCAAGTCATTGGCCATATAGAAGGGTAGGCAGGCAAGATGACATTAATATGAGAGGAAAGGTCTTGAATATGGAGAAAGGATATTCAAAAATAAACTTCACCTCTTACATAATTTTGCCTAAAACTGGTATTGAAAATAATAACACAGGTAAAAAATTATAGATTATGCTGAGATTGACAAACAGGTATATTTTTATGTAAACTGAATGTAAATCACATAATTGTAAGGCTAGCTATGGCCTTGAGATGACTTATTTTAACATGAAGAAATGATAAGTGATCAAAAGACACCAAAATCTAAGTCACCTTCCTCCTAGTTCAATGATATTTTCACCTCTTGCTTTAAATGTACGTACCATCTCACTTTAAATATCTTAAAATAAGCAACATTTCAAATGCATTGAAAGAATCATTTTGTTAATTTATCTTTTAAGCCTTAGATATTCTTTAAAAATGGACCAGACTTGTAAAGTGTTTATGTTACTTTAGCATGTTAAGAGAACTAGACAATACTAGAGACTTTGAAACTTTTTCCCTTCATTATTTAAAAAAATTAAAGTTTTGCCCCATCCCCAAAACCTCATTTAAAATATATACATATAATTTAAGTTCTATTGTTGTTGTTTTTAAGTTATGTTCCTGATCTGTCAGCAGAACCACCACATAGTGAGAATGTATCTTGCTGAGCTAGCCACATCTCTCCCAGTCCCCATTTTTGACCAACCAATGCTTGACAACACGGGGAGACCATAGGGATGCACTCCGTACTGTGAAACTCACAATGGAGCTCAGGGGTTCACACAGGGCCTGGACTTCAACTTGGTCTCTTGAACACCTACTAAACTAACCAACTCAAATAATCTTTAATATCACTACCAGAATTAAAATTATTTTTAAAGACAAGTTCAAGAAAAGGTTTATTTAAAGTTATGCTAGGAAAGAGCACTCTGACACAGGGAGACTACATTTAATTCCTACGAGAATTTTTATACATGTTAAAATTTTTTTTAAATTATTACAAAAATTTAGTAGCATGTAAATATACCCCCCAAATGGTTGCTAGAATCCTCATTACATACTGGGTCTGCATTAACAGGAAAAGCTATTAAGAGTATTATAGGAATTTATCTATGTGGAAAGTAAATGGCCTTTTAATATTTTCCATTGCCTTGTCTTTTTTTTCCTTTTTTTCCCTTTTATAGAAAAAATATATTATTTTTGGGAACATGACTGACAAATAGCAGTGAAAGAGGAAGAAAGCCTTTGTGAACAGTGTAAATTTACATTAAGTAATGGCAACTGAAACTAGAGGACATGATGGCTACAAGATGAATCTACAGGAAGCTCAGAAATTCGTGTTCCCTTAATGTTCTGGCAAAACATTAAATCTCAATTGAAGTTATAATTAGTAATTAATCCGTAGATGACTAGATAAAACACAGAATAGGGAGGATTTAAAAGCTTCATTAATTTGTTTCACACTAAAGTTCACAATTGGTAAGAAAAATAGGAAGTAATCAACTGCATGCACCAAAAACCCCAAGAAAGAAATCTTAGGTATTCAGTTTCTTTTCACAGGCATTGCTAGTTCAAAAACCAAAAACTCAGGGAATACTGGCACTTAAGAGAAAAAAAAGTTTCCACTGTCATTTTAAAATAAGCATTCAAGATAAAAGCTAATAGTTTGAATGGAGCAGAAAAAAAAGTTAGGTAATGCTAAAGTAAAACAAATGCTAATAATTTAGTGTAATGTACAAAAATTACCACTTAAGTATACCCTAAGAAAAAAGTACAAATTGTATTTACATAATTATACACTTTGTCTTTGACTTCTTTTTCTTCTTTTTACCATCTTTGCTGATCTTTTCTTTATGTTTTCGAATTTCTCGAACTAATGTATAGAAGGCATCATCAACACCCTGAAATATAAAACAAGTATTAAAATGTGAATATATATGATGGTTTGAGGTGTACAGATAACAGGAAAAGTGTATCACTAATGGAAACATTAATACTGAGAAAGAGTAAGGACACTTCACATTTCTCTATAGGCAAATGAGTATCAGACATTTAAGATTCTTTAATGTCTTCTTCATAGATATTTTGTCAATGTTATGAATAGGAACACTGATTTTAACAAAAGGAAATGAAAAGCAAAGGCATAGAATCTTACATAAGCTACTCAAATGACTTTTTCCCAGAACTTAATTTGCTACTAATTTTTACGTATCAGCACACCTTGGTAACCAAAATCCAAATGTGTATGTGTGGTGAAAATGTGTTTACACTTAATTATCCCTGAGTTTCTAGACATTAAATATTAAGCCTGCAAGTATGCTATTTTCATAAATATTCACAGTAATAATATTTGAGCTCTGGTTCAATATTTATTTAAATATGTTAGATTTAGATAATCACCGAGAATTAAACAGTATTTTTTAAAATTTCTTTATTGATTAAGGTATTACATATTTGTCCTCATCCCCCCATTATTTGCATATACTTTCTGTTTTCAAATATTACATACTGTAGTAAGGCATTAGTTTCAATTATACTTAATCATATAAGGAAGAAATTTAAAGTGACCCAACACAGATACTACTTTGAAAAACGTAATAATCTGATTTATGGAAAAAGGAGCTAAATCATTTTAATAGGGGTGTAATTTACCAATTTAGAGAATATTCTATTTTACTTAGTTTCTGTTTGGTATAAAATTTGTCATATAAAGCCAAATGCTGTATCTTCAAAAAAAATATCCATTTGGTCATTTTGGCTGACATCTATTTGTGATCAAAGCAATGTACCAAAATCAGTAATGGTAAAAAGTGATTGTAAGTCAGAATAATTTTCAATCTAATAATTCATTACATGAAAAGTGGCACTCTAAATATGGTAGCAGGAGAGTTTTTAACTGCAATACTGAAATTATACAAGATCTATACATAGTCAATTCTTGTCATGTCCCCATTAGAGCAAATTAAATATAAAAGCAAAATAAAATTAAAGAAAAAATATTATCGTCTATATATTTTTAAATCTGTTCAACTGAGTAGTACTATTTTTAAAAGCCTGTTAATATAATGATACTTTTTAGCCTGGACACTAGAGGGAATCTTAGAAACAAATACCCAACAATTAAAGTTACATAAATCAAGTCACCTTAAAAACAATGAACATTAGGTTTTTACTCGTTTTAACCACCTCTGTTGATATTCATATAAACACATTTGTTATCTTGAAAATAACTTAAAATTTAAATATGATTTCTCCTTTATTGTATTAATAAAATCTTCCAAAATTAGTATTTCAAAATAACAGCAAAATTAAATCAGGGCATTTTCTTCAAGTTTCATTTATCTAATTTTCACAACAAATCTAAAATTCAGAGAAGTATTACCAATATTTTTGAACTGAATATAGAGTGGTAATGAGAGGCCTATTCACATTTAAACAAATATTAAGATAAAACCAGCATTACTGAATATTAGTGAATAAACAAGCTCCCCAAGAAAGCCCCCAAGCTGCACTCATTGAGTGCTTCCCACTTTCTGAAATCATTTCTGATACAACATATGCTTTTGTTTCATCCAAAGTAGTGAGAAAAAGTAATAGACAATTAATCAGCAATACAATCAAGGCTTAATATATATATATAAACCTTCATGCTAATCTCCTTAAATAAAAAGCAAAAAACTTCCAATGATATAGTAAAGAGTAAATTTATAGCTCACCAACCCTTGACTAATTTATGAAAGTAAACCCTTAAAATGGAATACTTAAAGAGGATCTAATCCACCTCACTTAACCTTTATAAATGCTCTCTGATCACAATCCCATACATAATCTACTCCATTTCAACTTTTATACTGAAGAAGAATGTCAATGGTACTAAACTGGTGAAGCAGATGAAATAAAACACCACAAGATGGATATAAAAAAGAACACATTCTAAGTTGAAAACAACACACAAGTATTTAGGATACAACGAAAACTGAATCTGTTAACATTACGTTCTTTTAAGATTCTGACAAATATTTTAGGTTCACATTGCACTGAATTCTCCTTTCTAGGCAATCTTACTAAAATTAAATAATTTTAACGATTAGGGAAATGTTACAATTAATCAAAACAGAGCAGTAAATGTCTTTTTTTAATATGGAAACTAGTTTATTCTCATACACACATATATGACAAAAGTAGTATCCAGTAATTATTTTATTTAAACTCATTTATTTTAGGACTAAGAAAAACTAATTTGTAGCTATCATTATCAAGTTTTATAAAAATATTCTTATTTAAAATGTTAAATATTACAAATAACTTTTTTCTTTACATAAATGCTATCCATGTCCAATGAAAAGACATGAATTAAATTCATCACGTCCAACAATTATTTGACATTCGCACTACATAGTTAATGAAAATATAGTTTGCACAAATGAGAAACTTTAGAAAAGTATGATTCCACCTTGGTTTAAATAAAAATTTAAAGCATAAAATTTATTTTATTCTAAATAGTTCTACTTTAAAAATCACCTAGTAGTAAGATAACAGGAGAAAATAAAAAAATAAAACAAAATTAAATTTAATTAAAATAGAAAATTATACTTAGTCACTTATATCGGGCTCATGGCTACTGTAAAGTTTGACTTTTCAAATTGCATTGCAATGTTCAATTTTATCACACCTTCCAAATTAAGATACTGCTTTAGATAATGATAAGAAAAATATCAAGAGTTCATAGATCTCAATAAGAATTAATGTCAGTCATGCTTTTATTTCTTCTTCTGAATTTATATTAGTACTAGAACACACAATATCTTTTGGTATGGAATCTACTATTCAGATGTGTATTTCATACTTTTGGGAGCTACATTAATTATTTCTGACCTCAAATTCATATAATAAAGACTACCTACCTTTAGTTTAATCAGCACAATAAATGATACCCTATAATTTTATTTCACGTTCTCTGAGAACATGAAATAAAATTATAAACATACATCAAACAATATACATCAAAATCTAAAGCTTTGGCATAAAATTTATGGCATCTATTGAGTGATAGGTTTTCTGAGCAAGACCAATATAACATGGATTGATTTAGAAAGGAAATTGAAAAATCACATGCGATAAAATCCAATGGGGCAGCTAGTAAGTACCAGGAACCTCATTAGGCATGGACATGTAAAAATGAAAAAAATATGTGATTCTGGTTCTCTAAGATTCTACAGGACAGGAATCAAATATAAAAGAGGTTAATTCAAGTAATATGGTAAGCATGTAATGTTTAAGAACAGTATACTGGGAATACACAGGAAGCGCATTATACTCAGTCTAAAGGTTTAAAGAAAGATTCTTAGAAGACAGTGATTACAGAATCACAAAAGTATTAGCTAATTTATAAGACTAGGGGATAAGAATACTAGTATTCCAAATAAGAGCAACAGTCAAGACTCAAGGGACAGTAAGAAAATACATGGTGTTCATTTACGTAAGGACAAAGTAATTTCCAAGGAGTTTTTCGAGATAAGGCCAGGGATAGGAGGGAGTTAAGAGCCTTAGATAACACTAGAGGCCTGGTGCACTCAGGGGAGTCCTTCAGCCCAGCCTGCGCCCTCTCACAGTCCAGGAGTCCTCGGAGGATGTCTGACTGATGGCTTAGGCCCGCTCTCCCCACCGACAGTAGGACATCCTTAGCGCTGCCATGAAGGTGGGAGAGGCTCCTGCCACCGCAACTGTGCTCACCAGCTGTGAGCCTGGCTTTTAGCTGAGCTGTGATCCCCTGTGGGAGTGCACTGACCACCAGCGGGCAGCTCCTGCATTGAGCATCTGCCCCCTGGTGGTCAGTGCACATCATAGTGACCAGTTGTTCTGCAGTTTGGTCAATTTGCATATTAGCCTTTTATTATATAGGATGTTATGAAATTTGAGATTTAATTCCACAGTTAATAGGAAGTCAGTGGCTGAGTTTAAAAATAAGAGAATGATATTTAAGGATATCTTTCTGGTTGCACCATGAATGAAGACAGCAACAGGTAAACCATATAAGAGGTTATAATAGTCCCAGCAAGAAACGAAACGGGAGAAACCAAGATGGCGGCATAAGTAAACACCTATACTGCTGCCTCACACAACAATTTCAAAACTACAACTGAAGACAGAGCGGACATCATCCAGAACCACCGGAAAGCTGGCTGAGTAGAAATTCTGCAACTAGAAGGAAAGATGAAAGGACACTGAGACCCAGAGGAGCTGTGGAAGACAGAGGTGCAGAGACCTGCGCGCGGAAAGGGCGGGCGGCTGAATACGCGGCTGGCTTACTCGCGGTGCCGGAGAGGGCGGGCAGCAAGCATGCAGCTAGCTTTCTCATTCGGGAGGGAAACAAAACCTCCCGACTGCACTGAAATCCAGTTCCGGGTGAGACTTTGGGTACCCAGACTCATTCGGGGAGAAACTGGACTGTCTGGCAGCAGGCGAAACTCGAGGGCAGCCTTCTCTCAGAGGTGCGCGCAGCCATTGCCGTGGGAAACTGAGACACAGGGGCCTCGTAGGGCGGGGCTGACGGGAAACCAAGGCTGTCTGCTCCACCCAGAGACTCCGCCCCATCCAAGCTGAGCATAGAAACTCTCCCAGCTTAGACACAGCTGATCCTCAAAGCCAATTGGCCTGGAGGTCAACTCCCCCCAGTGATACTAACAACAATCTAGGCTTAACTAGAACAAGACTGCACACACAGCCCACAAAGGGGCCCACCAAGAGTGTCCACCTCAGGTAACTGGGGAGGCTGAGCCACTGGGCCCTATAGGACACCTAGCACACAAAGCCACTCCATCAACTCAGGGAAGCAGCCAAAATACAGAGACAAAGAGGCAGGTCACAAATGAAGGAAATGGAGGAAAGCAAACGACTGGATATAGAGTTCAAAACCACGGTTATAAGGTTTTTCAAGAATTTCCTAGAAAAGGCTGATAAATTTAACGAGATCCTCGAGGATATGAAAAAGGATCAACTAGAAATTAAGCATACACTGACTGAAATAAAAAATATTATACAGAGACCTAAAAGCAGACTAGAGGATCGCAAGAATCAAGTCAAAGAATTGGAATACAAAGAAGCAAAAAACACTCAACCGGAAAAGCAAAAAGAAAAAAGAATCCAAAAAGTTGAAGACAGTGTAAGAAGCCTCTGGGACAACTTCAAACGTACCAACATTAGAATTATGGGGGTGCCAGAAGAAGAGAGAGAGCAAGATACTGAAAACCTATTTGAAGAAATAGTCACTGAAAACTTCCCCCACCTGGTTAAAGAAATAGACTTACAAGTCCAGGAAGCGCACAGAACCCCAAACAAAAGGAATCCAAAGAGAACCACACAAAGACACATTATAATTAAAATGCCAAGAGCAAAAGACAAAGAGAGAATATTAAAAGCAGCAAGAGAAAAACAGTTAATTATCTACAAGGGAGCACCCATACGACTGTCAGCTGATTTCTCAACAGAAACTATGCAGGCCAGACGAGAGTGGCAAGAAATATTCAAAGTGATGAATAGCAAGAAACTACAACCAAGATTACTCTACCCAGCAAAGCTATCATTTAGAATGAAGGTCAGATAAAGAACTTCACAGATAAGAAAAAGCTAAAGGAGTTCATCACCACCAAACCAGAATTATATGAAATGCTGAAAGGTATTCTTTAAGAAGAGGAAGAAGAAGAAAAAGATAAAGATAAAATTTATTAACAACAAATACATATCTATCAACAAGTGAATCTAAAAACCAAGGGAATAAAAAATCTGATGAACAGTATTAACTGGTGAATATAGTAGAAAGGGAGTGGACTGACAATTCTTGGGGGAAAGGGGTGTGGGGGCTGCGGGAAGAGACTGGACAAAAAGCGTACACCTATGGATGAGGACAGTGGAGGGGAGGGGAGGTAAGGGCAGAGGGTGGGGTAGGAACCTGGTGGAGGGGAGCTATGGGGGGGAAAAAAGAGGAACAATTGTAATAATCTGAACAATAAAGATTTATTAAATTAAAAAAAAAGAGATTAAGTTTAAAAAAAACAACAACGAAATGGGACTGAACTAATGATGTGGTAAAAGTTAGAATGTAACATCATCGGAATTTGTGGTTGTCTCCAAATGGGGGTAAAAAGAAGGAAGCAGGAGTCACCTGAAGACTCCCAGTTTCTAACTTGGGTGAAAAGAGATGTTGATGCCAATGAATTAGAATTGTTAGCAATTGCCCTTTTCCACCTTCTGGGCCATTCAACCTTATTATAAACTCTATATGGCTTCTTTGATTTTTTTTCTTCCTAGACCCTATGACAAATGTAGTCTATAGCCATCAAAACTGCCTCAATTATAATTAAAACCCATTAAACTAAAAATTTCAATATACTAATTATGGAAACATACTATAGGGTTCTTTTTTTTTTTTTTTTTTAAGAAAAGATCCTTTTTTTTTACTTCGAATTCTTCCAAAAAAAAATTTTATTTTTTTACCTCTTATTCCCCTTCACATTTTTCATCCATCCCTTCACCCTCCTCCCCTGAGGTTTCTTTTAATATTTCAAATTAAAAGGCCACAACTAGGTAGTCCTAAAGTGGTTGCTCCTTTGTTACCTTTGAAAGACATCTACTTTCTGCCAAAATTAATATGCTGAACTTACCAGATTACATTATAATGCATTTTTTAATTTTCACACAGCCAGGAGTCTTTTCTTCTTTGCTGATTTTTTTCAATCTGTATTGTCGGATCTCTCTCACCAATGTATAAAAAGCATCCTCCACTCTCTGCATTGTAAAACACAACTTCTTTAAAGTCTGTTTCATTGGTAATAGTAATTTATTGGGACAGCCATGTGTAATAAGTTTGAAATTATGAGCTTTACTTAAAAATTTCTTTTTAAAACAGACATCAGATTGCTTGAATAAAACTGGGGATGCAGTTTTAAAATATGGCTTGAATCCTGGTTTGTTCTTTAAAATCAGTTTTGTTTTGTAATGTAATTATTATTTTTATTTTTTTAGAAAATTCAAATTAGCAATTAGGGGAGATTCTGAAAAACTTAAGTACAGGTATTAGTGCAATCATTTTAGTTTGCTAGTCACAGAATTAATCAAAACCTAAAGTTAGATTTAAATTATTTCTTTGACTTAGGGAAAACAAATGCTTTATATAGCACTGACCACCACCCCTCCTACTCCAACCCCACATGGGGAGGAGAAAAGTGGTACAAAAAGGATTTTAACCTTCGTTTTTTTAAAAAAAGAAAATAAAAAAACCACCCCCCACACACCTCAAAATAAAGTCAGGTCAAGAGATTGGAATCTTGAGTTCTATCTTCAATTACAACACTGTCCAGTGAATTTCTAGGATGGACAAGTGAAACTGAAACTGGGACTTTTGTGGATGGATAACTACATTATTTAAGTTCTAAACATTGTGAACTGTTCAATATACACAAAAAACAGCAGCAGTGCATTCTGTATCTTTATAAGTCTTAAAAATAATTTTTAGAACATTATCCAGTTATACTGACCTTATACTTTCTAGCAGTCTAATTCCAATATTCTAAATAAGCAAAAGGGACTTCTGCTTAAGGCTACGGGAAGAAAATTATGGCGACAAACACAATTATATATGGAGATCAACATTATATTTTCCAGTCCAGAAAATTAGGCAATAGCCAAGTGGGACAAAGTGTTTAGTTAACTGTACTGCTGCTTTGTCTTGAAAAATATACCATCAAAGTAGAAGCTTACATCTAAAAGAGAAACTCACACAAATATTCATCTACATGTAGTGCAAATTAACTTAAAAGATGTAATACTTGTGTGTATTCTTCTCAAAGAATGAAGTATTTAAGAAAGCTTGTCTACTTTATTGCACATTTAACTTCTAACTTACTGTTGTTGTTTTTTATTTTAACTTTTAAGAATGAATTACTATGGAGACTGGAATATTTTATCTCTCTAAAATTGGTAATATTAGTCTTTCTATGAACCAAATGTGACCAAATGGACTTAACACCTAAAAAGCTAATACATGTCAAATGTAGGATTTGTAGTTTTAAATTAAATCAGGCACACAGAATCAGCCATTTTAGTATTAACTGAAGTAAATTGACAGATAAGGCTTAATTTCTTTATGCCAAAGTCATTGCATATCCATTGCTTGTATAAAGGAAGAGAAGGTACTTCAATTCATTAATTTTTATCTCAAAAATATATCAACTGCTTTGGTAGAGTTTGGTAACTTACCATTAAAGTAAAACTTTAACTTAAAATTCATGAAATTAAGTTTCAATTAAGTGGGCATTTAAATAATATTTTGATTATATATTAAAATGTACACCTCAAAAGTTACTTATATTTCTATTCAGCTATCTCATATAAAAATCACTATAGCCCTAGAAAATGTGCACCTTATTTTTAATGGAATCAATTTAATCAACTACTAGCTAACTACACAATAAAAATTTCCAATAATTTTCTAAAATCATCAAATATGTTGTACTTTAAATTACATTACCACTTATACCTGTATATAAAATTTTTAATATTTTATATTTACCATTAATTCTCAAGGAAAGGATTTACTTTTACTCCTAAGTCCTTGAAAAAGTTATATATTAGAAATTATCACTGCTAAATAAAATAAATATTTTAAGGCATTAAAATGACTTTTGTAGAGCATGTAAAATGTAAAGCATGAGCTAGCATTTAACATATTTTCACAAATAATACTTCTTAAATTTGAAAATGCAAGAAATTAAAAAATATATATATATATAAAACAAACCAGGTAAAAGCTCATATTTGTTAAGAATGTAAAGATTTACTACTCCGGTTTTTAAAAAGTTACAAGGTCAATGTAGAAGTACTCAAACATTCTATGAGAGGAGAAAAACAGGGTTTTGGTCCTCTACTAATTTAGCAGAAGAAAAGTTTGATTGTAACTTATTTCTAAAATCAGTTTGAAAGAGTCTACTTTATAATAGTGTGCACACCCCCATCACCAATACCAGAATATATAATTTTGTTTCCAGCAATGCAGAGAGAGAATTGGAAGCCAATGATTAAAAAGAAGAGATTATTACCCACCACCAAAATATTCAATATTATCACCTCAGTTGCTAAAATGATTAACACAGAAAAACAGTTATTCCAAAATGACTTTTTCATTAAATTCGACTAATAGAAAATTTAAATTAGATTTTAAGGAATCAATTATATACCATATTTTCTCAGATTTAAATACTTCTTATTTCTTGGTAATATGCTTTAAGGTTATACTGACATCAAGAGATTATTATGTATCCTTGTGTGCACCGTAAACTACTGGCACTAGCACAGAACAATGGTTTCACATTCCAAAATTTGCAGGTAATTTTTAAAGAAATTATAGCTGAAACATTCAATACCCAACTGTGGATAGATGCTAAGCATTAACTGGCACTTAATAATTTATTCCTGAGAATATGGCTTATTACTGCATATACTCATTTTCAAATGTCACTTTACTAAACATTAAGAACGGAAAGTATTTATGAAGGAACAAATGTGTACAAGTTTATACAAGTAAATATTTGTGAAAAATCAAGATATTTGACAATATTTTCAGCTCAACTACTATCTTAAAACATACTTGTGAGACTAAGGTAATAGAGTACTCCATACTAGATAAAGAACTGTTAACAGCATCATTCCATATCCTAGTGTCTATAATGCTTTCAACTAAGAGATTTCATTTTAACCGAGTATTTGTTCCTACTGAATTGCTTATTACCTGCAAAAATTCTTGCAAACTCAAGGAAATAACATTCTATTAGACAGTCACATGCAAGAATATTAGCCTTCTTGGGGGAGAGGAATGGGAGGAACAAGGTGAATTCTAAAAAGGAACTGTGCGTTGCCAAATTTCTCAAAAAACTTTGCAAACTACAGCCTTGAAAACTTAAATGCAGCAATACCACTAATCGGGAAGCTAAGTATGGCATACTGGAGGTGCTCAGTAACTGTTCTATTTTTAACTCATAAAAAGCTAAAGTTCAAAATATTGACCTCATGTACACAAATTCAACTACTTATAAACAAAAATATGTTACATAAGGTTTTTTGTTTGGTTTGTTTTGTTAAAATGATATGATCAAAAACTTTCTTTAATGGAGGTCTTAAAACAACTAATTTTCAGTATCCAGAAATTACCAATAAAAACCAGGATCACTCAACATTTTTAAGTTCATAAAACTAACTTTCACATTATGCTCAAATTGAGACCCCCAGAAAGCAAAAAAGCTGAATCAGGAGTAGCAAATATCTGAGACTTCTGCTTCTGTCATCCATTTTACTGAACCTCCCACTTTTGATTGTAGCATACTGGAAAACACACAGCTGACTACCATGGTGTCAATGTTTTGGTTTCAATAGCCTTTGCCCACACTGCCATGCACTGCCCACAGAAGCCAGGAAAATCTGGCAGCTGCTAACTGCCCTGATAATGTAAACTAGGTAGTAGTCTTTACACAGTAGGGGCATGGGGACCACACACAATGCATACTGGCAGAAAATAAACATTACTTTAGCCTTTCAGACATGGATTAAAATGATTGTAAAGAAATATAATTCACTATATCCTCGCCATGTAGTGGGCTTTTTAAAGCTGATGAAATATATATTCTGCAACCCTTATCTTAAAAAAGTATTAGGAAAAATGTCCCTGTTTTCCCCCCTCCTACTTCCCTTTCACAGAATGCGTAAGTTTTACTTTAGATTTTTACAGGCTAACATTAGTAATTTTAAGTTGAAAAGTCTGCCCTGACTTCTAATGTATAACCAAACAATACAGTTCCCCAGAGAATTTGGGCATCAGTACACTACAACCAGAAGGCCAAATGTAGCCACATTCTTTTTTTGTACTGCCCAAAAGCTAAGAATGATTTTTGCATTTTTAAAGGTTACATAAGAAAAAAAAAAATGCAACAGATACCACCTGTGGCTCACAATGCTTATTATCTGGCCCTTACCAGAGAAACTGTGCCAGCCCCTGACTTATGAGAAGCTCTAAATGAATGTCCTATTCCTATTACCTTAAATTTAATTCTTTTTGGTGTTTGTGTTTTAGGTTCATGCTCAAGACCAAAATTTAGGGCATAAAATAAGTAGTTGTCGATAAAATACAACAACAATATGCATATTTATTTTGTTCAAATAATAGCAAATAAGTAATAAATAAAATACTCTGCAGAAAATAGGGCTTAAAATTTTCACAAAAAAATGGATATAAAATTTTAAAATTTATATTTTAAATTTATAATTTCCAGAATTAGTACTTGAATAGAGCTTTATAAAGTCTTGCAAAAAGCATGCAAATATCAAATTAATTTCAACAGAAGAAGATGAATAAACTTCTGAAAGGCAAATCAACAAGTCTATGTAATAAAACAAAGATCAGAAACTAAATATCTACATTATAGCTTAGCAACATGAATTACATAAAGATATCAGTAAAACAGTATATAAATATAAGGTGAGCACTAAAAGGTTAAGAAATAAAGAATTCCTTTACATAACTCTGTATTTTCATTAGATGAACCACATAAATGTCTACGAAGCAAATTTAAATTAATCCACTTCCATATCAAAAATACTACACACAACTTCCTTACCTTCCCCCCCCCCCCAAAAAAAATAGCATAAAGCCTAAAAATCTATTTTAAAAGGAAACCAGGTAGTTTTCTAATTATGAATGCTGTGGTTTATTAAAGCATTAAAATCAAACTCTAAGAATGAACTGATACTTCTGCAATAGTAACCATAGAACAAAGAAAGAAGACAGCTATTTTAGGTTCATCAAATAAGAAGTGGGAGGCAGCATTGTGGGAATAACAAGACTTCCTTTTATTGTCCTCTACTGCCTTTCTACTACAACTATAGTCCAGGTTCCAAAGATTGCATCACCTGAGAGCCAGTTGGATACTCAGAATCACAGGTCCCAACCTAGACCCACTGAATTAGAATCTAGATCTGAATAAGCAGCCCAGTTAATTCCTATGCATATTAAAGCATGAGAAGCAATGCTCTATTTGCAATTCTTTACATTAGGCAGTCTCTTAAGTTTTTTTCTTTATAAAATTTAAACTAAAATGTTAACTAGTTTAAAAAGTATCTTTAAAAGTTACAACTAGTGCAAACCACTACAGGGGAACTCAATGTTTGTTAATTAATAAATTGTTAATGGTAGTAGGTTTGTAAACATTTTCAATAAAATTCCTTTAATTTTATATTTGTAAATTTTTCATAAGAAAATGGTGGGGGATAAGTTATGAATATTATAATCATGTTTTTTGAATACCTCCCCTCTAACTAAAAACAAGGAGTCTGGTCAGAGACAACCAATAAAAAGAAGACAAAACCCAAACCTCTTCCCAGCCTATGGACCTGGGAATCAATGTGAATAAGATCTTAATTCCTCTAAAGTAAAGTGTAGTGCTGTATATCAAGTCTTTCTTTAACCTATAAATCAAAGACTTAAAATAGGATTTTTTTCTATAAACTCTTTATTTCATACAGGTAGGTTATATAATAAACTGAAATTATTTTATTTTACCTAAAGAAAAGTTACTTTTAAAATTTAGGCAATTTTTGGCCCTAGCCAGTGTTGGTCAGTGGTTAGAGCATCAGCCTAAGCACCAGAGGGTCATGGGTTCGATTCCTGGTCAAGGGCACATACCTGGGTTGCAGGTTTGATTCTGGCCCCGGTCAGGGTGTGTGCAGGAAGCAACCAATCGATGTCTCATTCTCACATCGATGTTTCTCTTTCTCTCTCTCTCTCTCCCTCTCCCTCTCCCTCACCCTCTCCCACTCTCTCCCCCCACTTCTCCCTCTGCCTCTCCCTCTCCCCCTTCCTCCCTCCCACTCTTTCTAAAAATTGATGGGAAATATATCCCAGGGTGAGGATTAACAAAAAAATTAATAAACTAATAAATAAATAAATAGTTAATTTAAAAAATAAATTCAAGATCAAACTGGCATTAATTTTTGTCAGAACAACCCAGTAAATAAATAACTGAGAATTTCTATTTATTTTCTAAATAGTCTCTTGCTTTAATGAAAACTTTCTCCTAAAATATATCCTTAATAAAACTCTACCAAAGTAAAATACTTCAAATACAACAAAATTTAATCTAGAAACATATGACATAAGACTCTTAAAAGCACTTCTAAAACAGGGAACTCAATATTTGTTCCCCTGTTCTTTCACTTTATAAATATCACAGCAAAAATAATAATAATAAATAAAAAATCCCCACATTTCTTGAATGTAAGATGTGCTGAGTTGAAGAGAATGTTCCATGTGGAAAGGAGAAACCAAAGCCAAAAGTAATAGCATGGAGACTGGATTAAGAAGCACTGCCCTCTCATATCCTTAAGGGAGCATTTTTTAAATAATTAGTTTTACTTCCTATTTTAGTATAGCAGTAGAAAAAACTGATAAAGTACACTGAATAATAAAACAGTTATGCTCTCAAGTTTGTACATTTATTTATGTTTAGCCTTCCTGCCTCCAAAATGACATTATTAGGAGATGGTTAATTAAAATCACTTGATATAGATAAGAGAATAAATTTGCATTTATTTCAATTTTACCTACCTGTCTTGTCTTTGCTGATGTTTCAATAAAAGGAATTCCGTAACTTCTTGCTAAGTCCTGAGCCTGTTTTGTGTCTACTGTTCTAGAAGGTAAATCACATTTATTTCCTACTAGGACCATAGGTACATCTTCAGAGTCTTTAACTCTTTTTATTTGTTCTCTGGGGAGGAAAAAAAAGTTGCATGAGAGGTATTAGAAATATAAAAATTGTACACACCTTTTCTTATAAAATATGGCCTAATGAAGACTTTTAATTTAATTCCTGGTTCCCACCTCACCAAATTTTCCTTGTTTCTCCTTTTCAGTATTGTTTTCATCCATCTTAAAGAACAAACTTCTATGTCTCTTAAAAGATCAAATACCTAGAAATATACTAAAACTACAATCTAATAGGTTCATATATGCAGTCAGGTCACATGATAAAACAGAAAATACTGAAAATCCTAGACCAAAAAAAAGGTATGCCTAATTTTTAAAATTATAATCTTAGAAACACAACCGAAGGACTTGTACGCATGCATATAAGCATAACCAATGGATACAAGACACGGGGGGGGGGGGGGGGGTAGGTAAAGGCATGTACTGGGGGGTAGGGGAGGCCAGGAGGAGGTCAATGGGGGAAAAAAAAAGGAGACATATGTACTACTATTTGTAATACTTCAAACAATTAAAAATAATAATAAAATAAATAAAATTATAAAAAAATAAATGTGTGTATAGAATTAAAAATGTTTTTATAAAAACATGAATTATAATGTTAATTTTCACATTTTTCTCAAAAAAGAGGCAAGTGGAGTTTTATTTCTATGTGTACTACCCTGTTTATTCTGTAAAAGTCCTTCTTTTTCAATAAGATGTGCATAAACTCTAAAATTTGCGGTAAAATTAAATTCCTTCAAAATTTAAGTGAATTTCAAAGATGCAGCATGAAATAAAAAGTCAATTTTTCTACAAAAATATTACCAACCACCCAAATTTCTTTTTCTGTATTACTAGACTAGAGAGAAAGCGTGCTGTAAAAAATGTTAAACCTCTTAACTAGGCTAACTCACTGTTAAAACATAGCCAATGAATGGGGTATTTGCTGAATACGTAGTTTTATGAAAACTGTAAACCCTCAAAGAAACAATATAAACTATACTTAATAGTGATTATCTTAAAAAAAAAAAGTCAGTTTTAGGCTGATTTATCAGTTTCTTTAAAAACTGTAATTGTTCTAATACCTGTCTTTTACAACTTCAAAGTTGTGCATGTTTTTTTCCCCTCTTAAATAGCTAATATCCGATTCCAAGAAATTCTACACTAAATATACTTGATTATTTTTTAAGGCGACTTAATTGGCACTGCCTCAATTTCATTTTCCTATTTTTGTTGATGGTTTTCACTTTTATGATAGCTTTAGCTTACAGCCTTGTTTCTCTAGTGTAGAGGGGTTAAAAGCACAGTTTTTGGAGTCAAACAGGCCTAGGCTTCAATCCCAGCACCACTATCTATGCAAGCTGGAACAAGTTACTCAACTTCTTTAATTCTCAAGAACTTCATCTGTAAAACAGGGATATTACCTACCTCATAATTATTCTAAAATTTAAATTAGATAATTTATGTATGGTGATTAGCAAAGATTCAATAAATGAAAGATATAATTAGTCCTCAATGTCAATTTACTATGTTCAATTTAAACCCACCTATAATGGTGAATATCTTCAAATGATTTAGTATTATTTATGGCAAATACACAAAGAAAGCCCTCCCCAGTCCTCATGTACTGGTCCCTCATTGCACTGTACTCCTCTTGACCTGCTGTGTCGAGAATATCCAAGAGACAGGTTTCTCCATCAATTACTACTTGTTTCCTGTAGGAATCCTGAGGAGGGAGAAACACAGTCTAGATTATTACGGTACTTTTACTTTTAAAAAAGTGTTAGACACAACTCAAGAAAAAGAACCTAAGTCACAACTGGGCAAATGACTTGAATAGACATCTCTCCAAAAAGACAAATGACCAATATGCATAGAGAAATATATTCAACATCATCAGGGAAATGCAAATCAAAATCACAATGAGTTACAGCTTCACAGCCATTAGAATGCCTATTATTTTAAAAAAAATGAAAATAATAAGTGTTAGCAAGGATGTGAAGAAACTAGATCCCTGGCCACTGCTGGTGGGAAAGTAAAATGGTGCAGCCACTGTGGAAAACCATTCAGTAGTTCCTCAAAAAGTAAAACATAGAATACCATATGATCCAGTAATTCCAATCCTTGATATATAACCAAAAGCATTGAAAGCAGGGAATCAAACAGATATTTGTATCTATTTGATTTGTATCACAGCAACATTATTTACAATAGCCAAGATCTAGAAACAACTCAAGTGTTTATTAACAGACCAGAGGCCTGGTGCACAAATTCGTGTACGAGTGGGGTCCCTCGGGGTGGCCTGCGGGGATCCAGCCAAAACCAGCAGTCCAATGCTGCCTGCAGCTCCTACCTGCCTCTCCCGCTTATCCCGGCCCCACTGCACCTGTCACAAGCTCATGCCCAATCAGTCCCGATCGGTAGAGGCTTGCATGCCGCCACCGCAACAGCAGCGCTCACCAGCCGTGAGCCCTGCATCTGGCACCCTCCTGAAGGAAGTGGCCTGCGGGATTGAGCTGAAACCAGCTCTCCGACATCCCCTGAGGAGTCCTGGATTGCGAGAGGGTGCAGGCCAGGCCAAGGGACCCCACCAATGCACTATCGGGCCGGAGAGGGACTGCGGGAGGGCTCCAGGGCATGTCCGGCCCTGTCTCGCCCAGTCTCAATCAGCCAGATCTCAGTAGCAAGCTAACCTACCAGTTGGAACATCTATCCCCTGGTGGTCAGTGCACATCATAGCGACTAGTCAACCGGTCGACTGTCTGCCCCCTGGTGGTCAGTGCATTTCATAGAAAGTGGTTGAGCAGCCTTAGCATATCATTAGCATATTACGCTTTGACTGGTTGAACAATCGACCAGTCACCGGATGACCGGACACTCAGCATATTAGGCTTCTATTATATAGGATGAGTAGATAAGCAAAATGTGATATATAAATATAATAAAATATTACTCAGTCATAAAAATGAAAATTCTGATACATGGTACAACATGGATGAACCTTGAAAACAGTAAGCTAAGTGAAATACGCTAGACACAAAAAGACAAATAACTATTATTTCACTTACATGAGGTACCTAAAATAAGTCAAGTCACAGAGACAAAAAGTAGAATAGAGGTCACCTGAGACTGGGGCGGGAGGGGTTAGAGAGTTATTGTCCAGTGGATGCAGAGTTTTAGTTTGAGATAATGAAAACAGAGCTAATGGCTGCCCAACACTGTTAATTTACTTAATGTCACTGGATTGTACACTTAAAAATGGCTGCAATAGTAAATCTTATGTTATATATATTACCACAATTTTTAAGAGGCTGTTAATAGAGATTCAACAATGGAAGTGCACATATTAGTAATAAAAAGACCCAAACCCTTATAAAAAATAGTTATTACAAAAATGGGATAGCTCTACCAACTCTGTTAATTCAGGATGATTTAGATGGCAAGAAAAAGAATTCAATCAGCTTACAAATAAATGTCATGAATCTATTTTACTTATAGTCAAAAAAATACAAAGAGAATGGTCAATACTGAGGATTTAATGCCCTTATCCACTTCTGAAATCCTGGGAACAATATCTCACAGCTAGGTGGATATTAAATAACTCTATAAAGAATACGACTTCTATCTGCAAATCCTGTGGGGGAGAATAGATGGATATCTTAAAAAACCTATGCAACGCTAAGACTGAGTAAGGAAAGGGGGTGGGTAACATCAACAGAATCTTAAAATGAAAATCTGATTTTCTTTGACTTTTGATTTATATTCATGCCTAAAGGATTTCACACACTCTCTGCCAAAACAAGCCTCAAAAAAATAAGGAAAATGGAATGGTGCAATGTGAAGTCCTGGAATAAGAGGCAGGCTGATGATGGTATAAAGTATACACCAAAGGCACTGTTTTTTATTGTTCTACATGAGGGGCTTAGCACTAAAGTGTCTTTATTTGATGAATTACTTTATAGACCATTCCATCATTAAAAAAGATAATGGTCATTAAAGGTCATGTTTTTGATAAAATATTTTTTAAATGTTCACAGTAGAATACAGATATATATCTCAGGGATGGGAAAAAGTAGGTTTATAGTTGTCAGTATGCAAGTTTATTCCTGCATTATTTATTTATTTTTGTATTATTTTCCATAGGAACTGTAAACCTACTTTTGCCCACCCTGCATATGTAGCATGGTCCCAATAAAATATATGTACATATCAGTATAGCTGTACCAGTACATATATTTAAAAACCTATGGTATTACATAAAAATGTTCATAAAGGCTGTTCTCTATTTTTTATACTAGATGCTATTAAATGTATTCCTTTTTTTGGCTTTTACTTTTTAAAAGTGTGAAAGACGACCATGTTAGACTGTGATCTAATGCTTATCTTTTAAAGTAAACTGCATCTTCCATACTGTCTGTAATAAAATTATTCCACTGTCAGAAAAGAAGGACGAATATTTATCTTCTAAGCAAGGAACTCTGCAAGCAGCTCTTTACTAAAAACACAAACACTTGGTTGACATTTTATTATTTTCGCCTACTCCCTTAATTAACTCCTTGAAAGTACTCCCATAATATGTTAAAAAAAACCAACAGTGTATTTGAAGTATAATAAAGAGCAGGAACTGAGAGCAAAGTACAGTGTCTTAGAATCAACTCAATTCATTACCCAGGTATGACTAGAGATCAAAAAGACTTTTCCTTACCTGTTGCTGTCCCCTCATGTTCTTCACTTACCAGTACTAACCTAAGTTAACCTTATAGCTGATAGTTTCCTTAGTCTTTAAATATAAAATGTTTTACCAACAAAATTAAAAGACTATAGTTTCTGGAGCCACACAAGTCTAGACCTAAGGTGTGGCTGGGAGATTATTTACCATCTGCCCACATATATAATGCCTCCAAAATGTAGCTCAATAAAGTCCCATTTATAAAATTTTCAAATACTCTGTTTTAAAAGTATTTAATGTGTAATATTTGTAGTTTCTTTATGTATTTCATAACACATTTCCATGATGAATATTCCATCGAAAAGACTAAGAAACTGGGAAAGTAGTCCCTCCCTGTTCACCCATCTATCTCATTCCTATTACCTTTTCCCTTCTAAAACCTAAAAATATTAACAGCTAAGATCTGTGTCATATTAGGTTATTGAAAAAAGTAATCTACAACCTACATGAAAACAATGAGTAGAATCTGATTAAAAAGAATAGATGTAGGTTAAAACTTCATTATTTCCAAAGTTAATTTGGAGCTATATAAAAAGGCAGTGCCATTTGGTAAAAACTTAAGAAGAAAGATGTTAAAAGGCAAAACATGATCTGAAAAAAAGAGCTGACAGGTTTGATAACAAAGCAGAAAACAAGCACAACAAAAATAGTATATAAATACTAAAGCTTTTGTTCCAACTTCAGGTTAGACATTAGGAAGAAGTATATGGAAGTAGAAAAAAATTAATCATCCGTGTAAGGTCTTTCCCAAGACTAGAGTCTAAATAAGAGTTCAGCAAACTATTGCTCACAGGCTAAATCCTGCCCACCTGTTTTTGTCTGGCCCATGAACTAAGAATAGTTTTTACGTTTTTAAATGGTTATTTAAAGATAAAACAAAGATTATGTGACAGACCCATATGGCCCTTTATAGAAAAGTTTGCCAATCCTGCTCCATGCTAATAAAATACCTTTTCACAAGTCTGAAGTATTCTCAACACATATTACTTATTCCTTTTATACTTAAAATATAAACCATCATCCTGAGAAAGTACAGGTTATTCAAGTCCAACCAATTTTAAAAACCACAGATTCTAAAAAGAAACTAGTTAGGAACAGAGCAAGAAAAGAATCAAAACCTAACATTCTTAATTAGTATTATGTCTAGCCTTTCAAATAGAAATAATTTTTAGATCAGGTACACAGATTACTAATATCCTTTGGAACTAGGATAAAATAAAGACACTTTAACTCAACATAATAAAATATTAAATGCAAGTAAGTTATTCCATATATTTTCTCTCGCTCTCAGTTACAGTACTATTGTTATGCTTACTTAAGTACTAAAAGCAAAAGCTTTTCTAAATGAAATATACTATGCTGGCAGAAGCTAAACATAGAACTCAAACATTTATAGTGATACAATAAACAGGCACAATCCTTTTGGAAAGCAATTCCAGTAGTTATCAAGAACCACACAAATGTTCATAGCCTTTGACACAGTAATGCCACTTTTGGTAAATGATGCTAAGGAAATATGGTTTATTTCCTTTGAAATGATAGTTACAATAGAGATATACTTAACATGGCAGGCATCCTAAAATATTTTACAAAGAAAAATTACATAGGTATTTAATACCAACCTACAATCTTATCCCATTGATCTATGTTCAAAATACACTCCAAATCCAAGCACCCACCAGCACCAGCACCCTAGTCCACAATTCTATTTTGTCTTATGCAATCTCCTGCAACTGCTTCCTAGCAGGGATCCCTGTGGTTACTCTTAAATGATACATTCTCCACATAGCAGCTAGTAATTATTTTTTAAATGTCACTTGCTTTAAATGTCACTCGCTTGCTTAAAGTCCTCGAATAGTATCCCTTCATTCTACAAAATAAAATCCAAAGGACTTAGCACTCTCTTTACTTAGCACCTCTATATTTCCTTCATATCATGTATTATGATCTATAACTATATACTTATTTGTGTAATTGTTTAAGTCTGTATCCCCTACTAAGTTTTAAACTCCATGACGGTTGAGCTCACATCTGTTTTGCTTACCATTATATACTCTGTGTGTAAGTTCTGAACATAGCAGATAATCAGAACTGTCTGTTAATAAATTAATCCATTCAATGTAAATAAGTGCAGACACTATAAAACTGTCTTATCAAAATTCAAGTTTAATAGTTTAAATTATATTTAAAAATTAAGTTATAAAATTTTAAATTGTAATATATTGAGTATTTTAGTGAATGCAGTCAACCAAGTTTTAGATAATATAAAACCTTTAATGTAAAAATATAAACCAAACAATACATAGATTTAAAAACACTGGGAGGGAAGACAATGAGATTGCACAGAACACAGGGTCCTTCAATTGTATTAAGTTTTACATCTTGAAAAAGAATCTAAACCAAAAGTGGCAGAATGCTACATTATGAAAAATCTGGTTGGTGCATACATGTTCATTACATTACTTTTTCATACAGCATTAAGAGTGTACCCGTTTAATCACCACTCACAACATGGATTTTATATTTTTATTTAAACTCCTGTCAGGCTAAAAATTCTTACTGTTTTAATATTCATTTCTTTGAGGACTAATAATATTATATAGTTTTATTTTAATATTAATTCCCATCTTCTATGTCCTTTGCCCACTTAAAATTTTCATTATTTTTGCTCTGACTTGTACCAGTTTATTAACATGCCTTCAAGTGTTGTTTTATGTATAGAAACTTATCTGTAGCTCCATTAAAGGAATTTGAAAGTTAAGACTAAATGCTTCAAACAGAGATTAAATTCATTGTCCAGGACATTGTTTTGCCATTTTTCTATTATAATTAATAACCAGTTACTCAGTATGTTCTCTTTTAACATGCTCAACTTAGTTTTCTAATTCAGGCAGCAACCCTGACATGGGAAGACATACTATAGTAAACAAAAACACCTAAAAGAAGTTAATAACTTTTACTAAAGGTAACCCTATTATTATTAACAATAATTATAACATTTACTGAGCCCTTACTTGTATGTCAAAACTGTGATAACCATATTATAAGTATTATTCGATTTAATCTCCATCCTCATGCTGCTGATTGCATCTGATGCTCTTGTAAATATGAACAGAACTGTTGGAAATATCAGCTAAAGTATTATTTGGGGATTTACTATTGAAAGGTTTGTAATATTTTCTCAATGCGTCAAACATTGGAATGCTTTTCATATATTCTTAATACCTATAGGAAAAAATGAGAAACCTTTACTCTCTTAATGCTCAAGTGTAACTTCTAAAAGATTATTTGAATCCATCATAGAACATGTTCCACACTATTGATTATAAGCCACCAAAGGTTGTCATAGACAGCTAATTTCTCACAGTTAGAAACATGTACAATAGCCTGGTTAGAATTATAATAGGGAAGAAGCAAAGAATTTGAGATATATAAATACAGGTTTATTAATTCATCCCCAACAATCTACTTTCTCCCTCGCATCATAGACCAATTACTAAAAGTCTTTTAAGTGTCATATACTGTGTCAGACAGTACAAAGTCTCTGACCTCAAGGAGCTAGGCCTGGTGGAAAAGATATGAATGTAACAGATAACTAAAATACAATGCAATATCGCAATACTATATGCAGGGCAAAGTACAATGGTAACACACAGGAAGGGGAGATCATCTTTGCTTGTATGAATTAAGAAAGACGGGGATGGGAGGGCCACTCCAGGCAGGAAGGAACAAAGAGAATGCACAAAAACACGAAACAGTATGTTAAATACATGGTACAAGAAGCTCAATACAACTTTAGCTTGGAGGGATTACAGTACACAGACGAAGAGAAACTGGACAATCACGCAGAGGCCAACTTATGGAAGGTCTTGAATGCCATATTAAGGAGTTTTAAACTTTATCTTACACTAACCCAAAGAAATTAAAGGTTTTTAAGTAGGAAGGGAGGATCAGATCTACCAGGTTCACTGTCAGCATTAGTATTATGGCAAATTATAGAAAGGGGCCAGATTAGTGGCTGGGAGATGAGTTAGGAAACTATTACAAGAAATGATAGAATCTAAGCTAAGGCAGCAACAGTTATATAGATGAATATTAAAAAGTTTTGAGATGCCCAACTGGTGTGGCTCACTGGTTGAGCATGGGCCTATGAACTAGGAGGTCATGGTTCAATTCCTAGACATGCCCCAGGTTGTGGGCTCAATCCCCAGTGTGGGGCATGAAGAAGGCAGCCAATCAATTATTCTCTCTCATCATTGGTGTTTCTATCTCTCTCTCCCTCTCCCTTCTTCTTTGAAATCAATAATATGTATATAAATATATATATTAAATAAATAAAGTTTTGAGAAATATTTAATGGGTAAAATTGGCAGAACTTCACACTGCTGGTGGGAATATAAATGGTGCAGCCACTGTGGAAAATACTAGTAGTATGACATCTCACAAAGTTAAAAATAAAACTACCATATGACCCAGTAATTCCACTTCTAGGTATACCCAAGAAAACTGAAAATACATTCACACAAAAGCTTGTACATGAATGTTTACAGCAGTACTATTCAAAATAGACCAAAAGAGGAAACAATCCAAATGTACATCAGCTGATGGATAAACAAAATATGATATATCCACACAACCAATTATTATTCAGTCATAAAAGGAATGAAGTATGTGATGACAGCATAGATGAACCTTGAAAACATTATCCTACATTTAAAAAAGCCAGACAAAAGACCACATATTATATGATTCCAACTACATGAAATGTTCAGAATGGGTAAATCCACAGAGACAGAAAGTAGATTAGTGGTTGCCGGGGCTGGTAGAACAGATTGGGGTTATGGGGCTTCTTTCTGAAAGAAGAAATGTTATGGATGAAAATGTTATGAGGTGATGAAAATGTTATGGAATTAGATAGTAGTGATGGTTGCATTACTTTGTGAATAAACTAAAACCCATTCAACTGTATACTTTAAAAGGATGAATTTTTTGCTATGTGAATTATATCTCAAGTTTTTTAAATGGCAGAGCTAACTGATTAGGGATGGAAACAAAAGAAAGAGTAGAGGAAAAGAGGAGTTCAATTTGGAGCATGTTGAATTCCCTTATGTTTGTGGATTGTTCTGGTGGCTGTGAGCTGTAGGCAGCTTGATATATAGGTCTGATGCTCAGGACAGAAGTCTATAGAGGCTAGAGATATACTCCTGAATCTTCAATCTATGGGCAGCCACTGAACTCCACACTTGTGGTATAAGCATGGGCAAACTACTTATCTCTCAACTACTCTTAACCATTGTCCCTTCAGCTGTAAAAGTGGGTAAATAACACACATGACTCTGAATACAGATTAGAATTTCATACCATGAAAATCCCCTAATAAAATGAAAAGTACTATAAAACTTAACTATTATTTTATATATTATACATTGCACTTGTTGTTATAAGCCAAAAAGGTAGGGGGCAGACCACTGGCTACTAGGAGCTAACTATCTGTATACAGCAACCATAGTATCCTGATCTTATAAGATCACTGGACATTTACACTTGGAATATATTTTGCAAAACCAATCACTGTATTTCAAGCTTCAGGGAAGGAAAACTAAGTCTCTGAGAGTCAAGAAGGACTTCTGTTTTGACTAGGATGCAAGGTGCTAAAACAGCTTGTTCTCATGATATTTTTTATTGACATTTATTTAAAAGATCAAGAAAAAAAGACATCTTTACAATGACAAATACTTGAAATAATGAGAATGTTGAATGTTAGTTTAAGATTAGAGAGAATAGAATTTCTCTCCCATTTCACTGCCAAGAGATAAAACTGGTTCAAAAATCTCAATAAATTCAAGGAAAATTTGCACAACAGATTAAAAAAAGAAAGGTATTATAAGCACACATCTGTCACCAGTTGAAGTCATGTGGTATTCTCCCATAAACTGTTACTTGGTGGCAACGTCAGAATGTGAGGCCTACACAATTACATATCAAATCCTAATAATTACAGATGCCAACATATTTTTCATGTTTTGTATTATAGATCTACTAGAGGCCCGGTGCACGAAATTCGTGCACGGGGGAGGGGGTGTCCCTCAGCCCAGCCTGCACCCTCTCCAATCTGGGACCCCTTGAGGGGACATCCCTCTCACCATCCAGGACTGCTGGCTCCCAACTGCTCGCCTGCCTGCCTTCCTGATTGCACCTAACCACTTCTGCCTGCCAGCCTGATCACCCCCTAACCACTCCCCTGCCAGCCTGTTTGCCCCTAACTGCCCTCCCCTGCAGGCCTGGTCCCCCCCAACTGCTCTCCCCTGCAGGTCTGGGTCCCTACCAACTGCCTTTCCCTGCAGGCCTGGTTGCCCCCAACTTCCCTCCTCTGCCGGCTTGGTCACCCCTAACTGCCCTCCCCTGCAGGCTTGATCGCCCCCAACTGCCCTCCCTTGCAGGCCTGGTCCCTCCCAACTGCCCTCTCCTGCTGGCCTGATCCCTCCCAACTGCCCTCCCTTGCTGGCCATCTTGTGGTGGCCATCTTATGTCCACATGGGGGCAGCCATCTTGTGTGTTGGAGTGATGGTCAATCTGCATATTACTCTTTTATTAGATAGGATAGAGGCCTGGTGCATGGGTGGGGGCCAGCTGGTTTGCCCTGAAGGGTGTCCCAGATCACGGTGGGGGTTCCCTTGGGGCGTGGGGCGGCCTGGGCAAGGGGCCTGTGGTGGTTTGCAGGCTGGCCACGCACCCTGGCGACCCAAGCAGAGGCCCTGGTATCTGGGGTTTATTTATCTTCTACAATTGAAACTTTTTAGCCTGGAGTGGAGCCAAACCTTCTCCTTGCTCTGTGGCGGCAGCCATTTTTTGGGGGATTCATGTATCTTCTATAATTGAAACTTTGTAGCCTTAAGCAGAGGTCTGGGCCTGCCAGGGTGTGCGGAAAGCTTTGCTTCCTCCATCGCTGCGGGCAACCCTAGCCTCCTGCTCTTTCCAGCTCCGTGGCTGCCGCCATTTCTGTTTGGATTTATGTATCTTCTATCATTGAAACTTTGTAGCCTTGAGTGGAGGCCTAGGCCGGCAAGGGCAGGTGGAAAGCTTGGCTTCCTCCATTGCCGGGGAAACCCAAGCCTCCCTCCTGCTCTCTGTGGCCGTAGCCATCTTGGTTGGGCTTATTTGCATATTCGCTCCTGATTGGCTGGTGGGTGTGGCTTGTGGGTGTAGCGGAGTGATGGTTAGTTTGCATATTACTCTTTTATTGTATAGGATGTTATTCTTTAATTGGCCTAATAACTAATTTCTTTACCCAAGATACATCTCCATTACCAATTTGTTGAGGCTTTAAAGGGGAGGAAAAAAGTAAATATGAAATAATCTAATGGTATCTAATACATGAGGGACTTTTCTCCCACAAAAGTGAGTATTTACTTTTATCCTTCAAACAATAAATGTTCATTTTAAAAACCAAATACCACAAAGAATGAAAGTTTGACATATGTCCTACAATATTTTATGTTCATATTCACAATGTTTTAAATAAATGGAATCATACTTTACATGATGTGCTATCATTACAAAGTATAACTTACGTAATGGACATTTTTCAACATCAGTACATATAGATCTACCAAATGCTTTTCAACAACTATATATAATACTAGAGGCCTGGTGCACGGAATTCGTGCACGTGTGGGGAGGGTCCCCTCAGCCCAGCCTGCACCCTCTCCAATCCGGGACCCCTCGGGGGATGTCTGACTGCCAGTTTAGGCCCAATCAGGGGATGGAGCCTAAACTGGCAGTCGGACATCCCTCTCACAATCCTGGACCGCTGGCTCCTAATCACTCACCTGCCTGCCTGTCTGGTCACCCCTAACTGCCCCCCCCCCCGCCAGCCTGGTCACCCCTAACTGCCCCCTGCTGCCAGCCAGGTCGCCCCCAACTGCCCCCTCCCTGCCAGCCTGGTCACCCCCAACTGACCCTCCCCCCTGCTGGCCTAGTCGTGCCTCATTGCCCCCAACTGTCCCCCCTGCTGGCCTGGTCACCCCCAACTGCACCCCCACCGGCCTGGTCACCTCTTACTGCCCCACCCCCCGCCAGCCTGGTTGCTCCCAACTGCCCCCCTCTGCTGGCCTGGTCACCCCTAACTGCCCCCCCTGCTGGCCTGGTTGCTCCCAACTGCCCCCCCACCTGCTGGCCTGGTCGCCCCTCATGGTCCCCCTGCCAGCCTGGTCACCCCACATAGCCTGCTGTTTAGTCGTTTGGTCGTCCCTCACTAACGGGTGTGAGAGTCAATTTACATATTACCTCTTTATTATATAGGATAATTTGTATAGATAGGCCATAAATTACTTCATCTATTCCCTGGTAGATATATGGATTATTTCCACTTTTAAAAATCATAAATACCGCAATAAGCATCCCTGTGTATTCATCTTAAACACTTATCCAACTGACTGAACCTTTGCAATAAATTCCTAGAAGTGGAATTGACCTAGAAGTGGTCAAAGGACATGCAGCTTACATGTTAATACATACCGCCAAACACCTCCAGAAAGTTGTAAGATTACATACTCCCACTTATAGCATAAATAGTACACACTTCTCCATACCCTTCCTAGCACTGTTATCATTTTAATCTTAGCCAATATAAAAGTAAAAATGTTATTTGTTTGAACCTGATTTCTACATTAATGACATATCTTTTTATATGTCATTTATTTCTTTTATTTTTGGTGGGTAGGTTGGCTATTTATACCCTTACCCTCCCCTTTTCCTTTTTGATGTTTGCTTTTTTCTAAAAGTTATATTATAGAGCTTTCTGATTGATATATGATGCAAAGTTTTCACAGACTTCCATTTGTCTTGTATTTTTGTTAAAGATGTCTTAATTTTTTACGTAGTCAAATCGCTCAATCTTTTCCTAAATATTTTCCTAAATGGTTTAAGAATATTTTAAAAATGAAAGGATCCTTACTTTTCTCAATGGAGAAAAACATTTAATCCATACCTATATCTATCTATCTATCTAACTATCTATAAAAGCCTAAGCAACCGCTCGAACAGTAGCTATGATGCACACTGACCACCAGGGGGCACTCAATGCAGGAGCTGCCCCCTGGTGGTCAGTGCGCTCCCACAGCAGGAGCGCCGTTCACCTAACGGGCGCTGGGCTCATGGCTCCCAGTCCCGCCATTGGGACTGGGTGCAAGCCCACGGCCACTCCTCCTTTAGGCTAGGATGACGAGCAGTGGCTGCGCGGTCATGGGTGCGCTGGTATAGCCCTAGGACAGGCACAGAGACTGCAGCGGAGCGGGAGCGAGCCTACTGAGCAGCAGCAGCAGCGGGCGGCAGTGGCAGGTGCAGCAGGGACGGGGTAAGCGGGAGTGGCGCAGCGCCCAGCCCGGGCTCAGGCTCCTCCCTGGCCTCCTGCCCCTTCAAGCACAACTTCGTGCTGTGCAGGATCAACACGGATAGCAGGCTGGAGCTCAACACGAGGTGGCGGGTAAGGCCAGGCTGCAGCGGCGTGGAGATCCACTGATCCCCGCAGGCCAGGCCAAGGGACCCTACCGGTGCACAAATCTGTGCACCAGGCCTCTAGTTATACAAATAAAGAAGCTAACTTAATGTTAATTCATTCAACTTGTGTTATTTACATAATACTACAAGAACAGAATTTAGGACTGACATTGTCATTTTTATTTCAACATGTCTAATGTTTAACATTAAAATTTATACAAGGTAGAATGAAAATATGGAGGGGGTGAGGAAGAATGAACTCATGATTTTTAAATACAAGGTATTTCTTAGCTCTGTCCATTGGAAAAGGTCTAGAAGCAGTGACTCTTCAATCGCAATAAATGTACCTAATATCCAGGTTTTTTAAAATATAATTCCCCATTAAAAGGGATCCGGGTTCTTTGGACAAGTGGCTGAATCCAGGGTGCGGCCATGGAAAGAACAAGATGAACCTGGAACACACTGTGACAGAAGTGAGGAAGAGCTCAAACACTGATGGAGACATGCCAAAAGGATACAGAGGCCAGTTTGAAAGGAATTCCACTGGCTATATAAAAAACAAACTTGAGAATCAATTTAACACATTGAATAAAAAAGTAATACATGAGTTCATTCTAGTACAAATATGGCAAACCAAACAAATGAAAAAAGAGTGACAAGAAAACAGAGAGCCGTTATTTATGGTAGATGTCAACCAATAAATGTAGAAGTAATGACAGAGTCAGAAGATTAACTACTGTTTTACATTCACTATGGTAGTAATTTATTCTGGTGAGAATTATCAGTGTATGCTACATCTCACTGGGTGCAAATATGTTGGAGAACAGGATATTTATATTCTCAATGTCTCCCCAGACATGACCTTAACCTAATAATCATGTTAACTTCATCAATAATGGGACAAACCTGTGCCTACTGATTTGATGCACAGAGGAGGGCATAACATCATGTAGTACTCTCGGGCCAAAACTGTTTAAACTAAATCTGATTATGAGGAAACAATCAGACAAAACAACTGGTCTGAATTCTTTAAAAAGTACCATTGTCATGAATGACTAAGAAAAGCTGAGAAACTGTCCTAGATTAAGAGAGTTTGAGACATGACGACTAATTTTTTTATCCTGGATCAGGAAAAAAGAAAAAAAATTGCTAAAAAAGAACATTCTGGGAACTGACAAAATTAGATTATGGGCTATATATGAGATAATTTTTTTTTGTACCAATGTTGAATCTCCTAAATTGCGCCACTGCATTGTGATTATATAAGGGAATGCTCATCTTGTTAGAATAGGGTTGACAACCTTTTTCTATAAAAGGCAAGACAGTAATTGGTCTCTGGTAAAACTACTCAACTCTCACTATAGTGTAAAAGTAGCCATACACACACACATATAGAGAAAGCAAGTATGTCTAGTTTAAGAGCAACTGGTATTCATTATACTATTTTTTACTACTTTTCCATAAATTGGAAAGTTTTCAAAATAAAGTTAAAAAATTAAATAAGATAAGCACTATGTCCCTATTTAATCCTCTCAATTATTTTATTTTTATTACCCATATCTACAATTTGTTTTGTTTTGTTTTTTGTTAATCCTCACCAGAGGATATTTTTCCCATTGATTTTTAGAGAAGAGTGGAAGGGAGGAGGAGAGAGAAACATCGATGTGAGAGACATATCAATGGTTGCTCCCTGGATGCATTCCAACCTGGGCCAGGGATGGAGCCTGCAACCTAGGTACATGCATGCCTTTGACCTAAATCGAACCCACGACCCTTCAGTGTGTAGGCCGACACTCTAACCACTCTAACAAAAGGGCTAGGGCTCTCTCTAATTTAAGATCACAATATTATAACTGTTCCATAAACCTAGAAACTATGATAAATAATATCGTTAAAAGATGAAAGAAATCTACTGCCCTCCTAAAGCATAAAGCCTCTAAATTAAGTTATATGTAATTAGAATCATTGTCTAGAAACATTGCTCTTCAAAATAGATCTAAGACTAATAAGTCCCACGAAGGCAGTGATTTGGTCCCCTTCTCCTTAATGTGTCTCCAGCCCGTAGGGAGACTTCATGGTACAAAGTGGGCACTGATAAATATTTACAGAATTTAAGAATTGACTGCATTGTTTAAACCAGAATCCTCTTAAGAGATGCCAACCCATTAACGTTTTTTCCTTTCACTTATTTCCATTATGATCTTTCATTTGTATGTTTTTAAAGCTTTGTATTTATAAAAACTCAAATAATAAAACATGTCCAATAATGTTTAACATTCAGGTATAATAAATAGTTATTATTAAGTAAATACTTATTCTTAAACTGACCTAAATACAGAACCTGAATTTTGTGTAAGTTTGTTCTAAAATTCACGTGATCACAACTATTCTACAATCCTATAAAAATCTACAAAATGTGAACTTCCACAATTTGCCACTTTTGAATAGACCCTTCCTAACACCCAATTAACACATCACTCCTGCATGCATGTAAAGAAATTCAGAGCCACTTTTTATTCCCTCAAGCAAAATAACCTCCCCTCTTTTCTCTTACAAGGCTACATTTCCTTTCTTAGTTAAAAACATTCACCCACATACTTAGGCTAAACTAGTCCACAGAGTAATCTTAATATTAGCAGAGTAAATTATGATACTTTATATTTTTAAACAAATAAAAAGAATAAAACTTTTAAATGAAATTAATATACTTATAAAATGATTATACCCACACACACAAATAGGAAAAATCTCCAAATTTAGGAGGTATTTTACTGTTATTCATTATAAAAGCAAATAAATTGACCAGTAGAGGGCACTCATTTACAAGGGGGGGAAGAGCTGGTCACAGCCTTGAAGAGAACTTCATTTACAAAACTGCTATTACCTTATTTTAAAAACAGAATGTTTTAATAGGAAGCTAGAGTATACGTATGTATATATAAGAATAACGTATTACTGGTTTAGGAAAGGTAAAGCTTAAACCTATGTTAGAAAATCTAACATAAACCTTATTCAGGGACTTGAGTTTAACAATTTAAGACTGTTTAAGGCTATGTGTAACACATATTAGGGTCTCAACCTCAGCACTGCTGACATTTTGGGCCAGGTAATTATTTGTTGTGGGGCTGTCCTGTGCATTACCCACCATAGGTGCCAGCAGTTCCCCCCTTCAAGTTGTGACAACGAAACATCTCCAGATATTGACACATGTTCCCTAAAGGTAAAGTCACTCCTCATTGATGACTACCAAATCATAGAAAAGCCAGAAAAATAACAGCTTGCAAGTTTACATAATGCTTTTTTAACACCATTTTCCAATACGATTTAATATTATAAATTTTCTCTCTATAATTTAAATACCCTATTCAGCAAGTAAAATAAATCCATAAATAAAGTTTATGTATAAAAAACAGAGAAACTGATAAATCTTGGTGATTATAGCTCAGAGCACTAAAGATAGCACAAATCAATCCAATTATAAATCCATTCTTCCTTACCGAGGAGGGAACTCTTTCATCAAAGAAGGGCATAAAAGTTGGACTGAATTATAAGTGTGTAACACTAACAGAAGCATGCAGATGTCAATGAAATTAAGAGCTTGGAAAAAATACTTCTATATCTATTTTTACTAGTATACTAATCCATTAGATACATATCTACACTAATAAAAGAGAAAGATGCAAATTGCCTCTACCTCTGCGACACCCATCAGCCAATCAGGAGCGAGTATGCAAATTAGCCCAACAAAGATGGCGGGTTAATTTGCATATGCAGGCGTGAAGCGGCCGGGCGTGGCGGGATGCCTGCTATGAGGGGGAGGGTGGGGGCAGAGGGAGCTACAGGAGCAGCGCTATGGCCAAGAGTGAAGACTTGCAGGCTCCCAGGCGGCCGGGAGCGAAGCCAGGGGAAGGAAGGCCTATTCTTGCACGAATCTTCGTGCAACGGGCCTCTAGTAATATACTTGCTAATTGATCAACTGATCATTCTGATTCAATGTCTATAACTACTTGTTGATTTTTAAGACAAGATTTTTCTTTTTCTATTAAATTTTCCCTTGCTAAATACATCTTAGAGAACATGTTTTCAGAATAACAAGGGATCTCTAAATTATAAAAACATACATTATTTCTAGCCTAGTATTATGCTTAGGGGGATAGCTTTGAGTTTTTAGTAATCTTGCACCACTAATGAGGTATATCATTATCTCTAGAACTCTTTGATGTACTTCATAAAAGATAAAGGTAAAATCTTTCAGAATGGAAGGTGATTATCATGTGCATAGCCTCAAATATAAACATGATCCACAAATGTGTCATTCCTATCTAATTCTATATCATATCTCTGCCATTAAGATGCCATCAGATAGTATTTAAGATCAAATTTTGGTATACTGATATGCATCAGCTTCCAATATTAACTATTTCTTTGCTTAAAGAGTTATACAAGGATAAAGTGGAAATTCCATTTAACTTAGTCTCAGAAAACTTAAAATGCCACCACTTACTAGGCAAGAATCTTAGGCAAGTGACCACCTCTCAGAGACCATTTTTATGTATAAAATGAAAGAAACAATGACCACCTTCCTTATCTATCTCATAATATGAAAACATTTGCAAATTTTAAACCACTAGAAAATATGGTATTACTTGATTTAAAAATTTTTTGGCAATTTCTTTCCATTTGTTTTAATGCAGGAAAACTGATGAGAATTCCAAATGTGCAAAATCTATGTCCTCTCTCATTTTCTCTCTGACCTACATTATTCACCAATCAAAACCTAACAGCAGTAGCGATATCCCCATCCTCCTTTTAAATTTTTTACAAAAACATCAAATTAGCATTTTGCTTAAGTGCTTATTAGAATAAACTAATTCTCTTGCCTTTCTTGTAGTTGAACTATACACCAAGAATCTAGTGTGTTAGTTGCCTCAGAGACAATCTCTGTATGACAGCTTTTCCTAGGTGGCTAAACTAGTGAGGAACCTCAATTTCAAAGTTCACAGGTAATCGATGTTCCCAGAGTCAAGTCTTCTGGTTTGACAGAAATCATAATCAGAGTTATGGGTTTGAGTTTATAACCATTTTCTACCTTCCCCCAAAATAAAGGATTAACTTTTAGATTTAGTTCTATTCTATTTATATTGCACTTTAACAATCGTGACCAAAGGTTTCCTAACCTATTTTATCACATTATCATACATATAGCATTCATGACCTCTGGTAGGAAACAGTATAACGAAATTCCTCAGATTTTCAGAGAAGATGAGGGTACTTCTGCTAAAACCATCTTCCAAAATCCTAGGAACAGTTCCATGCTTAACCTGAATTCTATTTAAAACTTCCTTTCACTTCTGATTTAAATGGTGAAGTATGCCAAGTAGCCTTGGCTTTAGAAATGAGTTAACTATTTAATACTCCTTGAAGACAAAAAAACAAAACAAAACATAACCATCATACAGCATTGAACAGACTTATCAAGAGCAAATATAGAGAGACTATTATATAGGTGGTTCACTTCAGTAGGACTCTTCCCTTTTACTGCAAATTCTTAAACGTGGAAGCCAAATAAAAGTTGCTTCTCTGTCTAAACCAAATCTTTGCAAATACACTTTTATTTCTTCATTTTTTCCCCCTGTAGTACCAAAAATATTTAACATAGAGGCCCAGTGCATGAAATTCGTGCACAGGTTGGGTCCCTAGCGGCTGCCAGCTGCTAGCTGGGGCCTCCCTTCGTTCCGTGCCGTCCCCTGGTGGTCAGCGCACATCATAGCAAGCAATCGAACTCCCGGTCGGTCTAACTCCCGAGGGGACACTTTGCATATTAGGCTCTCTATATATGTATAGATTTCCTTATAAAACTTACCTAATCAATCCTCAGTTATAAACTGCATAAACATCTTCCCAAGGCCACCAAAGCCCTCAGATCCTCCCTCAGTGCAGTCAAAGACATTACACAGCTTGGGACGCAGACAAAGTTCTGGGAAACTTTTCAAAGTTGACTTGAACAATTGGTCTACCAGACCTAGAATAAAATCTAGGGGCTTGGATTGCTTTACCCAGAATAAAGAAGTCTAAGAAATAATCCAACTTTATAAGTCTATTTCAAAGATGAGGCGGTATACTTATTTCCATCTCCACTGATGTGAAACTTAACATGAAGTTTCAGATTATGCATAAAATATAGTAATTCTGGAAATGAGTTAACAAGGACAGCTGTGCCATTCCCTCCTACAGGTCTTTGGGATTAAATTAATCCTTATCTGCTTGATACTACCTGACCTCTCAAGGTCTCCTTTAGGCCTTTATTCTATCGTTTGTTGTTGGCTTTTAGTTTGGTGATTTTTCATTAAAATAAAAAAGTCTGAAAATTATTAATCAATCTGTAATAAAAAAAAAATTCTAACGTTTCCTTGAGTAAATTAAAAAAGCGCTGCAAAGCAAAGGATATATATATCTCAGATACGTGTATCTGAGATATACAGTTATCTATATATGCAAAGGGTGAGCTTTTAAAAATGCATCAGGTAGCTGTAGATTCTCCACTACTTAAATATGAAGAGGAAACAGGGAAATACTAATTACATTTTTTAATCAGCTTCAAATGATTATACTTCACCAGTACAATTCAAATCTAATATGTGACATCAAAATAACAAAAACCAAACAAAACCTATAAAAATAATAGCCACATTTTTAAAAAATGACTGTTAGGTGCAGGTAAAATGTATATTCACATTTCACTTTCTCACAAAACTCTGAAATGCACACATACAAACACAGAAGGAATGTCATGAAACTTGATATTTCCCAAGAAGAAGGGCTCTCCATATCTATGGTTATGTATAACTTCAGAGTAAAGCTTTAAAGCCTAAATACATTTCTGATAACTTAATAAAATTATTTTCAGTATAACTGTCTTGTAATGCAACTTTTTTTGTACCCAAAGGATGGGCCTGCACAAATCAATATGCATAATATTAAAACAAGATTTACCTCTATTGTAGGATCATATTCATCCACAAAGTGATTCTGAATTAGCTGTATCGTCAAGGCACTCTTGCCTACGCCACCAGCTCCAACTACCACAAGTTTATATTCAGTCATTTTCAGCAGGCCTTATAATAAAAATAATGAAAATGCAACTAAATTAGAACAAGTATCACACATGAGATTAATAGAAGCCAAACACTCTATCAATGCCTTTTAACACAAATTCACCTTTATATGGAAAATTATTTCAAAATATCTCACAAAATTCAATGATAAAAACTTCAGTTAAGTACAGATGTGTATTGTAATGAATCACACTATATTTACAAACTTGCCCATTCAACATTTCAAAAAAAAGCATTCAGAGTACAAAGTTCTTTTATCATATATTCAGGTTGTTCTATCTAAACAGCCAGTCTGCTGTTCTACAGCAGTTAATGGCTCTCAAAGGAACATGCCACGATTTTACTCAGTACAAGTGTCTAGCACAATGCTCTATACCCTGTGGACACACCCACATAAAACTGTTGACTGCTATCTCTCCTAGTTGGCTATGGCCCCTAAGAGTTACAAGTGGATATGCTGAATGTCTTTGTTGGAGCCAAGAGCTACAGAAACTTTTTAAAAGAATCATCATAGTTAGTTCTCCTGAGTAGTTAGAAAGAATCAGACAGTGGAGTGGTGGTTGAAGAATTGTCAAATGAAGCTCATTGTGTAGTGAGAAAATAAAAATTGAGACACCAAAGTAGGTAAGGACAATACTTTAAAAAACGTACATATATATATATATATATATATATATATATATATATATATGTATATATTCATTTCAGAGAGGAAGAGAGAGGGAGAGACAGAAACATCGATGAGAGAGAATCATTGATCGGCTACCTCCTGAACACCCCCTACTGGGGATAGAGCCCGAAACCTGGGCATGTGCCCTTGACCGGAATCAAACCCAGGACCCTTTAGTCTGCAGGCCGACGCTCTATCCACTGAGTCAAACTAGCTAGGGCAGGACAGTAATTGATGAACAATTTAATTTGTAAAGTATCTGCTGGGGAAAATAATGGTATAAAAACTGCGAGAACTTTGAGAATTTTGAAATATTAAGCACAGTTGATTTAATCATCAATCACAACATATAAATCTATTTTAGTGCTGAAAAACAGTACTCTGCACAAGAAAATATAATTATATAAAATTTAAAAATAAGCACTACTTTTAATAAGAAATTTTTTAAAAGATGTGAGTGAATAGTTCTCAGGGATCCACATGACTTTTACTCTTTGCATCTCATCATCTCCCAACAGTTGCAATAAATATTGACAATTTGTAAGGTTATCAGTACAAGACAGAAAATATTTTTTAGTCAGTTGTTTCAAACTTTTTGAAACAAAATGAATTTGTTTAATTTTATCTTCTCTCCCTCAATAACTACATGATATTATTACAAATAAGGAACCATGGAAAGAATGGCAGTAAATGCACAATTTATCATAAGTAGTCCCAAGTTAATGAATGTGCAGATATAAACACTATATACATAGAGCATCCTATTTACTGAAGGCCAAAAATTATCCAAATAGTCACAGAAAAATAAAAGATAATATGGTTTTCCAAATGATAATATACTAACCACCTCCTTACCCTATCCCTGATCCCCCTCACAGCATACAGGCTAGACAACTGTTGTTACCAAAGACTGTTATACTCCAGATCCCTGGCCTACTCAGTGCCACCTAGCCTTACTTGCTCTTTTCTAGGGCCACCTTGGGAACCACTACAAACATGTATCTCATTCTGTTTGCTCCCACTTTTTATTCCAAATACAGGCTACAGCAAATGGAATAGATGAGGAGAATCACACCAAAATGTATCCCTGCCCACCAAACCCTGCAAAATAATTTGGATAGCCTAGCTCTCCAAAAGTGGTCCAGGAACCCAGTAGGCTTCCCAAGGCTTTGGGGGGAAGAGGGTCCAAGAGGTTAAAAACGATTTTCATAAAAATTCTACATTGTCAATTACCCCTTCCACTCTTGTTCTTTCACAAGTGTACGGTGGAGTTTTCCAGATGTGTGATCACGACAGACTGAATGCAGAAGCAGATATGAGGATCCAGATGTCTCCCACTGTCATATAATTAAGGAGATTTGCAAACATGTTAAACAATGCCACCCTTCTCACTAACTTTTGTTTTTGTTTTGAAAAAGTTATTTTTCATTAAAAAAATGCTATTTATGTTACCAGGTAATGGGCTCCTTGTTCCTATTTTTAAATGAATTAAGAAGTGTTTAAAATTCTCAGTTTTTGTTTCTGTGATGGTAAATACTGACATACCACACGTGGGGATCTTCAATAACTTTTATGAATATAAAGGGATCCTTACATCAAAAAAGTTTGCTAGCCTAGGAGATCCTGTGGACAGAGACTGGATTAGAACTTAATTTTATAGACATGTGTGAGCCCTGAGAGAAGCACACCTTCTGGTCTACTTGTTTATGAGTGGTTGTTTCTGGGGAGGGGGGATTCCTTAAACTGGATTATAAAATCAAGTAATATTTAAGTCCAGGAGAGAAAACTGGGTCCCCAAGGAAGCTTACTGAAGATCACATGCCAGAAGGAGCACCCCTCACCCAAAGCTACAAAAGCTAGCAAGGGGTGGAAATGTGATCAGAACACAAGATCTAGTTAAGGGAAGAAAAAAAAAATCACTTTTATTTATCATTTCATCTACTACCTCTTAAAACCAAGTATGCCTGTGGATGGCTAGTCTCAAAGCAAGCAGCATTACTATCAACCATATTGGATGTCTATGTTGGAGTCAGCATTTTGGGCCTAAGAGTGACGTCTCATATGGTTGATTGTGAGATGACTATTATGAACAGATTTTGTACCTTTACGATTTCTTTTTAAATGAATGTCTCCATTACAAATGTAACATATATGTTGGGTAAAAATTAGACAATACCTCTCAGTTTTTAACCCCTTGTTTTGATGGATATTAGGATTTAAGGTTAATTTAGGACTTCAGCTATAGCATGCACCTGCCTCAGAGTATTTCAGGCAGTTGGCTGGAAGATTGCTACAATTAACTCTTCCTGTAACTCAGTTTTAAAGGAAAATTTTTTGAGTGCTGTTTAATACCTCTGGGGATGAGGGTCAAATTTGTAAGGATGAGGGTAATGTCAAAGAGATAAGGGAAAGGACAAGAGCAGGTAAATTAAACTTCAAGGATGGTTCTGGCTATTACTGTCTACACAAGGGAAAAGCCCTGCTTCTGCTCTGTGGGTTTTCTGTGTTTTAACTTGACAAAGCAAAACAGTACAGACCTTCTGGGATTAACTTTTTCCTTCTCATTAAGTCACGGGCTTTACATTGTAGGGTGTTGGCCACCTGTTCTTCCACCACCATCTCTACCTCCTCCTTTGTGGCCACAGCAATGTCACAGCCATGCATGGGGGAGGGGAGCAGTCAGGAACTCGGCTGCAGATGCATTTTTTTCCCCAAACACAATAACCTCCAACAGTGGTCTCTAAGCACTTTCCTATGCTCTTCCAAAACGTGACCTCCCCTAACTCCTATCTCCCCTTACACAGTGAAAAAGGACCACTAGCCGTCGGGTCTGCGCTCGAGGGAGAAGTTTATTCCTTCGTCCTAGAGATGCTACATGCAGCAGAGAAGGCAGCACCGAGGCCAGCCGAGCGCGGGGAGGGGAGAAGAGGTGCGGGAGCGAAGGGAGAGGGCGAGAAGGACGCCGAGGGGGAGGGGAGACAGCGCGAGGGGAGTAACCTCCACCGCACCCCGCCGCCCCGCGGGGCAGCCTGCCTGGCCCGCGAGTTTCTCCCCGGCCGCCTCCCCGGCTCCCGGGGAGGAGGAAGGAAGGGGTTCCCCGTCCAGGAAGCAGTAACAGCGGCGACCGCCTCTAGCCTCACCCTCCTCAGCCCCGCACCGCCTATTCCTCATTCCCCGCGTCCCCGCGCCTCCCGCCGCAGACCCCCCCACAGCGCCCGGCCCCCGCCCTCCCGGGTCCCGCGACCCTCCCCGCCCCGCCGGGACCCCTAATTCATTCACTCGCCGCCGGCCCCGCCCGGCGCGGGCGCGGAGGGTCGGGTCCAGGGCAGGGGCCCAGGAGAGGAGGTCTGCTCCATACCTCTCTCCCGCACCTGGGAGCCGCCGCGCCTCTGGCCCCCGCCGCCGCCTTCAGCGCCCGCACCGCGCTCGCGTCCAGTCGGAAATGGCTGGGGCCCGGAGTACTGGCCGAGCAGCCGCCGCCGCCGCCGCCACCGCGCCGCTCTGCCTCCGCCGCCGGAGCCGCCGCCTAGGGAAATCGAGCTCCGAGCGCACCGATGGGCCCGGAGCCGAGCGGCCGCCGAGGGCAGGGCTATCGACGCGCTCGGCGCTCGATTCCTCTCCGGCGGGCGTGCGGGGCGGGAGTGGCGGAGGGCGGTGTGGGAAGAGGGAAGAGAGCGAGGCGGGGAGGAGGAGCGGGGCCGGGCCCGCGGAGGAAGGGGTGGCCGGGGCGGCGGAGGGTGGGGGAGGCCAGCCGGCGGGGCGGATGCGGGGGGAGGTTACTGTTGGACCCACGCGGCGTTCCGCCCCCGTCCCCAGTCTCTCGCCGCAGAGCCCAACCCGCAGCCGCAGATTCGGACCCCAGCCGCCTGCGGTCGGCCACACGCACACCACCAGCGAGCCTGCCTCACCCTTATCGCGTCTACACGGAGAAGCTGCGAAAATCCCGCCGTCCCTCGGGATCTGCCTACACTTGTTCACATTCACTTACTATCATTTACTGCACGTATATAAACAGGCAGTCACCCAACGCGGGCGAGGGTGCGGGACGGGGGAGACGGGGCAGACGGTCCCCCTCCCCAGGGCTTTCAGATCTTGGCCGGGTTATAACCCGCCTCACACCGAAGCTGGGAACCTAGCCCCAAGCCCTAACAAACCTGTCGAACCTTTTTATCAGTCAAAGGGTCTGTTGTTTTGCTTTTGCTGTTTCATCACAGTTCACTCTGAACAGGGACCTCAAATATACCTATTGCCCCTGAGGGCACCTTCAGAAGGCTAATTATTTTTAAGTAGAAATGTCCTTGATAGTTTGGACCCGAGGAGAGTTATTCAAACATTAATTAGAAGATTGAGATTAATCAGTTAACACTCAGGGAGTTAACACATTGAACAATGGGACAATTAAACCTGCTAGCATACCCAGAATCTGCTGTGGATAAACTAGCTAGAAAGGTAAATGGCCCACATCATAAAACACGAACAAAACAATTATTTTAAATCACAACTATTATGGCTGTTCATCAACCTCACACCAACTGTCATCCTTTCTTCCTACTCCTTCTGTGGACTGTGATCTGCAAAGCTTGTTTGGGCCTCCCTCTCATGCCAATTGGTACCAGGTGGAAGAGGCAGAAGAGAGGAAGCGGAACGCATGTCCCCTATAAATCCCCAAAGCTCCCTCCAACACCTCCTTACAAATCTTTATTCAAGTGTGTTCTAACGAGTTCTTCCCAAAAGATCATCTATGATATTGGATCTCTCCCTCCTTCCCCCAAATCTATCTCTCTCCCTGCTTTTTCTCTAGAGCAATTATCACCTTCTAATATACTATGTAAGTTGTGTGTGTGTGTGTGTGTGTGTGTGTGTGTGTGTGTGTTTCATTTCTCCTACCAGAACATAAGCTCCATGAGGGCAGGTATATTTTTTTGGGGGGTGGGGGGGCGAGAGGGGGGTTCTTTTTTACTTGGAGCTGAATTCCCAGTGCCTACAATACAATAGGCACTCGATAAATATTAGTGAAATGTTGATGGAAATCTGAAATCTGTGATTCTAAATCTGTACTTCGTTTAAGTGCCTTAAACTCGCTCTAATCTCTGTTTTCACCTTCTTACAAAATCTGCCTTTAGACCACACCCTGTGAAGTCTAGAAAAGGGTCTGCACATAATGGACACAATGAGTTTTTGTTAAGTGAATGAATTTTCACTTATTTGTATTTTGCTTTGTAGTCACTTAAATATGAATCACTGATTTATTTTGTCCAACTTCAAGTACATGATGAGCTTTTGTCCTCTCTTTCAGCTGTTAATACAATGTTCTCCCTGTGGTTAGTCCTCCATAAATCTTAAAAGGACAAATATAGACCGGGGGCTGGGGGAGGGGGGAGCTTTATATTGCACTTTTATGCTGATTATGAAAATTCTGGCATTAGCAGAAACCTAATCCATTCATATGGTCTCAGTTATCACCCAGCTTCACCTCACACACTTTATCTCTCCTTCCTTTCACATCTACAGCAATGCACACATATGCTATGTCAAGCCTTTCTGCCAGTCAGGCCTGGGTGCTTTCTCAGAAGCCAGCAGCCTCCCTAACACTTCCTTTACCCTGGGCTTAGAGCAGTGGATTTCAAAGGTAAGCACTTCATGAAGCATTTGACATACTTTCGAAAATGCAAGTTCCTAGGCCCCTCATCCAAAGATCCCATTCAGTTGGTCTAAGGTGAACCAGAAATCTTCATTTTTATCAAATCGGGTGATCTTAAACCCGTAGCCAGCAGTCTGTACATTGGGAAGCTTTCATCCAGATACTCAAATCCCTTTCTTCTCCTCTGGGAAGCTGCACTTTCTGCTTTCGGGGGCTTTCTCTTCCTCACGCCTGGTGGCTGCATCCAACAGTCTTCCTGGCTCTCCCCTTCGTTGCTCTCCCCCAGGACATGCACACAGTCCTGTTCTGTGATCACGATGGGAAAAGAGTGAGAAGGGTAACAAAAAGTATGAACCTGGGGATTCCAGGCTTGCTCTAAGATGCAACTGTATTTCTACCCTCTCCCATTACACTCTTCTGGGAAGGCAGCCACATACACATGTACACATGCCCACATCCTTTTGATCTTGCTTTATAAAGATCACCCTGACCCTTTCCTTTATAAGGTACCCTCTTCTGCAGATATAATCAAAGAAAACCACAGGATTACCCTTGTGTTAGTTGGGCTCTTAAGTAAAATGTCAGGCCATGTTCAGAGCACTGAAGACTCTGAGGGTTTACTTTAAGGAAATAAGGACATTTCAGAAAGTCATGTCATCAGCCAGAACTACTGCTCATTCCAAGAATCAACTGCAGTTCTTGCAATCCAGCAACAGGCTGGGATGCCTTGCTTATCCCCTCGTTAAGGAGCATCTATTGCCCATACTAGAGGAATCTTGCCATTCTCCTGAATCAGCATCTCTCTGCTTCTTTCTCATATTGGTCTCAGCTTCTGCTACCTCTGCTTCTAGTGACTACTCTCTATGACTTACATTTAAAACATCCCAAGAGAGAGGATCTGAATACATTTGTCATTCACTGTTCAACAAGAAAGGCCTTTATGGGACACAAGTTTCCTGACGGGACACCTAATTGGTGGCCAGCCTTGTTTGTGCCTGGTTTAGAGATCATTGCCTTTGGGTGCTATAGTGGAACTCACTTTATAGATTTAATATGACTCCAGCAGTAAAGGCATCCGGGCAATGTTGAACTCTCTGTTTAACTTTCTGTGACTGTTTAACTCTCTGCAGCCTCAGGTCTGACTGACTACCCAGAAAGCCAGAATGCTGCCCAAAGGTAATTGTTAGGCCCTAGAAAGGAGGTTAGAGTGTGGAGAACGTGTGATGTTATCTGTTAACTTAGAAGTGCATTGTTCTTTGTAGTGATCTACGTGACTAACCACCATACGCTTTTTACTATTATCCCCTGTGAAAAAGAGACCCCGTCCTGGGAGGGGGTAGATTCTTCCCGCAGGCCACCATGGGGAGCAGGCAGCTGCTTTGCCCAGGTAGCTAAATTTCGCCTATTAAAGCTCCTATGAACTTGAATAAAGCGCCGCAACAGTCAGGGAAAGTTAAACAGGAGGAACCACCTCTGGATACTTTCGTGGACTCGATGTCAGTTTTCTCACGTGGGAAACTTGTGCCACTAACTAGGTGTTATTTAATTCACTTACCCAGCATGTATCTCCTCTGACTCTTATTTCATTTCACTTTGTATTCTTTTCTTGCATATCTGTTTTCCCTAGTGGGCAGTTAATTCCTCAAAGTCCATGCTGATTTTAACGATATATACTACAGCTCTTTGCACATTGTAGGACCTCTATAAATTTTGGTTAACGTGAGTGAAATCATAACAAACCTTCAGCAGTCTCTACATAGTCTCTTCATTCTCATCTAGCCCAATTCCTAGATCATTTCTAAATGAATACGCTGTCCAAAACCAAATTCCCCTTCTTAATCCTCCCAAACTAATACCCCCTCCCAAGTTCTCCATCTTACCTGAAGGGCATGATGGTCCTTCAAAACTTTATACTCAAAAACTGAAATTAATTTTTAACCCGCTCTGCATTCAAATTGATTACAGCTCACTTTCGTTATATTTCCTAAGCATTTTCTCTTATCTGCCTCTTCGACATTCTTCCCTTCACACCTGCACTTCTGGAACAACTTCTGCATGACTTTCCTGCATCCTGGCTTTCTTCTCTTCAATTCAGGCCATATGCTGTTGCCAAATTAATCTTCCTTATACATACATGTCTTTCATCATCGTCAAACATTTCTTCTGTACCTTCTCCATATAGGCTGCACTCATACAGATTATATATTTTAAAAGTACAAAGAATTAATAAGCTTAGTGCCTAAAGATGATGATAAATACCTTAGAAATTTAGTGAGGAATGATCCCTGGTCTTAGCTAAGCCTTCACTAAGAGTGAATCTTGCTTACAAATCTTAATAACTCTTTGTATCCAATTGAATCAAGGCCAAATTCTTGGTACCTAGCTTTTGATAGCATCCATTGTCTGGCACTATCCTGCCCTGTGACTTTCTCTCCCACCTCCCCAAAGCAGGTACTCTCTCCTCCTCAAGCAATCCTCCTCTCTATGGTACAAAACTAGGTTACTGTGACTTTGCTCCTTTTTCACCCAGCATCTTTCTGCCTCTGTCTTTGCTAAAATTCTCTCTTTCGAGATCTAGAACAAGTCCGACCTCCTTTATGAAAGCTTTGTTAATTATGCCATCTTTTTTATCCGTCTATTATTTCATACGGGCTACTTATGTCTCCCCAAGTAAATTTTAAGTCCTAGAGGCGAGAGCCATATCTTAAGTGTGTGAACCCCACCCAAACATACAAGCATAGTCCACTGTAATTACTCAATAACTACATGAGTACGTATAATGTCCTTATCAGCAAGGTAAACACAATGAAAGCAATGCTTGAGGAAGATTAGAACAGAAAAGATCCGAAGGGAAAGAGCCCTCGGGGGAGGGGTTTTGTGAATGGTATAACAGTACCTGGTGGCAGTGGGAATTGTACACTGGCTAAATTTACTAGTCGTGTGAGCTAGCACAAATCCATGAGTCTCTGCAAGCTATGCATTTAAAAATGGAGCGATGACATAAGTTACTATTTGTTAAACTCCTCCAATGAGCCAAACAAGTATCATACACTACTTTCAACAAAGAACAAATCAATCCATCGCTGTCCACTTCTCTTCTTCACTGCTACCACTACATTCCAAGCCACCATCCATTGTCCCTCTCCCAGGGGGACAGTCATCCATTAATGGATCCTTTGCTCTACACTGGCTTCCCTACAATCCATTTCCCCTGGGCAGCCAGACTGAGTCTTCTCAAAATGCAAATTGAATCATGTGACCAGATCAAGCTCTCCAAAGGCTTTTCATTGCTCTCAGAAGGAAATTAAAATGCATTTAAGTCATTTCATGCTGTAGTTTTTACCTACTTCTGAACACATCACGTATGATCCCTTTCCTCACTAGGCTCCAACTACACTAGCCACCTTTTTCTTCCCTTTACGTACCACGTTCATTCCCTCCTCAGGGCCTTGAACAAGCAATTTCCTCAGCTGAGGATGCTCCTGCCAGCGTGCCTCTGCTTGATTTCGGGTGTCAGGTTAATACCACCACTTCAGGAGAGATTGCCCAACACCTAGCCTAAATCAGCACTCCCCACCCTATTCTCTGACTTCTACTCTCCAACAAATCACTCCTTCACACAGAGACTTGTTTAACCATGCTTATCATACCTGAAATTATCGTGGTTGTTTCTGTGTTTGCTTGTCTGTTTCCTCCCTGAAATATAAATTTCATGAGCCAGGGAACACTGAATCCTCCATATCCAGAGAGACCTAGGCACATAGCAGTCACTTAATAAAAATCTGTGGGTATGCTGCTCTAAAGAAAATAATAGGACTAATAATCCACTCTAAGTAAGGACTTTGCAAATAAAGTCTCTTGCTTTTGTTTCTAGCTCCCTAATACAATAGTACTTCATTGAATGTTTTTCTATTTAGAAATATTAGAAATCACAAGTATTTTTTAAAATCCCTTCTAATTCGCCAAGGAGGTACTCATTGGACAACCCATTGATTACAAGCCTGATTTTCCTAGTTTTTGACTTTGCTCCTTAATCAGTTATTAAATATGTTGTAAAGTGCTTCTATTCCATTCATGGTAAAGTGCATTCAAATAGAGCTTTATTTGTGCACATGAATTTAACATTTTAGAGTCTAGAGGCATTAGGTCCCTTTGGGATCAGATATCTAATTTGGCATCCATATGTCCTCAGCTGAAAGAAGCAAGTCACTCTTTTGCTAAATTCTTCTAGTCTCGGTGGAAGATTGTTTGCCTTGTCAAATGTCCCTTGAAAGCCAAGATGTAGGAGTTTGTGACTGTACCAAAAAGAATAGAAGACCAGTCTTTCACATGCTGAAAACTCAAAGGAACATCTTTGTTTTCACTGATAGAGTCATAATTCTTATATTAGCGGTCTGTGAATGTGTGGAGAAGTTGCAAATGGAAATATAAATGATTATTTCATTTTATTCTGAATTCCTTTCATTAACAATTGTAATGTCTGCACAAAATAATTCTATGTATGCACAAACCTCAACAAACATAAATATTACCATTTGCCCTTAAGAAACCCATGTTGGGGGGGAGGTTTGGGGGTTAATGGAGGGATGAGGACACATATGTAATGCCTTAATCAATAAAGAAATTTTTTTTAAAAAAGAAGCCCATGTTAGTTCATCTAACATCTTAATAATAATCATTCATTCATTCAGTCAGTCAGTCAGTCAACAAGTATTTATTAAGCAGTTACTATATCCAGCCGTCCTCAAACTACGGCCCGCGGGCCACATGCGGCCCGCCGAGGACATTTATCTGGCCCGCCGGGTGCCGCTGCCTGTCCTGCTTAGCAGCCGACTCGTCCCGGGCCCGCAGTGCGCATAGGAATTTGTTCATAGTTTTTTTTTTAAACTATAGTCCGGCCCTCCAACGGTCTGAGGGACAGTGAACTGGCCCCCTGTTTAAAAAGTTTGAGGACCCCTGCATATGCTAAGTACTCTTTGGGATATTTGTTCATTGATTCACAAAACACAAAAATCTCTGCCCTCTTGGAGTGTACATTCAAAAGTAGTGGTTCTACGATTTTCAAAGTAGTGGGTTTCAGGATCCTTTCACACATTTAACATGCATTGACTTCCTTATTTAATTCACTTAAAATAACAAAAATAAACTCATTACATCTTAACATGAATAACATCTTAATGAAAATAATTATAGTTTAAAAAGTAGTGATAAAAATAGCATTGCTTTAACATGTTTGCAAATCTCTTTCATGTGTGGCTTGAAAAGAGAAGTTCATCTCACATCTTCTCCTGTGTCTGTTCAGAAAGCACACATAGCCTCCAGAAAACGTCACCGTACACTCATAAGAGAAATGAAAGTGAAAAAAGAAAATAACATCTTGGTATTATTGTGAATACAGGTTTGACTTTGCAGACCTAAAAATGTCTTGGTTGCTTCTCAGCCTTTTGACTAAGATCAAGTGAAGTACAAATGCCTTGAAACCCCCAAGGGTGCCTGGACTATAATTTGAGAACTGTTCAAAAGAATTTTTATTATTATTATTATTATTATTATTGCTAATAAAATAAGGCCAAATTTAACAGAGACCAATGCAATAATTAGCTTTTCCTAAATTTATCATTTTACTTCTCAGAACCCAGCTCTCTGAGTCTCTGTGAGATGGCATTGATTGATAATGGTGATCAGGAGAAATTATTGCTAAGATAATTTACAGAGGTAAAACAGATGCCCCAAATAATGGACTTCTTTGCAGTCATTGAAAACCTTTGTTTTTAGGTCAATTTTGTGTTCTTGATGATCTCAAAGTACTTACAGACATTAATTAATTGAACTTCCAGGATGCCAATGAAATGTTTCCAAATACAGATTTTATGCATTTTGCAGATACTTTAACTGACAGAATAGCAGTTTGTCTTGGCTTAAAGGAAAGTTATGAGCAAAACCAAAGAATTGTCATGTATTTTTTTGTAACTATAAATACACTATATGTTCTCTAGATTGTTTTAATTTACCAGGTTTGTCAGGAACATGGATAATGTTGTAAAGTTACTACTTATTTTTTTTTAAATATATTTTTATTGATCTCATAGAGGAAGGGAGAGGGAGAGAGAGAGAAACATCAATGATGTGAGAAACATTGATCAACTGTCTCCTGCACACCCCCTACTGGGGATCAAGCCCGAAACCCAGGCATGTGCATTTAACCATGACATCCTAGTTCATAGGTCAACACTCAACCACTGAGTCATACCACCCAAGCAAAAAGTTACTACTCTTAATGTCTCAGCAATACTTAGTTTCTTCTATTTTTCTTCCTTCATTCCTTTGTTCCTCCCTTGCTCCCCCCCACCCCCGCCTTCCTTTCTTCCTTTCCTTTTTTCAGGACAAATACCATTACTATAAAACTCCTCAGACACTAAATCTTAGCCCAGCTCCATAAAACACCGTGGCTCTCTAGAAGTCATCACTAAGTGACATCATATTCATATTGTATCCCATCTATTGATGTTCAAGTCAGTCACATTCAAATCTTGTCACTCCTCCAATAGGTTCCTATCGCATTCTAAGGCAAACCACCGACAATGGCCCACCAGAGACCCCCTGGGCTTCCTAATCACGTGTCCTCCTCCTCTTTCCCTTGCTTGCTCTTTTGTTGCCACACTGGCCTCCTCTTGCCCTCTGGAGAGACCAGCAGACACTCACTTCAGGGCTTTTGAACGCGCTGTTCCTCCTACCTGGAAGGCTCTTTCCCTCAGATAACTACAGAATTCTCTCCCTCACTTCCTTCAGGTCTTTGCTGAAACGCCACTTCCTCAATGAGGTTCCTGATCACCTTATTTGAACTGTAATTTTCCTCAATGAGGTTCCTGATCACCTTATTTGAACTGTAATTTTCCTCAGTGAGGTTCCTGATCACCTTATTTGAACTCCAGAACTCTTGTTTCCCTTTACCTGCATTTCTGTCTCCATGGAAAGTATCACCATCTGTCGCACAATACGTTTTTTGCTTATTTATTTGCTCAAGATCCGTCTTTCCTCAACTAGAAACTAAGCTATACAAGAGCTAGGATTTGTGTTCTATTCCTGTTGAATTCCTAACAGTAGAGCACATAGTATATTCTCAAGAACATTTGTTGAATGAAAAAGTAAAGAAATCCTAAAATGCACATTGATGGTGTGTCAGAATAAATAAGAATGTGGCCAACCAAGAAAATATGTTAAAATATAAATATGTGTTTCCAGAAAATCATCCTGAAACATGCTGTTACCTGTACAAGCTCAGACAAATGGATCCTCATCCCACTGTCTCTCCTGGCTTCAGAATGGTATGCAGCTTGTACTGTTTTTTTGTTTTGTTTTGTGTGTTTTTTTGTTTTAAAGAGAGAATCTTTTTTAAAAATATATTTTTATTGATTTCAGAGAGGAAGGGAGAAGGAGAGAGAGATAGAAACATCAGTGATGAGAGAGAATCATTGATCGGCTGCCTCCTGCACGCTCCATACTAGGGATCCAGCCCACAACTCGGGCATGTGCCCTTGACTGGAATCAAACCCAGGACACTTCAGTCCGCAGGCCAACCCTCTATTCACTGAGCCAAATCAGCTAGGGCTGTACTGTTTTGTAAAAGTTACTGGTAGGACTACCCAAATGAGTTTTGTTAATAGATAAAATTGTGATCAGTGTGCAAATTCTCATGATGTTATATGAAAGAAGGCATTTAACCACCTTTGAACATATTTTGCATATTTCTTGTTTTCTCTTGATGACTTAGAATAGCAATTTTAAACCTGTATGCCACAAGAATTTTTAAAACATGCAAAACCTGACTATTTAGTCAGGAGCACTGACCTCTTTTCCCTTAGACAGCCAACACAACAATAGCTGTCTGGTGTGAATGACTCAAAAGGCTGAAAATCGCTGGTTTAGAATACCTATTACCCTGAAATCAGTTTTAGGAACAAAAACAAACAAAGTAAGTCCTCAATAACCAAACTAATTTTAAAATCATTTTTTTTTTTTTGTGTGATTCACTGTACTTACACATAAAATTAAAGAGCATGGCCCTGTCCAGGTCGCTTAGAACATCATCCCAATACACAAAGGTTGTGGGTTTATTTTTTATTTTTTTTAAAATATATTTTATTGATATTTCACAGAGAAGAAGGGAGAGGGATAGAGAGCTAGAAACATCGATGAGAGAGAAACATCGATCAGTTGCCTCCTGCACACCTCCCACTGGGGATGTGCCTGCAACCAAGGTACATGCCCTTGACCGGAATCAAACCCGGGACCTTTCAGTCCACAGGCCGACGCTCTATCCACTGAGCCAAACCGGTTTCGGCGAAGGGTTGTGGGTTTAATCCCTAGTCAGGGCACATACAAAAATAAACCAATGAATGCATAAGTAAGTGGAACAAATTGATGTTTCCCTGTGTCTCCCTTCCCCTCTCTCTCTCTCCCTAAAATCAATCAATAATTTTTAAAAAATAAAAGACCAAAATTCTATGCAATTGTATATAATTGCTGATAGAGCTTGACAACAGAGGTTAGAATGAGGAAATGTACTAGTACATCTAGTTAAGACTGGGAATGTGCACATGTATGGATGGTGGGGGAGTAAGTTGTGTGTGTGTACTTTGCTGACACTGAGTAATGCTTGGTGGTGATAACATCATCAGTCTAGCAGTTCTCACCGAAGCAAGGTGTTGTGATGTGTTTAATTATGAGGAGATACACAAATCATTTGTGACTAATACTAAAGCATTTCATTCTTAGGTTGGCTTTAAAAAGTTTAATTCATGTCCAGAGTTATTCCTAGCACATGTTTCTCAGGCTGACATGGGTTCTTATATGCTTTCTTGCGTGGGAGTGGCAGCTAGTTCCCACGGAGGATGTGATGGAAGTGATTACCTTCAATTATTTGTGTCTCAGGAAGACTGAGAGTCATCGGGCAGGTCGTTTTTCTAAGGAAAATCCAAAATCCTACCAAATACCGTAAAGAAAAGAAGAGCCTTGATGGCATTATCAATAGACAGTTGGCCCATCTTTTTCAAATAGTTCTAGAGTGGAACATTTGAAAACCATTCATCATGAGTTTGCTTTCAAGTGGTTAGAGGTAGGCTGCTTCAATGCATGTGCATTCACAGTGTGAAATGTGAATTGATAAAATTCCCAAAGGGGCAATGTCAGGCACTGAGACATTACCATATGAAACTCAACATCCCAAGGTAGGTTGCTTTCGGTTTTCTTTCAAATTTAAGAATTTTCAGAGCACCTGAGAAAAAAGCATTACTTTATAAAAAGAATTTGGGACTGGCTAGGTTTCGGTAACATCACAACCCAAAATAGTAAACAATGTGTGGAGTGGTTATTGTTTTGCCTTATGTGCTGTTGAAGAAACAAGCTGTTAGGGGATTTTGCATCTTGCATGCAATCTTGTTGCTATAAATTAAAAGAAGATGCGTAGTGTTGCTGTGTTACTAACATATCATAAGGAGCTATTATATGTAAATAAATAATGAAGATGTGTATAAATGCAAGACACTAACACAAATACTGGAGAGTAACACTGAAAAGTACATGTAGTATTACAGTGACAGTAATCCCCATTACCTTCCACCTAGGCTTTTGCACTGGGTTCTAACTTGATTTTACCCTCTTCAAATCCACTTCATATACCATTTTCAGATTAATCCTCTTGAAGCACAATGCTGGCATTCCTCCCTTGGTTAGAATTCATAAATGCCTAAGGATAAATACCTACAGAATGAAGTGCAAACCTGAATCAATATTCCCAACCTCTTTTCCCACTAATATTCCCCTTCAGATACTTTACTTGAAGCTAAACTTCTTTACTTCCCTATTTGTCCCACTATTATGACTTTGTCCACTGCCTGGAATTCTTGTTTCCATGTCTGAATCTTCCCTAATCCTCAAGCCTTTGCTAGGACAGGTTGTAATGGGGAAGATGGATAGGCCCTGTTGTAAGACCTATTCCTTGGGTTTATGGGGAAGTGAATACCTTCAAAGATGCAACCCTTTAACTACTATTTTAATGTTCTCTCCAGTGTGTTTTCATCATAACCTTAAAAAATTTCACAACAATATAACACTTTTAAAACAGTTTAAAAGTCCCAGGTTTAGAGCATATGTTTGCAGGAGAAGTCCTGCCCTTTACTCCTAACTAAGCACCCTCTGACTTCAAGGCTCTGCTCAGATGTGTCTTCATAAAAGCTTATCTCCGATTCTCTCAGCAAGAAATAATTTCCACTCTTCTTAACTCTCATTATACTTTACCCATTTCCCTTATTCAATATTCATTCAAATATCTGTGGATCTTCTCAGTGTCTGATGTTGAAATTGCAAGATAAGGATTGTGCTGCCAAGCATTTAACCTTTGATCCCTCCTACTATTTTGTAGTGTTTGGAGGGATCTTCTCCATGAGCAAAGAATAGGCACACCCAGGTTAGCCTGTAGCTACTAGGAATGTATTGTGAAGCTCCACAGGAAGTAAAAGGAAGAATAGTCTCAACAGTCAAATCAGCAGAGAACAGAACCTGAATCCAGGACATAGCAGTGCTTGGGACCCTCCAGGCTGAGAAGTTCTAGCCACTTGCTCAGCTGGCCAAACCCATTCTTTCAACTCCAGTAACACATCCTTGCTCACTCCTTATTCTACTTTTCTGCTGTCACATTAACTTCATAACCTTCTATCTCAGCTTCTTCAACTCCAGCCATGTTACAAATAAACTGACTCTCTCTGCATGGCTCACATTCAAACTTCCAGAAGGTGAGCTTAATCAAGCGAGCCACTGCAGGACTCTGTTTTGAACTCCATTCTCTGGAAGAGCTTGTTCCTCAGACCACTTCTGAGTTTAGGTGTTGGTCTCATATTCCATCTTCAAAGCATTGAGAAGAATATGCATACCATAGGCATAAAGAAACTACCTTAAGCTGTTTTTCTTTGAAGGAGGCTATGAATAAATGAGGCAATCAAAGCTTCTTAGCAAATATATACTGTAGTTGCTTGTAATATTTCACATCCCCTACATGATTGGAAGCCCCTTGAAGACACAACTGTGTTCTATTCATCTTTGCATCCTCCAAAGAGCTAGAGAGTAGCTTAGTACCTGGCACATAGTATATGCCAAGTTTATACCCTGAATATAAATCCTATGCCTTCCAGCAAAACGCTATAAAATACATCTGTAATTGGTTATCCTCTAAGGTGGTCATGTATTATGCCTGTTTTCAACAGCAGTTAACACAGAAATAGCGTTTCACTGTTTTTGTGTAAAGTTCTAGCCAGAAGGGTGCAAAGCCAAAGGTGGGAGTGAAGGCATGGGCGTTTGTCAGTGCTTTTTCTCCACTGTGGAATAGGTTATAAACAGTTTCATGAGATTTCACTGCAGCCTAGGGCCTCTCAATACATAAAAAGGCTGAGTTAATTGGCAACCAATGTTTTAAATGCAGTAGAAAAGAATTTCAGGGGTGGAGCAAGAATGTAAAAGAAAGTTTATCTTAGATCCCGTAACCGCATTTCTAGTCCAGCTCTGACTTGACAGCCATCCAGGGGGGCCTTATGAAGATACAGATGACATTCTAAAACCAGAAATTTATGAAAGCATTTTCTGTTGTATTTTCCCTCCTCTCTGACTAGTTGGTTATTTCCCCTTCTTCATATCTCTGGATAGTATTTTTTAATTGTAGTCCTATGCTCACATAAAGCAAAATGTTTTTGGGTTTTTTGTCTGTAATAATACTCTCCTAGAACCTTTTTATTACTAGGTTCTTTCTCATATCCACTTTGCAATATTTCTTCATTTCTCTAGCACAAATTATCTATAAATATACTTTGTCATACATTTTTTTCTATGTGCATATTTCTTTTAGTAATAACTCTTTCCTGAAAAGAATGCCAATAAAGACAAGTCCATAAAAAATGTAAAATGTTTATGTAAAATCTCATTTTACTTTCAAGTCACTTATCAAATATGAATGCTTTCACCCCAAAAGAGAATGATTTATTTTCCTTTCCTGCATGATTTCCTCAGTGTGTGAAAGGAGAAACACAAAATAATTTTGTTATACATTTAGTATGAAATTTTTTCATTAGAAACACTGCTACTTGAACTGAAAGAATGAGAGAAATGAATGTTACATGTAGAGTTAGAAAAATTTTATGGGTATGTGAAACAGCACCAACTCTTTTTAGAGAAAATTCTAGTCTAAAGCATTAACAAAATGAAAAAATGAAGATTTTTGCCTTTCTACTGGAATAATAGATTGAATTATTTCAGACGTCTCTATTTCAGTGTATGATCCATCAATTTTAATTTCTTGAGTTGACTTCAGAAATTATCTATGTAGTTTCTATATTAAAAGTTTTGTTACCCAAGAAATGCAGGCTTTTGTAGCATAGTGCTTCAATATTATACATAATGTATGACCACCATCATTTTCAATTTATATTCAGCGAGTCTTTGTTGCAAAGCATCCATACCATTAACAGAGATAAACATATTTACCCCAAACTTTGCATTTTCTATGATAAACCAATAATAGTCCAAATGGCATTCTATTTTGTCACTAAATGTTCTTGTTGGGTTTTTTTGTTCTTTGCAAATTAAGCCATGTTATTCACGTGCATAAACTGATATTGTCAACATGCGGAGAGCCCTTCAGGAATCTCAGTATACTAGTAATCCACCATCTGTGCATTGCTCTTGCAGGAATCTGTGGGAGCTAACAATATGTTTCAAGTCAGAGGTACTCTTATAGTTGAAATGTTCTACTAAAAAGTTATTTTCTGTGCTTCCTTGGGAACAAGACTTCTGTGATGTAAAATTTAATAGCATTATTTGATTTCACTTTAGAAGATAATTTTGTTTCCTGTAAAAATAATTTTTTAAAGCCTAAGCCAAGGAATTTTCAAGGTAGAACACAAATTATTTTTTTTTAAATATATTTTATTGATTTTTTACAGAGAGGAAGGGAGAGGGATAGAGAGTTAGAAACATCGATGAGAGAGAAACATCGACCAGCTGCCTCCTGCACACCTCCCACTGGGGATGTGCCCGCAACCAAGGTACATGCCCTTGACCGGAATCGAACCTGGGACCTTTCAGTCCACAGGCCGACGCTCTATCCACTGAGCCAAACCGGTTTCGGCGAACACAAATTATTTTATGACAGTAAGAAATAGAAGCGTAACTAGCAATTGAGTCTGATCCTTAACGTTCTCATTCACATGTTTAGAGTAGAATTATGTGGTGAAAGTCTTTGGCAACTTTACTTTTAACTTCCGGTCTGTTCTTTAATGGTAAAACTTTTCTTTAAGTATTTAGAGCCATTTTCAGAAATTAGGTCCCCTTAGGAACTGAGTAATCCATAAACTCCCTTTCTCTGGTTTTGTCATTCCTAAGGACCTACACTACTCTCTTCCTTCTTCTTTACTTCACTTTAATATTTGATCAGAAAGGAACGTGCCTACACCAATGATAAACTAGATTATATTAAAATTATTTATAGATATTTATATTTGGACTTCATTGACAAACAATACAATGGAAATAGACATACTACTATTAAAGATATGCCCAGCCATAAAAGAAAATTAAAGTTACAGACACACTAGCAGGAAACTGACTTAGATGAAAATTTTGATTTTCATTTGGATAGGAGGTAGAAATAATTTGTTTTAGCAGTCTCCCAGCCTTACTAGAGCCTGTAGCAACCGGGGGAGGTCCCCAACTTTCTAAAACCATCTCAAGACTAGACTTGGTACCTTTGCTCCCATCGGCTTATTCCTATAGGAACACTTATTATTGCATAGATTTATTTCTTGTGTACTAGAGTGTAAGCTTCTTGAGAACAAGAGTCATATCTTGTTCATTCATTCATTCATCCACACAACAAATATTAATCAAATGTCTATTATACACCAGTCACTATTCCAAGCACTTGGGGTGCATCAGGGTAAAAATAAAACAAACTCCCTGTCCTCAGGTAGGTTTTAGTCTAAGAGGTTCAGTGTTCTATTGCAGTGGTTGGCAAACTGCGGCTCACGAGCCACATGCGGCTCTTTGGCCCCTTGAGTGTGGCTCTTCCACAAAATACCACAGCCTGGGCGAGTCTATTTTGAAGAAGTGGCGTTAGAAGAAGTTTAAGTTTAAAAATTTGGCTCTCAAAAGAAATTTCAATCGTTGTACTATTGATATTTGGCTCTGTTGACTAATGAGTTTGCCGACCACTGTTCTATTGCATTGACTTTCTCAGTTCTACTTGCCTATGTGTTTTCTATGTCTCTTATCCTCTGAATGTCTTCAGCCGCTGTTCCAACCCAGTCTTGCTCGGTGTCTGGTGTTCAATACATATTTATTGAACTGAATAACTGTTTCTTTGTGTTTAATGGACATATAGTCTGTGGCATTCCTAAAGTTAGAAAAACATCAATACATTGTTGTGATTCCCATTCATAGGTAATGTGGGACCTGCAAAGAGAACAATTTGTGGTGATGACTCAGGTGTGCAGATCAGCAAGAGTGGCACAGGGTCACTGTTGCATGGCCTGCACCTGTACAAGAGGGGCTCAGGATACTGGCTCAGCAGAAATAGAGGTGGTTAAGGACATAGAAAAGTGGTTTGGAAGGTACCAGGAAACTGCCTTTCACCACCTAAGAGTACAATAAGCCTTAAATAGCTGGGCAGAAGCCAATGAGCTGGTTGTAACTGGGTAGGTCACCCTAAGAGATACAAATTTTCTTCTTGAAGTGGTGGAAGATCTCCTATCCTATTAGGATTATATTTTATATCTGGAAATGGAGGTTAAGGGTTAAAGGAGGAGGAGATGGACAATGGATAAAAAAGCTTTCTTAAAATATAAAGGGTAAAGGTTTATTTTAAAGATAAATTTGAAAACACTTGTAAAGATAAATATATATGTACACATATATCCCTTTGTTCATTGCAGCATTATTCACAATAGCTAAAATATGGAAACAACTGGAGTGTCCTTTGAAAGATAATTGGATTTTTTAAAAAAGTGGTACAGCCCTAGTTGGGTAGTTCAATTGGTTAGAGCATCATCCCAATATGCCAAGGTTGTGGGTTTGATCCCCAGTCAGGGCACATACAAGAATCAACCAGTGAATGCATAAGTAACTGGAACAATGAATTGATCTCTCTCTCTCGATCTCTCTCTCTCTCTCTCTCTCTCTCTCTCTCTCTCTCTCTCCTCTCTAACTCCATTAAAAAATTTAAATTAAATAAAAAAGATGTGGTACATATATACAACAGAATACTACTCAGCCATAAAAAGATGGAATATTGCCATTTGTGACAACATGGGTGGATCTTTATAGTATTAAGTGAAATAAATCAGATGAAAAAGGACAAGAATCATATGATATCACTCATATGTGGGATCTAGAACAAAAAGCAAAAAAAAGTGCCCTAGTCGGTTTTGCTCAGTGGATAGAGCGTTGGCCTGCGGACTAAAGAGTCCCAGGTTTGATTCTGGTCAGGGGTATATACCCGGGTTGCAGGCTTGATCCCCAGTGGGGGGCATGTAGGAGGCAGCCAATCAATGATTCTCTCTCATCATTGATGTTTCTATCTCTCTCTCCTTCTCCCTTCCTCTCTGAAATCAATAAAAACATGTTTAAAAAAAACAAAACAACTACAAAAGAATGAACAAATAAAACAAACAAAAAACAAGCAAACTCATAGATACAGACAACAGAATGGTGGTTACCAGAAGGGAAGGGGGGTGAGGGGAGGAGGAAGAAGGTAAAGGGGATCAAATATATGGTAATGAAAGGAGACTAGATTTTGGATGATAAGCATACAATAGAGAATAGAGATGTCATATTATAAAGTTGTACTCCTAAATTTGTATAATGTTATTAACCAATGTTAACCTCAATAAATTCAAAAACAAACAAACAAACAAACAGATAGAACTGGGTTTATTCTCAGGTCCAGGATTTTTTTTTCCAGATTCTATGTTTTAGAAATTTATTTTTAATTAATTTTCTTCTGAGGTTTTCCATTCACAAAAGAAATCCTTTAGTTTTAAAATAAACTTTATATAAAAATTGTGAAGATAGTACAGTCCAGTAATTTTAAATCTGTGAACTCTTGAGCAAGTGACTTAACCTATTTGATTTCTGCTTTCCTCATCTGTAAAATGGAAAACATAGTGGGAGCTGACTTTCATAGGTTTGTGTAAGAATTAGAAATAATATTTATAAAACATGGCACACTTGGTGGGTGTTCAGTGAATTCTAGCTCTTATTATTGCCCTCCAGTTCTGTGATTGGGCTCTGTGAAAGACTAAAGCCATCCCTGGACTAACAGCCAGTCATTTATGGCTCTTCCGTCTCTGTTCCATCTGTCCAAGGGACACTTGGGCAGTGGCCACATCTCCAGAGTGACCCAAGTACACTCTGTTCAGGGTCAGAGACATGCCAGGGTTGGAAAAAGAAAAATCTTATTTTAAGAATTCTTGACTATGTAACCATTAAATCATGGCCATTCTTTCAGACAATTGACATACTTATGAGGCTGAAAGAATCCAGAATTGCAACCCTTCATAGTGTCTGGCATTCTTGCTCCACAGTCAACTGATTTCAGCCAGAAATGAGTAAGATCATATGACTCACTAATAGTGAGAGTGGCCAACTAGCCAATTGGAGAAAAACAGAGACTTTTCAAGAGAGCATTACCAGTGATACTTCAGGCTGTGTTGATAAAACGTGCATGACTAAATCACAATGGGTGGTTTTAAAAATTTTATTTTCACTTGACTTTCATAAAATCTTCATTTTTTAAAGAAATATGCTTAGAATTCACTGCTATGGAAGAAATATTTTTATAGCGAACATTATTTTGGACACTAACAATATGCCAGGTGCCATTGCAAGGGCTGTACATATATTTCTTCATATAATCCTTACTACAACTCAGGCAGGCACCATTACTCTATCCACCCTATAGATATTGAAAATGACACTGACCTGGCTTGTGTGGCTCAGTGGTTGAGCATCAACTTATGAACCAGAAGGTCACAGTTTGATTCCCAGTCAGGGCACATGTCCAGGTTGCAGGCTTGATCCCCAGTGTGGGATGTGCAGGAGGCAACTGATCAATGATTCTCTCTCATCATTGATGTTTCTCTCTCTCTCTCTCTCTCCCTTCCTCTATGAAATCAATAAAAATATATTTAAAAAAAAGAATAGAATAGAAAATGACATTGAATTTTATTCAGAGCCTTTTTTAACACCTAGATTAAGAATATGGTTGGTTTCTCCTTTGTTGCCCATTAATTTTCTGGAATTCAAATTATACTTATTGTTCATAACTGGAAGGGAGATTTTCTTTAGAGATTACTTCTTTTTTGTCAAAGAAAGGAACAAAATTTGGTGAAGTTTGAAGCCAAGCATTGAAACCTTTTTAAGAAAACATCTAATTCAACTATTTTCTGAGGAGACAGTTTCACTGTCCAGAAATACCTTTGAGTTCAAAACTTTTTTAACGTCAATCAATTCCTAGGAAATAATACTGAGGTATGTAAGAAGGTTAGAAATATATACATTACTATTCTCTTAAGGGCATTTGAATGCTAAAAAGAGAAATTCTTTTAGAAACTCATTTTGTTTTTGCAAGCCTATAATATTTGAAAAATAATTTGAAATATTTTGTGAAACCTCATATCCCAAGAGATTCATCCATCCTCCCAAACTCTTAGAACATGTGTTTTATTTCCACACCTAAACTTATCCAATTTGGACCTTCTCCTAGAACTAAAAAAAAGAAAACCACACACACACACAAAAACTCTTTAAAGCAGGAGAGAAAAAAAGCTTTCAAACAAACTGTGATGCTTGGATTTGAATGGTAGTCTGCAGTTCTCGCTTTTGCTCATAGGACCTCTTTTAAAACTATAATAGCCACGATATAAGGCGCTCCTTCTTAAGTTCTGGGCGCTGTGCAAGCTTTCAGTATTGTGTTAATTAGATTCTTTCAGGGTGCAAAGAACAGAGATATGATCATTTGGCTCAATTAATTTAGGCTTATTAAAAAGGATATGATATGAGGAAGTAGAAAAGATAGATAAAGCTGTCATTGGCAGGCACGTGGAACACTAACTTTTCATTATAGCTGCTCAGCAACAACTGAGTACTAGTAATAGTTCCAGTCTAGGAGTATAAGCTAGCCTTTGGTGACTTCATAGGAGCCCTGGGCTTCTTGCCACGTGCATGAGTCAGCTGTCCTGTCTCTGTTTCCCTCTACCTGCTTATTTTTCCAACTCTTGCTACTGACTACTCACTTTCTCTCTGCCTCATAGCTTTGCTTACTCATGGCTTCTGTTTCCTGTCTTCCTTCTCCCTACTTCTGCATTTACTCAATGCTGACTCTCCCTGGATGTTTCATACTCTAACTCTGTAAGATAGAAGCATGGGCACGCCTCTCTGCCAGGCGTCATCATAGGCCATGAGTCTTCAGGTCATGTCAATCTCTGTTGAGTTATCAGGGCTACATAGCAAAAATACAAGGCTAACACACCTATAAAATAACCTCTCTGGTGCTTTTCAGGAGAGAGCAATACAACCGGCTAAGTGCCTTAAAAGGCCTGCACATACACTATTACTTAACTTTGTAACTAAGCAAATGCACAGGTTTTATATAGAGTAAATCCTAGCATCATCCTCCTCATCATCTTATCTACCTTGTATAATAATATCTAAAGTTCGACAAATACTATCTTACGCAAGTGTATTGCTCTGGTTTGTCAAATATTCTTGTTACTAGAGAATAGTTTGGTACACTAAATGAGTATTGTCGATTAAAACAAAACACTAGAATGACAAGGCATAAGGGCATAATCCAGCAGTTTTCAAATTGAGGATGTAATACAGCAGTGGGGGCCAGGCAGGAAGAGAAAGGAAGCAGCAAAACCAGCTGCTCAACCAGAGCATCCAGGAGTTTATCTGTTTTCTATTTTTCACAGGACCAGAAATTTCTGCCTTAAGAAAAGATTCCATAGCTTAACAAAAGGTTTGAAAGATATTTTTAGAGCTATATGTTCAATTCTCAGTTCCTCCTCTCTCTTTGATATGTCAAAATGCATAAATTAATTTTTTTGTTGTTTTGCCTTTCTTGGTTTTAAAAAATGGAGATAGTGGCAGTTCTTTGGTACGTTTCCAAGGAAATGGAGCATATAATGCAATGCACTGGCATCTTGAAACTGGGTAAGAGTTGGTTCCTGTCACATCAAGTACTAATTTTAAACCTCTACTGGTCATGATTTCACCTGTCATTGCTGGTTTAGGTAAATATTTTTCAGCATCTTCATAAATAAAATGCTGGCTAACTTGAGAGTTATATACAGTGTGTGCTATAGAAATATATATATGTATACTAGTACATATCATATTGTAGATATCAAACTACAGTATTGGGAAATTTTAGCATTCCAGAACTTTTTCATTGTATGCTCAAAGAATTAGGAAGAACATAAGGAAAAGATTATTGTGGATAATATGTATGGATTATTCACACATATTATCTAACATGTAACTCAGTTGTATTTTAAGTCATAATTTCTTGAAAAAGAGTTTTTCAAATATAATGTATTGTCATTTTTATAATGATGGACCCATTCCTGGCTTTATATACTTCTTCTTAACTGCATTTTAAAACATTAATTTTACCTATGGATAATGTTCCATTTTCCAAATCTTTCCAACAGTGAAATCATCATAAAACACAATTGTAGATATCAAGAACACGAATGCAATTATAAATCTATTACCTTACATGTACAAATGTTGGTGATTTTTCTGACTGGACAGTTTACAAGGTAGATAACTGAAGACTCAATATTCAGTGATTTTCCCAATTCTGTAGAATTTTAGGACTGTACATGTTCAAGGCACTTATTTATAGTTGAGGGAAATCAAGTGCAGAGAAGTAGATGAAGTCATACCACAGTTAATGCTGGGGCCATGAACAGACATGTATCTGCTGGTTTTCAGCCCTCTGCCTCACATCGAGACCAAAGGAGGAGCCACCTGCAATGATTTGCTGAGTTATCATTTGAGTAAGGAGCTGAACTGACTTCATTAGAAGTATATAATCATTATCAAAACTAGAAAACTTGGAGAATAACAGCAGAAAAAATAGGAAACATTTAATGATATTTAACAAGGTTAAAAGTACAAACCAAAAAATATGTATTGTATTCATGTATTAGTCTACATCAAGCTTAATCTCCAATATTCAAATAGAGAATTCAATTAGAAAATTTAACAGAGTTCTCTTTAGATGATAATATCAGGAGTCCTCAATCACTCACTTATCTGAGAGAAAGTCTTATGTTTAATGTATTAACTACAAGGAAAGATGTATTTAAATGTCTACAACAAGTTAATATTTTTTTATGAGTAATAGTGTCTGAGATTTAATATGTTTAAATAAGCATCAATATAGAATCTAATTTAAACTAACAGATTATTCTTTGTTATGAAATGGAATTCAAGTGAATTGATTTGCTATCTTACTTTTATATTGGGCTATCAGCATCTGTGATGGTTAGTAATAATATATATATATATCCTAGGTAAGCATGCAAAACAGACAGGAGATAGGAATACTGAGTATCAGTTGCTGACAACTTCGTCACTCACCATCTCTCTGAAAAAGTGCCATATTAGGCTTCTCACTTACCTTTCCCCCCTTTTCAATGTTCCTACAAGGCTTTATGGGTTATCTGTTGTTACATAAATAACATATTTCCTTTGGGTAACAAATGCCCCCAAACCAGTTACTTGCAACAGCTATAAACATTCATTATCTGACAGTTTCTGTGAGCCCAGGATTTGGGGGTGGCCTGGCAGGTATTTCTAAATCAGGTCTCTCATGAAGTTGCAATCACGGAAGGCTTTTCTGGAGCTGGAGGATCTGCTTCCAAGGTGGCTCATTCACGTGGTGACAAGTTGGCACTGGCCGTTGGCAAGTGGCCTTAGTTCCTCTCCAAGTGGGACTCATCCGGAGACTACTTGAGTGTTCTCACAACATGGGAGCTGGCTTCTTCCTCTGCAAGCAATGTAAGAGACAACATAGACTTTCTATGGCCTAGTTACAGAGTCAGACCCATCACTTCCACAAGACTTTATGGACCATGTCTTTATTTAATCTGTGAGGATACTACACAAGGTAAGACTACCAGAGTTAAGATTCACTGGTGGCCAGATACCTAAAGGATAATGTATTAGCTAGGACTCTTTCGGTTCTAAGTGACAGAAAAACAACCCATTGACTCTTAGGCAAAGGGGAATATATTGGTTTATATACTAAATTGTCATTAATGGTAGGATGTATCTGTGCTTTAGATATTAATGAAATCAGATGCACAAACACTCTCAGAGTTCTCTGCCCATGCTATGCATCTGTTCCTCTTTGCATGTCAGTGGTACTGTCAAACCCAACAATGGTGAAGCATACCCTTTTCAATTTTGCCTTCTTTAAAGAAGACCTGACTCTTCCCTTAATTCCAATTAGGAAAGCTTTGGGGGGAAACTCTCATTGCCTAACCTGCATCATGTCATTGGTTTGGGTTCTATGGTGGCTGTTCCCACCAGAACCACCAGGTTGAAGTGGGAGGCAGACGAATTTCCAAAATGTCCCCAGAAGAAAGGTCAACAAAACAATAGTGGTCTACTCTGCAAAAATTAAATATCTTAAGATACCTAAAACCAACCACTTTGCCACTTTTTAAAAATAAACTAATCCACCCTGAGTAAGCATCTATTTCTCCTCACTTGTACTATTTCCTTTTACTCACCTTTATCATTAATACCCTTTTTTAATTTTTTCCATCAAGGACAGTATTTGTTAAACAAAAAAGCCTTTTAAAATCCTTCTTCAAAGATATATTTTAAAAGCTGTAGGTTATGGGTTATTTTCATTGATTTTAGTGTAATTTGCAAATGTTCAAGCAAACAATGCAGGAACTAAATAATGTGAAGTTAATAAAATATTATTTCAATGGTAGCATAGACAGATAGAATATTTGAAATCTGAAATGAGATGAAATTTATGAAAAAACTAGCACATCAAAATTGGTTCTCTATATATGTAATATTCAGAGTAAGAAGATACTATATGTATTTATATAAATGTGTATATGCATGTATATATATATATATTTACATATATATATAATATATTCAGAATAGAAAAACAAGGAAGAGATATACTAACTGCTGACAGTACATAATAAATATTAATGGACCAAAAAATCCCAAACTCCTTACATCTTCCTTCCTTTTTCTACATAGAGAACACAACTTTCAAATTGAAACTGTAATCAACCACTGCTAAAGGGAACCTAAAGCTAAAGATAGATAAGGGGATAACAAGAGAGCACCTAATTGCTTTAATTAATTCATTATTTCTGAGCTGGCCAGAGACTTACTAAATTACTACAGAACTTGCAAATATGCTTGAGGACTCGATTTCAGTGATCTTTGAGAAATCATGAGGTTCTTCCAGTAGGCTACACTGACTAGCTGTATTGCTGAGTCCAGCCCAGGAGTATTTCCCTTTGTGGATGTGAATAAACCCAAGAGGTTTCAAAAAGTAGTCTCAAGCCCTGGCCAGTGTGGCTCAGTTGGTTGGAGCCTCATCCCATGCACCAAAAGATCATGGATTTAATTCCAGTAAGGGCACCTACCCAGGTTGTGAGTTCCATCCGCACAGTCAGGATGTGTGTGGGATGCAACCAGTCAATGTTTCTCTCTCTCTCTCTCTCTCTCTCTCTCTCTCTCTCTCTCTCCCCCCTCCCCTCTCCCTTCCCCCTCTCTAAAATCAATTTACAAAAAGCATGTCCTCTGGTGAGAATTTAAAAAAATGTGATCTCAATAAACCACTTCATCCTTCTAGTAAGAACAATCAATGGTCATATGCCTCAGAAGCATGGGCTAGCGACACTCAGTACAATCCAAGTGTTGCAGTCAATCCATACTAGTATCAAGGGGATAGTCAATATCATTCACACTTCATAGATTTTGGGAGAGAGACCCCAGAAAGAACCTGGGGTCATTTATTTGAACCAAATTTCCCCCCTTAACTCTTGTAAAAATCCTTGGAGAAAACTTTCTCAGAGATCCTATAAGCATTCTGAAAAACTGTTTCAAGGATAGGGCAGCTGTAGGACAATCTTTTGTCTTCTAGAAACATTGATTTCCAATAGAAATAAGCATAATCCACAATGCAAGTCACACATGTAATTTTAAATCCAGTAGCTATGTTTAAGAAGTAAAAACAAATATGTGAATTAATTTAGTAATTATATGTTATCTCAACATGTCATTAATATAAATGTTATTGAGATATATTTCATTCTTTGTACTAAGTCTTTGAAATTCAGGATGTGTTTTAAACGTATGGTACATCTCAATTCTAACTAGTCATATTTCAAGGGCTTAGTAGCCACATGTAGCTAGCTAGTGGCTGCTATTTTGGACAGCCCTGGTCTGGTCTAGGGTTATGGAGAGGTGGTCCTCAAAGTATTGTCCTTTCTTTTCAGGAGGACCGAATACTTATGAAGATTATTCCTTACCCATGTAAAGGAAGCTTGAAAGCCCACTTTATGATTCTTCAGCTTCTTTTTATCCCGTCACATGCATGTTCCTTTCTTTCAATTAATCTGGTAATGCAAAAAGTGGGGCCAATTCAACACATTTTCTATACTTTTCTCCATGAAAAGATCTGGTTTAGAAAGAACACGAGGGTAAGACATATCTGAGTTCAAACCCTCTCTTTATCCATACGACTACTGCGGAGACTTCCATTCATCCCTAATGTCTGCCTTCCCCTTCTGTAGAGATAAAAAACTTAGCTGGGAACAAAGCCACTGAGAAAAAGAACTATTACATTTCCAGTCTATTAAGCAGCTAGACATGTCTACATGTCTAAGTTCTGACCAAAGGCTGTAAATGGAAGTGTCATAGGGAAGCTTCTGGGAAGCTTCCTAAAGAGCAGCATGCGTACCTTTGACCTCTTCTTCCTTCCTCCTATTTAGAGCACATGTGCTTCCATTTTGGACCAGGAGGTCAAGGCCATGCATACCTTGAAGCTCTGTAACAGCTCACCTCACAGACTTTTACACAAGAGAGGAATAAACTCTATAAGTGCCACTGCAGTTTTGGATTTTCCATCGCTTGCAATGGAAATCCTAAAATATGACCTTGGGTAAAGACTTGACCTGTAAGTTCATAAGAATTAAATGTGAAAGTGTTCTAGTGCTTAGTACAAAGTAGGCACTTTATACGGTTATATTTTTTAAAGTATATTTAAATGACAAATCCACTAATTGTGCAGGTTTCTCAATAAAATCATTTGTTCCTCTTCCAGCTCACCTTCCTGACTTCTTTCTGACCTGCTTATGGATGATACAAAGATCTTCACTGCATTTGCATTTCTCTCCAGAAAGTCACCTGACTGCCAGTATAGTCATGTTCATGAATGCCTGGTGGCTCAGAAAAGCCTCTGTACGAACCTGTGGGATAAATATTCAGAAAAGCATTCTTAGAGCAGTTGGCAATGCTATTGTGGAATTTGTGAAGCAATAAGATAACAAGATCACGAGGTCCTTCCTCTCAACCAAGCAGATCTATTTACTATTATTTTTCATAGGAAAATAAAATCATGAAAGGATTCTTTTAACAGAGAATCTCCTTCTCACTTTAGTAAGAAGGAGAGGGTGAAAAGCATAGGGAACACCCAATGTTCTATCAGTTGTTTTCAAGTTCTTTTTCTGTAGTGGAACAATATGTGAAAATTTTCAAGGAACCCTATGCTTTAACAAAATTTCAAATGATATAAGGAAGCTTTACTGTAGAATTCCATAAAGTTACCTGCCCACATAAATGAAGGTTCTAGGATGCCAATGTGTTTAATTTATACATAACACATTTTTGTATACCTCATCATTTATGATGCTTGCAAAGAATGGTTAAAAACAAAAAATATTCAAAAAGGCATAGGAGTTAACCTAAAAGAACTCCCAAAGACTAAGACACACAATGACTGAAACAATTTGAGCAACAAAATAAATTATAATAATATTGGTTTATAATTCAAAGAATAAAACAACATCCATACATCCATATTGATATAAATAAGTGATTGAATAACTAAATACATTGTGGATGAGGGACAAATCTTTTTTTGCAAGAAATTGCAAATAATATATTTAGATACTTTTGCCTCAGGAGGTAGTGCATAATTTCCTGTACTTTGGGTATGGGCTAGACTTAGTGACTTGCTTTCAAAGTATAGAAAAGAAAGAAGGTCTGGAAAGAAAAAGCCATAACTTTACAGTGGAGAAATCTGGAATACATCACCTTAACCCAGTGGTCGGCAAACTCATTAGTCAACAGAGCGGCAAACCGCGGCTCGTGAGCTGCATGTGGCTCGCGAGCCGCAGTTTGCCGACCACTGCACCAATCTATCAAGGTTAATATCATCAGTGATAAGTCATGTACGTTATGATATGATACAATGACAATGGCACTTCATCTCTGTGGAATTCTTCCCCAAACCCATAATCCTACTCTAATCATGAGAAAATGTCAGACAAACCTAAGTTGAGGGATATTCTACAAAATAACTGACAGGTACTATTAAGATAGAACAACTTAATGTCATATGGTTTCCTGGACTGAATTCTGGAACAGAGAAAGACGTTAGCGGGGAGAAAACAAAACAAAACTGGTGAAATCAAGTAAAGTCTATAGCTTATTTAACAGTTTTGAAAAATGTACCATGATTACTAAGATATTAACATTAGGAGAATGTTAAAGGAACATTTGTAGGAAGCCGGTTGGGTGCTGTTTTGAAAGAACAAAAATTCTTTCCAGTAAATTTGAAGATCTAATTGGCTTTGTTGGGTGATTCATGAATTGGGTAGCTTCCCATCTAGCAAGTAGAAAGCCCTGAGAAGCTGTACAATAAGAAAGGCTTTTATAATCAGAAAGGGGGAGGGGCAAGAAAGTTATTAACAAGAAAATAAAGGAAAGTTTCAGGCAAGGTTACCCTCCCTTAGAGAAAGGTTGAGATCTCATCAGGCAAATTGATTCAGCTTACTTTATGTGTTTGTGTGTGGGGGTGTGTAAGTGGGGGAGTGGATGGAGAGGGCCATAGCAACAGATTACCTCAGGGGTACCGGCCAGAAAACTCCAGACTAAGATTATATTCCTGGAGAAGTTTGAAACTGCAATGAGATCAGGTATTAAGTCTAGGTTCAGTGTTATGGGCTTTAGCACAAGTGACTCTATTTTGTGTCTGTGGTTTTCTCTTTAACAATGCCCAACACTATACTAAATTATAAATGTAAATATAGTACATATATATGACTACGTAATATCCATAGCAGAGATAGTTCTCCCAAGAATTATCAAATAAGAGAAACATACAGGGAGTTAAAATACAAAAATGAATCAGAGCATATATGAAAATCACCTTTAAATGATGGCGAATATTTGCATATGCTTAATGTACACCAGCACTATTCTAAGCCCTTTACATATGCATATGGAATCATTTAATCTTCCTGAAACTCTATGAAGTAGGTACTATTACTATTCACAGTTTTCAAACTATTTTATTTTGAACTATCTATACAACCATAGAAGGTTGTAAAGAAATATGTAGAGATGTTCCATGTATATGTCCTCTAGCCTCACCCAATGTTAACATCTTACACCACTATCACAATATCAAAACCAAGAAGTGATATTTGGATAATCCACAGAGTTTAATAATATTTTACCACTTATACAGGTACTCATTTGTGTGTGTATATTTTGCTCTTTCTATTATTCCCTTAGAGGAGGAAACTGAGGCTTAGAAAGGCTCAGTAATGTTCCCAAGGTCACTTGATTTGTATATGGTAAAGTTGTTCTTCAAATGTGGGCAATTTAACTTCACAGTCCATACTCTTAATCACTAAGCTCTACTGTATCTCAGCTTCAAATACTGTAGTAACTTGAAGGGATGTAATCGTTTAAGCATATCTAAAGAGAGAATCTATATATATAAAGAGCCAGGGTTGTAACATCCACAACGACCAGAGGCTCAACCGAACGCCAGGCTGTGCATGCAGCAGGCGAGCGGGCTGAACTGCTGACCTCTTGGAGAGAGAGAGAGGCTGGGCTGATCAACAGCAATAGCGGCTGCTGGTGAGGCCTGGATAGAGAAGCAGGGTGATCAGACCCTGCTTCTCTCTCCTGGCCTTGCCAGCAGCCAAGCCTCTCTCTCTCCCAGAGGTCAGCAGTTCAGCCCACTTGCCAGCAACCTAGACCGAACACCAGGCTGCATGCACAGCAGGTGAGCAGGCTGAACTGCTGACCTCTCAGAGAGAGAGAGAGTTGGGGCTGATCAGCAGCAGCCTCACCAGCAGCCAAGCCTTTCCCTCTCCCAGAGGTCAGCAGTTCAGCCCGCTCGCCAGCAGCCTGGGGTGGCTGCTGATCAGCCCCGCCTCTATGATCAGACCTGGAGATAGGCCCGGAGATGTTGACTGGCATAGAAACCAACCAATTGGAACCAAATCTGGGTGAATTGCGAGGAGCCAAAACTCCTAGTAGGCGGAGTTTTTGATGCTGACTGGCATAGAAACCGACCAATCAGAATCTAAACTGGGTGAACTGCGAAGGCAGAACCTAAGGTGGGGACTGAGGAGGGGTTTTAAGGGCAACAGCTGTTTGGTATAAGATGTAAGAAAGCAGTTCAATTTTTTAATGACCGGTTAGGCAGTATTGTGCATATGGCTGGCTATCAGTCCAGATATAGGGATTATGTGTTTTTGTCTGCCAAGAGCATCTCCTCCTGCTGAAAAAGGCTCCCCCCCTCATTTAAGCAATCCTATCCTATCTAATCTATCTATACTAATAAAAGGGTAATATGTTAATTAGACAGGGTTGACCAACCATCTCCCAAATGTCCAACTTCCTTCCTGACAAAGGCAAGGTGGTGGGGGCTGAGGCAGAGGCAGTTAGGGGCGGTCAGGCTGGCAGGGGAGGGCAGTTGGGGGCAAGATCAGGCCAGCAGGGGAGGCCAGTTAGGGGCGATCAGGCAGGCAGAGGCAGTTAGGGGTGATCAGGCTGGCTGGGGAGAGCAGTTAGGGGCGAGATCAGGTCATTAGGGGAGGGCAGTTAGGGGTGATCAGGCAGGCAGGCAGAGGCAGTTAGGGGTGATCAGGCAGGCAGGCAGAGAGGTTAGGGGTGATCAGGCCAGTAGGTGGGCAAGGTAGGGGTGATCAAGCCTGCAGGCAGAGGGGTCAGGGGTGATCCGGCAGGCAGGCAGGTGAGTGGTTAGGAGCCAGTCATCCTGGATTGTGAGAGGGATGTCCAACTGCCGGTTTAGGCCCGATCCCACAGGGATGGGGCCTAAACCAGCAGTCAGACATCCCCTGAGAGGTCCAAGATTGGAGAGGGTGCAGGCCGGGCTGAGGAACCCATTCCGTGCACGAATTTCATGCACCGGGCCTCTAGTGTAATCATAAGTATGTATAAAGTTAAAGGTAACAGGTCAGAAGAAAACCCTTTGAAGAATAGACCAGCACCAACCTATCCTGTAACTGTCTAAGGACAAAGATTTGTGACCAACTGACTTCAAATTCTATGATGCAGGCATCATAAAAAGCAATTCTTATCATTAAAAAGGAGTATTTCAAACTATCTGAGAAGAACACATCTCAGGAGCAACAAACAGCCCTTGTTTTTATTCATAGCCACAGAACATTAGTCATACATTTACTTATAATGTATCATAAAATATGGAGTCAAGAACTATAATTGTAAACTCAACCAAAAGCTCCTTGAGGACTGGGATAGTGTCTGTCCTATTCATGCTCCCTCTTGTTGAGCAAGTGACTGAATGAATGAATGAATGAATACACTGATCAATGGTATGTCAGCAGCACCTCCAGCACCTCCCCACCCTCACACACACATATACATTCACCTATAATGCTGGAATCCTTTAAGTGCTTTTTACTTCTCTTCCATTTCTAACATCTAATCAGTTCTCAAGTCTTAAGGAGTCCCTTACCATTTATTTATTTATTTATTTATTATTTATTTATTTATTTGTTTGTTTTTTACCACCAAATCTACCATCCTATCTTCAGTAGTACCCATGTACTCAGCCCTCCTTCCTCTTAAAATGAAATTTATAAATGTCCTTTCTCCTGTCTAAGGTCAAGGCCTCCTTTTTTTGTTTTTAATTTTAACCAAGGAATCATTTTAACAAGGATTTCCCCCACCCTTTTTTGTTTGTATGTCCATAAGTCAAATAGAAAATAGCCATTTATTCATATGTAGTATATTATAACAGTTTAAAATAATTAAATAAAAACAAGTTATATTAATGCAATTTTTTAGAACACTCCACCTTCCCAGGCACAGGATTCCAGCTGATGGATGTGTTAATTGACTAGATGGTAGGAATTCTAGGGTCATGTATGAACATTGACTTTTTTAATCAATGGCATTGGCATTTCAGTGAATACCAATATTTCATGGCATTGTAACAAATGTCAACAAGAAAATACTGATAGAAAATGTAAATGGCCCTGGCTGGTATTTCTCAGTGGTTAGAGCACCAATCTGGGCACCAAAGAGCTACATATCCCTGGCCCTAATAAGGGCTCTTGTTGGAGGCAACCAATTGATCTCTCTCTCTCTCCCCGCGCCCCCCCCCCCCCCACTTCCATCCTTCCACTCTCTCTAAAAATCAATGGAAAAAATATCCTTGGGAGAGGATTAACAACAAAAGAAATGGCAATGATAGATTTACTAATTAGAGATTGCATGTTAATAAATATCAGTAATACTGTATTGATCCTAGTAATTATGCTTGACACTGAGGAATTCAAAAAATAAATCAATATTATTCCTGGCTGGTGTGGCTCAGTGGTTGAGAGTCAACTCATGAACCAAGAGGTCACTGGTTTGATTCCTGGTTAGGGCACATGCTTGGATTGCAGGCTCAATCCCCAGTAGGGGGCATGCAGGACACAGCCAATCCATGGTTATTTCCATCTGCATACAAACATGATTTAATGTCATCCTGTTAAAAAATAAATGATTAAAACAAATCCTTTGACTTTAAATTGTCTTTAGCACTACAGATTTTATTTTTTATCATCTTCAGGACAAAATTTTGAAGTTGTCCATGTTACCTGTCTCCTTTTTGCCCCTGTAATCACTACCATCAACGTTTTGTGAATACCACTCGACTGAAATGGAGTTTATTAAAGCCACCAACTCATTTCATTTTGAAAAATTCCTACAGATCAACTTTCCACCTATCATTTGATTTGTTTGCTTACTTATTCTTTGCTGAAACATTTCCTTCTCTAAGTTTTCCTGACATCACGTGCTCCTGATATTATCCTGTTGCGGCAGTTCCTCTTTCCCAATATCCTTTGCTCCTCAGAACTCTTTTTCTCTCTAGTGATCTCATCCAGGCCCATGGTCTTGGATACCTGCAATATACTTATGACTCTCAAGTACATCCAGTTCTGACCTTTCCTCTGATTTCCAAACTCATATATCCAGAGACCTACTGGACAGGTCTTCTCTGATAAATAACAGGCATCTCAAACTGAACAATTCCACAATGGAGCTCCTGATTCCTGGCTTCTCCCCCTTCCCACTCTGTCTGTCCAAATATCATCTCAGTAAATGGCCAAATGACACACTCAGGCCAGAAAAAGTGCCTTCATCCTGTTCTCCTTGTGACTCATATTCATTCATAGATAAGACCTGTCTGTGACACCTCCAATATAGCCCATGATGACCACTTTTCATCAATTCCACTGAAGAACTTTGGTCAAAATCTCCCTTATCTCTCACCCAGTCAGCTGCAACAGTCTCCCAACCGTTCTTAGGACTTTCTTTCTCTCTTGCCCCACCTACCAGTCTATTTGCCACTTAGGACCCACAGAGGTCTTCACAAAGCATATACTGTACTGACTTCTTTTTTTCTTTCTAAAAGTATATTTTTATTGATTTCAGAGAGAGAAAGAAAAAAGGAGAGAAATATAGAAACATGAATGATAAGAGAGAATCATTGATTGGCTGCTTCCTGCATGCCCCCCATTGGGGATCAAGCCTGCAACCCCGGGCATGTGCCCTGACCAGGAATCAAACCGTGACCTCTTGGTTCATAGGTCAATGTTCAACCACTGAGCAACACGGGCTAAGCTGTACTGACTTCTGACTTTAATAACTTTCTTTTGCCGTTAGAGTAAAATCCAAACTCCTTTGTATGGTCTATAGACCTACATTATTTGGCTTCCGCCTACCTCTGTAACCTCATCTCCTTCCATTCTCCCCTTTGCCTGTATATTTCTTCTTGCCATACATAATTCCCTCTGCCTAGAATATTTTCCCTCTGATTTCTCTCCCAGGATAACACCTACTCATTTTCTCAAGCCTTGGCTCTGTGAAGCTTTCCCAGACACCTTTCTCAGCTAGACACACTTAATTGCTCAATAATTGTCCCTTCCTTGTTATAAGCTTGATTCACCTCAGGGCTTTTGCACTTCCTGATTCTTCTGCCTCATATGCTGTTTCCCCCAGAAGTCCTTATGGATGCTCTGTTTCTGTCATTTATGTCTTAGGTCAGATGTTCCTTCCTCAGTCTTTCGTTGACCAGCTGAGGTAAGGTCATTGCACATGCTCTCTAATCCCCTCTATCCCTTCCCCTGGTTTTTCTGTCTTTTTATATCACTTAGCATTATCTGCAATTATTTTATTCACTTATCTGTGTACATGGTTTTTTCTGTGTCCCCCACATGCAACCTCTGGTGTATAGTAGACGCACAATAAAGAGTTTGATGGGTAAAAATCAAGGATGGTTTACTATGTGCTAGTTACCATACCAGGTGATGGCAAATAACACTGAATAAAATATTGAAAGAAATAGGATAAACTCTACTGAAGTATGTATAACCGGTGGTGGACTCAGAAAAAGGAATAAGCAATTAACTCTACCTGCAGAGAGGATTGACTAGGGAGACTTATATGGACAAAAGGGGCCACATGCTAACCTGACAAACTCAGGAGAGGCCTGCATGGCGGTCTTGCGAACTCAGAGACCTAAAGTAACCACAAAGGATGGTCTGAAATTAAACTTTAACTAAAAGCAGTTATGGTGGATAGTTACCTCCGAGGCCGGTATCCTCACTGACAAGGTCAACCTTTACCTTAACTGAGCCTATCTGTCTTTTTGCATCTATGATAACATACCCTTGAAATGTCTGGGTAACTTGTAACTTCCCTTTTTCTGGACCCTTTGGGGGCACAAGCTAATGTACCTGGATGCCAGGACAGATACCACAAATTCCTTCATTGTTATCATGTTAATTGTTCCTGCACCCACCTAAGTATTTGTCTGTCATTTTACTTTTTATCCAATCCAGAGGTTCCCCCCCACCCCCTGCCACTTTGCTTTCTCCTGCCTCTCTAGTCTATCACCAATGGATTTCATGTAACCCACCCACATCCCTTCCTTTGATTGCAATATATAAATATAGATGTAACGCGCCATTCTCCGGAGCATTATCTCAATTCGTTGAGGTTCTGCTTCCCGGCAATTGTCAACAGATTGGCTCAAATAAACTCACAAAAATTATTTACAGGTTTAAATGGTTTTTTTTCTTTATTGATTAAGTTATTACATATGTGTCCTTATCCCCCCATTAACCCCCCATCCCCCCTTGAATGTTTTTAGGTTAACATTTAAAATAAGTGCTATTTGAATTGAGTCCTGAAAAATAGATAGGAGCTGCCTTTTAGTGATTTTAGAAAAAGCACATTTCACTTACAAAAATGAAAGGAGGGAAGGAAAGAAGGAAGGAAGGAAGGAAGGAAGGAAGGAAGGAAGGAAGGAAGGAAGGAAGGAAGGAAGGAAGGAAGGGCATATTTCAGGCAAAGTTCTAATATACAAAACACCATAGAGAAAAAATTGTTTTTAAAGATGACAGGACACAAAATTGATCTCCAGATCAATGCCACCCAATTATAATTTAGGAAGGGCCTTTTTGTAGAAATCAACAAGCTGATTCTAAAATTTAAATGGAAACACAAAGGACCTGGAATACAAACTTGAAAAAATTGGAGCATCTGTACTACATGATTTCAAGACTTACTATAAGGTTACAATAATCAATAAATTATAGAATTGGCATAAACATTAACAAAGATCAATAAAACAGAACTGAGAGCCCCCAAAGAGGTCTGCACTTAAAGGACCATTTGATTGACAAGGCACCAAAGCTATCCTCTGGGAAAAAGAAATTTTTTCAATAAATCATTCTGAAATAGCTATGTGAAAAATAAATCTCAGCCTCTACCTCACACTGTTCACAAAAAGTAAATCAAGTTAGATTATAGATCTAAATATAAAAGCTAAAAAATACCATAAAGCTTTCATGAGAAAAAAAATAGAAGAATATCTCTGTGTCTTGGAAATAGGCAAGTTTTCGACAAGAAATGGAAAGGATTAGCCATTAAAAAAGTTGAGAAGACTTTATAAAATTAAAAACTTCTGATTACCAAAGGATACTATTAAGAAAATATATAGGAAAGCCACAGACTAGAGAAAACATTTAAAAAACTTATGTCTGACAGAAGACCTATAACCAGGATATATAAAGCACTCCTATAACTCAATAATAAAAAGACAAAGATTTGGACAGATAGGTTACAAAAGGAAGAATACAAATATTTAATAAACACATGAGAAAGAGTTCAGCATCATTAGTCACCAGGTAAATGGAAATTAAACCATAACAAGATGCCACTACATAACCACCAGAATGGCTAAAATGAAAAAGACTGACAACACCAAATGAAATGTTGGGGGGAAAGGCAGGGAGATGGGAAGGATGAGGGGAAATCCCAGACAGTGTTCAATGGCTGGAATCAGGGGTAGGTTGGCAAAAGATGAAGCAGAAGAGACGATCAGAAGCATGATCGTGAAGGAACTTTCATGTCATGTGAAGGAGTTTGTATTTTATCCTGTGAAGCAATACTGCTCAAACGTCTTTCTGTTTTCATTGCTAGTGTCTTTAGTCATGCCCTCATTAAGTTCCATCTGGGCTTTTGCAAGGTATTTATTTAATCAGATTGGATTGAACTGAATCAGATATAAAGGATGCACTTCACTTTCCTGTGACTTTACATAATTTTTCCTGCTTTAATCCCACGCAACTTTGAGATTTTTGCACATAAATAGAAATTGCTATTTAAATGCATTTCTAATTGACAGTAGTTTCAAAATTATATTTTTGTTTCTGCCTTTTGGGCTTTATTTTGCTTTTTTTTTTTTTCCAAATAAGCAAGGAGCAGATGTCAAATGTAAGTTTTTTTAAAATGGATTATTCATTTTTCTCAATATAAAATATTCAACCAAATGCTGAATTGAAAATAGTGTAGTAAACACTAAGGAGCATGAATTATCTAATTATAAAAAAACAGTTCCTACCTCCAAGGTCTTGACAGTCAAAATTCCTACATTTTACAAAACAAATATTTTTAAGTATATGCTTCATTAGCTGGACAGACGTATATTTATTAGATTCTATGGTTTCCCTCCTTCAGTTTTTCTACATGCATTCGATAATGAGATAGCTATTTGCAAAGGTGTAATGTAGATGAAATCATCAGTGTGGGCACACAAAGTGTTTACCATCCATGGAGATAAGGCAACAGGGACTGAGTGAACCGTGTATTTCCCAACAGCTTCCTCCCAAATGCAAACTTGCCTCCACAAGAAGTTTTAAAAAAAATTTTTGAAACAATATTAGTTATGTACCAAACTATTTCTCTCTCTGAAGAAAGCTTAGCTTATTTATTTCTTTTTTCTTTCTCTCTTTGTTAGTTCCTACAAGATGTGTTTTCAATTGGATAATTTTTAAAATGTGGGCATCCCTCAAGAGCTTAAACCTTCTAAGCTTACTGAGTAAAACATCTATTTGTTCATGAAAATTCTTTCCGTTTTTGCCAAACTTTGTATTCTTGGAGTTTTGCCTAGTGCCAGGCATGAAATATATAGATGACAAATATTATCTTATCTAATAAACGAGTAATATGCAAATTGACCATCACTCCAACACACAAGATGGCCGCTCCCATGTGGTCAAAGATGGCCACCCCCATGTGGACACAAGATGGCCACCACAAGATGGCCTGCAGGGGAGGGCAATTGTGGGCAAGCAGGCCAGCAGGGGAGGGCCGTTGAAAGGGACCAGGCCAACAGAGAAGGGCAGTTGGGAAGGGCATCAGGCCAGCAGGGAAGGGCAGTTAGGAGTGACTGGGCCAGCAGAGGAGGACAGTTGGGGGGGGACCAGGCCTGCAGGAGAGGGCAGTTAGGGGTGACTGGGCCAGCAGAGGAGGGCAGTTGGGGGGGATCAGGCCTGCAGGGGAGGGCAGTTGGGGGGACCAGGACTGCAGGGGAGGGCAGTTGGAGGCGACCAGGCCTGCAGGGGAGGGCAGTTGGGGGTGACCAGGTCTACAGGGGAGGACAGTTAATAGTGACCAGGCCAGCAGGGGAGGGCAGTTAGGGGTGACCAGGCCTGCAGGGGAAGGCAGTTGGGGGCGATCAGGCTGGCAAGGGAGGGCAGTTAGGAATGACTGGGCCAGCAGGGGAGGGCAGTTGGGGGCAATCGGGCTGGCAGGGGAGCAGTTAGGTGTCAATCAGGCAGGCAGGGGAGAGGGTTAGGGGGCAATCAGGCTGGCAGGCAGAAGCAGCTAGTGCCTAATCTGTGGGATCGGGCCTAAACCGGCCATTAAACATCCCCCAAGGGGTCCCAAATTGGAGAGGGTGCAGGCTGGGCTATGGAAACCACCCCCCCCCCGCACGAATTTCGTGCACCAGGCCACTAGTTTGAATACATAAACAAGTAAATAAGTAAATAGCAATCATAATATCAGAATACTAGAAAGTACAACTAATGACTATGCATCTAAATATTAAACAATTTATAATCCCTCATTAGCATCAAATCACAAAACAGTAGACACCCATGCATATATCAAATGATCTTTTCATTAAACTACAAGACACATGTATTTGAAACAGTTACAGCAAAAATTAATTGTTTTCCTTTAGCTTTGCTGGGGAAAAGGAAGCATGATGTCCTAGTTAGTACACTCAATAATTCTATTAACACACTGTTTCTATTAACATGTACTTGGTAAATAGAAAATCTCTATTGACAGGTATATCTGTGACTGTACACCATGATAATAGATATTAATTAAAGATGAGTTTAAAGTTAGAGTTGAGCTCCAGGCAAAAGCGTGAAGCTTATGAATTTTGTATTTGGAACCTTCCCCTGTACCTTCCCCCTTTCTCTTCCACTTCATAGAATCATGCATCATTCACTCCTTGTGACAGACACTCGTTGCACAAACAATAACCAATTTCCATGGTTTTTCTGTCCTAACACAACTTCCCTTTTGTCTAGGTATGCATCCTCCTCCATGGGGCTGGGTGACTCAAGGGATATTGTCCCTAACTCTAGCTCCAGGGGCTAAATTCTGATTGATCTGAGACAATGATGACTTTCTCCTTCCCCAGCCAAAGATTGATTTGTGCATAATTTTTGCTTGTGGCATAATTCCAACCAATAGGACATAATGGGGAAGTTCAGTTGGGGGCTTCAGGGAAAGGTTGAGCCATCCTACAGTGACACACAGGAAGAGACAGTGCCATCTTCCTCTGGTATTGTTGTGTGGTATCTAGAGTTGGGCCCTGGAATTCTTACAACCTTCTTTCTACTGGGTTGAAGATGAAGCCAACATGCAGAGAAAGGCAAAGGCAAGAGATGACAGAAAAGTGGAGTTCAGCTCTACATGCGTGTAGCCTGCCTGACTTCTGTATAAGCTAATTTTAACTGAAATTTTCTGCTGCTTGCTGCTAAAACAAGCTAACTAATAACATTTCCTCTAAGTATTGGATGTTCTCATATTTTCCTTTGGTACCCAAAAGCCCCTTACTAAAAAACCATCCAATCTACCCTCTATACCAGTAGAGTTCTTCCTTCTACACCACCAATTCTTTTAGTTCCTTATTCATTAAAACTCCCAATATTGACTGCCTCTATTTTCAGCAAGATTCTAGGGGGAAATCTATCTAACACTAATTTTCACTAAGATGTCTCAGGGGAAAAACTAATCTGAATGGCTCTAAAGTGAGAATGACTGGACTCTTTGGAGCATCCTTATTTTCAATGCAGAACTGGTTAACTGAAATAAAAAATGAATTGGCTCAAATTTAGGAAATGTGACAAAATGAATAGAATTTTAAGTAATGTAGGGAAATATATGAGGCTAGCCTAAATTATATCAACAGATTTATTCTCTTTTATAAATGTTTATCAACTCGAAGTCTTAGAAACCTAATCATGTATGAGTGACATGCATAGGAATATAATTAACCAGAACTTTAACTTTTAACTTTCACTTTAAACCTGGTCTGGGAGATGAGAATTTAGTGTGTGTGTGTATGTGTGTGTGTGTGTGTGTGTGTGTGTGTTTGTGTGTGTGTGTGTGTTTAATAATTAACATAAAACCTTTACTTAAAGTTTTTTTTTGTTGTTGTTAGGGCTAGACATAGATAAAGTTGTTTGCATTAGAAATAAAAAAATTATTTTCTTTAAACAAAAGGAATACCTTAGCATCATATCTTATATAACCACCCTTAGAACTAATTGTGAAAAGTAAGGCTTCCTTGATGATCTGTGATTATTTACTTTCTACAAGGCCTATAAATCTGAAGGATCTCATTCAAGGGGCTAGCTAGCACCATGGTCACATGATGGGCTCTCCAACATAATTGGCGCCACTTAATAGGATGGTGGTTACAACCGCTGTCTGAGTAAGGAGAACATGTGCCTGAGGATCAATTTCACATCATCGCAACTGAAGATTTCTTTCTTCGAATTAGATTCTTCAGGGGATACTTTGAAACGCTCAGGTCAAGTGACAGAGTAGCTGAGAAATGCTTTTATGAGCAATTTATGATGAAAGGGGCTATTTTAACGGCTAAGATAAGAAAAAGAAAAGCTGATCCTTTCTGCATGGGATATTCCAGGCATCTCTTATGAGTAAGGCAAATGGGAAAACACTTTTCTCACACCCCATCCTGGTAGGTCTATTATTTCACCAGGTATAGAGCACAATGAAAAATGGGATTATAATTCATTGTGTCCCAGTACCTTGCGCAGGATCTGGTACAGAGGAAACGTCTGATTTTTATTTACTGACTATCCATGCAGTTGGAAGGCTGAAATGAAAGGGTCAGCTTTCCTCTAGCAGCAGCCATTGCCAGGTGCCTCAAAGGAGTTTCCTTATTCATCTGCAACAGTTGTTTTTATGATTCATAAGGATTAGAAAAATAGCAAAAAGAGGTTATTGAGCACTAACTAACAATCAAGATATGAACAAGTTGCTTTGGAAGCCCAAAGTAGAAAGTAATCAACTGTCTGGGGGAGGCAGGTGTATCTCCATAAAGGTCTCACAGTTTTGCTGTCAATGAACACATTGAATATGCCCACTGCGTGCCAGTAGAAAGAAATGGGAAACTGACACAGACACAGGAAGGCTGAGTTCGGAGCATGCCCAAAGGTTCAGTGTATTAGTAGCATAAAGTATCTCTGAGGTCCACAGGGGCATGGCAGGGAGGGACTGGTGGCAGCAGAAAAAGTAAAAGCTGGAATAAGCCATAAAAATTTCAAGGAGGGGGAGTGATCTGATCAAATCTTGTGCTTTGGAAAGTGTTTCATGTGAAGAATGAAGTATGGAGAAGAGGTTAGAAGCAGAAGAGCCTGTTCGGAGGTCATTTTAATAGCTGTTAGGAGGGGATGATAATAAAACCATTTCCAATGAGAAAGAAGAATAGACCAAATCTAGAGATTTTTAAAAGGACAGAATAAAAGTACAATCAGGAGGGAGAAAGGGAAAGTTGAGGAGTAGTCCTAGGGTTATAGTATAAAATCGAAGGACACATACAAACATACAGTTCATAAATACTCCTGTCTTGATGCATATCACTATATCGCTGAAGAGAGAAGAGCAGTATGAAGATAATTTATTAGTGATTTATTAATAGTAATAGGTAACAGATTCTAGACATGCAAGGGTACAGAGAATTAAAGAAAAAATTCTTACTAAAAAAAATACTAAGCTCAGAGAGTGAACATATTAAATAAAACATTCTCTGAAGATCAGTATACATAGTTATTATCTATTATTATTATTAATCTTATTATAGGTGTTATTATTAAAAATAATAAAGAGCAACTGTTTAAAATAAACACCAGCTATACACAAGAAGCCAGAATAAACATAGTAATTTAGATTATGCTTTTAGGTTTTCAATAAGAATTTTCCTTTTTCGTTTTCAATTCTTACCTTGAGTTTTCCGACTTAATCCTCACATATTTAACCCCAAACTCATATCAATGAGTATTACTAGTTGTATTTAAAAAGAAAAGGAAATAGCTAAGTCATGTGTTTTTACTTTTGATGCTGAGTTGGTCTAGACAGGATGAATTTATTTTAACAGAGATTCGGCTGGTAGCCATTATGCCCTATTAGAAATGTGATTTCTTCGTTGAGGATATACTACTCTAGGATTGTCATTGTTAATCACAGCTTTTTGTTTCTATTTGCCTAATGTTATTAATAGAAATAGCAACAGTATAAACTTGTGGTACATTATAGTTTTAAAATGCCTTTACAATTCTTATTTTACTCATAATGGACATTTGATGTAGATAGAACTGATAGAATTAAGTCCTTAAAATTTAACCTCTTTATTATGAAATGTAACACACATGTAATAAAGTACACAAAACATGTACAGCTCATGGAATTAAGATAGTCACCTGTGTAACCAACCTCCAAATCAAGAACCATTGTCAGATTCCAAAAGCCCCCTCAGCCCCTCCTCAGCTATCATCCCAACCTTTATAGTTTTATCATGCACATATGCACCACTAAAAACTATAATTTTTGTTTATGTTTAACTTGATTTAAATAGAATTGTATTTTCTTTTGTGCCTGGGTTCTTTCACTCAAGATAGTGTTTTGGAGGCTTATCAATGTTGTTTCCATCTATAGTTCCTTCATTTTCATTGCAATGGAGTATTTGCATTGAATGAATATCCCAGAATTTATTTACCCATTTATTATTGATGGAAATTTGGATTGCTTCCAGGTTAGGTTAATGCAAATAATGCTTTTGTGAACGCTCTTCCACATGTCCTGGAGTGCACATGTGCACAGTTTAGGGCAGATACACCTGGAAGTGGAGCTGGGGACTCACAGAATATGCACTACCTAGATAATACTACATCGTTTTCATTCAGTTATACCAATTTACACCCCATCAACAGCATCTGGGAGTTCTTGTTATTGCACTCACTGGCATATTGCTACTGCTGGTCTTTAATTTTACCCTACATGGTGGGTGTGGAGTACTCTCTCCCTTTAATTTGCATTTTCTTTTTTTCTTCCTCTTTATTGAATTTAAAGTAGTATGGAGTTACCTCAAAAATTAAAAATGGAACTGCCTTAAGACCCAGCAATTCCACTTCTGGGAATTTATCCTAAATGAAATTTGCATTTTCTTGATTACTGCCAATGGGATTAAGCACCTTTTCATGTGTTTATTGGCCATTTGGGTTTCTTTGGGGGGGAGAAAAGGGGAGGGGAGTGGCTATTGAAATCTCTTGCCCATTTTTCTATTGGGTTATCTGTCTTTTTCTCATCAATTGGTAGTTCTTTATATATTTTGGATATGAGTCTTTTGTCATTTATTTATATTACAGAGATTTTTTTTCTGGCCTATAGCTTGTTTTTTTTTTACATACTTCATGGTGCCTTCTGATGAACAGTTCTTAATTTTAATATAGTCCAATTTCTCAATCTTTTCCTTTATGTTTATTGTTTTTTGTTTGTTTGTTATATAAAAACTCTTATCCTACCTTCAAAAACATAAAGCTATGTAATTTTGCAAATGCAGAAATAGATTCATAGAGCGATAGGGTGGCTTGACAAACTTTAATCCACGTATTTGACACCAAATTCTGTGCTATTACCATTACAGCATGCTAATGTCAATTTTTCAATACAGAATTATTTTAATTTATTTTAGATACTGATCATTTCTTATTGCTTGAGGTGGTACAAAGCATCAAGAAAATGGAGAAGCAGGTGATGGGACTTAGGGATAAGAAAAGCCCATAAAGGGTCCCTTCAGGCCCTCAGTCCAGAGGTGGGGAAGGAGGTTATTTTGCAGAGATTTCCAACTTTGACACCCATGCAGTCTTTTCTCAGCTGATTAATATTTCCACACTTCCTCTGGTCTTATTTCTGTCCTATACATCCAAGCAAAATACAATGCAATACGGGATTTAAGTTGTGGAGAGTGAATATGCGGAGTCAATAAGTCCCCTTAAAAATTTTTTTTAATAGCAAAGGACATGGAAAGTTATGAAGAAGGCTATATAAATAAAGCAGCAACCCAACATATTCCCAGTTAAACATGGGCCTCCCCAAGTTTCCATAGCGGTGCACAGCTACATATAATATCATTTGTGCTGACTAAAGATTCCACCAGATTTGAGAAGCATCCAGAGCTCTTGTGAATGAAATTTCCCCTAAACAGTTCTTCAAAACTCTAATTGCATCTCTGCCTGCTCACTGGGAGCAGATGACTGATACAAAGCAACTCTAGCACATCCCAAACATTCTATTTTACAACTTCTTATTTTGACATAATTTTAAATTTTCAAAAATTACAAAAGCACGCAGATCTCCCACATACCCTTTACCCAGATTCACCAAATTTTACATATTGCCCTATTTGGTTTATCAGATAGATACACATAAGTATAAATTGGAGACATCATATCCCTTTCTTCCTAAATACTTCATTGTGTATTTCCTATTATCAAACAGAAAATATTTATTTCCTATTGAATTAGTTGACTTTCTACTGTAAGGTAGAGCTTTCCTGTATGTATGTATGTATGTATGTACGTATGTATGTATGTATATGTATGTCAGTACAGGCTTACGGATTTTTGCTTTACTCAATGGGTTGTAATTCATTGCTATTATTATTGATTTTGATGTTTAAATCATCCAAGGTTTGGTCAGTGGGAACCCTTCTGCAGCTAGCTGCTGTGCACTTTTGACATAGCCCCATCATTCTTTTATTCTTTGAGTAAAGCCTGTCTTTCGGATGCAGTGAGCTATTCCAGACTCATTTTGTACTTTTCCTGCCTGAGCTTTGGAATCAATGTTTCCACCTAAGAATATCTAATTCTGTTTGGTGGAGAATGGTATTTAGAGAGCTAGATCCAGGGAGTGGTTAGGCAACCATATGCATTTGTCAAAACTTATAGAACTGAACACTGAAAAGCATTATTAATTTTTTCTTTCTACTCCTTGGAATTTATAAGACAAAATATGTAATCATTATAATACAAAAAAAAAGAAAAGTTTTAAAAATGAATTACAGATCACTAGTAAAGTGTACTCCAAGCAAGTAAGATATAGTATATTTCCTGTGTCCCCCAATGTCAACGTCTCCTTCCATTCCAGTTTCTGACAATCCTTGATCCATTTTCTGCCCTATCAGCTGCCTTTTCCAGAGTCCTTAGAAATGAAATCATGTAGTATGTAGCCTTCTCTCTCTTACTCACTGGGCTCCCTCCATGTTATTCCATGTAATAGTTGTTTGTCCCTTTTTATTGCTGAGTAATAATTCACTGTATATACTACAGTTTATTCATGCACCAATTGAAGAACATTTGGGTTTTAGCAATCTATAATAATAAAAGCGTAATATGCTAATTAGACCAGACAGCTGAATGACCTTGTGGACGTCATTCCGGATGAAGCCACGGTGGCGGGGGCCAATCAGGCAGCCAGGTGAGTGGTTAGGGGTGATCAGGCAGGCAGGTGAGCGGTTAGGAGCCAGCAGTCCCGGATTACAAGAGGGATGTCCTGGATTGCAAGAGGATGCAGGCCGGACTGAGGCCCCCCGCCCCCCCACCCTGTGCATGAATTTCATGCACTGGGCCTCTAGTTATAAATAAAGCCACTATAAACATAGATGATAAGTTTGTTTGTTTTTACAAGCATAGTTTTCATTTCTCTGGGTAAATACCTACAAGAAAGATTACTAAATCATATGGTGTGTTTAACTTCATAAAGTAAAACTTTATATTTTATAAATTATACAAAATAAAGTATAAAATTTTCTTAACTTTATACAGTTAAAAAATTTATAAAGTAAAACTGCTAAACTGTTTTCTGTTGCATGCCCTCCAGCAAGGAATGAGAGTTCTAATTGCTCCACCTGGTATTGTTCCATGAAACAAAAAGTAGATATTCTAATAGATGTACAGTGGTACGTCATTTGCAATTTCAATTTGCACTTATTTCCTTGATTACTAATGATATTGAGTATCTTTTCATATAGCATATATACTTTTTAAAATCAAAAGTAGAATTACATTGCACATGCTTTTTTCCTCTTTAATTTTTCCCATCATCATTTATCCCCCCTATACCCACCTCTACATCTACCCGCCCTCCCTCACTACACTGTTGTCTGTGTCCATGAGTTACTTTTTTCTTTTTTTGCTCAATCTTTCCTCCTCACTCCCCCCCACCCCCACCCCATGAGTTGTCAGCCTACTCTCTATCTATGGGTCTGTGTCTATTTTGCTTGTTAGTTCAGTTTGTTCATTAAATTCCACATATGAATGAAATCATATGGTACTTGTCATTCTCTGACTGGCTTATTTCACTTAACATAATGTTCTCCAGGTCCATTCAGGCTGTCACAAAGGGTAAAATTTTCTTCATTTTTATGTCTGAGTAGTATTTGTACGAAATGTAAATGTACCACAGCTGTTTTACCCACTTATCTACTGATGGGCACTTGGGCTGCTTCCAAATCTTGGCTATTGTAAATAATGCTGCAATGAACATAAGCGTGCATATGATCTTTTGAATTAGTGTTCAAGGTTTCTTAGGATAAATTCCAAGAAGTGAAATTGCTGGGTCATAAGGCAGTTCCATTTTTAATTTGTTGAGTCACCTCCACACTGCTTTTCACAGTGGCTGCACCAATCTGCATTCCCACCAACAGTACATGAGGGTTCCCCTTTCTCCACAATCTCACCAATACTTGTTGTTTGTTGATTTATTGATGATAGCCATTCTGACAGGTGTGAGGTGCTATCTCATTGTGCTTTTAACGTGCATTTCTCTGATGATTAGTGACGTTGAACATCTTTTCATATGTCTATTGGCCATCTGTATGTCCTCTTTGGAGAAGTGTCTATTCTATTCAAGTCCTTTGCCCATTTTTAAAATTGGATTGTTTAGTTTTTTTGGTGTTGAGTTTTATTAGATCTTTATAAATGTTGGATATTAACCCCTTATCAGATGAATCACTGACAAATGTGTTCTCCCATATAGTGGGTTGTCTTTTCATTTTGCAGATGATTCCCTTTGCTGTACAAAACATAACCTACTTTTTATTTCCCACTTAACATTGTGTCATTCATAGTGTTCTACAATTAACTAATTACTTTTCCTAAGTAAATTATTGGCCGGCAAAAGAGAAAAATTGACGAGGAGCTTGTAACATAATGCCATTTTCCCTAATAAAAATTAATCTAGAAATTACATGTTGGTGCTGGAAGGACACTTGTCCCCGCACTTTTCCATTATTGCTTTCTCTTTTGGAATAGCCTACAGATTATTATTTAGTGACTCATTTCTCATTTTCTCTTATCTGCTGCTGGGATTGCTTCTGGTTGGAGACGGAACTGGCAGAATAATCTGCTCTGCAGTTTAATCTTCAACGTCTTTTCCCCCTTCCCTCCAATTTCCTTCTCACTGTTTTATCACCATCCCCAAGAAGGAAGAGTTCAGGAAGACTCTGTTTCTCTCACTCCACTGTGGGAGACTTTCCTAAACTAGTGTCTATTGACTGAGATCTCAAAGACAGTCTTTCTACCATGACCATCCACTCCTGTTTCCTGAGGATCCATTAGACCCCTCAGGATGCAATCACTAGCTGACCTGCCCTCAACCAGTTCCTATTTTATCAGAATTGTGCTAGTTTTCCAAGAGCATGCCACACGCTTCTACAGGATTGAGTTAGGGAATTTCTTCTAAAGTTAATTTTTCCCCAGTATTTCCATGGCATCTTCTATTTCGTTGAATATGCTCCCCAGAGCAAGTCATGTAACCCAATTTGCTGTTTTGTTCATCTCACCCATATGGGAATTTGACATATAGAAATGTTGACAGATATAAATTTCTCAGATAAGGGAATGAATTCTTAGAGTCGTGATTTTAATGTTCCCTTTTCTGGGTATGCTCCACTCTGGTATAAGGCTGTTTATGGACTTCTGTGCTCTTCTTTTTCCCAGAAGGCAGAAAATTTGTTTGGAGAGGATCACCATAAACACCTGGCTCTCAGGCCCCTCCTTCCCAAATGAGCTTTGACTCTTCTTATCTTAAATGGTTATTCTCCTCTCCCCTTTGAAGTGGAAGTTTTGTGGGAAGCAAGTTTCTCCACTAACCCATTATTCCTCGTGTTTGTAGGTACTCCCTCCTAATCTTAATAGATTCCCAAAAGTGTCTCTCAGTTTGGACCCTGACTCCACTTGTTCCTCTATAGCTGCGTTTCTATTGTCCAGAGTAGGCATTTTCTTCCCTGCTTGGTTGGAAGACTTGATGCGGACAAGCTAATCCACCATCTTATCCTTCAACTAGAGTCCAACCAAAAGGTCTGCTGTCAAATGTTCAGAGAATGAGCTAGGTTGTTGGCAAGATCTGAGTTTCTTTTCTCTATTTAACATTGCTCCTGGACTTCTTGGCTCCATACTGCCAAGCCTTCATTATCTAACATTGTGTAACAAATCATCCCAACATTTAACAGCTTAAAACAGCTAATATTATCATTTCACATAGTTTCTGAGGGATCTGGATTAACTTAGCTAGATGGTTCTGGCTCTGGGTCTTGCATGAGGTTGCAGTCAAAATATTGGCAAGGGCCACAGTCTCTGAAAACTTGACTGGGGCTAAAGGATGTGCTTTCAAGCTCATTCATGTGACTTTTGGCAAGCAGCTTTAGTTCCTTGCCACAGGGACCTTTCTATTGGGATGCTCATGACATGACTTCCCCCAGGAAAAGTAATCCATGCGATAGAGATAGATAGGAAGATAGATAGGTAAGTAGGTAGATAAATAGGTAATCTCCCAAGATAGAATCTGAAATCTTTTTATAAACTAATCTCAGAAGTGACATATTGTCACTTTCTGTCATATGCGATTGGTCACATAATCCAACCTTGGTACAATGCAAGAAAGTACTATACAAAAGTATGAGTACCAGGAAGTTGTGGGTCCTTGGGGACCATCTTAGAGGCTGCCTTATATACTACCTACCCTTCTCTTGACTTAAATGATAGCATTCAACTCCTAGTCTAACTTCATGATCTTTGTGCTGGTCAGTTCACCAGCATTTTTTAAGCAATCTCTCCTCTCCCTATTACACGGTTGTTTTCCTTACCAGCAAATATTTGCCCACTAGCAACAAACATTCTGGTGTTATGGTGGATTTTTCTACCTTTTGTTCCTAAATGTCTTCATTTAGCTTTAAGTTGAAATGTACTCAAATACAAAGTCTCATGGATTCCCCAAGCTGGTCCCCAGATCTCCCCTGGTGCCTATGCAACCTCCCTGGTTTATGGAAACATCTCATTCATAGCTGGGCTAAGTACTCCAATCCCACCTGCAAGGTAAAATCACTTTCCTTAATGTAGTAAAACTCAGCACCTTCTCAGAGTCCATGCAGAGGATTAGAAGAATGGCTCATGCAGTTCTCGCTCCCTTCTCAGGAATGCCTTGCTGATTATTGCTTTCTGCCACCACATTGTGTTGGAGCTTTGTGGCATCATCTTCGAGACTCTCACCCATTTTTTCTCTTTATAATCTTTAAGGCCTAACATATCTGTAACTTTCAAATAGGCTTTTATGGAAAGGCTAAACAATTACAAAGAAAGATAAAAAAATAGAGAATCTAGCTTAAAAAGTAGTTGAGAGACTTTCATCTTATACTTTACTCTGAAGTGCTGGTCCACTCTTCCTAGCTACCTCCCTGCATCCACTTGGAAAAAGGCTTTTGTTAACCTCCACCAGTAGGACTCACTTTCCCAGACACCTCGATTCCTTATCATCTAGACCAGTGGTCGGCAAACTCATTAGTCAACAGAGCCAAATATCAACAGTACAACGAATGAAATTTCTTCTGAGAGCCAAATTTTTTAAACTTAAACTTCTTCTAACGCCACTTCTTCAAAATAGACTCGCCCAGGCCATGGTATTTTGTGGAAGAGCCACACTCAAGGGGACAAGGAGCCGCATGTGGCTCGCAAGCCGCAGTTTGCCGACCACGGATCTAGACCAGTTTGCCGCTCTGATGAGTTTGCCGACCACTGACCTAGACTCTTGATTCCAATAATTATAGGCTGTTGTTGTTCCTTGTGGTTAAGCCCCTATCCAGTGGTCGGCAAACTCATTAGTCAACAGAGCGGCAAACCGCGGCTCTCAAGCCGCATGTGGCTCGCGAGCCGCAGTTTGCCGACCACTGATCTAGACAGAACGGAGACAAAGCTTTTCTCTCTTATCTACCTAGAGGTCACCCCTACAGTTCCTCTGCTTCAGTAATTGCCTCTTCTCATGAATGCATCAGAAAAGACATCACCCATCTGTTAGGGGGAAAACTGCTTCCAAACCCAAAGAACTGTGCCTCTGCCCTTGTCATCCTTAATCTGATGACCATTTTCCAACAAGCATAGTAACCTGATATTCACCTAAGTGATGCAAAACCCGAAAGTTGTTTTTTGACAACTACTACCATGATCAATTTTTTAAATTATTGATGTAACTTCAGTTCAATTCAGTCCATACTGAGAGGATAATTTCAGAGCAAATCATAAAATGGCTATGACAAATGCTTTGACAGAAGGCTTTTTTATATTGTTTCTCCTACTAGGATAGGTAGGTAGTAAATTTAATATGACATCCTTTCAAAGTGAGATGTGGATTCCAAATTCATTTCCAGGCCCATGGTCAACTCTGACTTCATATCTCTGATTTGTACTAAGTACAATGGCATCTAGAACTTTCAAAAGAGTCTGAAGGTTCTGGACCACAGGCTTTAATCACAGGGTTCCTCTTGCTGTAAAGAGTGACCCTCAGGATATATCTTTCCTCTGCACAATACCTGTCATTTAAATCACATACTTTAACTGTGTCAGTATTCTTTGTACCTGAGATGGAAAGAAGCTTTCCTATCAAGGGCCTGGAGTACTGTATTGTGAGGAATGATAGGGTGGCATCCATCATGAGTTGCAAAGAGTCTCTATGACTGATGCAGTTGTGTAGCCCAAGTGCCATGAACAGGCTGTGCCCACTCTAAAAACATTGTCTAGTTGGTGGCTTCTGGTATCATCCATGTTTTTGACCATTAGCCCATCTAGGCCAAATAGGCAAGATGCTCAATTCCAAGGATCTATTGGAAAGTCTTTCTGCATTCCCTCCCCCAGACCATGGAAGGTCAATGAAAAAGAACAGGAAAAACATTCTCATTTACACCCCTTTGGGTGAATTTGCATTTTAAATGGAAAAGATTGAAATCACACTTAAAAGAAAAGAATTTCTGAAGTTGCTAAGATATCCAACAACTACACTAACATGAAACAAGTCGTTTTTGAAAGGAGGCTCAAGAGGACAATAGTTTCTTTTAAAGTAAGGGGAGAAAACCTCCTGACATGATTTTATAAAACAGCACACCAAATATTTTAGGCATCCGTGAGAACTGGTTCTGGAAGCTGGGTAAAGAAAAGACATATTCTTTCCCAGCACCCACATAGCTCTAACTACCCTCCCCACAATCTCCAGAGTTCACATAATTGGCCCCAAAATTTTCAGATGCTTGAGCCAAGTCCATGGAGTAAAATATCTGCCATTTAAATGTTCTTTGCTTCTTTCAACCATGTCTCTTTTTAAATATCTTACTTTCTTCTTTGTCTAATAAGTAACCTTAGTGATTTATGAAATCACTGATTTGTTTCCCTCTTTCAGGATGAATATACTCATCTTTTACGGCAAAGATAAGTTTGTGGGATTTAGGATATGCTAGCTTATTCAATTTGGGTCTGATTTGTTGCTAAGTCAAGGATCTTTACATGGGTATATGTGGGTGACAGGAAGGAAAACATCTTTCTTTACACTTGAAGATGAGAAGGAGTTAATAGTAATTAATGGTACATCAAGTCTCCCTTTAGGTAACTAGCTAACATTTAAAGTATAAATAATTCAATCAGGCAATTTTTGAATCCCATGAATAGTTGCTAAAAAAAAAACTATACCATTCATTGTGTAGACAGTGGAAGTTGTAAATATCCCTTATCGCTGAAGAGCTTGCAACCTCACAATGAAGGTAGGCACACAAGGATAATGTCCTATTTTTCTGTGATAATTGAGTAATATTGCATTATGGCTAACTGGACAGGCTCTCCTCCTCAAAGAAACATGTTCTTAGAACTTTTTAATGTAAGATAAACAATTTTCTCATCTACAAGTCTAAAGTAGAAATGGAAAAGGATTTGGGGGTTTATACCTGGGACACCAACAGTCATGCTTTATGCAGAGTATTTCACAATGTATGAAAATCACTCGGTTGGGTTATCATGATCCCATTAAACACATAAAGAAATTTAATCTCATAACGATTCTATTCTATTCCTTTAAAGCCACATAGCTAGTAAGAGTTAGAACTGGGACTCAATCTCAAATATTTGTATTCCTAGTTCTGTTACAGCATATATCCAATTAATTCTTCTCTATATTTATATAAGCATCTTCGATACCCAGGGAAGCCCCACATACAAGGGTATACAATTCAGTAACTCCATTTCCTACATTTTTTTATGTCTTTTCTTGAGAAAGGGAAATGACTTTGTGAAGTAATTGCAGTTACCTGCTCATTCTCAAGCTCCACTGAAGAGAGGAAAAGAGAGAAATGTCAGCGAGAAGATTAGATTAGACATCAGACTCGAGCTATTAAACACGACATACAATAGGTTACTGGTGATGGTTGTGCAATGTGTTCGAAGGGTAACTAAAAACAGGACAAACTCTCAGCTGCTCAGGGAAGTTTTTAAACATAGTTCTGCCTGAAGGTCAGAGAGTAGATCCAGTAATTTCCAAATCCCTATAATTACATGATTTAGGAGAAATGGCAATAAAAACCTCTTTTTTTATCCCAAGTGGAAGCAAAACATTCAGTGTCCAGGTTGATGGTCAATAATGAACAGAGTGAGTTTTACTTTGTGTGAGCTTTTAAAATAGAAACATTTATCTCAAACTTTTTTTGTTGTTTGTTTTTTTGTTTTTGCTCTTGTTAAATTCTCCAGTTGGAGACTTGTGACATTTAACCCGGACTATTTGATGTTGTAACAGCTAACATTGCCCATGAGGAAAACAACTTTATACTTCAAAGACAAAAAAAGAGAAAGTATTCAGATACAAAATTTTCATTACCATTTCTTATCATCCCAAATACATAGACTCTTAATACATGCTATATTAAGAGTCTGTCCTGCGGGCTAGGGGTGGCCGGGGAGAGGTCAATGGAGGAAAAAGGAGACTCATGTAATACTTTAAACAATAAAGAATTTAAATTTTTTTAAAAAAAGAGTCTGTGCAAGACACCAGGGAGACTATAGAGAAGGATACACAACACTTGTAACTGAGCCAAGTGTAGCAAGTTTATTGGGATCCGATTTGATTCATCAAATGGCAAGGAATCTCTGTGATGCATTTGCAGTTCTAATTAAAACTCCCTGGAGTCATTTCTTTGAGTCTCAGCCCTAATTCACTTCCAGACAGCCTGCAGTTTCAGGTGATTTGTATAGCTTCTGCAGACTGTGGAGGAAACTCTTGGCAATCAGATGTCTTGTTAAAATACAATTTACAGATCAAATAAGAGATGAGGCACAAAAGCAACTCCAAGGGAAGAGAGGGTGAAATGCCCCATTAATCCTATACTCCCCACCACATGTAGGCACTTGGTAAATACTTGTTAAGTAAATAAAGGTGCTATGTTAGATATGGAGACTACAAAGGTGAGGAGCACATGATCCCCCACTATGGAAGGTCTCCTCTCACGCAGGACAGGGACACACAAATGACTTTTAACAGGATAGAGGTGCCTGTGTTGGAGCCTTGAACCATTCCCAACTTGACCAGAACAGAAGTCACAGGCACTGCATTAAAAGTGGTCACGCACCCCTGAACTTTGTTCATGTCATTCCTGTCTGCTCATCTTGCAATGTCAACCTTGAACCTCCTCACACATCAATGCATCTCATTCCTGACCCATTTGGCTTTACATCTTGGTCTTGTCTGTTGGTGTCTAGCTTGAGTTGGACTGGTGACCTTAGTTAGAACGGCTTACCTTGGCACTGCCCCAGCAAATCTGTAGGAGAGAGCAATGACCCTTAACTCGCTAGGCCATCTGCATTAAAACGTGGCTTTGCTATTTATTAGCTCCCTATTGTGATCTTGGGCACAAACATAACTTTTTTGTGTATGCTTCAGTTTCCTAAGCTTTTGAATTAGGGTTATAATAGTACCAAACTCAAAGCATTGTTATAAAGATTGAGTTAATACTTTTAAAACACTTGAAAATGTTCCTGTCACATAAATTCTGTCTTAAATAAAGTTTACCTCCATTTGGTTTCCTCTCCATATTGTTTCATTAAGCTGCAGCTAATAGGCCCAATGGCCACATGACCTAACAGGTCCTCGGACACGACTAGCTGGCCAAGAGCATGGAGTGAGCAAAGGTAAGAAGGTGGGGAAGTAAAGACTGTCTCTTTAAGAGTCCCATCTGGTTAAAGCACTGAGCTCAAGGGGCTGCATATATAGTAGCAGTTTTAAAAGGTTAAAAAAAGACCAGGTTTTGGAGTAACTTGAATACCAATATGGGGAGCTTGTAATCTATTCTGTGTGCCATGTGACATCACAGGATTGGGTCAGTGCTCCAGAAAGAACTCTAGTAGTAGGGAGGGACAGGAGGCTAAGACATGGTGGAGGCAAGAAACTATTTTTTTCCAAAAGTTGCAATGATCTAGGCAAGTGATAATGAACCATGAAACTAAGGTGGTGACAATAACAGCAACATGGAGAGAGAAAATGCTAAGACAGTAGAGACTATCTGGAAGCAAAATGCAGAAAAATTATTTGTGTGTCTATGATATGTCAGGTATCTACAAGGTGCTTTGTCAACATTGTCTCATTTAACTGGCGCTATATCTAGGTTGGGTAAATAATGGGTACTTGATTAATTCAGATGAAGAAACGCAGGGAGTTAAGCAATTTGCCTGAGGTCACAGTTCTAGAAAGCAGCAGAACAAGGATTCAACCCAGTCAATCTGGTTCCAAAGTCTGATTTTTTTTTTCACCGATTAAGTTCATGTAGGAAATGAGAGAAAGGTAAAAGCTGAATGGTCTCCCCAAAGCCAGAAATGCAGTAATCCAGAGGAGAAAGCTTGAGAGAGGAGAATTTCAGTAGGGAGGACATGGTCCACAGTGTCAGATGCTGGTAAGATCAAAGAGCATATGAACACAGAAAAGGCCAATGGAGTTGTGTGTAGGAAGGCTACTGGAGATCTTCAGGAGAACCATTTTAGGAGAGTAGAAGGAGCAAGCCCGGATTTAAAAGTGACTGCTTGGTAATAAAGGAAGAAAAACAAATGAAAAATTAAAACGGGAATGGAGAAAATAGAACATGTTTGTAGGTCAAAAAGAAGTCAAGTGAGCAAAGGTGATTGAAGCATTGTGGAAGGGCCCTGGCTGATGTGGCTAAGTGTCCTCCTTTGCACCAAAAGGCCGCTGGTTCGATTCCCTGTTAGGGCACATGCCCAGCTTGTGGGTTCAATCCCTGGTCGTGATGAAGATTGGGAAAGATGAGATCACACATAGATGAGGAGTCTTATCTGGACAAGAAGTCCCTTTCTCTCCAGAGATCCAGGGGACTTCATGGAGAAGGGCAGCAGAGTGAAGGAAGCCCCCGTTGCCTGATCTCTGTTTTCTCAATGAAGAAGGTGCAAATAATGATCTGCTGAGTGGAAGGGCTCCAGGGGCCTTTAAGGGACACAGAGAAGTGAGTAATCCAGGCCCTCCTCTTGCACTCTTTCCTGCCATATTGTTGGATGACCCATGGCAGACATCGAATTCGGCTAGTCTTCTCCTTGTTGGCTTGTGGTTGGCTGTTTTTGCTGGGATTATGCATGAGATGCAGTTGGTTTCCAGCTCTTTAAAGTATTCTCACTTTCTCCTGGCAATTATGAAATGTCTTTAAATTCTAGGAAAAAAGTAAAAATTGCAAAGGAGGATACAATTGTAGCAAAATGATCTATATATATAAAAGCCTAAGCGACCGTTACGACAGAATGACCAGAACAACCAGTCGCTATGATGTGCACTGACCACCAGGGGGAAGAAGTTCAACGCAGGAGCTGCCCCCTGGTGATCAATGTGCTTCCACAGTGGGAGCACCGCTCAGCCAGAACCTGGGCTCACAGCTGGCGAGTGCAGCGGTGGTGGCAGGAGCCTCTCCCACCTCTATGGCAGCCCTAAGGAGCGGCAAGCTGAGTGGTAAGGAGCAAGCAGGCGGGCGGTTAGGAGTGAAGTGTCCTGGATTGCAAGAGGGATGTCCGACTGCCGGTTTAGGCCCAATTCCCAAGGGGTCCCGGATTGTGAGAGGGCACAGGCCGGGCTGAGGGCCTCCTCCCACCCCTGTGCACGAATTTCATGCACCAGGCCTCTAGTGAGTAAGTAAGTAAATAAATAAATAAAAAAAATAAAATAAGATATAATGACAACTTTTCTCATAACTATACTGACATAAAGAATCCAAAGCAAGACTTTTGGTGCACTCCTGAAAATGAGACTGATATTACTTCATTCACCTTTGTCTTGAATGACTATTATATTTTCTAAGCAAAAACAAGGGGCATATTTTTACTGTTCCCGATTATTCCTCACCCTTCATTCCTTCTATTGCAAGACAAAAAGGAACATCCTTGTGTAGTGTAAGTAACAAAAGCATGACTATTGATGGGAACAATAATAGAAGCATTCCCAGTTCTCCCAAACCATAGGTTGGGGAGACTGAACTTTCAAGAGAAGACACTGAAATTTATGTGGAATGGGATGAATTGCAGCCCACCCCCTAAGAAGCGCCACCCCACACCTCCATATTTCTGGAGATCTGAGCAGTCTTGGGGGTTTTCCTAGTGGTAGAGAAAGGGTTGATGTGCAGCTGCTGTGGTTTAATTCTCACACTCAGTAAGGAAAACAGCCTGGAGCAACAGCCAACTCACCTGGACACTCAGAGAAAAGTGTGAGAGGGATCCTGAGAGGGCCACTCATGGGCTACGAGACTGAAAGCACGTGACTGGAAGTGATCAGAATATCCCTTTCCTCTGTTACAACAGTTTTTATCTAAGAGTCGCAGACATTTTTGGCACACAGAGAATTTCATTATGTTTTAGATAACAAGTAGAAAACACACACACACACACACACACACACACACACACACACACACACACACACTTCTCTTTGAACTTACAGACTCCTGAGAAGACAAACGTGGACATAAACGTAGTTATCATGAGATGTTTATAAAAAAGCAAGCAAACAAACAAAAAACAACAACCACAAAACTGACTGTTGAATATGTTTGGGGAATCAATACTATATTAAAGTCTCAGAAATCCTTGTCTCTTTGCTTCAGTTCAAACTGGAATGCATTTTGGTCACTACTACTCTAAACAACAATACAGGAGATGGTAGAAGCAATAGTAAGAGAGAACTTCATAATTTCAAAGACTTATCTCAAAATATTGACTGAAAATTGTTTTCAATTCAGATTAAAAAAAATTTTACAAAGGACTGTAGAAATCATTATCTGTTTATGTCAACACCTGGATTCAATTTAACAGAAGAATTATACTTTTTATGTTTAATATGGCCACTGTGCCTAGCACAATGAGTGTAATGAACACTCACTAAATGTTTGATATTTGACTGATAATGCAATTTCTCTGAGCCCCAACTGTAATTCACAGGCACGATTTTTGTGGATACTAACCAAGTCCATAGGGACTGAATCACATGGACACAAATGGCAAAGCTATAGTACTATTAGGAACCTCCAGCCCTGTTGACTTTGAATAAATATGAATAAATGTTTAAGGTCTATGCATGAATAAATTATACAGGACACTTTTATTTATGAGTATAATAAACAGAATTGGAAAGAACATGGGATATATTTTTAGCCTATGTTTTCCCTTCTGATGTGACAGATGGCTTGATGCTTCATGTTTTTAAAAAGATGTTTTCATTTCCTTTGAAATTCTTATGGGTTCCTTTCAGTTAGGAAAGACTGCTGCCTCCTGTGGCACACAGGTCTGCAGAAGCTGCTTGTGGACTTTGGCCTTAGGGACGTAGGCGTTATTGTGTATTTCTATGATAATTTTTCAGGGATATGTAACGTGCCTATAAAAATATGCCTGTGGGCTGACTCTTGGCAGTGAACATTTTAGTAAGAGACTATATTTAGTAATATCTGAATGTCTAAACAAGTAACACATAGGTAAGCTATTTTTAAAAACTGGGTGATAAAAAAACATTGGTTGTTATTGCCACCTTTTCAATGTTTTTGGCTATTACTAAATATCAACTTTCAAATTTATTTTTCAAAAAACATTTGAGAAGCATGAATTTGAGTTAGCCTGCATTGGCCTCATCGTGAAAAACAAATAACTCAAGTCCTTCAGTTGGAAAATTGGTGACACTAAGCTAGGCTTGTTGAGTCAATATTGATGCATATTGACTTAGGTTCTTGGATTCCAATGTTGAGGAATAGCAACGATATGGGGGTTCTCATTATGGTCTCCTCTTTTCCTCATTAATTCAGTTCATTTGATAAGTATGTACAGAGAGTACTTAGCATTCTTAGCTTTGTTCTGGAAGGATACAATGACACCATTGAAGAACTGGAGAGCATTAGCTTTATTCAACAGGTGATTGCCTGTAACTTAGAAGTGAAGGGAACAAATGCAAGTAAAGAGAGTTGTAATATAACCCTGCATTCAGAGGTATGGCCATTAATACTTTATGGAAGGAGACACACAAATTAATCAACCTACAAATTAAAAAACCCAAATGAATAAGTAATAAGCATATTTGGAAGATAGGTTGGAGTCGTGGATACTTCATGCATTGAATCCAAGCCCTACCACTGTTACTTAATCCCTTTTAGTCTATTGCCTCCATTTGTAACATCGAGATAATTATACCTACCTTGCAGGTTGTTGTAAAAATTAGACAAATAAAAAGTGCTCAGTAAATGGGGACTGTATGATGAATATTATTGCATGGCAAAATCTCTGTTGGAGTTTCACAGCTAGTAAATGCTAATGGTCACACTCAGAAAGGAAGATTAGATAGTCCAGAGCAGCCAAGAAAGGCCTTGTCCTTGCAGAGGTAATACCTGCGTGAGCAGTAAGTTGTAGACAAGAGGGAAAGGGAAAAAGCTTGGTTTAGAAAGAAAACTTTATTTGATCTTATTTAAAGTCCAAAGCTCTGTGGGCAAAAGAACAGGGGTTGTATGAAAGTAAATCTCACAAGGTTACTGATCATAAATTCCTAACTGGGCAGATCATGGTGGGTGCTCACTTCCCAGGCCTGTAACTTCTTTAGTGAAAGTTTTCAAGCCAGCCCTGACCATTGTTCTTGTGCATCTAGGTTAACACACCTTTGAAATGCCAGGATACCCTTCAAAGGGGGTATTACCTCTTAAGAGAGCACATAATCTTGTTAACTACCTTGTAATCCAATCCCTGCCTTGCTTTCTCCAATTTTCCCCTCCTTCATTTCAAATGCATAAGAGGAGCTGCAAACCTGTTATTCTCTGGAACATTTGAGATCCTGCTCCCTGGCATATGTGATTAGTTTGGCTCAGATAAACTCATAAAAATTCTCTACAGGTTTGGGCGTTTCTTACGTTGACAGCCCCACATGCTAAAGCCACATGGGAGGACCGTAAATCCAAAATCTCTATATTTTCATGGTCAATAGTACAGCACATTGTTCTTAACACTATGTTTAAGTTGAATTTTAACTTAATTATGGTTATTATGACTAAAATTTCTCTTGTCTAGCGTTGAAAAAGAGCTGAAGGGAGACCTGTGGCAAGACTAAAGAAGGCAAATAATCAAACCACAACAAAACTCATTTGTGATTGGCCATATGTTTTGAAAAATATACCGGTTTATCTTTCAATCACACATTAAGTTGAGTGCTAGGCCTGGTCCTTTCCCAGACATGATGGCCTTCCACCCTGTTAGGAAGTGTGCATTATTACCTTCCTTTTAACTATGAGGCAATGAGCTCAGAGAGCCTAGCAGAGCCAGGATTAGAACATGGGTGTCATTTACCCTTCCTACTGCTATTCTTACATTTCAACTGAGGGAGCAGCACAGGCAGTATCCGGAGGCAGGGTACTCCCTCTTGGGAGGGAGATGGGCATGTAGCATGTAAACCATGGGATTAAAATGGGGGCTGGATGAGACCATCACATAACCATATTCTAAGATGATTGTCCAAGATGCTGTTAATTCAACAATGTTAAGGTTCCCAGTGAGACCCCAGAAACATACATCCTGTTTTCTCATTTACTTTTTTAGGGGGGTGAGGCAGCATACTTTGGTATTGTACCAATTTCTATGACATGTTTGTTTGAGATAAGCAGCTGCTGAATCCTTATCTCCTCCAGCAAGCCTTCCAGGACTACTACCAAGGAGGGAATACCTCCTAGCAATGCCACCCACTGTAGACAGTCAAATCCTGTGACTCCTCCCATTTGTCTCTTTTCCTCTTCAGGGCTGCTGTCCTTTCTTCCCTTTTATTCAATGTTGACAATAACATTATCTACACCCTTTTTATAGTCCACATCTTGTTAGCTGGTTATCTGTCTGCCTCACCTTAGAAAGCAGAACTTGGACTGTTTACGGAAACTCTTGAGAAAAGACTGAATTTGCAAACCTGTGAGCATTTTTATTTCAAGCAGCAGACCAGAGCTCTCAGGAGCCAGACCAGCCTGCCGCTGAAGCTTTGGGATACTTCCTGGACTCCCCATTTTGCTCTGAGTTCCCAGGTGCACTCAGTGTGGGATAGGTCAAGTTGTCAATGACAATGAATTTCAGCACTCTGTCCAGCAGGGCCCCAGCCTCCAAAGTAACTACAATAGGGTCTACTCCCCTACCACTGACCAACAAGAGCTTTTGGAGCAGAGGTCCTCAAACTACGGCCCGGGGCCACATGCGGCCCGCCGAGGACATTTATCCGGCCCGCCGGGTGCCGCTGCCTGTCCTGCTTAGCAGCCGACTCGTCCCAGGCCCACAGTGCGCATAGGAATTTGTTCATAGTTGTTTTTTTTTAAAACTATAGTCCGGCCCTCCAACGGTCTGAGGGACAGTGAACTGGCCCCCTGTTTAAAAAGTTTGAGGACCCCTGTTTTAGAGGATTGGTTAAAAAAGTTAAGAGAGGAGTATAATATTATTTAAGTACAATTTTAAAGGCTATTTTGCTTTATTACAAAAGAAATTCACATTTATTGTACAATCTTTGGAAAATATTAGGATTTGTATATGATTAATTGATAACAAAGCAGAGGTATTTCTCAGCTGGTTCCCACTCTCTTTCCCACATTCTATACTCCCATTAAAGGACAAATATGACAACGCAGCAAAACGTTTCTTTTCCTTTTTCTCTTTTTAAAACTGTATCTTACAGAGGAGTGGCAGATCTAAAATTTTACATAAGAAGGTCTTAGGGGCCATGTCTTACTGTTATAAAGAGAGGGGTCAAGTTGTGAGTTTGTAAAGTGCTTGACATAAGACCTAGTACACACACATCAATTATTTGTTTTTTAAAATGGCTCACGAAGATGTTTCGGAATATAAAGTCCTTCCAAACCCCACTCCCAATGACACAGTTGCTGCAGAGGAGTGTGTTTAAGAGACTATTTCATTAACAAGCATTTATTAAATACCTTCTATGTGCAAAGCCATAAGGTCGATGCCAGATGAAAAGAGAGACAAACCAACTTTGTTTCCTGCCTTTAAGAAATTTTTAAATAACAAAAGAGACTTTGTTTGACATGTAGGTCACTCTCTACTAAAAATAATACTGTGATGAAATCGCTGTGGTTGAATTCTTTTGCACATCTATAAATATTTCCTTGGGGGTACATTTTAGAAGAGGATTTGTAAGGTGTCACTTTGATGCTCTTAGAACTTAAGATAAAATAATCAGACAAATGCACAAGACATAGATAGAATGTAATGTATTATTATTTTAACATCTATAAGCCTTGCGTGTTTCTAAAACATTAAAAGTGTATGCACAGAATGCAAGAGTTTGGCTAAAAAGACATTTAAATATCTGAATAGTCTAAGACATACCAAGTCCAATCATATAAGGAAGTTTCAAGAGTGACTATTACAGATCCTAATATGATTTGAAAATTAGGTAATAAAATGACTCACCTGTAAGATCTTTAGCTATGTGACCACCTTTTGTTGTAAACGATGAACTCTCAGAGCAAGGCTATAAATAGGGCTCAGTGTGTCAGAATGCCCCCTCGGTGTCACAAACAAGGATGCAGTGTTGTCTGAGCCTGCACCATCTGGTCCTTATGAAGCTTCAGCAACCTGAAAGACAATGCAAAAATTACATGGGCGGTGACCCCCCAAACTGTGAAGGATGACATAATCGCTTCCTTAGTGGCTAAGCATCTTTCAACTGCAAGATTTGGAAAGTTTTTCATGGTGTTAATATATTTTGTGTTAGGAAATCTGTGCCTATTTATTAGTTTGGGCACTTTCAATGGCTGGAATTTGGTCTTAGAGTTAACAGATCAGTTGTTGTTTTTTTAGTTATAATTCAAAACATGTAATATGTAATGGATTTAGACTTGTGATGTAATTTGAAATTTTATCCAGTTGATATACGTATTAGAATAGTTAAGAGATCTTAAAGTTCATTATACTTAGGAGTTTCTTTTATTAGATGTATGGTCTATTTGGTACCAGGAGGGTTTTGTTTGTTAGATCAGACAATCATAATATCAGAAAAAAATGAGTATTTTAAATTTGTAAATAGAGTTTAAGATGTTCAAAGGAGTTCATTTAAATGTAACTGAGAGAAAACATTCATTGATGGCCCTTAAATGAAAATATTTACTGAACTTAGAATATTATTTGTAAATGGAACCCAAGACCTTTATACAAAACTACTGTTTAGAATTTGTAAATTTAATTTAAAAAATTCTAAATAGTTTTTTCTACACACAAAACCCTCCATCAAAGATAATTTTTTAAAAAATATATATTTTTGTTGATTTCAGAGAGGAAGGGAGAGGGACAGAGAGATAGAAACATCAGTGATGACAGAATCATCCATTGGCTGCCTCTTACATGGGGATGGAGCCCACAACCCAGGCATGTGCCCTGATGGGGAGTAGAACCTTGACCTCCTGGTTCATGGGTAGAAGTTCAACTAATGGAGCCACACTGGCTAGGCAAGTCTAGTCTTTTGATAACTATTGGGTTGCTTATGTCTAAAATTTCAAATGCTTTATCCCTAATTAACCATATACAGTTATTCCTATAATACATTTTAAATCTTTTTTTCTGTTCTTACTTCATTTTTCTTATTTTTACTGAATTTTTAATAATCTTGGTCTAGGGCACACATTCTGACATAAGCTGAATGGCATAATAGAGTTATAGGTAAAAATAACAAATTATTTAAAGATGCATAATTTTCTTCTGCAAGGACATACATGCATGTTTAGAATTCAGAAACTGAAAAGAAACCTACTGGTTGGAAAGTTTTCATATTATTAGGGAGAAAAGAAGAATTGAGATGACCTTATGAAAGAACCACAAAGCTAATTAAAGGTTTGTGAAATAGGCTCCATAGGAAAAGGCTTAAAGGTCTGGAATATTTTAACTGGCGAAAACTGAGGTGAAGTGTCTAAACAAAGTGGTTTGACTAAATCTGGCTTATAAATACTGGTTGAAGTCCTTCCAATAAACTCTCTCTCACCCCAGGCCCCACATTAAAGCAAATAAAGCTGATTTTTTTTTCTCCTCAGCTGGCCTATTGAGTACAGAATTTGAGGGTCTCTGAAAATAAGAGATATTCTATGAATTAAATGTTAAAGACATTTTCTTCCCACTAGAGATAGTGAAAAAAATAATTAGCTTAAACTATAGAAAGAAGATTATAGCTGAACATCAGAAAAAAGTTTTAGATCTCAGCTGGCATTATACAAATAACATATTAACTTTTTTTCAGGAAAAAAAACAAATACATAGAGACCATCCTTTATTGTATGGTAGAGATGACTATGAAAAAGTGCTGGGAAAATAAAGGCGAAAGGAAAGGAAGTGAGGATAAACAGCCCTCAGACATAGTCAAGTCCTAGGCAAAAATGTAAAGACATCAAAGGCAGCCATTCAGTTCTTCCTGCATCCTTTGTCATGGTCAGGTTCCAGGAAAGTAGCTCCTCTGGACCCTTACTTTCTCAGTCCCTGCTCTGAGCCACCCTGTCTCACTCTAACTAACTTGTCCCCATCCCCCCCGGGCTTTGCTTTTTATTAGATAAAAACCTGCTCACCTGCCAAAGCAGTACTTATTAAAATGTTAATGGTACCCCTTGGTTGGTATTATCTTTGCCCAAATAGCACATTTACTTTATAATCAGATTCCCCTGAGTATTTGTCACTTTACTCAAAGCAATGCCTTTAACAGTAGAACTCCTTGAAACTCATGTAGAGTAAGCAGATTTTAGAGTTATCTAAATACTCCACGTATATTCATTCATTTAACAAATAGTTATTAAGCACTTACTATATTCTAGACACTGTTTTGGGTATGGTGACATCTGAGGAGAACAAGATATACAATGTCCCTTTCTGGTAGCATTTGTAGTAGACAAACTATAATGCCATACAATGATAAATGCTATGATGAAAAGACAATAGGCTGATGAGTTAGTAACTGGACAGGGTTGAGTGGGATAGAGGATGGGAGTGTGGGAATGGTGAGGTGAGCTGGGTTACTATAGTATTTTTCTATGATCCGACCCAATCAGGCAGCTTGGTCTCAAAGATAACTGACTTATCTATTCTTCACTAGCAACCTCACCCACAAGGCTTAAAATTTCTTAGTTCCATCCCAATTAATTTAAAAGACCCTGTGGGAGTACACTCAACAATACTGTATTCGTTTATCAAAGTAGATGCTGTGACATGTGGTTATTCCTTGGGGAGCAGTATTTTGATCTACTTCATATGCTCCAGAGGCCATCTTGTAATGCTACATTTCAGGATTGAACACAGCTGTGCCCTAGACATCGTCCAGTCCAGATATTTTCCATTCCTTGGGAGGTTAAAAATAATGATTTCCTTATCCATAAATACATTCTTTCCCTATAAAATAGGAATATAATAGCTACTTCACAAGATTATGCTGATTAAATAAAACATTTATCCAGTATAGCACCAGTATAAATATATATATATTTCTTTTTTTCAGATAGTCTTGAAAACATTTTTTTTTAAATATATTTTATTGATATTTCACAGAGAGGAAGGGAGAGGGATAGAGAGATAGAAACATAGATGAGAGAGAGACATCGATCAGCTGCCTCCTGCACACCCCCCACTGGGGATGTGCCCGCAACCAAGGTACATGCCCTTGACCGGAATCGAACCCGGGACCCTTCAGTCCACAGGCCGACGCTCTATCCACTGAGCCAAACCGGTTTTGGCTTGAAAACATTTTTTTAAATTTATTGGACCAGAGTATAAAGATATGCTTCAGGAAAATTGCCCAATGGCACCTGCAATTATTAAAAAAAATGCGAGGGTATTCATATCTTGGAATCATATAAAAAGATTAAATGTACCATCTTTTCTCCCTTTGTAATGTATAAGGAACTATTATAATGCTTTGAAGCATTGAAATGGGTCTTATAGATAGCTTAAATTGTATCCACAATATGTTAGTGATTTACATTGATTTTTCAGACTGGTAATAAAAATCTAGGCTTCTAGAGGAGAGCGAATTTTTCTAATGTAGCACTTCCTATCTATCGGTCACTACATTACACTTCAATGAATGTTCATGTATTCCTTTAACAACTATTTTTTAAAGAACTTAACACATACTGGTTGTTTATTAACTACTGGAAATCTGTTCATGAATAAGACACCATTGTGCCCTCAAAAAGATTAATGTATGTGAGACTGAAGAATGAAGTGAAGTACAGGACATTCTATAATAGGAATACATTCAGTGCACACTGTGGGAGAACAAGAACAGCAAGATTTCCCCCAAAATCTTCCATAACTTATTGGAGATTTCATTTATTGGAGTTTGACCTTCTGAGGTCACAATTCCACTTTACTGGTAGCATATGATTTCAAATATAGGTTTAAAATGCAATACATCAGCATTACCATTCAAGCTTCCTTTTTCCTTTCAACAACCAGAAGTGTGAATATGAATGCTTGATTCTTACCCAAGTATGGTCAGCCACCATAAGAATCCGTATTAATGCAGTAATTTTGTATGTGAAGCCTGAATCACAGTTTTCTACAACTAGAAAGAAAGAGAGGGGCACACGGAGACTCAGAGGAGCTGCAAAAGGCTGAGGTACGGAGACATGCGCGCGGAGAGGATGGGTGGCTGAGTGCCTGGCTAGCTTTCTCTAGCGGGAGAAAGATGGAAGCTCCCGAGTGCACTGAACCCCAGTTCCAACTGCAGTGAATCCCAGTTCTGGGTGAGACCCTGGGGTCCCAGACTCATACAGGGGGAGTCTGGACTGTCAAAAAAAGAGAGGAGCGCACAGAAACTCAGGGGAGCCGCGAAAGGCAGAGGTCTGAGGGCACGCGCGCGAGTGCACACAGAGAAGACTGACTGCTGAGTGTGCCGCTGGCTTTCTCTAGCGGGAGGAAGACGGAAGCTCCCGACTACACTGAACTCCAGTTCCGGGCGAGAATCTGGAAATCCAGATTCATTGGGGGAGAAACTGGACTGTCTGGCAGCGGGCGAAACTCGAGGGCGGCTTTCTCTCAGAGGTGCTTGCAGCGATTACCAAGGGACACTGAGACTCAGGGGCCTAATAGGGCAGGGCTGACAGGAAGCCAAGGCTGTCTGCTTAGCCCTGAGACTCCACCCCATCCAAGCTGAGCACAGAGGCTTTTGCAATTTTGCAAGTCTTGTCTCATAAGGCTGTCTCCAGCACAGAAGTTCTCCCAGCGTAGACACAGCTGACCCTCACAGCCAATTGGCCTGGAGGTCAATTCCTCCCAGTAATACCAACAACAATCAAGACTTAACTACAACAAGGCTGTACCCACAGTCCACAAAGGGGTGCACCAAGAGTGTCCACCTCAGGTAACTGGGGAGGCTGAGCCACTGGGCCCTATAGGACACCTAGCACACAAAGCTACTCTACCAACTCAGGGAAGCAACGAAAATGCAGAGACAAAGAAACAGATCACAAACGAAAGAAATGGAGGAAAACAAACGACTGGATATAGAGTTCAAAACCACGGTTATAAGGTTTTTCAAGGATTTCCTAGAAAAGGCCAATAAATTTAGTGAGACCCTCGAGGATATGAAAAAGGACCAACTAGAAATTAAACATACACTGACTGAAATAAAAAATATTATACAGGGACCCAACAGCAGACTAGAGGAATGCAAGAATCAAGTCAAAGATTTGAAATACAAAGAAGCTAAAAACACTCAACCGGAAAAGCAAAAAGAAAAAAGAATCCAAAAAGTTGAAGATAATATAAGAAGACTCTGGGACAACTTCAAGCATACCAACATCAGAATTATGGGGGTGCCAGAAGAAGAGAGAGAGAGCAAGATACTGAAACCTATTTGAAGAAATAATGACTGAAAACTTCCCCCACCTGGTGAAAGAAATAGACTTACAAGTCCAGGAAGCGCACAGAACCCCAAATAAAAGGAATCCAAAGAGGACCACACCAAGACACATCATAATTAAAATGCCAAGAGCAAAAGACAAAGAGAGAATATTAAAAGCAGCAAGAGAAAAATAGTTAATTACCTACAAGGGAGCACCCATACAATTGTCAGCTGATTTCTCAACAGAAACTATGCAGGCCAGAAGGGAGTGGCAAGAAATATTCAAAGTGATGAATAGCAAGAACCTACAACCAAGATTACTCTACCCAGCAAAGCTATCATTCAGAATTGAAGGGCAGATAAAGAGCTTCACAGATAAGAAAAAGCTAAAGGAGTTTATCACCACCAAACCAGTATTATATGAAATGCTGAAAGGTACTCTTTAAGAAGAGGAAGAAGAAGAAAAAGGTAAAGATAAAAATTATGAACAACAAATACATATCTATCAACAAGTGAATCTAAAAATCAAGTGAATAAAAAATCTGATGAACAGAATAAACTGGTGGATATAATAGAATCAGGGGCATAGAAAGGGAGTGGACTGACAATTCTCAGGGGGAAAGGGGTGTGGGGGTGCGGGAAGAGACTGGACAAAGGTCATACACCTATGGATGAGGACAGTGAGGGGGAGGTAAGGGCAGAGGGTGGGGTGGGAACCGGGTGGAGGGGAGCTATGGGGGGAAAAAAGAAGAACAATTGTAATAATCTGAACAATAAAGATTTATTAAATTAAAAAATAAATAAATGACCACTCTGCAGATCTTTTCTGTAAAGGTGCAAAAGTATAAATGCTAAAGAACACTCACCACATTTCCCCCCAGGGAAATCAGATCTCATAAAAGATTTTTTATTTTTTTCCTGGAGTATTTGCATTCAGTGGTTCCTGGAAGCAAAAATCTCCCACTGGACATACCTCTTGTGTCTGATCACCTCCTAAACCATTTTTGTGTTTATTTTTCCCCTGATTTTCTAGGTGGGTTACTAGCCTTCCTTACTACTAATTGCATGCTTACATATCTGGTTTTTCAGGGGTGAAAATTTTGATATTTACCTTGCACCTTTCTTCTATACATTGTGAATTCTCTGATCAATTTTCAATCAGAGGCCCTTCTGATCTCTGTTCATGGAGGTTTACCATTTGATGTTCATTAAGACAAAAGAAACACCATTTTAAAATTCAGCAATACCCTGAACCACGTAGAAATGATCCATACTTAGTGGGAAGTAATATTATTCAAAATTCCTTGCCTGTTTACTAACAAGTAACCTCAGAAAACATTCCTGAAAAGGGTGACAGTTTCTACTTTTGAAAACATTAGGTAGGTAATTCAATAAGGTTAAATTCAGGTCAAAATTTTGAAGAAAATATTCATGGTTTTTAAAATGTTTCCTTTATTTTTTAAATTTAGAAATATTCTCTTCACCTTCGTGGTAAAGGATTATTACAGTATTTACCTGAAATAAAGAAATACCTCTTTTAAGCTAAGTATATACCATAGTAATAATTTATCTTGTATATTTCCCAAATGAAAAATACTACTCTAACACTCAAATTCTCCATCCTGTTTGTGGCCTCTTCATACCCATCAGTGTGTGAATACTTACACATATATGCATTTTCAAGTGAATTTGCATTTTGTAGAGAAGAAAATATGCTTACAGTTTCATTAATAAAAATAAAGCACATTCTAATTAAGTCAATTAGTGAATGCTCTAGGTCCTTGGACTTAATAAATGAGCTGTATTGTATATATGTCTTTATAACTCTCTCTGTTCAGACTGTCAATTACTAGAAATTAGGGACTGCAATCCTTCAGTATGCACAGACCTGACACAAAATGGAAGCTCAATAAATAATTCTCAAACTGGACTCTCAAACAAGCCCTAAAGGCTATGGATAAGTAAGAAAAAGAATAAAAATTTTAAAATAAACCTAAATCTCTGGTTATATATTTCTTTAAGATATTGATATACCCTAGCATTATATATAGACTCACTAAAGACTGGTAGATAAAAGGGAATGCAGACCTCCAGGCATAGAGTAATACATTTTATGAGCAAGCTACTCTGAAAGTAGATATGGGTTGTTTTTTTCTTTTTCTGTTTCGGTTGGACGTTGTTATTTCTAGTATGTGCAATTAAAGGAACTGAACTGTGGCATCCAATAATTTTCAGTACTTATTGTCTATTTAAGGCCAAATATAGCAAGATTCCAAGAGCAGTGGATTTTTATAATGGTTCCACTTCTTTCCTCTCTCAACAGCTGCGTGTCCTCATGTGTGTGTGTGTGCTTTTCACATCATTACTTTTCTATTTAAAGGTGAAACGTTTGAGAATAACAACTGGAGAAATGAGTTTAGTCTGATCTGACAAACTAAAAACATGAAAACAAACATGAACCAGTTTTGACACATCATCTCGTATCTCACTTTTCTAACACTAGCTCCATCTGCAAAATTAAAAAAAAAATTATCTTAAAAGTTGTTTTATCTAAAAATACATAATGTAAGAAGGAAGTATTGTAAAGTCATAATTAATGCACAGCCCTGTTGTGTGCATCAGATCCACGTTAATGCACACGAGCTAACATCATTCAGGATGTCTCTCTTTAAAATGCTGGGCTCATTCTATCCTCTTTGCCCAAAGAACAGTCCTGGGCATGAGGAAGAGAAAAGACTTTTTAAAGCAGCTCCTTGTCCAATGGTCTTCCTTTCATTAATCAATCTAGTACGTAACTATTTATTGAGTGTTTACTACGTATTCTCTGATACAAAGATGAATGCAGCTAGGTCCGACTCCTCAGTGAGCAATAGAAGAGTCACCGTTCTATGTGCCCAAAGCACACTGGGTGCAGGAGGCAGGAGCCATGGTACTGTCAGGAGAAGCCAGGGAAGGCTTCCCAGAATTGTCTTTCTAGCTGACCTGGGAGGGAGAGTGGGGGGAAGGAAGGGGAGCAGAGGAGAGGACAGTGGGAAGGAAGGCCCTTCATTTCAGAATCGGTGGAACCACAGGAGTAAAGGCGCAGGCAGCGAAGGGACCTCATACGTTTGGGAGGTGTTTGGAAGGGACAGAGGTAGCGAAGTAAACAGCACTTGGACCCGAAGGCCCTAGAAGGAATGTGGGATTTGTTCTTTAGACTTTAGATAGCTGCTTCTCAAACCACTGTGTGTGTACTCACCCAGGAGCATGTGAGGCTTTAGGATAAACATAGGGCAACCTCCTAGTATCAATTTAACATGAAGATTTGGGGGGGGGGGAACCATCGTTTTTATATAAAAACTAGAGGCCCTGATCCTGCACCAGTGGGGTCCCTCAGCCTCGCCTGCACCCTCTTGCAATCCAGGACCCCTCAGGGGATGTCGGGCTGCCGGTTTTGGCCCAATCTCTGCAGGCCAGGCTGAGAGATTGGGCGAAACCAGCAGTCCAACATCCCCCAAGGGATGTAGTAGTGCACGAAGCGGCAGGCGGCTGGGGAGGAGCCCAAGCCCAGGCCGGGCACCGCCCCATCCTGCTCATCCTGGCCCTGCTGTGCCTGCTCCTGCATTGAGCATCTGCCCCCTGGTGGTCAGTGCACATCATAGCGACCGGTCGACCAGTCATTTGCTCATTCAGTTGTTTGGTTGTTGGGTGGCTTAGGCTTTTATATATATATAGATAAAGGTGTATATGTTGCAGAAAGCAAAATTTTCTATCTGGCACAATTGCTTAGAGCAGGGGTCCTCAAACTTTTTAAACAGGGGGCCAGTTCACTGTCCCGCAGACCGTTGCAGGGCCGGACTATAGTTTAAAAAAAAAACTATGAACAAATTTCTATGCGCACTGCAGGCCCGGGACGAGTCGGCTGCTAAGCAGGACAGGCAGCGGCACCCGGTGGGCCAGATAAATGTCCCCAGTGGGCCGCATGTGGCCCGCGGGCCGTAGTTTGAGGACGCCTGGCTTAGAGCTTTGCTTTAGAGCCTCAGATTTATTCTCTTCAACCCTTAGGTATCCTTCAGTAATGTCTGGGAAGTACTGGGAAGTCATTGCTTTGTTGGTACAGAGCCTGAACCTGGGTATGGCCACCCAATCCCAATCAAGAGACCAGCACCATTGGGCTGGCTCCTCGCCCCTCCAAAACAAACACCACTCCTCAGTGTTCCAAACATCCCATCCTTCCTCCCTTCTCAGGCTTACATTTGAGTAGGTGCTCAAAGTTTAGGTGAAAGAGTAATCATTATAACACCGTTTCTTAAGACTACTGTGTGCCATGCACTTTATATACATTGTGACATTTAATCCTTGCTCTCCTGTTAGAAATTGTGCTTGTTTTGCACAGATGAGAAAATGAGACCTAAGGTCACATGGTTGGAAGGGTGGGGCCAGACTTTGAAGTCAGATCTATTTGCCTCCAAAGCCCATTTTCTTAGTCCTTTCTTTTATGTAACTTTGCTTGGGGAAAAAAAAAAAATCTGACATAGTCAATTATTTGGGGGCGCGGGAGGGGAGCAGTGAGTCCTGATGCTCAAAACATCATACATAGCACATAGACACAAACAACAGTGTGGTGATCGTCAGAGGGAAGGGAGGTGGCGGGTAGGTGGAGGTGGGCAAAGGGAGGGGGTGAAATGGGAACATGTGTAATAGTGTCAACAATTAAAAGAAAAAAAACCCACCACATCATACATGATGTCCTAAATCCAGGGAGACAAAGCCATACCTACAGGTATAAATAAGCTAGTCTATCCTGGAAGCAACACCTCTTTCAAAGCCACAGGACCCCAAACAAACACTGGGGCTGGGGCAGTAAAACCCAGATAGATGCCTGGAACTGGGGTGGGGCATGGACTCTGCCACAGGTATCCAAACAAGGTGTGTGTACGGGAGAACTGAAACCAAAACAAAAGAGCTAAGGCCAGCAGTCCCGCAAGCACCCCTCTGGGCTTGAAAACCACCAGTCTCTACATGAAAGGGGGTGGGGTTTATTTACAGATTTATGTAAATTGGCACCTACTAGCCTAGTTGATCATTGTTTGTTTTGTACTTTGTACTCACTCACCCTATTGTATGTAGAAAGCTTTTTATCTGGCAAAGCATTCACTACAAATTTGCACATTGTTTTAATAGAAGCTTTACAAAATATACATTTTCAGAATCTTAACAGCTTTTATATTTTTGAATGAATAAAAAATAGTAGTTGAAGGGCAAGAAAAATTAAATATATAGTCAGAACCCTAGTTATGGGATTTCAGTTCATTAAATGTTGATTATAGGTCCCACCCTCCAGAATTCTGAAGTACTTTGGGAAGGCCCATGAAGTGCCATAGTTAACAAACCAGGAGATTCTAAAGCAGAAAGAGTGTTCTGGAATACAGCTCTGGAATGTTCTATAATCACTTTGTCTGTTTTCTGTGGAAGATAAATAAGGAGGTCCTGTGGAAAGTGACATTACCGGGTGATCTGATCATCAATTCCTAACTGGGCAGGTCATGGTGGGTAGTCATTGATTATTTGTTGTTATAGCCCAGGCCTATAACTCCTTTAGGGAAAGGTTTTAAACCAGCCCTGCCCATTGTTCTTGAGAAGGTGGGTTAACACACTTTTGAAATGACAGAAGTAATACCCCTTGGAGAGGAAATTAACCCTCAAGAGAACACATAATCTTGTCAACTATCCTGTGATCCAACCCCTGCCTTGCTTCCTCCCACCTTCATGTACAATTCCTCCTTAATTTAATTTTATTTTTTTCTTCTTAATTTCTTTATTGATTAAGGAATTACATATGTGTCCTTATCCCCCAATAGCCCCCCCACTCATGTCCTCACCCCCCTGTTGTCTGTGTCCGTTGGTTATGCTTATATTCATGCATACAAGTCCTTTAGTAAGTTGATCTCTCCCCTTATCCCCACCCTCCCCTACCTTCCCTCTGAGGTTTGACCCTCCTTAATTTTAGATGCAGAAAAGAAGCTGCAAAACTGTTGTTCTCTGAAGCATTTGAGATTTTGCTCCCTGGCATATATTATCAGTTTGGCTAAAAAAAAAAAAAAAAAAAAAAAAACAACATAAAAATTCTCTATCGATCTGCATGTTTCTTACATCAACATTTTTAATTTTACCAGTTTTGAAGAACGTTATTTTTGTAATCAGAATGAAACATCTAGTTTTAACAACAAAATCATTCTAGCGACTGCTTTAGGCTACCATAAAAATTGCAAAATTCCCACCCTATCCTATGATGGCTTACTAAATTTTAGTTACTAAGAGGTATGCAACTGGCAGATATGCAACTGTGAACTAAGAATTATGATGAAACCACTAACTTCTAACCTATTAGGCATTAAATGACAATGCTGTGTAAATACTTCATCAAGAACTAGGAGCAGGCCCTGGACAGTTTGGCTCAGTAGTTATCAGGTGTATCGGTTAATAATGTGGATTTTGTAATCAAAGAAAACAGGATAATTTCCAGAGAAACATCAAAGTAATGTCCATCGCTAGCTACACATTTCCCCATCTTTCAGGTAATTTGTGAATACCATCCCAATAGAACTTTTCTTGTTCTGAGGCAAACCATTCAGAGACCCAATTTTCCACTTCTTCGTACGTTTTGAAGTGCTGCTCAGAAAGTGCGTGTGCCATCAATCAGAACAAGTGGTAATCTGAAGGAGCAAGGTCTTATGAATAGAGCAGGTGGGTTAATACTTCCCAGGCAAGATCTTTTAACATGCCTTTAACTGGTTTTGAAGTGCGTGATGGTGCGTCATCATGAAGCAAAATTACTTTGCCGTGTCTTCTGGCACATTCTGATCGTTTCACGATCAAAGCGTGGTTCAAATTGATAATTTGTTGTTGGTAGTGATCAGTATTAACGGTTTCACCTGGTTTGAGAAACTCATAATACACCACACCTTCCTGATCCCACCAAACGCAGAGCATTGTCTTCTTTCCAAAGCGATTTGGCCTTGCAGTCGATGTTGATGATTGACCTGGATCAAACCATGATTTTATGTTTGGGGTTCTCAAAATAAATCCACTTTTCGTCGCCAGTCACAATTCGATGCAAAAAAGACTTTCTTTCGTGCCATTAAAGCAACATTTTACTGATGACTTTTCAGTTTTCCATTTGTCTTTCGTTCAGTTGATGTGGCACCCATTCTCCTTCCTTTAAAATCTTTCCCATTGCTTGTAAATGATCGGAAATTGTTTGCTGAGCAACATTTAATCTTTCTGCAATATTTAATCTTTTTTTGAGTTTGACAGATATCTTCATCAAATAATGCTTGTAATTGTTGGTCTTCAAACTTTTTTGGTTGACCTGGACGTTCTTTGTCTTTCACATCAAAATCATCACTTTTAAGCATTTAAACCAGTGTTCACAAGTATCTTGAGATGGAGCATGTTCACCATAAGCTTCCCACAAATGCTCTTTTTTTTTGGCATGAAATTTGACATTTTTAAGTGTAAAAATATCTAAGATATTAACACCTTTATAAAATTTGACATATGAAGTTTTGAAGCTTGTTGTCAATACAACAAAATAGAATAAATATCAAATCGCATATATATCAACATATGTGTAACTCCATCTATTGAAAAAAATCCTCATTATTAACCGGTACACTTAGTAGAGCGTCAGCCCATGGACCAAAGGGTCTCAGGTCTGATTCCTGGTCAAGGGCACATATATTGGTTCGATTGCCAGCCCCAGCTGGGGCATTTACAGGAGGCAACCAATCAATACGTCTCTCTCACATTGATGTTTCTTTCTCCCTCCCTTCCATTCTCTAGAAATCAATAGAAAAATATCCTCGGGTGAGGATTAAAAAAACAACAACATAAAACTAGGAGCAAGGTTGTGTGGCTCAGTTGGTTGGGTATCACACCATGCACCAAAAAGGTTGCTGGTTTGATTCCAGGTCAGGATACATGCCTGGGTTTCAGGGTGGGGGGCATGCAGGACGCAGCCAATCCATGTTTTGCTCTCACGTCAATGTTTCTCTCTCTCTCTCTCTCTCTCTCTCTCTCTTTCCCCCTCCCTTCTTCTCTCTCTAAAAAAAAAAAATCTTCAAACAACAACAACAAACAAACTAGGAGCAGAACTTTATGGAGCAGACTTAGAAAGGACAAGAATGTCTGCTGTGTCTACCAGGACACAGATCACACAGATCAGAATGGACAAAGCTTGCTTTTCATGCTTCTCACCACCCATCTTTCTCCAATTCTCCCACCCACCCTTACCCCCAGGGTTCCTGTGCTTTAGGGTCTATGGCTCCCAGGTTTAAAATCCTGGACTAGCCTGTTGAGGTAGTTTTGGAAACTACCTCATCGTCCAGGTATTTGCTGTCCTCCCAGGATAAAAATTCTCTCGTGAAGGGAGCTGGGCCAGTTTCAGGGACTCCTGGGAGAGACTCACTAGCTCTGTACAGGTCACCAGAGGTATGTGTGGGGGAGGAGGACCTCACATTTGATGAGCCCCTGAACTCTAGGCAAGTACTGAGGGGGAGTAGAGCTTGCCCCCCCCCCTCCACCCCAAATATGCCTTTATTGGGATATTATTTTATATTATTATTTTATTGTTTTCCTATTTTTTAAAATTAAATCTTTATTGTTGAAAGTATTACATGCCCCCTTCTTTCCCCCACTGACCTCTTCTAGCCCACCTCCACCCACAGCCCCAGGCCTTGCACCACCCTATTGTCTGTGTCCTTTGCATACACGGTCTTTGCCCCCCAACCCCTCCACAGACACACACACACACACACACACACACACACACACACCACCCTCGCTTCCCTCTGAGATTCCACGAAGTCTGTTCTATGCTTTTATGTCTCTGGATCTATTTTGTTCATCAGTTTATTTTGTTCATTAGATACTGGGATATTGATTATTTTAAACTGGTTAATTTTAGGAAACAAAAGACTCAGGAAGAACCTTTGACCTTCCCCCAACTGTCTGAAAGAATTTAGGTAATCATAGATAACTATCTCTGGTTAATCTGTCTCTGTCAATTTATTAGACCAGCTACAATAACTAAGAGGGAAAAGACAGAAGAGTTCCCCTTTCTCCAGCCTATCTAATAAAAGGATAATATGCAAATTGACCATCACTCCAACACACAAGATGGCTGCCCCTGTGTGGTCAAAGATGGGCGCCCCCATGTGGACACAAGATGGCCACCACAAGATGGCTGGCAGGGGAGGGCAGTTGGGGGTGATCGGGCCTGTAGGGGAGGACAGTTGGGGGAGACCAGCCCTGCAGGGGAGGGAAATTGGGGGAAACCAGGCCAGCAGGGGAGGGCAGTTGGGGGTGACCAGGCCTGCAGGGGAGGGAAATTGGGGGAAACCAGGCCAGCAGGGGAGGGCAGTTGGGGGTGACCAGGCCTGCAGGGGAGGGCAGTTGGGGGGGACCCAGGCCTGAAAGGGGGGCAGTTGGGGATGACCAGGCTGGAAGGGGAGGGCAGTTAGGGGCAATCGGGATGGCAGGGGAGCAGTTAGTCATCAATCAGGCTGGCAGGGGAGTGGTTAGAGGGTGTTCAGGCTGGCAGGTAGAAGTGGTTAGGGGCAATCAGGCAGGTAGGCAGGCGAGCAGTTGGGAGCCAGCAGTCCTGGATTGTGAGAGGCATCCCAGATTGGAGAGGGTGCAGGCTGAGTTGAGGGACACTCCCCCACCCTTGTGCACGAATTTTGTGCACCGGGCCTCTAGCAATACTATATTAGGCTTTCACATGCATAATCTCACTTAATTTCATCCAAACCTCACAATTACCCTACATTTCAGAGAGGTTAACAGCCCTCCCAAATTCACACAGCTGGTAAGTCCTATTTGCAAATGAAAGACTGGCTGACTGTCTAGCCCAGAATACCTCATGTCCAAGGGGGCCACATGAGAAACCCTGAATAAGATCTCAGAAGGCACGAACAGTAACCTGGGGATGTCACTAGCTCTGAGCAGTGCAGCACTGGAGGAGAGACTGGAGAAATGAAGGAATGGTGATGTGTGCTCTGAGGTAAGTTTCAACTTTTTACTTTTGGACACTATGCAGCATATTTGAAGGGACAACTTGCATACATAAAAGCTAGGGTGGAAAATGTATTGAGGGAAGAAAGAAGAATTTATGCAACTAGTTTCTAAATAGAACTATGTACTCAATACCATCAGCAGCTTAATTAAGAAGAGATGATGATAAAGGAGCAGATTGTTTTTTTAAGGGAAAGTTTAAATATTTTTATAGATTTTTTTTAGAGAGAGGAAAGGGGAGGGAGAGAGAAACATCAATGTGAGAGCGAAATGTCGTTTGGCTGCCTTCTGCAGGCCCCCTATCAGGGACTGGGCAACCTTCAGGTGCCTGGAATGATGCCCAACCAACTGAGCCACACCGGGCAGGGCAATAAAGGGGCTGATTTTCAATGAAGAAGATCACTATTGGAAATCAGTTTCACGGATACATGTTCCGTGAAAACATAACTGTGGTGCTATCTTGTTTATAGAGAGCTTAACGTACTGGGAAAGATTTGTTCCACATTGTTGCATTTCAAGTCAGAAAAGTCTATAAAAATTTTTGTTAGATGAGCAATGAAGAGGCATTAACTATGTGTCACCAAAAGGCTTTCCCTGACCAAGTCATCCCCATCGCCCCCCAGGTTCTCTCTATTGCAAGGGCCTGTTCTGCTTTCTTCAGAGCACTGGGTACTACTTGAAATTATCTTAGTTTATAGACTACTTGGGTCTTATCCATGTCCTAGGATATAATCTCCACCGGAGCTGTCTGGCTCATCACTGCAGGCCCCATACCTACATCTGTGCTTGGCACGTTGTAGGAGCTTGTTGCAAATTGGTTCAAGAAACGGAGCGTGAGGAGCTGCCGCATGTCTGCCCGCCTGCAATGGATGATCGTGCGGAACTGCTCCAGCTTCCTGATCAGGAGGAACAAGCAGACGTACAGCACCGAACCCACTAACCTGAAGGCCCGCAACCCCGTTCGCTACTACGGGCTGATACACCGCAAGACGGTGGGCATGGCGCCGGCGCCCGACGGCAAAGGCGTGGTGGTCACCACGAAGCGGAGATCCGGCCAGCAAAAGCCGGCCACCTCCTCTGTGCGGACCACCAACAACAAGAACGCCCGGGTCACCCTGAGCGGCATCCCGCACGTGATCCGCAAGAACAAGTACTGCCCGGATCTGCGCATGGACGGCATCCGCAGGGCCAGCACCATCCTGCGCAGCCAGAAGCTGGTGAAGGTGAAGAGAAGCGGCCGCCCCACCAAGAGCTCCTGAGCGCCCTCCCCGCAAAGCAATAAAGATATCAGCCAGCTTTCCTGAAATGCAAGGAAGGAAGGAAGGAAGGAAGGAAGGAAGGAAGGAAGGAAGGAAGGAAGGAAGGAAGGAAGGAAGGAAGGAAGGAAGGGAGGGAGGGAGGGAGGGAGGGAAGGAGGGAGGGGAACGTCAAAGCACTTGCATTAGGGATTTTTGAAAATTATATCAGCTAAGTTTATTTTTGGATCTGGTAGTGGAAGAATAGTAGCTGTAGCTAAAAATGTTACCTCATTATTTGGATTTTTATTTACTACCCTGTATTTTTTTTAAATACTACCCTGAAATGCAGCATTTTTATCTTTCAAATTTTATAGATGATAAAACTGAGCACAGGGAGGTAACACACCAAAGTTTTCCATCAGGAAAGTGAGGGGATTGGGATTCAAACCGAAGCCATCTAATTCCAGAGTCTCCAGTCGCAATCATATTCTACTGGCTTGCTATTTCATATCAATGATGTACTAGCACATGGATATATTAGTAGTATTTCTCACTGGTTACCTTTTCCCTGCCTCTGCCAGAGCCTTAGCAGATATTTCTTGGCTCTTAACTTATTCTAATATCTCCATGTACACCACATTAAGAGCAAAAACACTTTCAGAGGGCTTGACCAATTTCCCTTGTAATGAAGTATTTACAACTTTAACTTTAACGTAGCATGCTCTTCGAGCTTGAGAGAAAGCAACATATAACTGACCATGTCCGAAAACGGGTTCAGGTAGGAATATTCCTACTCTGTCTAGAGTTTGTCCTTGTGATTTATTAATAGTCATCGCAAATGCTGGCATCACGGGAAACTGTCTTCGAATTAATTTAAGTGGGAGGCCAGTGTCAGACCAGGACAAATATTGCACATGTGCAAGTCAACGTTTATTTTTAAATTGCCAGTGCACATCATATGTACCAGCCAGCTGGTTGGTCAGACAGTCAGACGGACAGTCAGTCACTTAGCCTTTTATATAGAGAGATATATAGTTGAGTTTAGATGCAGACACTGAGCTCTCTGAAGGTTAAGTAGCACAGGTCAAAAGGCACACAGCCAGCAGGTAGAAGAACAGGGTTGAAATGCACATGGGTCATACTTGAGTCATGGGTCCATGTTCTTCCCCACTGTGCCACACTGGAAGAGCATACTTGGGCAAATCCTTCACCAGCCAGTGCCCATCTCACCTCAGACCCAGACCATTTCTCTCTCTCTCTCTTTTTTTATGTTTGTTCTTACTTAGTTACTTTTAGAAAATCTCGTTTTTGACTGGACTCAGACTTAGAGGCAGATGTTCTCAGAGTGGACAGCTATGGCTCTTGGCAATCTTTCCAAGAAAAATCCCTGGCATTTTTCTTTCGTCTCCTTCAGTCTTTTTTATTTTTATTTTTTTGTAATATATTTTTATTGCTTTCAGAGAGGAAGGGAGAGGAAGAGAGAGAGAAACATCAATGATGAGAGAGTATCATTGATCAGCTGTCTTATGCAGGCCCCACACTGGGATCAAGCCCCCAACCCAAGCATGTGCCCTTGACTGGAATCGAACCCGGGACCCTTTATTCGCAGGCCGACGCTCTACCCACTGAGCCAAACTGGCCAGGGCTTCTTCATTCTTTTAGCCTAAAGCAGTGGTTGGCAAACTCATTAGTCAACAGAGCGGCTCATGAGCCACATGTGGCTCGCGCGCGAGCCGCAGTTTGCCGAACACTGGCCTAAAGTTTAGCATATTCTGTGGCCTCTTCGTTTGCTTAGCATAGTGGTCGGCAAACTCATTAGTCAACAGAGCAGCAAACCGCGGCTCGCGAGCCGCATGTGGCTCGCGAGCCGCAGTTTGCCGACCACTGGCTTAGCACGTTTTTTCTTCAGAGCAATGCACTAACGTTTGGGTTGCAGGACCCATGGAGTAACAAGATGCTGAGTCTTGGGTAATTTGGTCCCAGGTTTCTTACCTTCTTTGTTTAGGGGCTTTCTCACAACATACTGGCGGACACTGTATTCTTCAGAAAGATTGAAAACTGCCAAGTCTGCTAGCCCTTTTGGGCCCCAAGTGATGAGGCACAATACTATCAGTGAGACCAGAAATATCCTTCTCTCCCCTTTTTACAACGACCAAGGTGAGAACACTGAGATTGGCATCCACAGTGCAGCCCTGAACAGACTTGCACTTTCTGTGTGTGGTCCTCCTTGGTCTGTAACAGGAATGCCCTTTCTCAGTAGCAGGCAGACACGGGCGTGGGTCAAACACCCTGCTTTCCTTCGCACCACTGATCCGAACCACATCCCCCTTCCACTCTTCACCCAGAGCGTCAGCAGCAACTTCGGGGCCACATGCATCTCATAAAAGGTATGAAGCTTGTGTTCAGCATCCACTTCAGTGAGGTTCTGGCAGCCAGTGGCTGGGAAAGAGATGTTCAGCTTCATCCTGCAGCTGCCAGCTGCCTCCGAGGCACCACAAAATAGAGACCCGGGCCATTTCTAAGCAGCTTGCCTTCAATGTGCAGAAGTCCCTCTGGGATTTCAGCGGTGAAACAGCTTTTCTTACCTAATCACAGATTGCCATGTGTTATTATTATTGTTGTTGTTATTATTATTATTATTATGCCTGAGTATTCAAGCAGGACAAACACAATGTTGCATAAATTGCTCTCTTTAATGTTTCCTTTTATATGCTTTTTACCTCCTTAGTGCTTTATACTTAACGTCATGATCTATTTCCCTCCAAATGTTCACAGTTGTGAATACCACTTACACCTTTAACATGTCAGTGGACGGCAGGGGAAAGCACTTCCCTGACAAAAGACTGCAGTGTCCCTGAACAGCAAACAGAACTCTCCCTGAAGGACTCAAGAGTCCCGAGAACACAGGCCCATTTTGTGCCCCGTAAAGCATCTGGAACAAGCTGGTGTTCAATAAATGCTAAATAGCGTACCCGTTGAATTTAAACTGTGATTCAGCATTTCAGGCTAATTTTATACCTTAACTGAATGGATGTCATTTTCATAACAGTACACAAAAAGGATTAAGACTGATACTTTGTAGATTGTATTTATAAGGTTTTGGAGCCCTCCCTCCCACCTCCCTCACTGTGGTATGTTTAAAGCATTATAGTATTACTATGTTATTTTCATTTTTTAATAAGAAAAGGAAATCAGAGAGACAGCAATTTCCCCAAGTAATCCAGAAATTGCAGATAGATTAACAGTTTCTGGCTTAGTCAACAGTGTTCTTATATCCCAACTCCGTTTTCAAGAGAAATGAACCTTTACTCATTCTTCACATCATTGGAGATATCACAATATTTAAGTACCTGGTCCAGGACAGCATAAGAGAATAGTTTGCATTAGTAGTAGTCAAACCAGATGATTTCTGGGGTTTCTTATACATTTGATATTACTTCAGGAGGAAAGCATTTAAAACTAACAGCAAATATATAATATAGATTAATATGTGTTCAAAGTGTTACCTATTTGTTATAAAATAGATGAACAATATAGAATGTGGAACACAGACTCAAATATTAGGTATCCACTGCCCTACTTAGTAGAATTCCCCACTACCATATCAGAGCCAGTTTCTCTGAAGAGCAATTCTTTTTCCCTCACTCTGGTCATTGCTTTGAGATAGGAACTGCCATCCTATATAATAAAAGGCTAATATGCAAATCGACTGAACAGTGGAATGACCAGTCACTATGACACACACTAACCACCAGGGAGCAGATGCTCAACACAGGAGCTGCCCCTGGTGATCAGTGCACTCACATGGGGGAACGCCGCTCAGCCAGAAGCCGGGCTCACGGCTGGTGAGCGCAGGGAGGTGGTGGGAGCCTCTCCAACCTCTGAAGCAGCGCTAAGGGGAGTGGGCCTAAACCGTGAATTGGACATCCCCCGAGGGTTCTTGGACTGCAAGAGGGTGCAGGCCGGGCTGAGGGACCCCCCCCCCCCCGCCCCCGCTGACCCCACCGAAATTCATGCACTGGGCCTCTAGTGTTCTTATATGACTCCACATTCCTGGCCATAGGATCAAGAAGAGGGCATGTGAACCAATGTGGGCAATGATAGTACCTCCATTCTTGGCCCCAGAAATTGGTGCAGCAATGGGCATGTGACCAAAACCAGGCCAATCAGAATCCTCCCCTGAGAGTTTTGCTAACTCAAAATGAGGGAAGAAGAACTTTCTTCTCAGATGCTATGAAGATGTCACCCTAGAATCTATGAGTAATGGTCATTCCCACTGAGTGAGAAAAGTAAGCCCACAGTTGAGGAATAAAGCTGAGTCCAGAAACAAAAATAGAAGAGAATTTTGATGGCATTTAGATCCTTGCATCTAGATATTCCTCAGGCTGGCTTCCCCATGCCCTTCCTATGTTTGGAAACACGATGTAATAAACCCCCTCCTTATTTATGCTAGCTCAAATAGAGTTGTTATTAATTTCACCAAAAAATATTTTGATGAATGTAATTAATGAACAAAGTTGAAAGTGGAATTCCCCAACTCCTTCATACGAGGTACTTGTTAAGGCTTCTGGCTATATCTGACAGAAACCTACTTTGATCCATCTTAAACAAATAGGAATATTTATTTGCTCACATAACCAAGCCGTTGGAAGGGCAAGTGTATGAGCTGGCCCTGAGGACTCTGGAAAGCAGACACTGGAGACTAGCTTTGTCTCATCCCCACTCTTTTGTGTATGTTCACTTCTTTCTCTCAGACTAAGTCCTTACCACTTGAAATAGAATTGGCCACCAGAAGCTCAAGAATCATTTTGTGACTGGAGAGGAAAGAGGTCTTTCTTCTCCTATTAAAGGAAGAAAAACTCTCAGAAAGCACCCTGACTAGTCTGGTGTGGGTAACAGCCAAATCTCTGAACTAATCCCTATGGCTAGGGCTCTTAGGTAGCAATCCCTGCAGTGAGAGAGAGAGATTGAAAAGATGGCAGAAGCTTCCATCTGGAACAATTGACAGACAGAGCAAGAGGACAAGAGATTTAACAGATAGAGACGGTTGCCGTTTCAAGAAGAAAGATAACCCTTTAAAGTAGATAATCAATTACTATCTCTGTGCCCTCTGTTAACAGTTTGGTTTATAACTTCCAGACTCTTTACTCTTTTTAAATATACACTGAGTGGCCAGATTATTATGATCTCTGAACACAGGCAGGCCGGTCAACTGCCCATGTCCCCTCCCCCTGGCCAGGCTGGCCAGTCCCCACCCATGCACCGGGCCTCTAATATATATATATACTGAATGGCCAGATTATTATGCATTCAGAGATCATAATAACCTGGCCACTCAGTGTGTGTGTGTGTGTGTATATATATATATATATATATATATATATATATATATATATATATATATGGCCCAGTACATGAAATTCATGCATAGGTGGGGTCCCTAGGCCTGGCGCTGAGCGTCTGCCCCCTGATGGTCAGTGCGCATCATAATGACCAGTTGTTCCACCGTTTGGTCAATTAGCATATTAGGCTTTTATTATATAGGATTTATTGATTTCAGTGAGAGAGATGGAAAGGCGAGATAGAAACATCAATGATAAGATATAATTATTGATTGGCTGCCTCCTGCACACCCCACACTGGGGGTGGAGCCTGCAACCCAGGCATGTGCCCTGACTGGGAATCGAACCATGACCTCCTGGTTCATAGGTAGATGCTCAACCACTGAGCCATGCCAGCTGGGCCATACTCTTTACACTTGTGAGAAAATATAGAAAAAAGGAAAAGTTCAATGTATTTGAGCATGCTGGATCCATCCCAATATTCAAAGCAAAGCATGGCTAAATTCTAGATTTCCCTGTGAAAATGAGATGTGCCATGCCTTATCTGGTGCTAATATAAAGGGACAACATGTTCCTGTTTCTATTAGGTGGCATTTTGCTTTCTTTCAGGACCAAGAGAAAACCAAAATTCCCCCCAAAGAAGTTGGGAGGTACAGGCATAACCCTGATGATTGGGGTTGAACTTCATGCCTAACTTCTGGCAGAGGACATCATCCTGAAAAGATATTACAAAGATAACCCTCAGATACAATTCTGAGATGACTTTGTCACATCTGCCACATTCCTTAGCATGTGTTGCTAGCACAGTTCTGGACACATAGTTTATTCTCAATGAATAGATGATTAACAGCCTTTGAACTGAAAATAGGTGGGTATTTTCATCAGACTTCTCCTGTTCATTGGGAGATATAAATCCATTTTACCTTTATGTGGATTTTTATATTTGAAGAGAAATTAATGCATTTGCATTTTGATACTGTTTAAAACGTTATCTGCAAGGCTCTGTGGTGTAAGGTTGGGTAGCTAACCTCTGAAAGGAGTCCCAGGGAATCTCACCGCCTTGGTGTTGATGCCATTGTGTTGTCTTCTCCACAATGAATCTAGGCTGATCTTTGTGACCAATAAAGCAAGAAATAATTATTTCTGAGGTGAGGTCACTCTTCACCTATGCCTTGTCCTCTTGTATTATTCACTCTGGGAGAAGGTGGACTCCAAGTTGGATATTTAAGTAGCTATGTGGAGCGGCATATGTGGAACGAAACTAAGATTTCCTTCCAACAGCCACCACCAACTTTCCAACCATGCGATTGGTTCATCTTGAGCCCCAGGGAAGCCTTTACATAATGTCACCCTCAGGAGACACCTGGGAGAACATCCTGAGAAGACCAAGCCTGAACTGCCCGGCCAAACCATTCCCTAATTCCTGGACTATGGATTGTGAGAAGTAACACAGGTTTGTTGTTGTTTTATGACACTAAAAGTTGGGGTAGGGGAGTATTCGTAACATGGCATAAATAACTAATACTAAGCTGACAAATATAAATTTAACAAATATATCTCAGTAAGCATAACAGCAACTTTTCCTTCTGAATTACTGAGTCAATTTTATGATGTCAAATTAGACCACATAACCACAAATGGAATATGTTTTCTGGTTCCTTCTTCCTGTTGAGTCTACTATTCTGAGAAGTGCATATCTCTAAAGCACTCTTTTTCTAATAATTACACATTTGTCTTCAGCCAATGAGATCTTTGTTGCAGAGAAAACTGGAAACACTGTTTTCTTTACCAGTAGTAAAAATTCAGGGGAGAGCTGAGGTCACTAGTAAAAGAATACAAAGTAGCAGTTAGGCAATATCGCTCCACCCTACTCAACAGGTTTTCCTTTAACCGCTAAACAGACCTAAACTTTAAAAAAAAACACACAACAAAAATGCTGCTGTTCATATATTTTAAATTTTTTGTTGTTTACTTTCACTAAGTAACTTGTTGAGAAAATGCGTGTTACTGAGATATTTTTAGTTATGTAAACTCCTTGTTAATTGCTAAAGGAAGGGGTTTTTGGAACCACTTATGCTAATATTTGCTTTCCTCAACACCGACTGTCCCTTAGCTACATGTTCAAAGGATTCAAAGAGTTTTAAAAACTACAAAGAAGGGAGAAAGGAAAGATCTATTTAAAAAATAACAACACTATTTTTTAAAAAACCCAAACTGATCTAGGCATGCTAACAAAGGTGACAACGAATTGTCCTAATTTAATGTCTAAAACAACAGAATCTAACATAAGTAAAATGAAAATGTGGCCTTTTCAACTTACAGGGTTTAAAAAAAACGAAAACCTAACCAAGTTAGAAATCATTGTCATTCAAAAAGTAGATTAGTAGTTGCCTATGGCTGAGGGGATGAGGGATGGGGGAGTGACTGCTAACAGGTTTAAGGCTTCTTTTGGGGGTGAAGAAAATGTTCTAAAATTAGATTATAATGATGGTTACACAGCTCTGTAAGTATATGAAAAAATCACTGAATTTCACACTAGGAAGGAGTGAATTTTATAAAATAAAAATTATATTTTAGTAAAACTTTTTAAAAATTGTCATTGATGACCCTGAAAGTATTCAGAGAATTAGCAATATACAAAAAGTCACCAAAAGAATGGTTCTAGCTCAGATGTTGCTTTCCTCCTTCTTCTAAGCATATGCATGTGTGCAACTAAAGTTGAAATAAAATTTTAAGATGCCCCAAAGGTACATTTAAAAACTCTCTAACAAGAAATACAACAAATAGACTTTTTCTTAAAGGTGTGCTTCACCTTGCTCTAAGACAATAAATTTTATAGACTTTGAACTTGCAGTCAGAACGGAAGAGGTAATAGCTATAGTTGTTTTCAGTTCGTATCAAGGCAAATTGACAGTGCAAAACTGAAATTCTTACAAGTGAAAAAAGCAGGCTTTTTGTAGACATTACTGTAACCACAACAGAGTGTACCAGTCACTTTGCATTTTAATTCTTTCAAAGGGTTACAAGGAAATTGTTTTCTATAGGTTACCTTACAAACATAACAGCTGCTCTAAAATATACAAGGCCATTTTTTTGTTGTTTTTTTAATTCAGTTTTTTACTTCTAGCACAGCAACAACCAAAAAAATCCTATTAACTAGATTTTGTTAACTGCCTATAATATAAAAGTTTTCTGAGAGGGAAAGATTTAGTTCTTAAGTAAGGCCAACAATAATGAACGCACTCTATAACTCCACCTATACATTTACAAATGAATTAAAAGCATTTTTAATTTATTTTTTTGGAGAGGGAGGAAGGGTGAGGGAGAGAGAGAGAAACATCGATATGAGAGTGAAATATTGATGGGCTGCCTCCTGCATGCCCCGTACTGGGGACAGAGCCAGGAACCCAGCATGTGCCCAGACTGGGAATCAAACCATCAACCTTTCAGTACGTGGGACAAGGCCCAAACACCTGAGCCTTGCTTGACAGGTCATATATTTTATTTAAAAATATAAAATTTATAATGAAAATATAATACTGAAAATAAAATATGACATTTTTAAAGAAGGAAACCAGAAGCAAAAGACCACCACTGCATGGTTGCATTTACTAGTGTAATATATTCTGGAAAAGCAAAGCTGAAAACAGCTCAGAGCTTCCCAGGAGCTGTGGGAGAAAGAACTGACTGCAGACTCACTGGGGAGCTTTCTGGCCGCTGCGAACGCTGTGTATCTTGACTGTGGTGGTCATTACAAGATCTTGTGCATTTGTCAAAACTCATTGAACTGAAATTAGGAGGGATTTGTAGCTTGAAATGTTTATATAATTACATTAGAAATACTAGATTTAACTATTTCGATCAAGAGTATGCTGTTTAAGTATATGATGCTATAAATACATTATGGCATCAAACAAAAAAAAATGAGTCTATAGTTACTGGAGATTTTATGATTTCCACCAATTTTTTTATCTTCATTGTAGGAAACTTGATGACAGTTTTTAAAACTATTTCAGATGGAAATTTTAAGTCTTTAGGCTAAAATTAGCCCCTACAATGCAGATGATCAAATGTGTTACAGTTAATGGCAATCAACAGGATTTGATTATTAATTATTAACTACTATATTCCCTAATAATTCTTCTATTGCTTTTATTATTACAACTACCGGTACTTACTAGCTATAGTTGAAAGGCCTAAATTCTAACCATTCTCTCTCTCTCTCTCTCTCTCTCAAATATATATGGCAATTTTAAAAAATATATATTTTTATTGATTTCAGAGAGAGGGAGAGAGATAGAAACATCAATGATGAGAATCATTGATTAGCTGCCTCCTGCATGCCCCCACTGGGAATCAGGGAATCATGTGCCCTGTCCGGAATTGAACAGTGACCTCTTGGTTTATAGCTGGACGCTCAACCACTGAGTCATACCAGCCGTGCACAAATATACTGTATATGGCAATTTAAAAAAGAATTCTTTGACTTAGTTCCCTTGATATAGATCCTTCTTTACTGTTTGTGGAAGTAGCCGGCCACCCACATTATAAGTAATTTTTCTTGGTATATACATATGTAGCAATGTTACACATCTGATAAATAGGAATTTTTCAATTGGACAACCTATTTTTTCATATTTGTTTCTATTTCCTACTATAATGTGAGTTGTTTGTGGGGAAGGGCAATGTGATAATGCATATAGCAGATGCTCATATGAGGACAGAACTGATTCATTAATAATTATCACAGAGAGTTGTATGCTGTGGTAATATTTAATTATATATCAAAATCTTTTTGGAAGTGTATTTATATTAAGAGTTACCAAGAAGGGCTTCTCCCCTCATCAATAACAAAATTGATTTATAATTTATCTTTGAAAATGATGGTTGTTTTATTTTATTTTTTTAAGCATTTCCACCCGCCCCGGCCGATTTGGCTCAGTGGTTGGAGCGGCAGCCCTGGGATGAAGGGTGGAGGGGCAAACCCCTCTGGATGCATGCAGGAGGCAACCAATCGATGTATCTCTCTCACAGCATTGTTCCTTCTCCCACTCCTCCTCCTCCTCTCCCCCTCCTCCTCCTCCTCCTCCTCCACCTCCTTCTTCTTCTCCCTCTCCCCCCCCCGCCCCCCTCCTCCTCCACCTCCTTCTTCTTCTCCCTCTCCCCCCCCGCCCCCCTCCCCTCCCACTCTTGCTAAAACTCAATGGAGGGAAAAAAAGTTTTCCCACTTATCATGCAAGCCTTGGAGGCATGACTTGTTTCCATTCTGATGAATTTAAGATGCCATTTGATTGTGGTTGTGATGGCTTTTGTAGATTGCTGCTCAACATTCTATCATCCCTTTCATGCCCCTTTAATTTTGCAGAGGCAGGAAAGTCTCCCAGAGTGCTTGCAGCTGGGTCCCAGAATTTATTCAGGCTCAGCCAATGAGATGCACTTTCCTAAGAGCAAATCATAGGTCTGTTGCCTCTGCTGGCAAGCCCAGTGGGGAGGTGTTGGGCTTTTCTATGAAGCATTAGTACAGCATCCCCACTGTCCAGTCACTAGTTTCATGGCTGTCAAAGGTGGGGGTGGGACATTGGTTTTGCTGGTTTACATTGTAAAAAAGTGTGAATTGGCTCTGGAGCCAGCAGCCATGGCAGTAACTCCCTGATCGTGGCAGGGGTGGTGTGTTCTGGAGGCTGCAACTTCCTGACGGGAGAGGAGGCAACAGCTTCCTTGGTGGTCTAGTTCTGTGGTGTGGCTTTGTGAGTTGTCCTGAAAGCTCACCCTCAAGTCTGTTTCTTCAGCCATGTAATACCCTATAATAAATCCTTTCCTGCTTAAACTAGCTTGAGTAGATCTTATTTTCTGCACATGAAACCTGACCAATATAGAAATGAAATGAATGATAGTCTTCTCCAGACAAAAATTAAATGGATGATATCACAATGTTGTCAATCAATACAGTGATGGAAATAACTTCTGAGCCTAGTTAAATGGATTTGCGTTGTACATTTAGATGGACATTCTTTGTCTACTTGTAATCTAATAAACTCCAAAGAGAAAGCCAAATATTGCATGCAAATTAAACATTGCCTGAAATAAGAAAGTATTGTTCAGGGTGTGTACATTGATATTTCCCTCTTGATAGCACTATTTAAAAGTGATATTAGGCATGATTAACTAGAAGTTGCTATTAGAAATATTATTTTTCACTGAATCATGTGAAAAATAATATTTCTAATAGCAAGTTTCTAAGCTATGCCAATTTTATTTAGTCATGAGGTCTTAAGCAGAGCCTGCAAGAAGTCAAAACCCTGCAAAAAGGGGGACACCCCCCCCCCCACAACAACTAATGGGGAAAGTATCTGAGATTCCTGGATTATAAGGGAAGCCCTGCATGAGAAGTTTTGCTTTTGGGGATCTAAAACTACATACAGGATAACAATAGTACATTTTTACCTTGAAACCATGTAATTAATTGGTGCTAGACAACTTATTGCAAAAGTTTTTGCACTTTTAGAAGGGAAAATAGCCTTAAATGTAGACTATGATGATGATCCTGATCTATTTTGTTGTTGTGGTTATTAATCCTCACTGAAGGATATTTTTTCCATTGCTTTTCAGATAGAATTGAAAGGAGGGAGGGAGGGAGGGAGAGAGAGCGAGAGAGAGAGAGAGAGATTGATGTGAGAGCAACATATCAATTGGTTGCCTCTGGCATGTGCCCCAACCAGGGCTGGGGATCAAACCTGCAATTCAGGTACATGCCCTTACTGGGAATTGAACCTGCGACCCTTCAGTGCATGGGCCGATGCTCTAATTACTGAGCCACAGCAGCCAAGGCAACAATGATCTATTTTGTTGTGTTTTTTTTTTTTAAATAAATCTTTATTCAGATTATTACAATTATTTCTCCTTTTTCCCCCCATAGTTCCCCTCCACCCAGTTCCCACCCCACCTTCTGCCCTTACCTCCCCCTAACTGTCCTCATCCATAGGTGTATGATTTTTGTCCAGTCTCTTCCTGAACCCCCCCATACCGCTTTCCCCCTGAGAATTATCAGTCCACTCCCTTTCTATGCCCCTGATTCTATTATATTCACCAGATTATTCTGTTCCTCAGGTTTTTAATTCACTTGATTTTTAGGTTCACTTGTTGATAGATATTTGTTGTTCATAATTTTTATCTTTACTTTTTTCTTCTTCCTCTTCTTTAAGAATACCTTTCAGCATTTCATATAATACTGGTTTGGTGGTGATGAACTCCTTTAGCTTTTTCTTATCTGTGAAGCTCTTTATCTGACCTTCAATTCTGAATGATAGCTTTGCTGGGTAGAGTAATCTTGGTTGTAGGTTCTTGCTATTCATCACTTTGAAAATTTCTTGCCACTCCCGTCTGGCCTGCATAGTTTCTGTTGAGAAATCAGCTGACAGTCGTATGGGTGCTCCCTTGTAGGTAATTAACTGTTTTTCTCTTGCTGCTTTTAATATTCTCTCTTTGTCTTTTGCTCTTGGCATTTTAATGATGATGTGTCTTGGTGTGGTCCTCTTTGGATTCCTTTTGTTTGGGGTTCTGTGTGCTTCCTGGACTTGTAGGTCTATTTCTTTCACCAGGTGGGGGAAGTTTTCGGTCATTATTTCTTCAAATAGGTTTTCAGTATCTTGCTCTCTCTCTTCTTCTGGCACCCCCATAATTCGGATGTTGGTACGCTTGAAGTTGTCCCAGAGTCTTCTTACACTATCTTCAACTTTTTGGATTTTTTTTTCTTTTTGCTTTTTCGGTTGAGTGTTTTTTGCTTCTTTGTATTTCAATTCTTTGACTTGATTCTTGTGTTCCTCTAGTCTGTTGTTGGGTCTCTGTATAATATTTTTTATTTCAGTCAGTGTATGTTTAATTTCTAGTTGGTCCTTTTTCATATCTTCGAGGGTCTCGTTATATTTATCGGCCTTTTCTAGGATATTCTTGAAAAGCCTTATAACCATGGTTTTGAATTCTATATCCAGTCGTTTGTTTTCCTCCATTTCTTTCGTTTGTGATCTGTTTCTTTGATGCCGCATTTTCACTGCTTTCCTGAGTTGGTAGGGTAGATTTGCATGCTGTTTCCTATATGGCCCAGTAGGTCGGCCTCCCCAGTTAACCTGAGGTGGACACTCTTGGTGCACCCCTTTGTGGACTGTGTGTACAGCCTTGTTGTAATTAAGTCTTGATTGTTGTTGGTATCACTGGGAGGAATTGACCTCCAGGCCAGTTTGCTGTAAGGATCAGCTGTGTCTACACTGGGAGAAGTTCGGTGCTGGAGACAGCCTTATAGGGTTAGACTTGCCAAATTGCAATAGCCTCTGTGCTCAGCTTGGATGGGGTGGAGTCTCAGGGCAGAGCAGACAGTCTTGGCTTCCAGTCAGCCTTGCCCTTGCACGCGTGCGCCTTCAGACCTCTGCCTTCCCCGGCTCCCGAGTCTCCGCCCGAGAGTCCAGATTCCCCCACAAGAGTGTGGGTCCCCAGGGGCTAGCCTGGAAGTGGGGTTCAGTGCAGTCAGAACTGGGGCTCAGTGCAGTCAGGAGCTTCTGACTCCCTTCTGCTAGGGAAAGCCTGTGGCAACCTCTGCAGCCTTTGTGCGCACTGGCATGCGCGCGCCTCCAGACCTCTGCCTTCCCTGGCTCCTGAGTCTCCGCCCGAGAGTCCAGATTCCCCCCATAAGAGCATGGGTCCCCAGGGGCTCGCCTGGAACTGGGGTTCAGTGCAGTCAGAACTGGGGTTCAGTGCGGTTGGGGGCTTCCTTCCCCCTTTCGCCAGAGAAAGTCAGCCAGGCTCTCAGCCGCCCTTCCTCTCTGCGCGCACAAAGACCCATTGCCGTACCTCCAATTCTCTGTGAGCTTTTCTCTTTCCTTCTAGTTGTAGAATTTTCACTCAGCCAGCTTTCCTGTGGTTCTGGATGGTGTCCGTTCTGTCTTTTAGTTGTAGTTTTGAAATTGTTGTGCGAGGCAGCAGTTTAGGTGCTTACCTATGCCACCATCTTGGTTTCTCCTAACAATGATCTATTTTGAATGGTATTTTTCGTAAATGGTACTTACAGCCTCCATAACAACTTTCATGATGCTTTAACTTAAAAGGAAGTCTTACAGTACTACCTGGGTGATCTGGTTACATGATTGTGAGTGTGTCAGCAATGGAGACCTGTGGCTTAAAAAGAGCTAACATGATCTTATGGTATATTCACTGAAATATGACACCCCAAAACCATGATGTAATTTTCCCAATATACTTAGGGTTGGTCAAACCCGTAATAGAAACTCACATCCAGTTTGACAGAGGTTTCCCATCTTTAAAAGGATATGGAGAAACTAGAAAGGGAACTGAACATAGCACAAAGGCTTATTAAAGAGCTAGAAAACAGGGCATAAAAATGGTGAGGAAGGGAGCTGGTTTTATTTAGCCATAAGAGAGCTAAATGGTCTTAACATACAACTTACAGTTCTTTGCTTTAAAAATTAAATAGACAAGTTACACTTAGAAGACCTAACCACTGAGATAGTAACACCATAGTAAAAATTAAATAAATAAGAACATAAGATTTGCAACAACAATCACTTAAGTGAGAACTGGTTCTACCTTCTGGTTCTAAAATAGCTAGCCAGATCTGCTGAGAGAGTGGCCACAATGTGAAAACACTGAGAAAATGGAACTCTAGTTGAATGATAGAACTCCTGTGTGAATTAATATTTAAATATTTCATTTGAGGAAGAAATACTTTAGCTATTATTTATTATGGGGAAAACCATTAATGGGGAGGCCAGCATGCTACCAGTTGCAGGTACTTCCAGACATAGAATAACTCATTCACATAGGCATCTAGCTAGCTGTATTAGCAAGTTATAGCAGGTTTTAGGAATAATTAGATAGGACATACTTAACATGTATGACGGATTTGAATTTCCATCAGTAACACTTATTCTTTAAAGCTAGGCTGCATGCCAAAGGGGGAAAACAAACAAACCATTGGATCTTGGGTCCCTGTCTACTTTCTGTGAGGTAACTTAGTGTTTTAAAGAATAATCTAAGTCAGTGGTTGGCAAACTGTGGCTCGCGAGCCACATGCGGCTCTTTGGCCCCTTGAGTGTGGCTCTTCCACAAAATACCACGGCCTGGGCGAGTCTATTTTGAATAAGTGGCATTAGAAGAAGTTTAAGTTTAAAAAATTTGGCTCTCAAAAGAAATTTTAGCCGAAACCGGTTTGGCTCAGTGGATAGAGCGTCAGCCTGCGGACTGAAAGGTCCCAGGTTCGATTCCGGTCAAGGGCATGTACCTTGGTTGCGGGCACATCCCCAGTGGGGGGTGTGCAGGAGGCAGCTGATCGATGTTTCTCTCTCATCGATGTTTCTAACTCTCTATCCCTCTCCCTTCCTCTCTGTAAAAAATATCAATAAAATATATTTTAAAAAAAAAAGAAAGAAATTTTAATTGTTGTACTGTTGATATTTGGCTCTGTTGACTAATGAGTTTGCCAACCACTGATCTAAGTCATTATTCTGGTTTCAAAAACAAACTAGGCTAGGATTAAAGATGGAAAAACAATGGAAAACTGTTTTCAAATGCTATGCTTACTTCTTTATTTTTTTAAAAATATACTTTTATTGATTTCAGAGAGGAAGGGAGAGGGAGAGAGAGAGAGAAACATCAATGATGACAGAGTATCATTGATCGGCTGCCTCCTGCATGTCCCTCATTGGGGATGGAGCCGACAACCCGCAACCCAGGCATGTGCCCTGACCAGGAATCAAACCATGACCTCCTGGTTCATAGGCTGAACTTAGCCACACTGCTGGGCTATGCTTACTTCTTTAAAACCTAAAATACTTTGGTGATAAAATGAGATTGAGAATTAGTAAGCTCAACATTCAGTTGCCAGAGAAGATAAAAAACAAACAAAAAAACAACAACATAAAACAGTATGGCAGATTGCCAGAACAATACTTTAGAGTAGATGCTCGACCACCCTGATGACCACATGTCAGGATACAGACCCAGCAGAGTTTGGAGGGGAGATGATGGGGAGTAGAAAAGTGATGTTACTAGAGAGGTTCTGGATGTTTTCTGGAATTAGAATCCTGATGCTTTAACTCTGCCTCTTAAAGAAGCTTAGAATTTTTTTAAAAGTGTGAGAAAATGTCTTCTTAGTCCTACTAAAAAATAGAATGTACAATTATCCAATGATTTTGAAATACTTCCAAGATTCTGTCGGGATAAGCTGTCAAAGTGAGAGCTTCCTATGTTCCCTGTCATGGAAATCTGTGCCTCTTTGCTGCCCTGTAGGCCTTGCTTTGGGCAACTGCTCCCTCCTCAGTCCCGAGGGAGATCTCATAGGACTGTCAGTCAGACAGCTCTACCCGCCCAAGCACAGGCTGAGCATCAGGGGACCCCCTTCTCCGGACAGTGGTCAGTCCAGGGTGCCTATGGCCTTGGAGATTAGCAGGGCTTTTGGAAAGCAGAAGCCACATCTCCTTCTGGGACCACCAGCTAGCACCCCATGTAAGCTTGGGATGGCGGATCATCATCTTTCTTGCCAATTGGAGAGAGCCTGCCGGTGAATGAGTCCAAGGCAGAGATGGAGAGTGAACAACTATCCTGATAGCAACAGTTGAGCCATACCCAGCAGTGGCAAAGACAGCCAACCCTTGGAGTTTTTGTTTGTTTTTAATTGAGTCAATAAACTTTTTATTTACCCTATGTGAACTTAGATTTCTGTCACTTGCCACCAAGAGTCCTAAATACGATCCCGTTTTGCAGACTGGGAAACAGAAGCATGACAATTGTTAAAATCTATATAGGGAACAAGATGTGAGAAAAATGATTAAATCATTCACTAGTCCAAAAACAACTGGAGATATGCGGACACAATTACACTATCACTTGAATTAAAAAAAAATTAATCCTCACCAAGGATATTTTTCCATTGATTTTTAGAGAGAGTGGAAGGGAGAGGGGAAAACAGAGAGAAACACTGATGTGAGAGAGACACATTGATTGGTTGTGGCCCGCATGCCCCGGACCAGGGCTGGGAGCCTACAACCGAGGTATGTGCCCTTGAATAGAATTGTACCCGGGACCCTTCAGTCCGTAGGCTGATGCTCTATCCACTGAGCCAAACCAGCCAGAGCATCACTGTTTTATTTCTTTGCACTTAAACATTTTGGAGTTTGTGAGAGGTTTTACAGTACAGAGGTTAAGGGAGTAAGGAAGTCCAAAGCCCTTAGCCCCAGCTGACACGCATTGACTTAGGTCAGTGGTCGGCAAACTCATTAGTCAACAGAGCCAAATATCAACAGTACAACCATTGAAATTTCTTTTGAGAGCCAAATTTTTTAAACTTAAACTTCTTCTAATGCCACTTCTTCAAAATAGACTCGCCCAGGCCGTGGTATTTTGTGGAAGAGCCACACTCAAGGGGCCAAAGAGCCACATGTGGCTCGCGAGCCGTGGTTTGCCGACCACCGACTTAGGTGGAAAGGGGAAGAGGGACATGAAACCTGCTAAGTACAGGTTTCCCCCCCATCCGAACAAAAGTAGAGCTTTCCTATGAAACCTCTCGTAAACCAAAATGACATAAAGTGAAGGAGCAATTACCATTAATTTATATGGAAAATTGTTTGAGTGTTCCCAGGTCCAAAAAATAACCTACTAAATTATATCAAACACTACAAACAATCTAAAACAACACTGACACACAGTAAAGGCAGTGCCACTGTCACGGCCTCTGTCCCAGCTCCCTGCAAAACAGACACGGGGCTCTATGTTCACTTTGCGGTGAAAATCCTCTTCGGAATTTTCCCAGTTATCAAAAACAGGTACTAATTCCGGTGTTTTGTAAAGATGAAGTGGTATAATGCAAACATTCAAAAAGTGAGGGGATACCTGTGTTCACTTTCCCATCTGTTAAAAAGGAAGGATAATAATCCCAACCTCATAATAAGGATGAAATGAGACCGTGTATGCAATCTGTTGTTTGCAAACTCCGTGTAAACAATACAGTGGGTGAAACATAGCAATGATTCCATAAATTCCTCTTGTTTTCCTATAAATACTGAACACCAATATTATGAGACATGGGAGAAGGGTAAAGCACAGGGGGAGAAAATTTCATGCATTTCAAAGTACTGAGGTTTTCCCTCTATGTTAAAAGACACTTGTAGTTACAAAGCTGTTCTGAATGTTTATTGACACTGTTCTTTTAAAATAAATGCTACCTACCAATTCTGTGTGTACACATAGCAATACTAAAATGAGGGAGTTTATTTTTTATATTTTTAAATATATTTTTATTGATGTCAGAGAGGAAGGGAGAGGGATAGAGAGACAGAAACATAAATGATGAGAGAGAATCATTGATTGGCTGCCTCCTGCACGGCCCCCACTGGAGATCGAGCCCGAAACCCAGGCCTGTGCCCTTGGCCAGAATCGAACCTGGGACCCTTCAGTCCACAGGCTGACATTCTATCCACTGAGCAAAACTGGCTAGGGCTATTTTTTATTTTTTAAAAAATATATTTTTATTGATTTCAGAGAGGAAGGGAGAGGGAGAGAGAGATGGAAACATCAATGAGAGAGAATCATTGATCGGCTGCCTCCTGCACGCCCCACATTGGGGACTGAGCTTGCAACCCGGGCATGTGCCCTAATCAGGAGTTGAACAGTGACCTCCTGGTTTATAGGTTGGCACTCAACCACTGAGCCACACGGGCCTAGCGCAAATCTTCTTAAAACCCCTTCAGTGGCTCTTCATCTCACATAGGAGCTAAGCTCCTTAGCATGACAAAGCTTTTCACACCCTGTCTCCTTACCCCTGCCAACTTCACCTCTGGTTTCCCAATGTGCTAGTAACACCAAATTGCTCATAACATCGGCTCACACACTCACTCACACACAAGCATCTCCTGTCCCACCTCCCTGATCTTTGGTATATGGTTTCCTTCCACCTGTCCACTCCTCGCTGGCTTTAACTCTCCTTTAAAACTCATCTCAAGGATGTCTCCTCTGGAAAGCTGAGTGAAGGCCCAGGCTGGGCTCCCTCTGGACGTGTGTAGCATCTTGTGCATACTTTATGGCTACATTTACTATATTTCATCAGCATACCTGTCTGTGAGTCTCTTTCACCTCCACCCTTCCTCCTTCGCCTTGTGCTTCCCAGCAAGAGATATTGGTTGAAGTGAACAGAACTACACCCCATGTGCCCCTGCAGCCCAACTTAGAAACTGTGACTTATCCTCAATTTCCTTCTCTTTTATCCCCATATCCAAGTACAGGCATACCTTGAAGATACTTGTGGGCTCGGTTCCAGACCACCATAATAAAACGAGCATCACAATAAAGTGAGTTGTCATCTTTTTGCTGGCGGAGGGTCTTGCCTTCAGTTTGTAGAAAAACACAGCACCCGTGAAGTGCATTAAAGCAAAGTGCAATGAATCGAGGTATGCCCGTCATTATCTAGTCTTAACGTCACCTGAGACATTTCTCTGATCTAGGTTTCTCCGGCTATCTGAAAGGAGAACGTTGCTATGAAACCTTTTGTAAGCCAATGGTGTAAAGCAAAGAAGCAATTACCATTAATTAATATAAAATATCTTTGAATGTTCCTAGAACACCCAAAATAACCAAATTGTAGCAAAAATGCTTAATTATGTTCAGTTTTACGCTAAGTGTAACACTGGTGAGCTCTGTTAGGCTGTTCTGATACCATAGGGCACATCTTGCTGACAGATACACAAAATAAATGCAGGCAGCACACAGATGCCCACAGAGTTCCAAGCTATGGTGGTCTGATGGTGAGGCTGAGAGTGTGGTCAGGGAAGGAGCTTGGCAGGGCCACTCCCACTGTGTAGGGTGCGCGCTGCCTGCCTAACAGCGGCTGCAAAACAGACACTGAATGCTGTTTTTGTCTTTCACCGTTTTTTTTATTTATTATTTATTTATTTATTTATTTATTTATTTATTTTACCTAATAATAGATAAACATGTAAATTGACTGTACCTTTGCTACACCCACAGCCAATCAGAGTGAGTATGCAAATTAACCCAACAAAGATGGCGGTTAATTTGCATACATACCCGGGAACCTCCTTGGCACCCAGGTCACTCCCAGCCGGCCATCAGGCAGAGGCTTTAGGCTTAGGAAGGGGCTGAGCCTGCGATGGGAGGTGCGGGGGGGAGGGGGGGTAAGGGGGAGCCCCTTCCCAAGCCTAAAGCCTGGGGCGGAGGCTTTAGTCTTGGGCAGGGGCTGAGCCTAGGATCAGATGGAAGGGGAAAAAATCAATGGAAACATATCCTCAGGTGAGGATAAAAAGAAAAAATAAAGAAAGAAATGTCATATCCTATGAAAGACACATCTTGAAAATGCCTGAAGAAAGTTGTCATTTTTTCATGGTGAAGGGACTGGAGTCCGTGTTGATGAAAATACCTTGGCGGCTGCGGTGACTGGCAGTGGCTGCAGCAGCGGGGTGATGGGGCTGGCGCCTTCCCCTGATCAGCCCGGTCGCCTCCCGCAAAGGGAGGCCAGACTGTGGCTTAGGTCCGCTCCCAAAGGGGAGCAGGTCTAAGCCATCAGTAGGACATCCCCTGAGGGCTCCCAGTATGTGAGAGCGGGGGCAGGCTGGGCTGAGGGACCACTCCCCAGTGCACGAATAAGAAAAAAAAGTGAAAATCCTCTTTGGATTCTTTATAAAAGTGAAAATCCTCTTTGGATTCTTTCAGTTAGCGAAAACAGCTATTGCTGCAGGTCCTTCATATTCATAGAAGCGAAATGACACAATGACATAAAGTGAAAAGTGGGGATACCTGCATCTTGATCCTCCTGCCTCACCCCACAGCTATTGCGCCAATCTTCTAAGTCATTGTTTTTCACCTTTCTTTGACCATGACCTGTGATAGGAAATACATTTTAATTATCATGACCCAGGAGATGCATTCTATTTTTACTGAAGTCACTTCTAAGATACAAATCATTTGCAAAATGCCTAAGTGTCTCCTACTCTGTGCTTCACTGTGCCAGGCACCAGGGAAGTGATGGCGGACAGGAGAGAAAGGATCCCTATTCCTGGGGAGCTCCCAGTCTAATGCAGCAGTCAACCTCCCTTCTACCCACCACACTCAGGGGAAGCGGCCCATATATCAGTGCTGTGTGCTCACCGTGTCATGACTTTTAGCTCAGGACGTACTTGTGGCGGGTTGGGAGTGGTGAGGGTGGATGGTGTTTGGGGGTGCAGGTTGATGAAGCACCGCAGTGAGTCCGATGTCCCCTCCTTCCACATGAATTAAGGGCATCTGTTCAGCACATTTAAAAGACAGTACCCAGTGCATGGGTGCTGTGATGGGAAAACAGTACTTTGAGCAAGCTGGAGGAGCACCCATCGTGGAGTCGGGTGGAGGTCAAAGAGCTTTCTGGAGCCCGGCCGGTGTGGCTTAGTGGTTGAACATCGACCTATGAACCAGGAGGTCAGGGTTCAATTCCCAGTCAGGGTACATGCCTGAGTTGCGAGCTCGGTCCCCAGTGTGGGGCGTGCAGGAGGAAGCTGATCAATGATTCTCTCTCATCATTGATGTTTCTCTCTCTCTCTCCCTCTCCCTTCCTCTCTGAAATCAATAAAAATATATTTTAAAAAAAGCTTTCTGGAGGAAGTGACATACCATGAAAACTGAAATAGGAGCTGGTACACAGAAGAAGGAGCATGAGGATGAGATGTGAGATGACATAGTGTAACAACATTCCAAGGCAAGCCTATGCTAACACTCAGAGAAACAACAAAAGGATTTTGCAACCATCAAAGAAACTAAAATAATTTAAGAAGGGTGGAGTGCAGGTAAGAGAGCAGTTGGAAACCTAGGTCTGGGCCCAGTTTTGAGGGCAACCGGATTCACTGAAAGGGACTGATGGAGAGGATGTGGCTGCCCAGTGGAGAAGGTTTTAAGAGCTGGTAGACAGAAGCAGTTCTTTAGGTTCCCTATATCTTTAATGGGGGGAACAGGATCTGGCATTACCCAATGACCTGAGCTAGGAATGAAGTGCTATATAAAGTTTAATCATTAAATGGCTTTATAAGATACTGTTGCAAACACGGGCAATGAGAAAATTAGTCAATGTAACTTGGGTTTCCCTGACCAGTCTCTCTTACGTGAGAGCCTTAAACACGCTCTCAGACACCCACCACGTTTAACCAGGACTAGATCTATTGTAGCTGGCAGGATAGCACGGATGCAGGAAGGCCCTTGCCTCCTTTGTGTGATGTGAGATGAGCCTAGACAGCCGTGGGCAAACTATGGCCCGCGGGCCGGATCCCGCCCGTTCGGCTGTTCTATCCGGCCCGCGGAGCCGAAAGAGCGGAGGGTTCTCTTGCTCTCCCCTCCGCTCCTTTACTTTGAATTTATATTAGTTCACACAAACACTCCATCCATGCTTTTGTTCCGGCCCTCCGGTCCAGTTTAAGAACCCATTGTGGCCCTCGAGTCAAAAAGTTTGCCCACCCCTGGCTAGCAGGTCCCTTGATCAAGGTCATCTCCCCTCTCCCTCAGAGATAGTGCACAGAGCAGTTAACAGTGTGGTCTTTGGAGTCAGACTGCCTGGGTTCCCATCCTCCCAGCTGGTGGACACATTGATTCCCAGAATCTATTTCCTATCTGTAAAATGGGGTAATAGTACTCACCTCACCTCATTATTAAACAAGATAAAGCCCTCAGCAGCTGCCTACCTAGCACAGAACAGTCAGTAATCATTAGCTATTGTCACCAGTTTTTGTGTGTGTGTTAAGCTTTGCCCAGGGGTGGAGTGGGGCTCCAGCCTAGAACAGGTTACGAAGGTTACCTTGTAATGACCCTGAACCTGGGGTGAGGGAGCAGCAGCACAGGTGAGGCTAGTGTCAAAGCTCAACATTTTCCAAGAGGCAAAATGTACTCATTCACAATGTTCTCCCTTTGTCCTCAAAACATTTCTAAGGAGCAGTGACAAGGCCTCAGGAGATGGGTCTCTAACAGAGAAGAAGTTTCTGGTGACCGCGGCGTCCCCCAACACTGAGAAAGGAGATCCCCACCAAGTTGTTGAGAACTCGTCCAGTCTGCACTCTGCTGGGATTTCTCCTCCTTCACCACCTGCTTTCCTGAGGCGGACGTGAGCTCGCGCTAAAGGAGACAGCAGCTGAGCACTTGTGCGGTTCTCCACCCCCGCCTGGAATTCAGTTAATCCATCTAAGCGCGGGATGATCTTTAAAAGGAATTAGTTATGGCTCCGAAGAAGCTCGTCAGGGACGACAACGTGTACTGGTGGCCCAGGGCTGGGGCTCCGGCACCGCGCCCCGAACCCCTGGCAGCGACGCCTCTGCAGGCAGCCAGGGAGCACCGCGCGGGGACAGCACCCAGCGCCGGAGCCCGCGGCCAACGAAGCCTCTCGGGGAGGAGGGGTGGGGAGGGAGTGAGGTAGGAAGAAGCCAGCCTGCAGAAGCAGCCGTTGCACTTTGGGTCTCTTCTCTGTCCTGACGTAATGCCAGTTTCCTGCTTTCGCATTGCAGTGTGCCGTTCGCTGGCTGGAAAGTCTGAAGATTAATTTACCAAACGCCAAGATAATCACTGCCACTATCTTGCAATTTACTTTCCACGAATACACTCGAACTGGTCCAACAACCCCGCCCCCAAATTCCACGACTTTTGGCTTTTCAGGCTGTATTGTTCTCCCCTCCCCCCAGGAAGGCCGCCGCTACGCGCAGCCCAGCACCAGGAAACGGCGTCGGCTGGTGGCTCAAATGTGGGGCTGGGGCGGGGTCCGTTCAAACCTTCTGCTCCCCCACCCCTCCTTCCCGCCCCTGCTTTTTTTTTTTTTTTCCCATTCCAAATCCCTAGCTTTGTTTTAAGCAAAAACGATGGTCGGGGCTGCAGCATTTCCTCCTTGTTTCCAAGAACCGCGCTGGGACGGGGGGCGGGGAGGAAAGTCACCGTGGCACGTGCTTGCACGCTCCCCCACGCCCAGCACCCCGACAGGGACAGGACTGGCAGCGGCCACCCGCCAACTCCCGCGCGCCGGCCCCAATGCAGCCCCGCAGCCGCCGCCGCCCAGCCGAGCCCGGGAGACTCCCAAGGGCTCTTTAAATACGATCTATAAATACTACGGGCTCGGGGCGCGCGCGTCACGGCCGAGGCGGCCTCCGATTGGCCGCGTCACCTCGTAGTGTGCACAGCGCGATTGCTCAACCCTGCGGCGACCTCGCCGGGCGCGCCCCTCCCCCTCGCCGGCGCGCGGGCTGCGGGGCTGGCGGGCGGGGACAGGGGGGTGGCGATCCGGGGCTGGCGGGCGGGGACAGGGGGGTGGCGATCCGGGGCCGGCGGGCGGGGACAGGGGGGTGGCGATCCGGGGCCGGCGGGCGGGGACAGTGGGGTGGCGACCCGGGGCCGGCAAGCGGGGACAGCGGGGTGGCGATCCGGGGCCGGCGGGCGGGGACAGTGGGGTGGCGACCCGGGGCCGGCAAGCGGGGACAGCGGGGTGGCGATCGCGGAGCGGCGGTGGCGGCCGGAGACGCTTGCACTCGGGAACCTTTTAATCCTGGAGTCCTGCGGCGGCCCTCCCGGACGCCGGCACCGCCGGCAGGATCAGCTTTGGCAAGCTGAAGCCCAGCCCTTTCAGACTGGATCTTTTGCTTTCTACAGAAAGAAAAGACCCAAGGTGTTACGGGGTTCGCCCCAGCAGACGCTCTGGGTGGCTCGCAGAGGCACCACGTGAAACCTGGACACGCAGCGAGAGCCCTGTCCAATGACTTGAGACTTGGCTTGTTCAAAAAAGCCCCCCCCCCCTTTTTGCATAATCATTAGTAAGACCTCGTTAGCTTGAAACCGAAACAAGGAGGGTTCAGAAAATGTGTACCATTCCTCTTAGTTTACATCTCAGTTTTTTAAAAAATGCAACACTTAGCCAGTATGAAGCGGCGATGCGGAAACATTCCCGTGCTGGTTCTTGGAGCCATTGAACATGTTCAGGGACTTGGCCCTGATTGGAGTTGAAGAGGGAGGCGGTGGTGGCGAAGATCAGAGAGGGAGAAAGGGACCACCCTTCGGAACTCAACCCGAGGTTGTAGAGTTGTAGACACACGGAAAATCCCGTCGAGAAGGCCATTGATTGCGCGCAAGAGAAATGAGCAGATATTGCTGTATATGAATATTCGGATTTTACAAAATCATTTCTTTCTTCGGGATGTAAACTGAGCGTAGGGACTGTTTCAGTTGTTTGTTCCAAACATTTTAGGTGTGATTTCTAACACAATGAATTCTTTACTTTTGAGTGGGGTGTGATCAACAGGGTGGTTTTTAATCCCTTCACTTTGTTTTAAACTGTTCTGTCCTTAAAACGTACGCAGCATATGCTAAGGTTCCAAGCCTTCCTGTGACAATATCTGGGGGTGACTGCTAGAAGTATATGCTGGTGTCTCACACCTGGTCCTCAGTAAATATTGGTGAAATGACTCAGTTAGACAAATCCATTTATTCAGAAGAGACTGAGCATATGTTAAAATCAAAGATCTCATTAAATTATATTTTATAAATGTTCTACTTTGACATCCTTCTCCTCTAAATAAAACGAAAAGTGGACTCTTGTTATTTGAAAACAGTACTTTTAACTACTGTTAGTCGGAAGCTAGCGGATTTGATGTCCTGAAAGCTTTTTTAAAAGTACGTCGGATGTCCTGAAAGCTTTTTTAAAAGTACGTCGGATTTTAACAGAAGAGCGCCACCTGCTGCCAGATGGTTTATGGGCAACGCACCTGAAACAAGTCTTGGGGTATGCCCAGCGGCAAAGCGGGAAAGGCGAACTTTAGGATATTTTTCATTAACATCTGGTTGTAAGTCGCTTTGTAATTCTAGCTATTTTAACCATAACTGGCAAGCCAGTGTGATCATCCTGTTGTCAGTACCATCTTAAATATTATCCTCACTTCCCTGGTAATACAAATCAGTTTATGCTTTAAAATCAATATTAAACTGAGACTTGTTTTACAGTCATTATACTCTGCATTAACAGATACCAATGTAAGAAAAAAGTTTTAATCATCGAGAAAGTTTTTCTAATCATTTAATAGTGTGTGATATGAATAATCAAAATTGGCTGATTTGAATACTGACGACAGTAAGTTCTCACTTAACTTCGTGGATAGGTTCTTGAAAACTGCAAAACGACGTATAACCAGACCAATTTTACCATAGGCGAGTGGATATAAACAAGATGGAATTTCCTATGGCATATGTCTGGTCACAAAAATATCATCAAACTTCAAAATAAAAACTCGAAATACTTCTAATAGTAGGCATCGAAATAAATGTGAGCTACACGTATATTTCAGAAAGATTAACAAAAACAAGTAATATGATTATTTTCTAACTTGCTTATTCCAGTCCAGGGTCTCAGGTGGCCAGAGCTTCTCGGAGCAGCTCAGGGGGCCTGGTGAGAAAGCTCCCTGGACAGACAGCCTTCCATTGTAGGGCGCATCACCTGCATCTACACTCAGACTGGGACCGTTCAAACATGCCAGTTCACCTAATATGCACATCTTTGGGGTGTGGGAGGAAACCAGAGTTCCCACACAGACATGGGTAAAACATGCAACCTCCACACAGACAGTGGCCCCAGCCAGAATTTATTTCCCCCTCTCATCATCATTATAACAAAACTGACCTTGAACAAAACATTTTTTGAGGACCTGCTGTCTCAGGTCCTCAAAGTACTTGCAACAATCTTACATCAGCCTTTCTCTTCTCAACTTGCTTCCCTCTGACTTAATTAGTGCTTCTAATTTCTCAGACCAAGTATTAATGCATATATAACCATTGCCTTCTTGATAACTATCTCTTCAATATACTATTATTTTATTATGGTATCTGTCTATTTCATTTTTACAGTATTTCCCTTTTCTGTTAAGTTCTTTAATGTTACATTTCTCTTACCAATTCATTTACTTGTCCTTATTAAGTCCAGATGAAAAAAGATTTTTTTTTAAAGTTCCAACCAACTCTGTAAGTTGAAAACTATACATCTTGGCTGCTACTTCCCTTGGTTCATATTTTTAGAGCTGCTCATTTTGAGGAGGGAAGAGGTACACTGAGAGGTTAGCTGCTGGTACAGCTTTGAGTCACTGGGAGGTATGAGGATAACTGGTAAACCACAAAAGACCAGATAAGGGAGGCGTATGTCTCCCGCTGTAAATGCTAATATGGGCATTTCAGCTGCATTTTTCGTAATAAGCACTTATGTAGAAACATACAGATAACGATCATGAATTATTCTGTGGCTCTCAAGTCTCTCTCAGTTGCCGAGGCAGAAATGGAAATGGAGTCCATTATTATGGTGAAAAATGTATTTAGAAAAAGCTTCAGTCGTCTGTCCTTGTGTAAGCATGAGATAAATAATCCAGCACTCTTACAGAAATGCCAAGTGGTGCAGCTGTTCTGTGGATTGCGCTCCCCTTTCCCCGTGAATGGTGCAGGACCCACACCTTTTTCCCGTGGTGGGTCCTACAGTCACCATACCATAAAGGTGGAAAAATGAATGTTGGATATTGGTGCCATTAGAATATGTCTCCAATAGGGTTGTTCCTCGCCCCCACCCCCAGCCCCATTTATTTAGTAGTATTTATAAATTTGCCTCTCTATTGAAGCTCACATTTCTGCTCTGCACACAAATTTGGTAAAAATGTCAAAGTTTAGGAGTAGATTGGATACAAGACAAAAGGCTTATGAATATATCAAGCTTTGCTGCAGATAGGCCAGCACATCTCTGAGATTCTGGGGTGATTAATAAATTAGTTATTTGCAGCCGAAACCGGTTTGGCTCAGTGGATAGAGCGTCAGCCTGCGGACTGAAAGGTCCCAGGTTCGATTCCAGTCAAAGGCATGTACCTTGGTTGCGGCACATCCCCAGTAGGAGGTGTGCAGGAGGCAGCTGATCGATGTTTCTCATCGATGCTTCTAACTCTCTATCCCTCTCCCTTCTTCTCTGTAAAAAATCAATAAAATATATATTTTTTTAAAAAATAAATTAGTTATTTGCAGTAGACGGCAATGCTGGCTTTCTGATCCACTGACTGAGGGATGGTCTCTAACCTGTGTTACCAATGCCCTTGCTTGTGGACAGGGAGGTTATATGACCCATATAACATGAAGACGGGAGTGTATACATTCACTATTGGCACAAATATAAAGTACATACTTATTAACTTGGGTTTTCTTTCTGTATTGACATACGACTTGAGTTTTGTAGATGATGTGCAGCTCCTAAATTCTGGTTAAAATTCAAACTACTTTTGTTTTTATAAAAATGAATTTATAACAAGATCCAGTTGACATTTCTTTTTTTTTTTTAAATATATTTTATTGATTTTTTACAGAGAGGAAGGGAGAGTGATAGAGAGCTAGAAACATCGATGAGAGAGAAACATCGATCAGCTGCCTCCTGCACACCTCCCACTGGGGATGTGCCCGCAACCAAGGTACATGCCCTTGACCGGAATCGAACCCGGGACCCTTCAGTCCGCAGGCCGACGCTCTATCCACTGAGCCAAACTGGTTTTGGCGACATTTCTTTTTTATAATTACTCCTTAAAATTATGCTGCCTCACTTAAACACATCTCCCTTTAAGTACTTTTGCACGGTACATCAAGTGGCCCAAGTTCTATTGTTAGTAGAATTACCATTTAATGAGAATTTAGTAAATATCAAGGACAGAGCTAGGAGACTTATTTAGAGCCAAATAAGTGTCCATTATTTATGGGAACACAGCTACACCCAATAAAAGGTAATACTTTCGGAAATAGTGAGCTGTATAGAACATTATTTTAGATTTGAACTACAGTGAAAGTCACTTTGGTATATAAAATGACCAATTAGTAGCTTAACTGGTTTGTTAGTCAGCCTGGGCTGCCATAGCAAAATACCATAGACTGGATAGCTTAAAGAATGAAATTATTTTCTCACAGTTCTGGAGGCTCAAAGTCCATAATCAGGGGGCCAGGATAGTCAGGTTCTGAGGAGAACTCCCCTCCTGGCTTGTAGATGGCTGCCATCTTGCTTTGGGCTCACGTGACCTCTTTTTTGCACATGATTGGGGGCGGGGGAGGGGCGCGGTGAGGAGAGAGGAAGAGAGAGAGCTATCTTCCTCTTCTTAGGGACCCACCCTCATGAGCTCACCTAACTCTATCCCTCAAAGGCCTCATTTCCAAATACTTTGGGATTAGGGATTCAACATACAGATTTTGGGAGAACACAATTCATAGCAGTGGGAATCTATCCCCTCCATTCTTTCTATTAAAAAAAAAAAAAGATAAAAATTTGTTCTCTGATACTTCTTTTTAAACTCTTTATTTGTTAATGAATTTAAAATTTTTAAAAAGCTGCAAGTATAAGATAGGGAGTTCCTGTACACACTTCACCTGTCTTCTCCTAATTTTAGTAACTTATATTACCATTGTATAATTTTATCAAGACTAGGAAACTACCATAGAGACTAGGAAACTACCATAGAGACTAGGAAACTACCATAGCTACAATACTATTGAATAAATTTATTCAAATTTCACTAAATTCCTCCCCCCCACCCTTTTCTTATTTCAGGATGCTATACAAAATTTTGTTGTCTCTTTAGTCTTCTCCAGTCTATAACAATTCCTCATTCTTTCCTTGTCTTTAGTGGGTTTGACACTGCTGATGAGTTCTGGTCTATTATTTTGAAGAATGCCTCTCATTTGGGGCTTATCTGATTTTTTTTTTTTTTCAAGATTAGATTGAGCTTCTGCATTTTTGGCCATACCCCAGACATCATTTCAAAAAGACATATCAGATATCTCTTTTTACTGGTAATCTTTCCTTCATTACTTGGTAAAGGTGTGTATTTCCTGGGTTTCTCCAGGAAATATTAGCATTTTTTTCTCTTTGTAGAGATATATTCTGGGGGAGAATGTTCTCTGATTCTTGATTGTTTAGTGATGCCTTAAAACTGAGGCAGGGGAAGGAAGGAAACTTCCTGCCTGCAATATTCTATGTACTTTCACTCTGTGAGATACAGAGTGCGAGACAGAGTAGTGTGAGGTTATTATTCCTATTTTAAAAAAGAGGAAGCTACATTTTTTTGTTTTTTATCTTAAGTGATTTGGCCAAGTTTACAGAACGATTGACTCCCAAATTCACAATTGTTTAATACCAGAACATAAATAAATTGTTTCACTAGTTTTCAATTGCTTCCAATGTGCTAGAATTTATAAACTCTTTAAAAGCAAATGATAGCTCAGTCTGAAGTATTAATTTAAAACCACAGCACATAGCCAAAACTCATTTAAGAAGCCAAGTTCTTAATTAAACCTTGAATCAGATTATTTAAGTGCTTTTTAATAATTGTGCTCTAGTTTAGGCAAAAATAATAGAGGAACACCCTTTGAAAATGTTGTGTCATGATTTTGATGGCCAACCAAAAATTATTTACCACAGATAAGTAATGATAAGTGAATAACTATAATGATAGCAGCTATCTTTGAGCTATGTAGGATAAGAATTTGTCAATTAAATCACTGTGAATACCTTCAGAATAGAGGTTAAGTTTGAGTGAAGGTGGAAATAAATGGTGTAATTAAAAAAAAAATGAAAGTACCACCTTACCCTCCAGTTCCACCCTCTCCCCAATTTACCATAAAATATTTTGGTGGGCTTTGTTCCAAATTGTGTGTCAAAACAAAACCCCAGATTTCAGATAAGGATTCTATGGCCTTTTAGATGATATTACACATATTGGTCTGATATGCTCACCTTCTCCATTTCATGATATATTCCAGATGGTATATTTTTCCAGGTCAACAGATCTCCTTCTTTGTTTTTATGACTAAAATGATTCATTATAGGCATATAGAATTCCATTTTTACTATTTTTTAAAATATATTTTATTGCTTTTTATAGAAAGGAAGGGAGAGGGAGAGAGTTAGAAACATCGATCAGCTGCCTCCTGCACACTTCCCACTGGGGATGTACCTGCAACCAAGGTACATGCCCTTGACTGGAATCGAACCTGGGACCCTTCAGTCCGCAGGCCAACACTTTATCCACTGAGCCAAACTGGTTAGGGCCATTTTTACTATTGATAGACTTTTTTGTTAAGGGTTGAACGGTGTCCCCTTCAGCCCCCTCAAAAGATATGTTGGAGTCTTACCCAGCCTGAGTGGCTCAGTTGATTGAGTGTTGTCCCGTGCACTGAAAAGTTGCCAGTTTTATTTCTAGTCAGGGCACATACATGGGTTGCAGGTTTGATCCCCATTCAGGGACATACAGAAGGCAACCAATCAATGTTTCCCTCTCATAACACACACACTCTCTCTCTCTCTCTCTCTCTCTCTCTCTCTTCCTCTAGGCATATCCTTGGATGAGGATTTAAAAAGAAAGACATGTTGAGGTCTTAAATCCTAGTACCTCAGAATGTTAATTTATTTAGAAACAGGGTCTTTACAGAGGTAATCAGGTTAAAATTAGGTAATTAGGATAGGCCTGAATCTAACATGACTAATGTCCTTACAAAAAGAGAATATTTGGACACAGAGACAGACATTGCCAGAGGGAAGATATGAAGACATGCAGGGAGAATGCCATGTGAAGATGGAGACTGGAGAGTCCTGCATCTACAAGCCAAGAAATGCCCAAGATTGCCATCAAACACCAGAAGCTGGGAAGAGTGAAAAAGATTCCTTTATCAGTGTCAGAGGGAACGTGGTCCTGCTATGATTTCAGACTTCTAGCTTCCAGAACTATGAGATAATACGTTTCTGTTGTTTTAAGCCACCCAGAAATACGTTTATATGTTTGTGGTATGTTGTTATGGCAGCCCTAGGAAAATAATAGAATTTTGTTCCTTTTCTTTGCTATTACCAACTGTTGTGATGAACATTCTTGTTATTCCTGTAGGATGGATGTGAACCATAATATATGTATATGATACATGGTAGTATGTGTATTAGTCTTCTTTTAGACTGACATAACAAAACACTACAGACTGGGAGGCTTAGGCAACAGAAATCTAATTTTCACAGTTCTTGAGGCTGGGAAATCCAAAGTCAAGGTGCCAGGTGATTAGGTTCCTGTCGAGGACCCTCTTGCAGATGGCTGCAGTCTTGCTGTGTCCTTACATGGGAGAAAGAGAGGCAGTAAACTGTCTGTCTTGTCTTCTTGTTTTTTCTTATTTAAATATATTTTTATTGATTTCAGAGAGGAAGGGAGAGGGAGAGGGAGATAGAAACATCAATGTTGAGAGAGAATCATTGATCGGCTGCCTTCTGCACGCCCCCTACTGGGGATCGAGCCCGCAATCCAGACATGTGCCCTGGACTGGAATTGAACCTGGGACCCTTCAGTCCATAGGCCAACGCTCTATTCACTGAGCCAAACATGCTAGGGCTCTCCTGTCTTCTTAAAGAACACTAATCTTATCAGATTAGGGACTCACCCTCATGAGTACATCTACCCCTAATTACCTCTCAAAGATCCCTTCTCCAGTGCTATCACATAGGGGATTTGGGATTTAACATATGAATTGGGGGAGTGGGGAGGTATACAATTCAGTCCATAGCAGTATGTATACGATGCATGATACACTTCCAAGTTACCCTTGTTGGCATTATTTTAATGTGTGAAACCAGGAGAAATGTTATCTTTTTGTGGGATTGGGCCTGGAGTTGTAATTACCATAGGAAGCCACTTCCTTATATAGCAATCATTGTACCACCTAGACATTTTTATGTTTGTTTAAATCAGCCGTGGGCAAACTACGGCCCGCGGAGCAGAAAGAGCGGAGGGTTCTCTTGCTCTCCCCTCCGCTCCTTTACTTTGAATTTATATTAGTTCACACAAACACTCCATCCATGCTTTTGTTCCGGCCCTCCGGTCCAGTTTAAGAACCCATTGTGGCCCTCAAGTCAAAAAGTTTGCCCACCCCTGGTTTAAATCCTCACCCGAGGATATTTTTTTCCATTGATTTTTAGAGAGAGTGAAAGGGAGGAGGAGAGACAGAGAGAGAGAGAGAAGCATCAATGTGAGAGAGACACATCAATTGGCTCCCTCCAGCACGAGCCCCGACCAGGGCTGGGGATGGAGCCTGCAACCGAGGTACATACCCTTGACATGAATGGAACCTGAGACACTTCAGTCTGAGGGCAGAAGCTCTATCCACTGAGCCAAATCGTCTAGGGCCCACCTAGACACTTTAATCTCAATTACGTGCAAATGGGGTGTAATTGTTTATCTGTTACATTGACATCTTCGAGCATAGCCACACTTTGGTAGTACCATACTTTGGATTCAATTGCAGAGACAAAAAAAAAAAAAAGAGTTTGTCTTCTCTACTCCTTGCCTGGTCTTCTGTGCTTGTTCTCTTGGCCATTCACAAGTCCCTGGCCCCCCTTCCTTTCTTCCCTTCACACACATGTCAAAACTTGTTTTCTGAAAAAGACTATAGTATCAATAATGTACACAGTTTTAAAGATTTAACCAAATGTGCCTTTCTTCCACAAAATTTGCTTTTTAAGCCTGGAATTTTAGGTATTCAAGAGCAGACAAAGGGAGGGTTTGGAAAAATGAAGGACCAGTCAGGGTGCACTAAACCAGTGGTCGGCAAACTCATTAGTCAACAGAGCCAAATATCAACAGTACAACGATTGAAATTTCTTTTGAGAGCCAAATTTTTTAAAACTTAAACTTCTTCTAACGCCACTTCTTCAAAATAGAGTCGCCCAGGCTGTGGTATTTTGTGGAAGAGCCACACTCAAGGGGCCAAAGAGCTGCATGTGGCTCGCGAGCCGCAGTTTGCCAACCACGGCACTAAACAATCAGATGCCGAGGCCCTGTAGTCCTGTATGAGCCCCGGTTAGCACGTGTTTGCTACTTTCCCTCCATTTCTGAAAGTTAGGCTGTGCACACATCTGATGTGCCTATGGTGGTTGTCCAATCTTCAGGCAGCTGTGAGATTCACCGCCCCGCCCCCCCCCCCCCCCATCCCTGTTCAGCAAAAGAGCCAGGAGAGGGAGATGAAGACAATGGTTCAACATGGAGAAGGTGAGTGGACAAGTGATTTACTTCTCACCTCAGTTTAAATCTTTACTCTCCTGTTGCTCTTTGGAAGTGTAGTAGGCAACACGTGGCTTCTGTGTGGAGAAGTCATTGGAGGATAAACTATAAAATGATGTTGAAGTCCAAACTCAGCTTCAAAGAAAGCCTTGATCTGTTCCTCCTCGCCCAAGCCCTCCCTTCTAAGGATTTCTCATCTGCTTTCCTTTCCTTGTCCTAAGGTTTGTTTCGTTTGCTGTTGACAACATAAACTCTGAATTTAGTAAGAGCTTGGTTGAACTTTGGAGTAAAGCTAAAGCACAGCTGTTTCCTTTCTCTTGTGCTTTTCTCTCCACCCCATCATTTTTTCCTTCAAGTTGGGACATTTGATATTTTTTTAAAAATTAGCCAAATACCTGTATTTTATAACCAAAATTGGCTTTGAAAAGTCTCATTTTTCTTTGTTTAATCAGTGACATACCTGAATGTTCTAGGACGCTATCCACTTGCTGCTAAATATTATTAAGAAAAATGATTGTTGGACTGTTTTGAATGGGAGTGTAGCTGTGGTATAGTTTGTTTTTTTCTTTCCCTTGCACACACCTCAGGAAGGAGAAAACAGAAACACCCTTTAGACTACTCTGTGAGAAGTACATTTTAAGCTCATAATAACCCCAAACAAGCAAAACCTTTGTGTTGAGCAGAGAGTGGGTCTGGAAGAGAAGAGGATGTTTTAAAGGACACAGAACATTGGGCTCTTCTCAGGAAGAAATTCTGTGCTTCTAGTGTCTCTAACAGCTGTTTACCAAGGAAAGGATGGGAGGAAATGTACCCGTTGGAGGGGCTGTTTGAATCTCTAAATGTGACTTCAGTTTCTTAGATGAATGATCTGTGTAAAGCACTACATTATTTATTTTTTAAAAATTTATTTTTATTGTTGAAAGTATTACAGGTGTCCTCTTCCCCCCTTCCACCTCGCCCCCCACCCCCCACCCCAAGGCCTTCACCACACTATTGTCTGTGTCCATGGGTTATGCATATTTGCATATAAGTTCTTTGGTTGATCTCTCCCCACCCACCCTTTGAGATTCATCAGTCTGTTCCAAGGCACTACATTTTTAGACAGTAAATAGTTCCAGAACGAACCGGGTCTTTTATACTCCCAGCCTCATCAACTCACAACACCTAAGTGGAAATAAATCTTCACTTGGGGAAGCAACATACGGGTTTGATATTTAGAAGGACATTAATCCCATGGAATGCCCATATTTACAACTGTCTATTACAAATTTTCTAACTTCCTGCCTTGTCATGATTTCAGATTCTTTCTGTCTAAAACCAATTTTATCAGCTTTCTCTGGTCCCTCACCAAATTTATTTATTTATTGAGAAAAAAAAAAAAAGAGTGCTTTCTTTATGCTGGGCACTGGGCTAGGTGCTGGGACTACACTGGTGACCAAGACAATAAGTGTCAGCCCTTATAGAGCTTACATTTTACCAGGAGAGATCCCAGAGTAAGCATCCTCCTATCTAATAAAGAGGGAATATGCTAATTGACCATCATGCCCTCACAAAGATGGCAGCTCCCACTGCCAGTAAGGAGGGAATATGCTAATTGACTGCCATGCTCTCAAAGATGGCGGCGCTCACAGCCACAAGATGGTGGCGCCCAGTCCCCTCAGTCCACCAGCTGCCCAGGGCCAGCCCAAGGCACAGGCAAGCCTCGAATGGTGGCTGCCCAGCCGCCCAGGGCTGCCTGAGGCTCAGGTAACCAGGGCTGGCCGAGGCTTGGCTGCTGGAAGTGGCAGCAGCAGAGGTGTGAGGGGGTGTCGCCTTCCCCTGATCGCCAGGTCGTCTCCCACCCCATTGGGCTCCCGGACTGTGAGAGGGGGAGGCTGGGCTGAGGGACCCTCCTCCAGTGCATGAATTTTCATGCACTGGACGTCTAGTAATTATCATAATGATTACACAATTACTATGGAGACAACAACTACTCTGAGGAGAGGCACAGGTGAATAAGTTTAACTGGGGGAATCTATCCTAATCTGGAGTCAAGAAAACTTCATTAAGGAAGGAGAGTCTGAGCTGAGCTCTAAAAATGTCTAGACACCTGCTGCCAAGACTCTATGGGTGTGTCCAGGGAAGTCAACAGCCTGTGGAAAGGACCCGAATTGTGAGGAAACCTGATATGTGAAACTGGAATAAAGCTGGGGTTTCTGGAATAGAGAATAGAGAGAGAGTGATGTGAAATTTAGTCTGGTGAGGTAGCCTTAGAACATGAAGACCTTTGGGTCACCTGGGAGATCTTGAATTTTATTTTAGGAGTAATAGAGAGCCATAAGAAAGAACTGAAACAGGAGAAAAAATCATCTTACAAAGATTTAACTTCAAAAGAATAAAGCAAAATAACTCTGGCTGCTATGAAGAGAATGGAAGTGAACTTTGGAAGATCAGCAATCTTTTGCATCATTTGAGGAGAGGCATTTGATAACAAAACCAACAGAGGGAAGGAGAACTAGAAGATGGGGAGAAAGATGGATTCCTGAATAAATTAGGCAAATTCATAGATCTAGTCATGTCTAGTTCACTCCCTTTTGGTTATGTGATCCATATATATCCAGAAACTTTCCTCATACTCTATAGAATTTAGTGTCTACCTGGCTGAGACAATAGTATCTTGGTTCCCCTGAGTTCATCAGACACTTACTGAGTGACTTCTGTGTACCAGAGATGATGCTCAGCCCTGAGAATATGATGAATGGAAGCCAAACAATGATAATTCAGGTGGGTCTAGCAAAGGTGTAGAGTTAGGAGATGTGGGTTGAATCATGCTTTACCACTTACTCTGACCTTGGGCAGGTTGGGTAAAGATTCTTTGAACTTCAGCATCCTCATTTGTCAAAATCATATAATGATGGTAATAACAATAACAATAATACCCAGTTCACAGGGTTGTGGTAATTAAAATAATATTTGTGAGGAAAAAATAGTCTTTAGATTGCTGCATAAATGCTAGTTATTGTCCATCATAGCGACTTACTAAGATAGGCAAGAATAGATGTCATTATCCTGAACCTTTATAGGTTTGGAAGCCAGAGTCCAAAATGATTAAGTACCCTATGCAGGATCATGCAGCCAGTTTCACGGGATGCTCACGTCAGAACACAGGTGTTTGCATTCTGTTGTTTCCACCCACTGCATGGCAAGAATCTGATGCCTTCCCATTTATAAGGGCAGCCTGTCTGTTTTTAAAATGATTCTGGGGGATACATCTGAAAAGCCATAACATGAGGTTAACAAAACCAAACCTCTGTTTTGCATTTTTCTTGGCAGCTTGGAGAGAACATATTTTTCTGGCCATGTTTAGAAATGGATGACAGTCTTTGATTCCTATCCATATCCTCCAGGCTTTCTTGGGGACTCTTTTAGAGATTATCTTTGGGATTCAGAAAAGCATAATGCCATTTTATTTTTCAAATCCTTGGGATTTCAGCAGTTTGGGATCTTATTTTCCTGTCTGCCCTTTTGTTGTAGCTATTCATTTTTCATGTATAACATTCATAATTTAATTTGAATTAAAGTGAAGATTTCATGTTATGTATTTATGCCAATAAATATGCATGGCTATTAGAAGAGGAACAAAATGCCTGATCTGTTAGTGCTGGCAAGAATGATAGGGCACACCACTGTAAAAGAGGTTGTGGGGATTATGTCATATGCTCCTCTGTAAACACTGCATGGATGAGAAGAAAATGGAAATCATCTTCGGCTGAAATTCATCATAGAAACACCTTTGAAGTGAATTGGAAGTGGATGGTAAAATTAAAAGAACATAGTTTATTTTACTTGGAAAATTATAATCCCTTATGGGAGATCTGGGTAAACAGACTTCAGAGTTTGGGCTTTGTTCAAGATTTCTTAGCTCATTGGGTAGCTTGAAAAGGTGATTTAAATTCACTCCTCGAAAACTGGAATAATCATAGCTCATAACACTGTACTTGGCACTTGGGAGTTAATTGTATTAATGTCCAGTGCTTATTGTACGATTACTATGTGGCAGACCATATGCTAAAGACTTTATTAGCTGTAATCCATTTAATCCATTCCACACTCTGGGAAGTATGAACAATTCTTGTTTTTATTTTATAGATAAGAAAACTGTGGTAGGAATTTTTCAGTGTATTATAACGGTCTGTTTACATGTTGGTCTTTTTCTCTGGACCTGAACTTATGAAGGGGGCATTGAACCCTTATAGCATCTGTCTACCATGCTTAGTATAGACTCTTATTCCCAGGCAGTCAACAAATGATCCCATCTACGCTTCAGGAAACCACTGTGGGTAGGATGACCTAAAATGTGGAAAGATGAGGTAAAGAACGAGTTGAGACTATTTTAATTGCTTAGGCAAAATCAAATAAGGATTTATATTTAGATTAAAAATAGAAAAAGAAAGGTGAGGAAACACGAAAAGAGAGTAAGTGAAATAAGATTTGATGTAAAAGTAACATTATAAGCTATCTCTAAAAGAGCTATTTAGGACTATGTTGATGGGTTAAAGTACATGTATACCAATTAATAAAAATGTCATTGACTATTAGAGCTTTGAGCAGTGATCTGAAGAAGAAATGTGCTAAAACAGTAAAAAGATGATAGAAATTGTATCATGCTATTCTTGACATCATCCTATAAGAATGCTAAACTGCACCTATGGTAGACATTACTAATCAATAGCAGAATTCTTTCTCCATGAGCCTGGACTTGGGAATCCTCAGTTCAGTGCTTCTAGTTCCTGCAATGATTAGAGCAGGCACACAAGTTGAAAATATTTGTCATTCTAGGTTTATTGTATTGGGACTTCTCAAGCTCAGATGTAGGAGAGAGATCATTGAGTGTGGAGGATAACAAAAATGTTGGCATATCATATGTCATATGAGATTTTTGGAAGTAATTTAAAAACATATTTTATTGCAAATACATTTTTATATACCTCTATGGCAACTTTTATTTTGGTATAATTTCAAACTTTTAGGAAAGTTGCCGAAATGGTATAAAGGGTTGCTTTATACCTTTTATTCAATTCATCAATTGTCTACATTTTGCCACATTTGCTATATATCATTCTATCTGTCCTCATGTCTAGCTATACACTATTTTTCTGAACAATTTGAGAGGAAGTTATAGCTGCCATGCTCTTTTACTCTTCTACTTAAAGTATTACTATTATTATTAAGAAAAATACTATCAGTAACATTGACTCTTTTTTCCTTTTGGTGTACATGCAAATCTGTATGACTCTTTTTGTTTTTCTTTTGAGACCCTAGTGACCTATGTTAGAACCTTTTGTATTTTTCTACGATCCTTTAGACTCTGTCCATAAAATAACCTTTTAAAATCCTTATTGTTCAGATTGGGTCATTTTATTCCTATCTTGAAGTTCATGTAGTGAGCACATCCAATAAGTTTTTTATTTCAGTCATTGTATTTTTTCAGTTCTAACATTTCCCTTTGTTTCTTTTTTATATCTTGTTTTTCTCCTAAGATTTCTTTCTTTCCATTCGTTTCAAGAGTTGTAACATTTACTTTTCAGAGAATATTTAATAGCTATTTAAAAGTCTTTGTCAGCCTGGCCTGCGTGACTCAGTGGTTGAGCATCCACATGTGAACCTGAAGGTCAGGGTTCAATTCCAGGCCAAGGCACATGCCGAGGTTGTGGGCTTGATCTCCCGTGGCGGGCGTGTAGGAGGCAGCAGATCAATGATTCTCTCTCATCATTGATGTTTCTCTCTCTCTCTCTCTCTCTCTCTCTTTCTCTCCCTCTCCCTTCCTCTCTAAAATCAATAAAAAAATATATATATTTTTAAAAAGTCTTTGTCTAATTTCAACATCTATATTTGTGGTTGTTTGATTGCCTTTTCTCTTAAACAATATCAAGATTTTCTTGGTTCTTCATATGTTGAATAATTTTGAATTTGATCCTGGACATTTTAGATATTATGTTATGGGACTCAAGGTCTTGTTTAAATCCTAGGAGAATGTTTGCTTGTTCATTTGTTTTAGCAGGCAATTGAACAGTTTAGGTGTAGGTTGCAAGCTCCTTACCTTGCCTTCTGTTGTCTGTGGTTTCAGTCAGTTCAGCTTTTAAAACCTTTGCTGTGTTACTTGGGTTTGTCTCATGTCTGTAACACCCAGTGACCAGTCTGGGGCTCGAACAGTGGTCCATCCTGTAGGGTCAGATCCATGCATGCACAGCTCTGGGATGAGTACAGGAGTTCATACATGGTTTTAAGGTGTCAGTTTCTTGAAGTACCTTATCTTTATGATTTCCCCCAGTGAAATATTTTCTGCTCCCAGGCACCCTCTTCCTGGTCTTCTGACTAGATAGTCATGACTTTAGTTTCCCTGGTCTGCTATGCACTTCCTGCAACTGTGTCTGTTACCTGGACCAAGCAGGGAGAGGCCAGAGAGAAAACAGCAACAGGATTTACTTTCACTCTTGGATCCATGGTGCCTCTGGTCAGAGAGAAGGGTTCTCTTTCCTCCAAATTTTAGGCATTTGCTCAGCTACTGTCTATCACTTCTGTGCCACTGTGGTGTTACCCACCCCTAAGGGATCTCCTTCAATCTTTCTGACCCACGAGAGGCTATTTTCATGCTCCTCAGATAAGAAAGAGAGGGCATATCTTGGAGCACTTTCTGTCTGCATCTATTACAAACTTCTGAATTTCAGGTTGCCTCTGAGTGCAGGCTGGGAGACACTGTATTTTAAGAAAAGGGAAATTCACCCTCAGTTTAGTGTTCTCAGAGTCTGTTTGTCTTCCCCAGTATATTTGCTGCATACATCCTCTCCAAGTGTTTCAGCGGCCTTCAGTGGAAGGGATGCTTTCTCCTTGGTACTTGAAATCCAGAGAGTGCTTCTTTGCCCTTAAATACTTTAGTGTAATATTTCCTAAGATGAGGGACTTTCTCTTGTATGACTATAACAGTCAAAATCAAGAAATATTTTTATAATACTGTTATCTCACCCATCGTCCATATTCAATTGCCTTAATAATTTCCTGTATAGTTGTTCTCTCTGATCAAGGATTTATTCAAGAATCATGCATTTAATTTAGTTGCCATGTCTCTTTAGTCTCCTTTGATCTGGTATAGTTCCTTACCTTTCTTTTCTTTTATGACCTTGATATATAAAGAACACAGACCGGATATCCTTTGTAGGATATCCTTACATTTGTATTTGTTTGATGTTTCCTAATGATTACATTCAGGTTATGTATTGTTGGCAGAAATGCCACTCATGAGATGTTGTGTTCTTCTCAGTGTACACTGCAGCAGGTGTGCGATGGCTATCTGGACAGTTACTTGGGTTGTCTTTGATTATTTGGCTAAGGGATTGCTTAGCAGCTTTTTTCTACTGTAAAGTTACTATTTTTAAAGGCTGGAGATTGAATATGGTTACAAGATTATAAGAAAAATTCTAGACTAGTGCTGTCCAGTAGAACGCTCTGAAGTGATGGAATGTCCTGTTCAATGTGGTAACCATTGTCACATGTGCTATGGAGCACGTGAAATGTGGCTAGTGCAACTGAGGAAATTTAAGGGCTATAATTTGAATTTGAGAAATTCTAGAGAATATTCTATACCGTGCGGATGAAAAGGGGCCACCTACTAAACCTGACAAGCTTAGGGAAGGCCTGCATGTCAGGCCTTGGGAGCTCAGAGATCAAAAGTAACCACATTGGATGGTCTGAAATTAAAACTTCCTGACTAAAAGTGAGTCATGTCCGAGGCCGGTACCTTTCTTGACAAAGGTAAAATTTTAGCTTAACTGAGCCTGTCTATTGTCTTTTTGTATCTGTGGATGAAGGGGCCAGATGCTAACCTGACTAGTTCAGGGAAGGCCTGCATGGCGGTTGTGCAAGCTCAAAGACCTAAAATAACCGCAAAAGATGGTCTGAAAATTAAATATTTAACTACAAACAGGTTATGGTGGGTAGTCATGTCCTAGGCTGGTATTTTCCCTGACAAAGATCTACTTAGATCTTTACTGAGCCCATTTGTCTTTTTGCCTCTAAGATAACATATCTGCGAAATGTCTGGGTAACTTGTACCTTCCTTTTTTTTTTTCCAGACCCCCCAGGGCACAACAAATGGCACCAGGACATTCCCTCATTGTTATTGTTATCAAGTTAATTGTCAATTGTTAATTATGTTAAACTATCCTGTATCCATCTATGTGAAAGAAACACATGTCCATCATTTCACTTTTTATCCTATCCCAGAGGTTTCCCCGCTTTGCTTTATCCCACCTCCTTAATCTATCACCAATGAATTTCATGTAACCCACCTACATCCCTTTCCTTTCATTGCAATGTATAAATACAGATGTAACCTGCCATTCTCCGGAGCATTATCTCAATTCGTTGAGGTTCTGCTTCCCGGCATATGTCGACAGTTTGGCTCAAATAAACTCACCAAATTCTTTACAGGTCTGAATGCTTTTTACGTTAACGTATCTCAGATAGCATACCTTCGGAATGTCAGAGTGATCCCCCTTTCCCAGATCCCTCAGGGGCACAATCTCCCACCAGAACATGAGAACACAGAACCCCTCATTGTTATCGTGTTCCCCTGCATAAATCTCTGTGCTGTAAATGTTGATTGATAACTACGCCATACCCACCAAGGTAAAAGCAGTATGTTGTCTACGTTTTACTTTTTATCCAATACCAGGGATTTTCCCCCTTTGATTTCCCGCCTCCCTAATCTATCACTAATGAATTTCATGTAGCCCCTTTACACCTACCCCTTGACTCTGATGTATAAAACAAGTGGTCAAACTGCCATTTTCCAGGGCACTTTCTCAACCCATTGAGATTTTGCTTACTAGCAAGTGCCATTAGTTTGCCACTAATAAACTCATAAAAATTCTCTAAAGGCTTGAACGTTTCTTACACTGACACCCATATCCCAAAAAGATTTTTAGACCCTTGTTTTCTGAAACGCTCTGAGGAAAAAAAAAAAATAGTGTTCCATGGTCAAATAGGGATCATTCCAGAGAGCATACTTTGTAGAACACAGTACTATATGCTATCATCTTGGAATCTACTCATTTTTGTTTTTTTCATTTGTCCTAGTGCTAGGTGTAATGAAACTGTCAGCGAATTCCGCTGTGAGTCCCCTCTAAACGCCTTAACTCATTTGTGTAAATGACTTACTGAACAACACAGCCAAGCCAGTGGCAATGTTGGGGTTTAAACCTAGGCCAATCTGACTCCAAAAGCTGAGTTTATTTCTGGTACAGCAGAAGTGGTAATGGAGAAAGTGGTATTGAAGGTAAGATTGCCTCATGAGACTTTGTCTAAGGTTGATGAAGTCCTTGGAAGACTGATTACTTCGTATTTGGATTCAATCTGAGGAGTGCAGAAACAGGAAATACTTAGCAGTTATAGAATGTGGTCATCTTAGGCTTTCTAAGGGAATTGTTATTAATATTAATGGCTCTTGTCAACTTACAGCATAGCTATCTGAGGATGTGTTTCTATTTAAGTAGATGAATTCCTGGAACAGCGTAGTATGTTAATGCCTTAGTCGTATTCAGAGCAAATAGTCTCGTGCAAATAGTGTTATCATAAAAGGGTCTTAAGAATGTCTCTCCAAATCACACCCATAATCAATTACTGAAGGGAGTATAGGATGGTTAGAAAGTATGAGGGAAGGAGGCTTGGAGGGGAGAGAAAGGAGAAAATTTGCAGAGACAAAGAAATCTTGAGCCAGAGACTCAAGCCAGCAATTGGCTGGTTTGAATTAAAGTGGAGTACGTTGTATACGTTGTCTTCTTTCTTTTCCTTCAGCTGAAGTTCCTTTGGGAAGCTCTTTGTTGAGCCGGAGTTGGAGAAATTCCACTCCTGTAACTGTAACTGTTGTTTTGACTGGCTTACCCCAGCGCTGAGAGCTGTAGTTTGAAGAACTTTTAAGCAAAGGGACTTTGTCTGGTTGATGAGTTCAGAATTCAGATAAGATCTTGAAAGTGGTAACAAGAGTCATTATTGTTGTCTAAAACTATAATTCTTGAAGGTAATTAGGTTTAAAAGCAGAAGTATTTAGGAGATTGATTTCATCTTCAATAAAAGTGAATCTTATTTTCTGTAAGGTACATAGTGGAAACTGTGACCCCGAAATGCCCCTATAAGACTTTGCAGATGGTTAGTTTGGTTATTTTCATGTGCTGCTTGGCATATGCTCAGGAAAACCACAGGGGAAAATTGGCTTTGAAAATGCTCGCGCCTCAAGGTATATGCTGAGATACTTTGTAACGATTCATTTTCTTGCCAAGTATAACATTCAATTACTAACTGGAAGTGTAAAAGTTCATATTTTCATGAATATCTTAGCAATGAGTTTAACAGGCCTGCTTAATTACATTTCATTTCACCCCCTGCCCTCATTCTTGAGTGCCTACCTGATTTACCACTAGAGGGCATTGTTGGCAGTGATATCAAGAGAAAGCAAAACAGAGAATTTTGCCTAATTTTTTTTTTTGAAGATCTTTTCCAACTTTTATTTCAGACAGTAAATAATTATGCACTTTAAAGAGCTACTTTAGCTATTTTTGTTTTTATGTTCCATACCTCAAATAGTTAACTTCTAGATTTTTCCTTTGTTCATTAATTTAAACGTTTGTTACAGATTTTTAGCTAATTCTAAATATAGAATCTGTTTATTTCCCCCCCCCCCAATAATGTTATACATACTTTTAGATCTTCTTTTGAAATGTTAGGGAACACTTGGGGATTCATTGTTGTTTATTTTCCAACTAGTGAAACAATTATATTTGCCAAATCATACCTTTCCTGATAGTTGTCAGAGGATCTTAGGGTGGGAAGGGGCCTGTTTATAATCAACTAGTGGCCCGGTGCACAAAATTCGTGCACATTAAAAAGGGGATTAATTAGATGAAATAATTTAATATTGCTATTTGCCCTTTCTCTATAATAGAAGTGTCAGAGATGAAAGAAAATTAGTAACATGTATATGAAAAACTCCTGTCAGAGTCTGGGGCACACCACTGGACCCAGAGTCAAGTCCCCACTCACCCACATGCACCTCAAAATCGCGTGAGACCCAGACCCGGCACCCCCCCCCCCCCACCTCTCCCGCATTGGGCTAGACCAGGGGTGGGCAAACTTTTTGACTCGAGGGCCACAATGGGTTCTTAAACTGGACCAGAGGGCCGGAACAAAAGCATGGATGGAGTGTTTGTGTGAACTAATATAAATTCAAAGTAAAGGAGTGGAGGGGAGAGCAAGGGAACCCTCCGTGGGCCAGATAGAACAGCCGAACAGATCCGGCCCGTTCGGCTGTTCTATCTGGCCCGCAGGCCGTAGTTTGCCCACGGCTGGGCTAGACAGACCCGACCAGACCCACCCTTGTCAAGCCCTGCCAGGGAGGGGCAGAGCCTCAGGTCCCCTGGCCTGGTGCCAGGATGGGGGCGTGACCTGAGGTCCTCCAGCCCAGATTGGGGTAGGGGGCTTGGCTTGAGGTCCTCCATCAAGCCCCACCAGGTGGGGGACATGGCCTGAGGTCCCCCGTCAAGCCCTGCCAGGTGAGGGGGCGCAGCCTCAGGTCCCCCGTCAAGCCCCACTGGGCGGGGGTGTAGCCTGAGTTCCCCTGACCCAGCACTGGGGGTGCACCTTGAGGTCCCCCAGCCTGGTGCCGGGTGGGGGGCGTGGCCTGAAGTCCCCTGTCAAGCCCCACCTGGTGGGGGGGCACGGCCTGAGGTCCCTGGCCTGGTGCTGGGGCAGGGGGATCAGCCTGAGGTCCCCTAGCCCAGCACCAGGATGGGAAGTGCACCTTGAGGTCCCCCATCAAGCCCTGCCGGGTCGGGGGGGTGGCCTCAGGTCCCCTGGGGGATGCGGCCTGAGGTCCCCCAGCCTGACACCAGGGCAGGAGCACCGCCTGAGGTCCCCTGTCAAACCCTAGGGGGGCGGGGGAGGGGTAGCCTCAGGTCCCTGCTGATTGCTCATTAAGGCTCTTTATGGGAACTTGGCCTCAGCTGTGGGTGCAGCCATCTTTGTGACAGAGTGATGGTCAATTAGCATATTCCCTCTTTATTAGATAGGATGAAGTCTCTTCTACACATTGATGAGGGGCTCTCTAAATCAAAAAACGATAAAATAAGTTCTTTCAATTTTGGGACAACTATATTATTTATTGGAAGTTCTTCATGTTAATAGAAAGGTGTATTTATTGTATTCATCAAGATAATTTAGCTGCAAGCAACAGCAATCAAATCAGGCATGCATATGCACAAAAAAATGAGGGAGGACTTACTGTCAGGAAATAGTCTCATGGGTTGTGGCTAACACGAGAACTGGAAACTAGAGCTCTGTCAGGACACAGTCTGTTCCATTCTCTTGTGTCTGCTTCTCTCTATGTTATTACTTCATTCGGTTCTCTCTGCATATCAATATTCTCCACTTCTTTTATCCCCATGGCAAAATATGCCATTCAAATGAGTAAAAATGACAATACTTTTTTGTTTCCTAAGTATAGGCTGTTCCAGCATTCTATGAAGCCAGCTACCTGTGGATGGTGCAGATGTGAAATGATCATTGGTCATGGGTTCCCTCCCAAGGCACCTTCATGGTGGAGGAGGTCTCCTGGGTAGATGCCTTGTGTGTCCAGGCCTGTGGCTGAGGCTCTCCATACACTCCTGATACACTCCTGACAGTGGTGCTGGCCAAGAAAAGGCAAGTGCATCCCTGGAATACGTGTCTATCCCTGGAGGAGGAATGGCTGGCTTTCCCAGGATGGAGAGATTCCATATAGTCAGCTTGCTGCTAAGTGGCTGGTTGATTTCCTCCAGGAATAGTGCTGTTTTGGGGGTTTAGTGCTGGTCTCTGATGCCAACAAGTTGGATTTTTAATGGCAGCAGTAGCTACATTGGCATCATTTAGTGGAGTCCATGCTCTTGCGCTCACACATAGCTTCTGTTTCTGCCATCATGTCCACTCTGTTTATATGTCCATCACGTGTTCACTGGGTAACTTATGACAAAGACTGGCTAATGTCAAGTCATTTTGCCTCCTTGGGTGTTCAGGATTTTTACCATGGTAGATGCTTCCTGGTCAGCATCCGCATGTAACACGTAAGTCTTCACACTTCACACTGTCACCCAGATGTTTATCCACAGACCTCCTTATCTCTTCTCTTCCCAGTTTCCTAACCAGAAAATCAGGGCATTGGCCACTTGCCGGGGAATTTAGATATGTTCTCACCTTGGGTCACTTCTCCCTCCACCTATAGTAAGTAACACACATTCTACCACTCACAGCCCTACCACTGGGAGGATTTCCCTCTCCACTATCTTTCCAAGCACAGAGGTGCTCAAACTTTAGTTTGCATTAGAAACTTCTGGAGGGCTTTTACACACACAGATTGCTGGGCTCACTCCCCAGAGTTTCTCATGTAGTAGGTCTGGGACAGCAACCATGACTCTATATTTCTACCACGTTTCTAGGTGATGCTGATGCTTCTGGTCTGGGGGTTAATTTTGAAAACCACTGCTCTAGAGATTATAATATGCATCCTTAACTGATTACAGTCTTTAAGTAGTACTTCATCACTTCTTGAACAATGGGAAAAGAGTATATCTCTAAAATGGTCCTCACTTATGACAGCCCTTTTTGCTGTTATTGTCATGTATTTAACTTCTACCCATCTTATAAACTCTGATACATTTTATTGTTTTTATTATTATTTTGTTGTTTTAAGTAGTAACTAGCCTTCTAAAAAGTTTGAAAAGAATTGGTCTTTACATTTATCCATGTTTACCCTTTCTGGAGTTCTTTGTTTTTTTTAAAAATCCCACACTTCCATTTCAGATTATTTTCTTTTATCCTGAGGAGCTTCCTTTAGAACGTTTTTGTATTGCAGATCTGCTGATGAAAAATTCGTTCAGCTTTGGTATGTTTAAAAAGGTATTTCACTTTCACTTCTAAAAGATGTATTCACTGGTAAAGAATGCTAAGTTAGTAGTTTTATTTTTTACTAGGGGCCCAGTGCACGAATTTGTGCACCTTGAAAGGAACTGTGGGCCATACAGGGGCAGGTCTTGGCCCATCCTAAATGCCCCTGCTTGGCCCCTCTAGCCACGGCCCTGGGTCCCCTGTCTGCCGGCAGCCCTGCTCCCACTGCTGCTGCTCCCACACTCTGATGGCACTGGCCCCACTTGCACCCGCTGAAGGCATGGAGCGATTGGGGCCAGTGCCAGCAGTGGGTGCAAGCGGGGCCAACACTGGCAGCAGGTGCAAGCACCAGGTGGGACCGTGGCATGCGGGAGCAAAGAATTTTCAGTAACCACCAGAGGCTCGCCCTGATGACAGCGACTGATGCCCTGCCTTGGTCTGATGCCCCTGCTCACCTGCTCCACCATCCCACCATGGCCAACACCTGCCATGTTCTGCGCATGCCCCCTGGTGGTCAGCACACATCATAGCGACCGGTTGTTCGGTTGTTCGGGTTGTTCCACTGTTCGGTCTATTTGCATATTAGCCTTTTATTATATAGGATTCTAGCATTTAATATTCTTTTGGCCTCCACCATTCATATAATCATTCCCTTGAAGATATGTCTTTTTCCTCTGGCTACTTTAAATATTTTATTTTATCTTTAGTCTTTAGTAATTAACTATCATGTTCTTAGTTTTTGTTTGTTTGTTTGTTTGTTTGCATTTATACTCTTTAAGGTTCACTGAGTTTCTTGTATCTGTGGTAATGTCTTTCATCAGTTGCACAAAATTCATAGTCATTATCTTTTCAAATACTCCTTTTTACCATTTTTTTCTTCTCTTCTTCTAGGACTCCAATCACACATATATTAGACCATTTGACAATGTCTTTTCCTTTTAAAAATCCCTTTTCCTATTTGTACTTCAGTTTGAATAATTTATTTTGAGCTGTCTTTGATTTCATTGACTTATTCCATGACATCTTAATTGTTATTTTGATATGTTTGTTAATTCCAACCTCTGAATCATCTATAGGTTTGCTGCTATCATTTTCCTGATTAAATGTCACACTTTCCTGCTTCTTTGCATTTTTTAAAATTTTATTTTTAATATTTAATATTTTATGTTGGACATTGTGTAAAACCACCTGTGACTACTGATATAGATCTATTTCTCTCCAGGTCGGACACACTTTTCCCTCTACCAGGCAGCAGAATTGAGAGGCTAGTCATTTCAGTTCCATTAAAAATTGAGTTAGCCCCGGCAGGTGTGGCTCAGTTGGTTGAATGTCATTCCATGCACCAAGAGGTTGCTGGTTTGATCCCTGGTCAGGGCACATGCCCGGGTTGTGAGCTCCATTCCCAGAAGGGGGCGTGTGAGAGGGAGCCAATGCTGTTTTCATCTTTCCCTCTCCCTTCCTCTCTCTCTAAAAAGCAATAAAAACATTAAAAAAAAAAAAAAGAATTTTAGGTTTTTTTAGTTCCCATCTGATTTCAAAGAGAAGCGATCTGTCCTGTGTCCAACAGGCTGTTTTCTCTAGCTGACTTTGGGATTTACTCTCTATGAGACTATGTGATTTCCACCTTTCAACCCAATTTTCCAGCTTCACAAACTGATCATCATTCATCAAAAGCTTGTGGTGAGACTGCTTCTTCTTTTTTTAATCCTCACCTGAGGATATTTTTTTCATTGATCTTTAGAGAGAGAGAGTGGAAGGGAAGGAGGAGGTGAGGAAGAGAGAGAGAGAGAGAGAGAGAGAGAGAGAGAGAGAGAGAGAGAGAGAGAGAGAGATATCAACGTGGACTGGTTGTCTTCCCCATCATCCCCATATGCCCCGACTAGGGCTGGGAATTGAACGTGAAACCAAGGTATGTGCCCTTGACTGAGAATCAAACCTGCAACCTTTTAGTCCGAGGGCGGACACACTAACTGCTGAGACAAACCGGCCAGGGTGAGACTGTTTATTCTTTTGGAGTTTCCTCTAGAGTCCAAGATGTCCCTCATGCTCATGTGGCTATTTAGATTCCGTTAGATTATCCTTTGCTTCCGAAGAAGACTTTCCTTTCTTACAAGCTCAATTGTCTACCAAAACATTAGGCAAATGTAACCAGGGAGGAAAAGGCTCTCCCCTGTCTGGAATGTAATTCCTTCATATTTCTTTGCAGCCATTAATCAATCAATCAATCAATCAATCAATCAATCAATCTGTTTATCCATTTTTCCTACTTCTTATTGTAAGAACTATTGCCCGCTATAGTCTTTTGCATCATAACTAAAACATAACTCATCTAAATTGTTTGCCATCCTTATGTGAACCATGCAAATTAGGTATTTTTATTTTTATTGTGCAGAGTAAGGTGAAGCTGAGAGTGGATCACTCACCCAACATCCTATTTGTAAGCAACAGGATCAGAATTTCAGTGCAGGTTGAATTTTTCATACCTTCACACATGTGCTCACTGCCCTTCCCCAACCTGCTCCCTTTATTCTTTCCATTACAAATGCAGTGCTGAAAGGCATCTCAGCATAAAAAAGGGGTTTTGTGGTTAAATCAATCTAAGAAATTCTGCAGGCTTTCTCCCCTTCTTTAAGATTCATAATATGTCAGCATGTTTAAAGTCCTATAATAAGAACTTATTTAATACAATGTTTTCTAAACTTACTTGACCTCAGTACTTTTCCCCACCTCAGCAAATGACAACTATTAACACTTCACACAACTAGAGTTATGTGGAATACATTTTGCACAGAACACCCGTACATTATTCTGCCTCCCAGCTTCTGCTGGTTCTGTCACTCTAAAGGTCACTTATGCATTATCTTGTAATAATTCCCCAAAGCATTTAAAAAAAAGACTACATTGCTAAATTTAATTAATTTCATTATTCCCTGTAGAGGAAATACACATTAACTGAATATTTAGAATAAATTTACTTTAAGCCATGTCTTTTTTTTAAAGGACATGTAAAAAAATAGTTACTATAATAAAATATATTGTTTTATTTAGAAGATATGCTCTTACCTAAGTTAGGAAACAAGTTGCTATACCCATACCAGTAATAAATCATTTTGCAACATGTAAAAATGCTACTTGAGAAGTCTCTTATATAAAAAAAACATGAAAGTTCAACAACTGAGAAATTTATATCTGTCCAGACAGAAGTCATATAAACAGAAGTATTTTCTCCTTAGGGTAGAATCATTAGGCATCACTACCTCATAGTAATATTTTTATCTCAATTTAACTATAAAGGTTAAAATAAAACCTATAAAATATGTATGCTTCAGGAAATGTGTTAGAGTGTGTTAATTTAGGTAAGATGCAAGATATAACATTTCTGATGAACTAAAAATCAAATGGACTTCCACAGGATCTTCTGAATGCCTACAAAATTCCAGAGTAAATGAACATCCATTCTCTTTGAGATAGAAGGAGTCCTTTGTGTTTTGAAAGCTTCATGACCATGATCTGCTGAGTGGGAAGGTTTAGTGTTTTAGAGTCAGATGTTCCACTCTGCTCCTAAATACCAAAAGTTCACTGAGAAACATGTGACTACCCTTGACCAAAAAATCACACCTCATTTATCATCCCAATGTTACATAAATAAATGCTGATCAGGGGTTCCTATTATTAGGAATATAAAAACATAGCTTTTACCTCAGAAAAATATAGTGACTCCCTGCCATACCCACAATCTCAGCTTAATCAATTATCACCATTTGGCCAGTCTTGTTTTATGTATACTTTCTCCCAGTTTTTATCCTCCTCAACCCCTTTACTCCCAACTGGATTATTTTAAGGAAAATTCTGGGTATTTTAATTTAGAATGATTCTCTAAGAATTTTTTTGTTTGTTTCCTATACTGTACATTACTTTTTTTAAAAAAATATTTTTGGAAGTGCTTTGGGTTTACAGAAAAGTTTCAGATAGCACAGAGGTGTTATATGTCCTATATCTAGTTTTTCCTATTCTTAATATTTTATATTAGTACTAGAGACCTGGTGCATGAAATTCATGCACTGAGGGTGTGTGTCCCTCCGCTCAGCCTGCACCCTCTCCAATCTGGGACCCCTCAGGGGATTGGGCCTAAATGGGCAGTTGGACATCCCTCTCACAATCCGGGACTGCCAGCTCCCAACCGCTCACCTGCCTGCCTGCCTGATTGCCCCTAACTGCTTCCGCCTGCCAGCCTGAATACCCCCTAACCACTCCCCTGCCAGCTTGATCGGTGCCTAACTGCTTCCCTGCCAGCCCAATTGCCCCCAACTGCCCTCCCCTGCTGGCCTGATCGCCCACAAGTGCCCTCCCCTGCCGGCCATCTTGTGGTGGCCATCTTGTGACCACATGGGGGTGGCCATCTTGTGTGAGGGTGTGATGGTCAATTTGCATATTACCTCTTTATTATATAGGATGGTGCATTTTCCATAATTAGTGTACTGATACATTGTTAGTAACTAGAGTCCATAGTTTGTATTACAGTTTCTTTGTGTTTTACCTTATGTCTATTTTCTGTTCTAGGATCTTGTCCAGGATACTACATTACATTTAGTTCTTGTGTCTCCTTAGACCACTCTGGCTATGGCAGTTTCTCAGATTTTGTTTCCTGAAGGAAAGCACTGAGTAATGATATACTTCATCTTTCTAGGAAGGCTAAGTGATTTTCCTGATGTCACTTAGCTAGTGAGTAGTGAGGCTGAAGACAGAATATAGGTCCTTTCCATCCAACCCTGATGCTATCCTACTTTGTCTTTTTTTTAATCTCAAAGATAAAGCTAAGTCCATTAAATTAAATTTCTGATTAAGATGGTGGTGTAGGTAAATGTACTCAAATCCTCCCACAATTACATAAAAAATACAATTAGCCCAGCTGGTGTTGCTCAGTGGTTGAGTGTTGACCCATGAACCAAGAGGTCACCAAATCATGAAGACTGGTAGGAGGGGCAGAAATGCTGAATGGACTGGTTCCATACTAGGTGTGCCAGATAAAAATCAGGAGGTTCCCCCCACCCCTGAGGAACAAGGGGTTCCTGCCCCACACTAGGCTCCTCAGCCCAGGGTTACAGTGCCAAGAAGATAAGTCCCCATAACTTCTAGCTGTGAGAACTAGCAGGGATTGTGACTGAGTGAGACAGAAGGCTACTGGAGTCCCAGGCAGTTCCTTTTAAAGGGCCTATACATGATTTGCTCAAATATTCCTACTCAGCTCCCAGCCTCTCCCTCTGCCCTCTCTCCTCCTCAACCTACAGGAGGGTGCCATATCTGAGTCTCCATCAACCTGGCTCACACTGTTTGTCCTCTCTGGTGATTCTCTGAGATCCTGCCCCACCCAACTTGTGGACCTATCTAAGGTGTTTCCAGGGCTTTTCATAAAACTGGCCTCTCTTGCTTCATGATTCAGACTTTTCTAAAATCACCCAAACAAGCAGCATCTGGCATTTACATAACTCCTGCCTCTTGCTAAGTAGGCGCAGGCCTGGCAGTAGTGGCAGCCCACCATGGTGCACAGCTTGGCCTCTTCTGGATATCTCCAAGCCCAATAAAAGTAACAGCTGTCTGCAGAAAACTCTGTAGCCTATGCTGGGTAACCCCCAGACAGGGCACAGGTGGTGGCTGACCTTGCACCTCCAAGGAGGCCCCAGAGTTAGTGCACCCACCCAGTGGACAGCTTCAGATCATATCAGATTACAATCCCACCACCTCTACAAGGGACACACTCAAGGGGCAGACTGGGTGAGCATCAAAAGCCTCACTGAAGCAAGTCCAGCACAGCAGCTCCTCTTCTGTAGTTGCAGCTGCTTCTTGCAACCAATTGTCCTGGGGGTCAATCCCTCCCAGTGATGCCAACAGCAATAAAGGCTCAATTACACTAGGACAGTGCATACAGCCCACACATTGGTGCACCTGGAGTGCCCAGCTTGGGTGACTAGGGAGACTCTGCAACTGGGCCTTATAAGATACCTAATGTACAAGGCCATTCTACCAAGTCTGGGAGACGTAGCAGCTCTGCCTAATACTAGTGCATAGAAACAAACACAGGGAAGCAGCCAAAATGCAGAGACAAAGAAACTGGCCCCATATGAAAAACAAAACAAAACAAAACAAAAACCAGGAAAAATCTGCAGAAAAAGAACTAAATGAAATAGACACAAGCAAATTACCAGATACAGAGTTCAAAACAATGGTTATAAGGATGTTCAAGGAACTTAGTGAGAACTTCAACAGCATGAAAGAAAAAGAGAAACCATAAAAAAGAACCAGTCAGAAATCAAGGATACACTAAAATGAAGAATAATTTACAGGGAATCAATAGTAGAGTAGATGACGCTAAGTATCAAATCAACAATTTTGAATATCAGGAAGCAAAAAGCATCCAGTCAGAAGAGCAAAAAGAAAAAAAAGTCTGAAGATAGTGTAAGGAGCTTCTGGGACAAATTCAAGTGGGGGTACTAGAAGGAGGAGAGAGAGGGCAAGAAAAAAAATGACAGAAACTTCCCTTACTTGGTGAAGGAAATAGGTATACAAGTCCAGGAAGCTCAGAGAATCCCAAATAAGATGAGCCCAAAGAGACCCACACCAAGACACATCATAATTAAAATGCCAAAGATTAAAGACAAAGAGAGAATTTTAAATGCAGCAAGAGAAAAGCAGTTATCTACAAAGGAGCACCCATATGACTCTCAGCTGATTTCTCAACAGAAACTTTGCAGGCCAGAGAGAGTGGTAAGAAATATTCAAAGTGATGAATAACAAGGACCTAGAACCAAGATTACTCTACCAAGCAAAGCTATCATTTAGAATTAAAGGTCAGATAAAGAGCTTCACAGACAAGAAAACGCTAAAGGAATTCATCACCACCAAACCAGTATTACAGGAAATATTGAAGTGTATTCTTGAAGAAGAAGAAGAAGAAGAAGAAGAAGAAGAAGAAGAAGAAGAAGAAGAAGAAGAAGAAGAAAAAGGAGGAGGAGGAGGAGGAGGAGGAGGAGGAGGAGGAGGAGGAGGAGGAGAAAATATGAACAATAAAATGGCAATACTATAGCTATCAACAATAGAATCTAAAAATCAAAATAAATGAACAAGGAATCTAATGAACAAAATAAACTGATGAATAAAATAGAACCAGAGGCATGGAAACATGGAACAGACTGATGAATCTCAGAGGGAAGGGAGGAAGGGGGGCAGGGAAGAGATTAACCAAAGAACATATATGCATATATGCGTTACCTATGGACACAGACAATAGGGTGGTAAAGAGCTGGGGCAGGCTGGAACCAGGTAGAGGGGGGCAATGGGATGGGGGGAAAGGAGGACACCTGTAATACTCTCACTTACAAAGATTTAAAAACTTAAAAAAAATCTAAAAAAATAAAAAATAATGACTAAAGGAAAAAGATAAAGCTAAGTCTACCTTAATCTTCATGCTCCCCACATATCATTTCCCAATCCCTTCTCTGTTTCCCAAAGCAACAACTAGATTGAGCTGATTTACAAGTACATACTTCCAATCTATATTTTATATATAACATATAAATAATTAATTATATATTTATATAATACTATCTATATATATAAAACCCTAATCAACCATTTGACTGGTTGACCTGTTGACCATTTGACTGGTCTCTGATGTGCACTGACCACCAGGGGGCAGGCGCTCAATGCAGGAGCTGCCCCGTGGTGGTCAGTGTGCTCCCACAGCAGGACTGCTGCTCAGCTGACTGATGTGAGCCAGACATCAGGCTCACAGCTGGTGAGTGCAGCGGTGGCAGTGCCTGCTTGCTACCTAGGTGGCAGGTGTAGCGGGGCCAGATGAGTGGGAGCAGCACGGTGCCTGGCCTGGGCTTGGGCTCCTCCCTGGCCGCCTTCCACTTCATGCACTACTATGCCTCTTGGGGGATGTCAGACTGCCAGTTTGGGCCCGATTCCCCAAGGGGTCCCAGATTGAGAGAGGGTGCAGGCCAGGCTGGGGGACCCCACCAGTGAACAAATCCATGCACCGGGCCTCTAGTATTGTATATAACACATGCACATTAAGTATATAAATAATGGCACTACATACATACTCTCCAACTTGCATTTTTTCCTCATCATCATATTTTAGAGGTTGACCTAAATATACATAGAACTGCTTCAACTCCTTCATAGTGTTTCATGATGATTGATTATCCCACATTGTATTACTCTATCACTATATTTCCCTATTAATAGGCATTTAGGTTTTATCCAAATTTTTATGCTATCATTAAAACAGTTATATAATAAGCTCATCTTGTTTTGAATGCTTTCTGAATCTTGAAGTTTAGGAAAGCTAAGACAACATATATTTTTTAAAAATATTTTTTATTCCTTGTGATTTTCTTATAAGACACCCGCTTAACAGTGGTAGGGTCCATTGACTCTAAAAACTGAGAAAAGTCTGATTTTATATGATAAAACAAAAGAGATAGTTTAGATGAACAGACTTTTCTCAAATTCTCCATCCCTTCTGACTATATGAAATCATGGAGACAGAAAAGAATCATCCGTGTTAATAAGTATTTGTGCATCTTTGGTTTTTAAATTGTGCCATTGCAGCATTTGTTTTATAGTACCTCTTTTTTTGCCCACATCGAAAAATAGAAGTATGAGACTCCCTTCCCCATTTGCTCATTTATACATTTACTTAGGTTCAATGTCAATTTCCTGTTCCCTAAAAAATTCCCTGGCAGTAAAGAAATCAATGTTGAAGCACAGAATCTAGTAAGTTTGAGAATTATCCTTAGTGACTGTCTGGTATAGTCCTTAACAAGGGTATTTAGTTACTCATTTGAAGGCATGTTTCATGCAGAAAGATATGCTTTGCAGAGATGTACTTACAAGAGGGTTGAGATGAGTCATAGTAGTTGATTAGTCTATGGTGGTTATGAGTCACTGAAACCAAAACATTTTATAAAATGCTTGGCTGATGACCAAATGCTCTGGCTTGAACTACTGAGATATGACATTTTGGAAAATGGGAAGAAAATTGTGCTATCTTACTATCTCCCCATGGAACATGTTTGCCAGTTGCCTAGAGGAATAGTTTCATTTTTGCATATACTGCTCCCTCGACTTGGAACACTCACTCTAATGCCACCACTCTGACTTGCAAATTCCTATTATTCATCTTTCAAGATCCATCTCAGAACTGAAGTGTTTCCTGAGACACAATTACTCATTTCCATCACTGAGCCCCACAGTTGTTGGTTTCTACTGTTATTAGGCCATCTATCATGTGATATAGTAATTTACCAGTCCCTATATTTATCTTCTTTACCACTAGAGGCTCGGTGCACAAAATTTGTGCATGGGGGAGCGGGGGTGTCCCTCAGCCCAGCCTGCATCCTCTCCAATCTGGGACCCCTCGAGGGATGTCCCACTGCCCGTTTAGGCCCGATCCTACCGGGATCGGGCCTAAACCGGCAGTCGGACATCCCTCTCACAATCCAGGACTGCTGGCTCCCAACTGTTCGCCTGCCTGCCTTCCTGATTGCCCTTAACCACTTCTGCCTGCCAGCCTGATCACCCCCTAACCACTCCCCTGCCAGCCTGATTGATGCCTAACTGCTCCCCTGCCAGCCTGTTTATCCCTAACTGCCCTCCCCTGCAGGCCTGGTCGCCCCCAACTGCCCTCCTCTGCAGGCCTGGTCGCCCCCAACTGCCCTCCTCTGCTGGCCTGGTCACCCCTAACTGCCCTCCCTTGCAGGCCTGGCTCCTCCCATCTGCCCTCCCCTGCTGGCCATCTTGAGGTGGCCATCTTGTGTCCACATGGGGGCAGGATCTTTGACCACATGGGGCAGCCATCTTGTGTGTTGGAGTGATGGTCAATTTCCATATTACTTTTTTATTAGATAGGATTCTTCTTGGGCAGAGACCCTGTCTTGATTGTCCTTATACACATGACCCATAGTAGGGCTCAATTCACTTTTGTTACTTTGTTAAATGGATGTGCTTGTTTATATAGGCACTATGAGATGCTAATAATTATAACAGTAATAGTGAACACTTACTGAGTGCTTCTTATTCTAAGAGTTTTATGGTTTCAGGTCTATGTTTAAGTCGTTAATCCATCCGAGTTAATTTCTATGTATGGTGTAAGACAGTGGTCCAGTTTCATTCCTTGGCATGCTGCTGTCCAGAAAAGGCTGTTTTTCCTCCATTGTATATGCTTGGCTTCTTTGTTATAAATTAGTTGACCATATATGTGTATATTTATTTCAGTGTTCTATTAATCTCTGTATCTGTTTCTATGCCAATATCATAGTTTTGATTATAGCTCTGTAGTATAGTTTGAAATCGGTAAATATGATGCTTCCAACTTTGTTCTTCCAAGTGCCTCTTATGTGCTATGTATATAGAATTACATTGTATTAACTCATTCATCACTCCACCACCATCCAGGAGGTAAGTACTATAATCCTTCTTACAGATAAGGATACTGAAGCACAGAGAGATGAAGAAACTTGTTCTAAGTCATTCAGCTTCTCAGTGGTGGAGTTAGGAATTATACTCAAGCATTCTGACATCAGAGACTGCCTGTTTAAGCATTGTGCTACATTGCCTCTATTTTATGTTAGGAAGAGAACCTAAAGATAGTTTCAATGAAACAGAATTAATATTTTTGCAAATAAAAATAAAAATTGCAGTCTGTCTCAGGATTAACTTGAAGGCTATACTTGAGTGAGTTAGTGCTATATCTATTTGTCTGGGGAGAAGTCTCTGCTCTATAGTTAAAAAAAAACACCAAATTGTAGACTATGTCATATGATTCCTTGCAAATAATAAGAACAGAAGGCCTGGAAGTCTCACATCTTTCTCTATGCTTATAAAGCACATATCTGTAAGTCAGACTGCAAATATCGGTTTATGACACAGAAGGGGACTAAGTACGGAGATGAGCTTATTAATTTTCCTTTTGTGCATTATTTCACTGGTTTCAGTGGTAACATGTCACCCTTCTGATATGTGAAGAGGAATTTAATGAGGAAAAAGCTTTATACGAAATAAAATTCTACTGAGAAATTCCAGAGAAGGTGACTTGCCATGTCACATCTGGTAGGCAAAGTCAACAGAGTTCAAAGCAATTTCCGTGAAACCCTCATATTAGAAATGGTAGTTTAATTCTTAAGGACTGTCGGAAATGTGGAAATTATGGCCTGCAGTGGGACCAGGTCAGGTGGGGTGTACCATACTCATTTCTGCATCTCCGTGACTCCCCGTGCCCCACTTGCTCCTCAGGCCTTGGCAACTTTCTCAGGGAGGAGCCCTGGCCACTTTCCCCCACCTGCTATCTCAGCCCATCCTGGGTGAGGACCGCTGGTGCATCCTGTCTGACCAAGTCTGTCACAAAGGCTCTGGCTCCTGAGGCCATTTCTGGGTTCAGAGGCAGTACATGCGATGGGATAGGAGATCTGGCTTCCCTAGCAGCTGTCTCAACAGACTGGGAAACACAGCCCAGAGAACAGGGGAGGTGCTGTGCAGCCCACTTGGACAGGAAACAGAAGAGAGCCAGAACATAAATCCTTCTCTCATCCTCCCATTGATCTTCTGAGGCTCAGTGGTTCCATATGGCCTTTTTGGAGATGTCTGTGTGGCCAAGCAACAGACTGGGTCTTCTTGTGGAGCCAGGCCAACTCTGAAATGCACCGGGAAGCCCAAGCCTGGATTCCTCCAGAGGCCACCTGATGTGACTCGCCCCTGCGGGCTCTGCTGTGGATTGCTGTGCTATAACAGACCCTGGCTTGATTACGCTGCTTGGTGATAATGAGCCCTGTGAGCACTTCTAGTGAGTCATCCAACATGTGGGTGGTCCTGGGACACCCAAAATACCACACATCATATTTTTCATGTGGTAAAGTTTAATTTGAAATTATTTCCATATCATCCATGTCTCCTCCTAATAAGCTCAATCTTTTATCTCCCATCTTAAACATATGGAATATATTTATTATAATTTTATTATAATTGCTTTAATGTCCGTGTCTACACATTCTATCACATGTGTTATTTCTGGGACTGTTTCTCTTGAATGATTATTGTTTTATCCTCATCAGGGACAAAGTACATGAGGAATCATCAAAGCTTCTATCAACGTAAAGCCACTATTTAAGCACACCAAAAACAACAGCCTTTTGGCATATTGAGTAATTTTTGATTGGATGTCAGATATGGTAAATTTTACCTTGTTGCTTATTGGCTATTATAATATTCCTTGAAATATTTTTGAGCCTTTTTCGGCAGTGAACTGAAAATAGTTTGAGGCTTGCTTTTGAGTAGGACCAGAGCAGCTTTTAGGCCCACTCCTGAGGCAGGACTGTTTTGTCTTCCCTGCATATTACAAGGTTTTTCCTCTGGCTAGGGGGATACAAAGTACTTCCATCCTGTGGGAGGCCCAGCAATGGTCCTGCCTGTGTCTTGAGGTGTCCTTTCTTAGACTTGTTTCTTCACCTGCACGCAGTGATCAGTACTTAGCTTAAGACTCAAGGGGAACCCTCAGGAAATCTCCAGAAAATTCTCTCTGTGCAACTCCTTCTTCTCCAATCAGCTCAGTTGGGTTGGCGTCTCCAAATTCTCAACTCAGGGAGGCTGCAGGGACTTGTTAGGGTTCCCTCTCTCTATGCTGAGGCCTGGAGACTGGGCACTGAGCTAGGGCTCCCCTTGTTTATTTCCCTTCTTTAAGGATCACTGCCCTCTTCTGCCTGCTGTCCAGTAGCTAAAAAACATTGTTACATATATTTTGTTTATTACTTTTTAGTTTTTCAAGCGTATGACTCCTTCCTGGTCAAAAGTGAGCATCCAATACTTCCACACTATCCTTTGAATCATGAAGTGAAGGTACTTCTCACCAGTGGAGACAATGCCTGGCACACAGTAGATTTCTGTTGAATGCCTAAATGAATAACTGGTCTCCCTAACTTTACTATAAGTTTAAAGGTACAGTATTATTCTCACAGACTAGACACATATTAGTAAAACTTCAAAAAATTTTATTTAGATCTATGCAGGCTTGAGGGAAAATTCTTGCTCTGTCACTTGGTAACCGTCTGACCTATGGTCTTTTTCCTTGTGAGGATACCATGAACCTTGCAGGAAAGGCATGAGAGAACCAAGGGGCGGTGTATGTAAAGCACACAGCAAATTCTCAGTGAAAATGGGAGCTCTTGCTGCCATTCTTGATATGCTTAAACGGTAACCTTACATCCATGTAAGTCTTTATAGTTTATGTGCTTTTCATATATGTATGTATCTTATATATTCCCAACAATATAGTTTCTCCCAAATAATTACCTAAGTTTAATAGAAAGCCAACAAAAGTCCCATGAATCTTATGAAAATAGAAAAAAAGTAAAGCGAGCTAATATTTGAGTATTTGGAGACTTGAGAGCAGAGGCTCTTGAACATCACACGCTATTTCTAGCTTTGAGAGCCACATCCGGGCTTGCATGATAGACTTTGTCCCTCAAGTTTTCAGCCCACTCCTCATCTAGCCATGTAAGCCAAAAGCTATTTTTCACAGACTCCCTTTTGTACTCGCTGTCTGTGGTGTAAGCCCTACAATTAATATTAACAGGCTGCTTTGACAGCGGGTAAAATTGGGAGGACCTTGAATGGCCTACATCTAAGCTCCCCTCCCCACGCTGCTCTCCCGGATAAGGCCCCTTAGCCAAACAATAATCCTTATCAAGGGGACCAGGCACAGTTTCTGCTTATCCTTGGCTAATGGATTTTAGCTCCCTGCCAGCCTGTGGAATTATTCAAACAAGCCAATCACATCCTCCTGTGGGAACCAGGGGGCACCCCACCCTCTTGATACTACAAAGCCTGTCCCCCACAGCCTCTGGTTGTTCACTCTGCCCCTGAGTGCAACCCTGTGTGGGATGCTCTGCCCTCTTCCCCTGGGCTGAGAGTGTATGTGGCGAATAGATGTGTTGATCACACCTGTCCAATGCTGGGTGTCATGTGTTTGGCCATCCTCATAACCTTAGGACTGGCCCTCTCCCTTGGCATGGGGTGACAATGGGGTGACTAAAACACCATCCATGCCACTCACTTGCAAGGCCTCTCCTCATCTCTCAAAGCTGGTGGGCAGATGTGAAGGCAGTGCCTTCAGATTGACTCCACGGAACAGAGAGATCAGCTTAAAGGATCTCGGGAGGAGAGGGCAGGGAGAAGAAAGACCTTTAAAAGTGTGTTTGCCAATTCTCTGAAAACTGGGAGTTTAGAGACAGTTTCCCACAAAAGGAAATAAGGAGCCAAAGTCAGCTTCTGCCCCGGCTTTGTGCGCTGGCTCTCCCCCACACTGAGAAAGGGTAACTTCAATTGTGGCAGGACAGGGAGTTCTTCCTCTGCACTCTCATTCTCCCTGCATCCTCACCCCCTCTGGGGAAGGAGTCTTTTAACCTGACCATACACCCGAGTCACACTGTGAGAGGTGGTCAATATTACGAAGAGGACGGCTTGCTTCTCTAGTAACCTCCTTGGTCAGGTCTTTGCTGGGGATGTTGGAGCCACTTTTACATCCCCAACCGGAACCGGGAACAATGGTCTGGCTGGCTTTGGAGAGGTGGCAGTGAGGGGGATGCAGCTGGAGCCATTGGGTGGGCAGAGGATAGAAAAGGAAAAAGTGTCAGTAAAGTGTCTGTTCTGTTGGAACCGACATATTTCAAGACAGAAAATACAATTTTTCCCAAACTTTTAAACAAGAATGCTATTAAATGAAAGAAAAAAGAAATATCTGATGTGGTTCTGCCTATAGTTTATAAAATTCCTAGTTTTAGACACATTAAATGGAATATGTTGGGGAGCCAAAAGTTAATTTCATTTAAAAGGAGAATTGGAAGAATGTAGACATTTCTCGTAGGCAGTTGATTTTAACATCTTTTCCCCGGCGGTAACTAGTGTGGCTGTTTTAGCTGTTTATTTTCCTGTTGACAGAGTCAGAATGGTCTCTCCCAAGAGAGTGAGGCAAAGAATCTTTGAACAGTCTGGGAGCGACACAAATAATGCAGCGGTCTCTATTCTAAGACTTGCTTGTGTGCATTACTCATTTAGTCCTCATAAGCCCTCTGCCAGGTAGGTGCTTTCACCGGTTGTGTGACTTCTGACAAGTTTCTAACCTCTCTGAGGCCTATCTATAAAGTGGGTGGAGTCACAATACCCATCTCATAGTTTTTCTAAAAGTTAAGTGGTAGAAGCATTGTAAAGCACACAGCCCAATTCCTAGTGCACATTAACTGTGAGAGAGCGCAGAGTATGCCACCCCAAAATCTGCCTCTTTGGCATAAGGATTATTTTGAGAAACTGCAGACACAGGAGAAGTTCTAAAAACAGAGTAAAAGGGAAATTGACATAAGAAAGGGGACCTGAACCAGGAAGAGAGCTACTATCAGAGGCAACTTTTCTCCGGAGAGACTCATCTGCCAGGCGAGGCAACCTTTGTTTACCAAAAACCTCTCTTCATCTCTTTGAAGCCCCTGTGCCCTATCCTTTCCCTAGCTCATGGTATATGACCTCAATTGTGAGGTTGCTTTTTGAGTTTCATATTCTTCATGAATATGAAACTCCTGTACATACATACTTAAAATTGTTGCTGTTTATACCCTCCTATTAATTTGTCTTTTATTACAGGGGGAGGTCTCAGCCACAGAACCTAAATCAATAGAGGGGAAATTGTTTTTTCTTCCCTGAAATGGTTAAAAGTATTCTCTTTTAAAAAGCTATGCCATTTTTATTCCTGATTGTCCAAGGGAAGTATTTATAGATATGGATGATAAGATATTTGAAATTTCAAAAGTGCTCAAGACATCAAACATTCAGTCAATGGGCCATCATTTGAGTGCAAGCTTGGAGCAGTGCAGGAAGCAGGCCTGTGACAGCCAGACCATCTCTCAGACCATCTGCTGTGTTTGCATCTTCTGGCCCAAGGCACACAGTAGGCCATGCAGTGTGACACAGCACAGTTCCTAAGACACGGACTAGGGAGCCAGGTTGCCATATTCTAATCCTAGTCCTGCCATTTAGTAGCTGTATCCTTGGGCATTTAGTTAACCTCCTTGTGCCTCAGTTTTCTCATCTGTCGAGTGGAGAGAACAGTAGCACCTGCTTCGGAGGATTGCCATGAGGCTTTCAGGAAATCGTGCAGGTAAAGTGTGCCTGGGTGTAGTGAGCACATGCATGGTAGCTAGGACACTCGAAGTAGGTCCTAATACAAAATACTAATAAGGTGTTACCTGGGAGTTTTTACCCCTATCACATGGGGAATTCTCTGAAAAAAAAAAATGGTTTTAGGTGCTTAAACAGCTAATGTGCATTAAATACTATTTGTAAGGCACTGAGTTTTAACTTATTTAATCGTCATAATGATGCCATAAGATAATCACGGTTGTTCTTCCGATTTTACAAATGAGAAAACTGAGGTACAGAGAAGCACCCATTGCTTCAAGGCAGGACTTACTGTTGAAGGACCAGATGGATGTAGTATGGGGGACAGGGCTTAATCAAGGACAGTGTTTCCACGTGGAGCTGTAGATCAGAAGGCAGCAGCCTGGTCTGGGAGGGGAGAGTGGGTTGCTAAACCTTTGCAAATCCCTTACTTGTTTGCAGCGGGGGCAGAAGTGCGATGGTGGTTGTGAGAGACCCCTCACCTGGAAGCCAATGCCAAAGCCACCTCACTGAGCCTATCACCAGGGGAGACTGCAGAGGAATGCTTTCCCAATCCTGGGTATTCTTGTAAACTGATAAAAGCAAAGGAGAGAGGGATGGAGCGGCTTTGTGGGGTAACACGCCTCTTAGTACAACACTGAGGTGAGGCAAAGATGGCTCCTTTCTGCCCAGAAATATCCACCCTACCACCAGCCTGAACAACCTCGTCTTCAGGATTTCCCCTTTACAAAGAGAAGGACACAGGGAACATATTAAACTCTCTTCAGGTAACACCAGTTCATCCCTTGGAGTCGCTGCTTTATGTGCATTTGTTGAAAAGATTGGAAAAGGTTGAATTTAATGTCATCCAGCTGAAAGCAAGAAAGGGAAAAAGAAAAGGAAGCCAAAGGGTGTGTGTGGTTGGGCTGGGGGTGGGGTGGCAGAAGGAAGGGGCTGGGGGGATGGTACTCCTAGAGGGAAACCGGTTGGTCAGCAAAGTCAAATTGGCCTGCTTCCAATTTCTCTCAAGCCAGCCTTGGAAATGCCACTCAGAAAAACCTCCGGATGACTTGCTGGCATGGATGGCATATAATGCTGACCCCCAGGAGAGAGCGTACAGGAATATTGTCTCTCCTCATCTTTAAAAACACTTTACTTTCTATTCAGCTGCAGTCTTATTGCAACTTAAGGGCTCATCAGTCAAGTAGACATTAAGTGGCTTCTTATATAAATACTTACACAGTTCTGACTTTGCAAGGGTTTCTGAAAAGCATTCTCTCTCTTTTAAGTTCTTTTAAGTTTGCTTTTCGCTTCAGCAAGTGTGTAAGATATATCCGGAGGTGGAAATTGTCCCTGTGCAAATGAACTCCACAACCACAAAGTTATGTACAAGATATGCTCAAAATCCACTGCTGGGGCAGCCCCAAAGGTCATCTCCAGGTAACATGGTGGGGAAATTGTTTTTGCTGTTAATTATTGTCCTCGTTTAGAACAGAAACATTCAGGAAATTGAAACATTTAAAAGTGTTTGTGATAGATAATCTGAAGGATATAAATGAAAATAAAAATCACTTGTAATTACAATACTGAGACAACTATTACCAATTTTTGTTTAGAATATATCTGTTTCTCTATCTTTGTCTCTACTGATCTGTCAATTGACCTATGACCACAATAAAGTTTTGGAATAATAACCAATTTTCATCATGACATTTATTGAAGTATAATAGACAGACAGAAAAGTACACTATCATAAGTATACTCATGTACAAATCAATGTGTTTTTATAAGCTGAACACTCCTGTGTTCCTAACACCAGCTCAGGAAACATAAAGTTACCAAACCAGTATGTATTTCCTCTACATTTGCGTGTACTCTGAGGTCCTTTCTCTGCCTCAAGCAGCTGGAGTTTTCCACCTTCATATCCTGGGGAAAAAGGTGTCAGCAGACCACAGAGGAAAAGAACTTTACTGTTTGACAGAGATCCAAGAATACAATGAGAGATTTCTAAGAACATGAATCAGTTTGAGCCAATGTTTCTAACCCTAAATCTGGATAAAGGATTCTTGGATGGGGGAAGAGAAGAAAGTAAGCAAATAGAGCATAAATACTGGTGGGCCTCCTACAAGGGAGGGCACTGGCCCTGCTCTAGGTTCAGAAACTATCAGAGAAACTGTGGATAGGAATTTTGACTCACATAGAAATGTATTCAGATCCAACAGCATCCTGCTTTCAATACTGTGAAGGCCTGAACCCTTGTTCGCCTCAACTGAAGTAGCTCCCACTCCCCATTTCTCAGTGTAGCCTTCCATGCCCCGATGTGCAAGTCTCAGATATGCAGGTGATTCTGCTGCAGGTGGTCCTTATCCCTCACCTTCAGCTGCAGGTTTTTGTCCAGGCCATGACCATGGTTTCCAAACTTGTCTGTGCATCAGAATTACCTGGGGACCTTGGTAAATACACAAATCCCACAACTGAGTTTAATCAGGCCTGGAAATCTGAAATCTGACCAACTCCCCACCTGGTTATTGTGCAACCAGTCTGGCATTCATTGGAGAATTCGATTTGGGAAGTGTTCTTCCAGTGGTCTGTGAACTATACCATTTTATGGATAAAGATTCAGTGCAGTGGGTCCAAGTGACCCAGAAGAGTCCAATGATAAGCTGTTGATGGGAGGGGAGCAGCTTGGGTGGTAAGGCTCCTCTTCAACCAGACCAGCCCCTGCTACCTAAATGTACTTGCCTCAAGGATTCCAAGGAAAAGACAGGTTTGCAATCCACTCTCTGTGCCACAATATCAACCAGTATCAACCACATCATTTTGTCAGCAGAGGGATTTATGCTAGAATAAGGGCACCCCTGGGAAGAGCTTTGCAGGCCAAAGTCCCCTCCTCATACCCTGAAAAAGGGGCAGTGCAGCTGAGACACTGTTGGTCTGTCCTTCCTAACCCACGCCAGTGTCCTGAGGCTTTTGAGAGATGCTGCTATGATAAGAGTATGCCCTTCGGAGTCCTCTGCACTTGGCTATGGAGGCTCTTAGAGCCCTGTTCTCAATTATTAAAAGCAAGGGGGCAGGAAATATTAACAACAACAACAACAATGGCCTTTAAAAGCCAAGGCTTTAATAGACTCATTTTTAAAACTTTCTTTCTTTCTTTTCTTTCTTTCTTTCTTTCTTTCTTTCTTTCTTTCTTTCTTTCTTTCTTTCTTTTTCTTTCTTCCTTTCTTTCTTAATTCTTTATTGTTTAAAGTATTACATATAATTCCTTTTTCCCCCATTGACCTCTCCCACTTATCCTCCCCCTCCCCCCCCCACACACACTACTGACTGTGTCCATGGGTTATGCTTATATGCATGCATACAAGTCCTTTGGTTGATCTCTTAACTTCTTTAGATGAGCTAAAGTGACAGTGTAATAAACCACTAGGCTAATGTAGGCACTATTGACCTGTCACATCTAGAATATGTTCTGCTAAAGCCAGCACCTGTCACCACCAGTGGCTGCACAGATATTGTTTAGGGCTGCCAGTGATTGGGATGGAAGTACAGTTGAGGCTCTCTGCCAGCCCATGGGAGCAAATGGAAAAGATGGGAAAAGAAGAAACAGATGGGAGGAAACCTAGAGTTTGAGATCCCTCAAATAATCCTCCAAGTATGGTCCTGGGGGAGAAGTTAGAGGGGATACAAAAGAACTTGTAGGGACCATAGTTTTCTATTCAAACTATGGGGGCAGCCAGGAAAAACTTAGGATGGAGAAGAGGTGATCATCGTGTCACTCAAAATCCTAGCGCTGGCCACAAGGCGATATGGTGAGTGTCCCAACTTCTCAACTACATTCAGGAAGCAAGGATGGGAACGTCAGAGTCAGGGTTTTTAAAAAAGTAGCTTTGAAGTATAGCTTACATCCATCGAAGCACAAAGGCATAAATAAACAGTGAAGTGACATTTTATAAAGTGAACTTAGCACTTGTATACAGTGAGCACAGGATGGAGAACTAGAACCCAAGCAGTTCCCTGGAGGCCCCATCTTGCCTCCTAATCACCGGTTCCCACAAACAAAACCACTCCTCTAACTACTAACATGAGGATTCGTTTAGTCTAGTTTTGAACTTGACACAAATGGACTCATATGGTATGTGCTCTTCTGTATCTGGCTTCTTTTGTGTGAGTTCACCACTGTATTTGTGTGTGGCTGTTCATGTTTATCACTATCTAATAGTGCTCCGTCCTAAGGGAGTACTACAGATTCTCTCTTCTGTTGTCATACCATTCAGGTAATTTTCAATTACTTGCTGTTACAAATAACAGTACTATGAACTTGTTAATGTGGTTTTGAAACATCTTTTATATTATTGTAAAAAGAATTCACTGATTTTTATTTAAGAAGAACATGTTGAATATATGGCGAAATATGGTTTTGGAATTAAAAGTTACACTTCAGCACTACAATGGTGTTGACAGAAAGTTATATTAACACAAGAAGGAACCTGGGGCATCTTTGATCTCAGGGGAAGAAGGCGATAGAGGGAAAGACTAAAGACTATGGAAGAAAGTAGTCTATAGAGCTTTGTTCCAGTGGAGATGGCTGGGGATAAAATCAAGACGACAGATTGTGGTAGAAAGTAGCCAGGGCAACTTTTTTCCCCAAGAGGAGAGGAGCAATGGGAAAGACAGAGAATAATGAGTTGGAAGGAAGAAAAGTTGAAAGATAAGTCACTGGTTAAAAGTAAGAGGTCAGGGATGAGATTTTCAGTAAGATGAAAGTAGATGAGGTTTGGGAAAGCTGTCACGGGGGATGCAAGCAGCACGAAGGACCAGGTAGGATGAAAGAACGTGGGTTTATTGCGGAACCAATGAATATAGCCATGAGGTTTTCCCTGATGATATTGATCAGCCTTAGATTACACAAGGAGTTCCTGCCTTGCCTCATTCATAACTCCTTCTACATGCAAATGCCTGGCTGCCTCCCCGGGATGTGTGGTCTGTGCAGTGTGCACCCTGAGAGGATGCGCTGCCATCGTAGATGTACTGCATGTATTTTATCATGATTTTCTGGCAGGTGGCAGTAAAGCATCTCATTTTCACAAAATCAGCATGCTACTACTTTCTAACAGACGGAAGTAAAGTGCCTTGAAGAGGAAGCGCCTTCTCCCAGTTGGCAGAAAGGAGCTACCTGGTCTACCTAGCACAGCTCTGCGTGTGGAGGGGGAACAGAAATAAGGAAGAGGGCGATAGGATGCAGGGAGGCTCTCGAACCCTATGTTGCATCCAAAAGATCGGGCCTCTGTGGAGCAAACATGTACTTTTCTGCTTTAGTTAATGCAGAAACGTCCTACTTTGTGCTGCCCTTTTCCAAATACCAAGGATTGTTGAAAACCTAACCCCCTTTCCCACCCTCTTCAAATCCCTTCCTGATTTCAAAGCCTTGTTTTTTCTTTGCTGTTGTCTATTGCCAGCCCCTTGCCCACTACTCATAAGACACTACCTTGTATTACAATATTTTTAGATGCATGTGTCTTTATAGGCCCTAAGTGATTTGAAATCCATAAATAGGAGCCTAGTAATAGTTGAGGCACTGAGGTGCCATTGGTCTATGTTGGTCAACCGTGGGCTAGAAAACCCCCACCTACCTTGTTGCCCAAAGACCTGAGACTTGTGACATTCTTTAAAATCAAGAATCCTTAGGCATCAAGTTCATGTATTCCACACAGCTCTATAAGACTTGCTCAACCCCTTGCCTCTGCGATATAATGTTCCACTCTCCTCCTATACACACAGGTTTCAGTTATGCCTCCTTCCTGCTCCCTACACACACTAGGCACACTCCTACCCCAGTGTCTGTGCTTGCCACCCCTACTGCTGAAACTCTCTGTCCTACATGCATCTGTGTGGCTTATTCCCCCATCTTGCTCAGTATGGGCTGGCATGTCACCTTCTCAGTAACACAAACCCACTCAGCATTCCCGTAGCAACCTTGCCTGTTTTTTTTTCCAGCACAACACCGCTTTCTAACACACTATATTACTGCACTTATTTTGTTCATTGTTAGTTTCCCGCCACTAAAATATAAGCTGCATGAAGGTAGAGACTTTTTGTCAGTTCCCTGATCCCAGCTTCGGTCCAGGCTACCCCCTCAATGATAGTGACAGAGCAGGCACTCTGTCATTTTATGGTGAATATAATGCCTGCAAATAGCTTCACATATTACTCTTTCAGAGCATGTGTACAATGACCAAAGTATATTCTAAACCAAAAGTTGAGCTGACATTTGTAAGTCACTTCCAGATTTCTGTGCAACCTGGGACACAGGGTTTGAGTCCCAATGCTTCATTTTTGGGGGGGAGACATTTTGATGATTCCAAGACAATAGAACAGTGATTTAAAATCAGGATGGTCATGTAAAATCAAGAACTTGTCATGGCCAACCTGTGCCTAGGGACACAATAGCTAAATCCCAACAGAAATCCTTTAAACCCTAAAAGGATATCTGGTGTGACAGTAAAGAGATTCTCAGCAGTCAGATTTTTCAAAGCTTCTTCAAATCAGAACTTAAGTAACTACCTAGTTCATTTAATAGGTCAGTGGATACATACTTAAGTGACCAACATATATCAATATATTGTTTCCTATCTATCTATCTATCTATCTATCTATCTATCTATCTATCTATCTATCATCTATCATCTAAAGAAGATTGACAGTAAATTACTCTGGCTTTCTATTTAAAGGCCCTAAGTCAAGCAATAACTTTTTTTTTTTGAAACCCAAATCTCCTCATTAGTATGTTCTCTTGTGGTAATGAAAGATAGCTGCTTTTAGATGATTAGATAGAAGTGAAATAATTTGGAAAACAGCTCAGGATAAGTATGAGAATAAAATGGAGGTGAAACCGAACAACAAAAAAGAATTCCTCATATTCTAAACGTTAAGCTATAAAACATGTTGTCAGCAGTAAACGTGAAGGTTATGAGTTATGTGATAAATTGATCAATTTGATTAGAATCAACAGAAGGTAACATTTTGAGACTAAATAACACTGCATATTGATCCCAAAACCACATTAGCCTCAACAGTCTCCACCATCTTTAATTTTACATTTCCTAGTAGTTATTTTACAGTTGTCAGAAATCATTCATCTTGAAGTTCTAAAGTAATCTACTTTCATAGAATAAAAAATTAAAACCTAGGATATAACAGAATGTAACTGACCCAATAAGGAGCTATTAATATTTATTTAGCTGTTGACTCATGATTCTTTTTACCAATGAGTTGGGGGTATCCCTTTTTCTTACGAATGAAATCAGTAAAATTTTAGATAGATCTTTTGCTAATGTTCCCAAGTGAGAATTAGCAATACAATTTGAGAGGTAGAGACAAGTGTCTCCTCCTAAAAACAAACAAACAAACAAACAAACAAAAAAAACACACACACAAAACCCCCCAGGAAGTGGCCTCTATCACAATTTCAATTTTTCCAGAAGACACCCTCTCATGTCTCCAGAGCAAGCATAGCATGTTCACCGAACTCCCATGCCTTAGCTGGGTGGCTGTGTTTATGTTCAGTCTCCTCACTTGAAGAAGCACTGGCTTAGGAAACAGCTGTTCACAATTAAATTAATTACCATTTGTCAGCAGCGCTCTGAGGCCCCAAAGTTCTGTGTTCATGGAAGAGAAGGCTGCCAGACCACACTGCACTTTAGGATGTGTGTTCACTTACACTACCCATCTAGTTTGGTAAAGTGTCTTTAAGGTTTTCAAAGCAGTGAAATATCTTTGCAAAACTATTGCCACACAATTCACTAGTCGTTTCTTAACTTCAGAGCGTTTGTTCATCATTTGTTTGAGAAAGTTTCCCCCTTAGATTTTGGCACACCCCTTAAAAAGGAAAGACGAACAGAAGAGTATAAGAAAGTGGGTGTAAGAAAGATCCGTGTGGTCCTCTAAGAATGAATAGTTAATGCGTGAAGCTAAAGTTCCTTGGTAGTAACACTGCCAAATTTATAAATTAGAATTCTATCCATTTAACCTCATGGTTAAAACATTTCTTTGCTGACATATATAGTCTGGACTGACTAACTCTGAAGGTTGTACGTTCTCACACAGAGCAAAGTTCAGCCAGGAAGGGGATTAACTTGAAACTTGCCCAGTAACAGAAAAAAGTAAAAGTGTTTAAGTTACTGAGATAGTTTTTTGTTTGTTTTTTCTCCAGGAAATTAAAAAAAATTATTTGGCCCTAGCCAGTTTTCTCAGTGCATAGAGCATTGGTCTGCAGACTAAAGGGTCCCTGGTTCCATTCTGGTCAAGGGCATGTACCTTGGTTGCCAGCTCCTCCCTCCCCCCTGCCCTGGTTGGGGCCAGCGTAGGAGGCAACCAATCGATCTGTCTTTCCCCTTTCCTTCCACTCTCTCTAAAAATTGATAGAAAAGTATCCTTAAGTGAGGATTAAATAAATAAATAAATAAATAAATAAATAAATAAATAAATAAATGATTTGAAGTTGAGAATGGGGAAATCAGATTTAGAAAATATTCATATTTTTTCAATTAGCATTTTCAATTAAATTCTTCTCTCTAAATTATTCATCATCATTATTATTATATAGTCAGTAACATTTTAAACACTAAATAATCCAACGTATAGAAAAACAATATGAACATTTTTTTTAAATTTAATTTTTCAATTGCAGTTTACATTCAATATTATTTTGTATTAATTTAAGATAAACAGCATAGTGGTGAGACAATCATATACTTTATGAAGCTGTTCCCCTGGTCGTTATTACAATATTATTGACTATACTAGAGGCCTGGTGCACAAAATTCGTGCACGGGGCAGGGGGTGTGTGTGTCCATCAGCCTGGCCTGCACCCTCTCGCAATCCGGGACCTCTCAGGGGATATCCGACTGCTGGTTGATGTCCTTGCGGGATCAGGTCTAAACCGGCAGTCGGACATCCCTTTCGCAATCTGGGATTGCTGGCTCCTAACCGCTCACCTGCCTGCCTCATCACCCCTAACCACTCTGCCTGTCTGCCTGATTGCCCCTAACCACTCTGCCTGCCTGCTTGATCGCCTCTAATCACCTCTGCCTTGGCCCCCACCGCTGGGCTGAGGTCATCCAGAAGGTCATCTGGAAGGACGTCAGGAATGACGTCTGGAAGGTCGTTTGGCTGTCTAGTCTAATTAGCATATTATGCTTTTATTATTATAGATTCTCTATACTGTACTTTACATCCCCATGACTATTTTGTAACTACCAATTTTGAATATGTTTCTTAAAGCACTGTTTACAATAGAAAACATTTAGAAAATTTAAATGTCCCATAAATGAATAGATAAATAATGAGATTTGACTCAAGTCCATTTTATGAAGACTCTGAAGCAACATGAACTATGCTTATGCTTATGGTAAAATTATAAAAGAAAATTTAATGATATTTATTAAAAAATAAAAAGGATATAAAGCCAGATTATAAAGATTGCATGTACTAATTTCAATTATACTTACTTCTATAGCTTTCAAAATCTTTATGATGTAGCTATAAGTTTATTAGTTTAATTTGAAGTAACATATTAGAAAGATTTATTTTTATACCAAGGAAAGACTCTAAAAACCTTGCTGATAAAATCTAAAGGAAACCAGAAAGGTTAGTTTCTTTTGAAACTATTGAGTTTAAATAAAAACCAGTTCCATGAATATCTTTTGAGCTCCATGATCCTGATCCCCAATTTGTTCAACATTTAAAGGTTCTGAATAAGCCTATACCATTCAAGTTATTCTTCTGTAACACTATCCCATCTTTTTTCCCAATCGCTCTGTTTTTAGATAGCAAGAAATAAGCAAAGAAATATATAGCTAGCAAAGAAACATTATGGATAACCACAGATCTCTATTATATTTTTTGTTACCTGCAGAAGAACTAGCAAAAACTCCATTTGGCAAGTTCAAAGAGGGTTTATATTTACACAGTTTTCCTACTAAGTCAAGTTTAAACTATAATACCTCCTTCAAGGATACCATTTCTGAAACACTTGTAATTACAAATCTTAACAAGGTGCATATTCTTTAGTTGCCAATGAAGAAAAGTAATAAATCTATTATGTAGATGAAGTGAATAAATCCATAAAAGTTATAAGAGCTTGCAAAAAGGAAACCTTATTTTATAGGAGCGTGAGAGGAAACTACAAACAGAAAAATCACTTTTTAAGTTTTGGCAAATAGCTTAAATTCAGAACTAAAGCCTTTCCTTTCTCTTTACTTTTGCAGCATTAAGCTATGCCTTTTCTTCTGGGGATACAGTGTCATCCACACCCTCTCATGCTGAGCCAGCAGTCCTAGTTGAACACAGACCTTCATCAGCAGGTATTTGTGAAGCTGCTGGGGTTTGGTAACATCCTGAGTACTCTAGACTAGTGCTTCTCTTCAATGTGCTTACTAACCACCTAGGGATAGAATTAAAACTGTGGATTCTAGTTCAGCAGGTGTAGAATGGATGCTAAGGTGATGGAATTCTAAGAAGCTCCCAGGTGAAACCACACAACTGTTCCAGAGATTAATTTTTGACCAGCATTACTGCAGAGCATAAAGGCAAAGTTACATGCCTTTGTGAGTGTGAAATTGACCGATGCCCAAGGTGAACCCTAGAGCACTTGGCTGGATTTGGATGGAGCAGCTGTGTCTGAACTCTAGCTGCAGGCTGGTGTTGGGGGTCCAATGTTGCCTGAGGATAAAATGAAAACTTAAAAGTATCCAGTTCAGTGGCTGGTACAAGGTAGGTGCTTAATAACTTTCTTCCTCTTCTTTCTATCAAAATAATTTCTATGTGAGACTATTAGGGAACATGACCAAATAACATTTCAGCATTTTACACTGATAAAGTCAAATGCTGATTAGAGAAGAAGCCAATGGATATAATGCATTGTGCAGAAGATGTTACTTAATAAATCTATAATCAGTGTTCCTTTTGGAAGATTCACTCTAACAACAACAACAACAAAAATCTAAAAAGATGAACTTTGCATAAAAGAAGTAACTAGAAGATCAAATGTGGTGGTGGTGGTTGGGTGGAGAGTCAGAACTGGACTATGAAGCAAAAGAAATAGGGCTGAGAAGGAAGATTGATGGGGCCACATGCCTTTTGTGAGGGAAAAGTCCTTGAGAAATTCCCAGAGATGAGAATTCCTAAAAGACTTCAAAACAGAGGTATTACACGTTCAATTCCAAGTTACTTGCTGTGCTGTAGACTAAAGGACATGAGTCCTCTCTATTGCTTCAGGGCAATGTGTGCTGGACACTTACAGCCTTGTGTAGGAAGTGCTTTAGGTTGTGGAGGATTCTAGGTGGTAATGTAATACGGAGGAAGGACAGTACACGAAGAAGGCCGGACAAGAATGGCCCCTGGAGAATTCAGCAGGTCATTAGTGACAATCCACAATCCACAGAGATATTGGGAGAGATGAAATCTTTTCCATGACGGGGGTAGAAGTCCTTAGGAACATTTAGAAAATTGACAATTTACATAAAAAGAAGGTACTGATTGAGGCAGTAATTGTGGAAATATAGGAGACATACTGTGATCAGATATGAACCAGAAGACTCGCTCCTTAGAATTCAGTTTAGATTTCAAAATATAGGGAGTAAGAGTCATTGTGGGATCTTGAGCAATAAGTAATGTGAGCTCAGGGGTGCAGATAGTCACTTTGGCAAAACTAATGGGACAGGTTTCAAAAAGCATAGTGATCAATCTTATTAGCACATTTCCCAAAAATCTTTTTAAAATTGGAATATCTCTCTAGCCCCCAAGAAAGTTTTTGCCTGAAATTTTATAACATGTGTTTAGAATAACTCAACTTTTCAATTCATCTTTCCCCTTCATAGGATACCTTTCTCACTTCCTGAGAAAGCTCCTTGAACATGGCAATTTCCCAATAGCATATTTTCATAATGGAGACTGGAGAATATGTCATTTATTAATTAGGGAACATGAATTACACTGTCCAGATTGATATTGGCTTAACATTGAATTTCAAACAGGGGGTGGGGAACCTATCATATAAACCATGGCTCTCTTCTTTGATTGTATACTTTGTTCTAACAGTGGATGATGAAGGTAATAATTTTAAGAGGCTGATGTTGATAGTAAAGACAGACTTTTACTTGGGAGATGAAGCTAGATGGATTAAATACCGTATTGCTCAATGATTTTTAGGTTTTATAACTGTATATGTGTAGCTACAAATATTACTTGTCTTTCCTCACTGAAGTTTTTTTTTTTTTTTTTTTTTTTTTTAAGCAAGTTTGTAAAAGTTGAGGTTTCTTGGAAAAATAACCACATTGTGGTGGAACAAATTCTATCTCCATCTCTTGCTATCTATTTAAGGTACTGCCAGATTACAGAGGAGAATCTGAAGTTGCTATTTCTCTTCTATAACATATGAGGGCAAGTTCAAGTACTTGGCTCCAGAACACAAAGCTCATGGTTTGGTCTAGTCTACCGTTCAAGCCTTATTTCTTATCCCTTCTTTCATTCAATAGTCTAAACTCACACTATAAATCAGGGGTCCTCAAACTTTTTAAACAGGGGGCCAGTTCACTGTCCCTCAGACCGTTGGAGGGCTGGACTATATTTTAAAAAAAACAACTATGAACCAATTCCTATGCACACTGCATATATCTTATTTTGAAGTAAAAAAACAAAATGGGAACAAATACAATATTTAAAATGAACAACAAGTAAAGTTAAATCAACAAAGTTACCAGTATTTCAATGGGAACTATGGGCCTGCTTTTGGCTAATGAGATGGTCAACGTCCGGTTCCATATTTGTCACTGCTAGTCATAACAAGTGATGCAAGTGTGCATCAGTTTGTCTAAATCTGGTTGGAGATTTCAGATGTTTCATTGTGGAAAAAGTCTGTTCACAGACATAAGTGCTGCCAAAGATGGTTGCCATTTTGAGTGCATGGTTCCTGAGATTAGGATATGTCTCAGAGGGGAGAGATGCATAGAAATTAGGAAGGCTGCTTGACTTGAATGCATCTTTCAGAGAGTCACAATTCTGCAGTTCAGCCAGTTCCATTTGGTAAATTGTATCCACATTTTCAATGTCAATAGAAAATGGGTTACGGAAAAGCTGTATGTCCTGTTCATGGAGATGAAGCTCTTTAAACCTAAATTGGAACTCCTTTTGCAACTTTTCCAGTGAATCCACACATGTTTTGTTTGGGAATGCAACCAATGATTTTTCCGCTAACAGATTTTGAGTTGTGGGGAGATGGCAGAAATTTTCCTCCTTTACTTGTTTGATGAGGAGGCCTAATTTTACTTCAAATGCTTTCACTTGTGATTGCATATCACAGATGAGCTTCCCCTTTCCTTGAAGTTGCACATTGAAACTGTTGAGTAGCTCTGTTACATCTGTCAGAAAGGCAAGGTGCCATTTCCATTCTGCATCACTGAGCTCTGGTACTTTGTTTTTTGAAAGCAGAAAAGCTGTAATCTGTGGAAGTTAGTCATAGAAATGTTTCAAAACTCTCCCTCGACTCAGCCAACGGACTTCTGTGTGGTACAGAACACCTTCATAGGCAACATTTAGCTCAGACAGAAATTCCTGAAATTGTCTGTGGTTTAGTGCATTAGCTCTAATGAAGTTAACACAAGATACCACAATTTTCATAACAGAGTCCCACTTCAGTGATTTACTACATAGCGCTTGTTGGTGGATGAGGCAGTGTATGGCTATTAGATGAGAATGGTTATGTTTGTCCATCTCTTGGTTAATGCGAGCAATTACTCCTTTCTTAGACCCCACCATGCTAGGAGCACCATCAGTTGTCACACTGGCTAGTTTAGCCCAGTCCAGCTCCAAACCATTCACAGTTTGGCAAACCTTTTCATAGATATCCTCTCCTGTAGTTGTTCCTTTGATGCTTTGCAGTGCAGCAAGCTCTTCTGTGACTTCGAAATAGTCATTCGTCCCATGAATAAAAATTAGAAGTTGTGCAGAATCATGAACATCATTACTTTCGTCGAGTGCCAAGGAAAAATAGGGAAGTTTTTTTGCGGAGTTTTGCAAATGCTGATGCAAATTGTCTCCCATTTCTTCAATCCTTCGTGTAATTGTAGGTCCTGAAAGACTCACTGTACTAAATAAATCAGCCTTCTCTGGATACATCTCTTTGGCAACAGAAAGAAGGCATTCTGTAACAAATTCTCCCTCCATGAATGGTCTGCCAGTGCACGCTATTAGCTTGGCAACTTGAAAACTTGCTCACAGTGATGAAATATTTAGCTGCTTCTGCTTCACAAAAGTATTTTGCTGAGTTGTCAATGTATTTTTCAGCTTTAATATTTTATCTTTTCTCACTTCTCCGACCAAACAATCATATTTATCTTTATGTTGAGTTTGATAGTGTCGACGCAAATTGCATTCTTTGAACATAGACACTATATTCTGGCATATCAAACACACAGCTCTTTCCTTGTACTGCATGAAAAAGTAATCATAAGTCCACTGTTCTTTGAATATCCTACACTCCGAGTCAATTTTCCTCTTTCTTGATATCATTGTTTCCTAGGGATTCCAAATTGCTATTAGTAAAATACCAATGTATATATACAGCGCTACAAAAACAATATACCAGCAATAACTTTGCCCACACAGAGACATATAGACTGCACTGCCCATCAATGCAGTCTGATCAGTGCCCATCAATGCAGTCTGATCAGTGTCCATCAATGCAGCCTTGCCAGTCCACATCATTTCAGTCTCACCAGTGCCCATATTGGTGGAACTCCGCTTTTACCTGAGGCTCACACTGGTGCAGTGTGGGAACCGGCACGATTACAGAGCCGGTTCCTCCACCACCTTTCCAGTTCACACTACCCTGTGCAAACCGCACTGCGATCTGTGAACTCGCACAGGAATCTTATGGCATGGGTGAGAAGACCCATGCAATCAGAATCCACTGCAGGAAAAAAGAAGGCACGTATGCCTTTTTTCTTCCGAATCTAATGCGAGTTCAGCCATACAAGCATATGGCTGAACTCCCATTGCTCAGAGATCGCAACAGTGTGAACCGAGGCTTACACAGCACACAACATACAACATCATACACAACTGAATAGCAATCAAAATATAAATGCACTTATTGTCAATTAAATTGGGTTTCCTACTCCTCGGCTGTCTGCAGAGCTGGATTAAGTTCCCATGGGGCCCTAGGCTGATTACCAGTTTGGGGCCCCCATGCGATAACACTGAGCACTGACCATTTGCATTAACACTGACCGCTGACCATTTGCGATAACACTGACCACTGACAATTTGCATTAATACTGAGCGCTGACCATTTGCATTAACACTGAGCACTTACAATTATCATTACCACTGAGCACTGACTATTTGCATTACCTCTGAGCACTGACCATTTGCATTACCTCTGAGCACTGACAATTTGCATTAGCACTGAGCGCTGACTATTTGCGTTATCACTGTAATGCAACCCCCCTAGAAACCACCCCCAACCAACTAACCAACTTTAAAAAAAAAAAGGCTTTCCTAACTTAAAAAAAGGCTCTCCTAACTTCAAAAAAAGGCGCCCCCTATCTGCAAAAAAAAAGACCTCCTAACTTCAGAAAAAAAAAGGCCCCCCTTAACCACAAAAAAAGGCCATACTAACTGCAAAATAAAAAAAAAAAATAGACCTTGTAACTTCAAAAAAAAAAAAATCCTAACTTGTTCTTACCTTGGTCCTCAGGCAGCAGCAGGCTCTGCACAGGCAAGCTCGTGACTCATCCGATCACACCCGAGACTGACAGGAGGAGTAGAGACAGAGAGAAGGAGGGGTGTCGGAGAGTGTGGCGCACATTCCACACATGCGCACTGCGGGCCCAGGACGAGTCGGCTGCTAAGCAGGACAGGCAGCGGAGGCAAAAAATGTCCTTGGCGGGCCACATGTGGCCCGCGGGCCGTAGTTTGAGGACCCCTGCTATAAATGACCGTTTCTCCAAACCACCCAGGCCTCTCATTTAGTTGCTACATGTACTGATCAGCCTTTCTTTTCGCCACTTGCCTGAAGCATCTTAACTTTTCTCTTAAAATCAGCTCCATGGCACCTATCTGGAATTCTTCATTCTCTGAAAACCCCACAGGACTTTGTATTAGCTTTATTGTAGTATTTCCTTGATTATTTGGCTACAAATATGTTTCCCATATGGTCTATGACTCCCATAATGTGCCATGTATTTTTTAAATTCTAGTGCTTAGTATGTAATAATATATGCTCAGAAATATTTGGTGATTAAAAATTCACAACAGGGGAAAATAAGTTTGCAAAATATAAACTAAACAGACAACTACAAGCCCTTCAAGACATATTTCCAGTGAATCCACAATAATTTTTAGTGAGTTAAGGCAGAAGGAAGATGTTGAGGGGCCTAGAAAGGTGGTACAAGAAATTAAGAGGTCATTTTTAATCTCTAAAGCCAATTATTGCTTCAGGGAAATATTTTAAACAGCTTTCCTTTGCTTTAATTACACTTACAATATTCCCCAAATAAAAATAAGGAGGTCACATCTTCGTTGTGATTTTTTGAAACATCGGTATTCAATGGGTCTATCAACTGAACTCGGGGATATACTTTATTTTCCAGGCTTGGCACAGACATTCCTAGTTGAGATTAAAAGGCAAGATCAAGTTGAAAAACAGCATGTATTTTCCTGGTGATGTACACATAGTGGTGGTTTTTTAAAGCCCACAACATTCTTTGACCGGCATCCTACAGAGAAGTCGAAATCTATGTTCCCTCCCCTTAGATCTAGGCTCTGTAACTGCCTCACTAAATAGAACAGGGCAGATGATGCTATGTCAGTTTCTGTGTCCAGATCTTAAAAACGAGTAGCTTCCGTTTTCTGTTTCTTAGGCCCCTTGCTGTAGGAACCCAGATACCTTGCATGAGAGAGCCCAGGCTGCCTTATGGAGAGGTCCATGTGAACATAAACATGTAGCCAGCACCCATTTTCCTGCCCTGTGAATGAGCCATGTGGAGAGTGGATACCTTCTCCACCCCTCACTCATCCCCAAGCCCCTTGCAGTTCCTGGACTTGAAAAAATAGTTCCGATGATATTTCTGTTCAGGTTTCTATGTTTCTCCTGGACCTGAACTCAAGTTAATTAGTTGACTAATATAAAATATTATGTGTGATGCAGGTAGAAGGCAGAGAAGATTATTATTACTACCTTTGCAATCTATAGATATTCAGGCAAAATTTGGTTACCTGGCAATCATCTTGACCTCTCATAAGGAAACTTTTACCCTCTTTCTCAGGACCACAATATAGATGCATACACAACCTATTTAGAACAGACACTATTGCTTCAAGCAATTCCAAAAACTTTATATTTTCTCATACTGTGGTAAAATATAAACAACAAGCTGGAATTTCATGGCATTCAACATACTGATACTGTCTTTAGCCTAAGAAAACTAAAATAGTAAGTAAAACTCCTCTAAAAATAAAACAAAATTTCTACTTGTATCTGCTTTCTCATATAATAGATTCTAAAAATTATAAATGTATTATGAATATATCTACATAGGTATATTTCAAGTCAGTAGTTTCATAAACAAAGATAATTTAGTGGTAATAATTTATAGGATTATTATGTATAAATTCGTATAATTGTTACATATTTTAAACTTATTCAGATGGTTAGATTTGAACTTGAGGTAAAGTGCCAATAGTAGTAGGAATTTACCCCATAAAAGAACTCTTGCCCTGATGCTAATCTGAAAATTTGGATTCCTCTGCAAAGCTCATTGACAATTAACCCAAAACACTACATCATCAAAACAATGTTTATCCTGTCACGTATCTTTTACTATTTCCTGCCAAAACCATGAAGTATGTGTGTGGGTGAAAGAGAGAGAGAGATGGAGAGAGAGAGAGAATATGAATCTGCTTGAAATGTTTACCGCTTTTGAGGGGTATTCAGCAGTAGATAAGTTTTGGATTCCTTTTGCATTGTGATTCATCTCCTTCATCGATCTGTAGATGAATTTGTTTCCCTAACAGTGAATATTATTTAACAATGCTCATTTTTCAAATGCTGTGTGAAACAATCCTCACAATTCATGTACAGTAATTATAAAGAGTGTTGATACTAATTTGCAGAGGGCATTAATGAAGTGTCATATTTCTGGGGCCATAAACTAAAACTCAGTGCTCTCTAAGACTGCTGAGGCCCAAAGGATCCATCTTAGAACTTTCATTCATAGAACCTTAGGAAAACAACATGCCCTAAACCCACATTCTTCTTTGTAATCCCTCAATAGTCTTGCTTGAGTATTACCATTTACACAAGTAATGATTTATACCATCAGAGATGGGTCTATCTTTCCCCAGCTATGCCCTTCCAGAGAGACGGACAGTCCTTGAGGAGGAAGATAGAGGCGGCATTGTGCTAGAACACTCTGAGGTGACCTAACTGACAAGGAATCTACCACAAGTCCCAGCAGTGAGCATTTATTTCTTTTTCTTGCAAAGGCAAAAGGTTGCACACTTTCTAAGAGTGAGCTTCACAAAAGCAAAGCAAGACTGAAATGTACCATATTTTTGACCACCCAGAGAGGAAATGATCATGGATAAGAGCTCAGAGGAAATGTGTTATTGATGAAGTGTCAATGAATCATAGATATGTAGATTAAATTCTCCTGAAACTACACGATCTTCAAATATAAGGAACATGACTTGAGCTGAAATATGTTTTGGATTTAGGAAACCTCTCCTTATGAGGGAACTAATTGGAAACACCTGAACCATACATGCCACTTCTTCATGTGTTTCTATTACAGATCTTTGCGGGAAGGAGGTTGGGAGGGAAGTCTGTCACGGGTGAGATTGTTTATTGGCTATGGTTAACAGAGCCCTTTCAGTTGTATGTTTATATTCCCAATGTGAACACGATAATCACAAATGGAAACAGCTGGAAGAAATTATAAACTGTTGAATAAGTTAACTTTTATTACATACTCTCAGATGCCCTTGTAGTCTCCTCACACCACCATGACTACACAGTTTCTATAGTAACCATGAAAAAGCCAGAACAGCCTACACAATTTTGCCAACACGTGATTCAAAGATCATGCTTAATGGTTTAAAGTGGCATAAGGTGTTATTGACAGTTTTTTGAAAATGTGCAAGTCTACTCTGAAGTGTCCAAAGAAGAGAAATACTGTGATCAGTGTGACCTGGTGACTAGAAAATATTTAAGCTACATCATTATGCAGGAATTAATGTGAATCCCTTTTATATAAAACCAGAATGTATATGACAAATTATTTTGTCAAGCAACACATGTATTCTCAGGTGCTTTGGATTGGCATATGACTTATTTTATTATTTCAAAAATAATAATTAGATGTTACTGAGATTTTTCCTACTATTTTAACTATTTTTTTAAAGTATGCAATTAAGGAGCATTAAGTACATTCACAATATTGTGTAACCATCATCACTTGCTATAACCAGTACCTTTTCATCATCCTAGAAAGAAATTAAACAATAACTCCCTATTCTACCTTCTCCTAGCTCCTAGTAAATTCTATTATACTTTCCATTTCTATAAATTTGCCTATTCTAGGTACCTCAGAGAAATGGAATAATAGAATATTTCTTCTTTTTGTGTCTGGCTTATTTCACTTAGTATAATGTTTTCAAGCATAATCCATGTTGTAGCATATATTAGAACTTTACTTTTTATTGGATGAATAATCTGTTATATGTATACACCAGATTTAAAAAATCCATTCATCTGTTGTTGAACACTTGGGTTGTTACCACAATTTGGCTGCTCTGCATAATGTTGATATGAACATTGGTATACAAGTATATATTTGAGTCCCTTGACACATGATATTTTTAAAAAGAAAGTATCTTTAGCTCTTGGTGTTTCTTTGTATTAAAATAAAACTCAGTGGTCACTATTGATTTTGGGGTTCATTTGCTTTTCTTTATTTTTAAAAACAGATATTGGGGGGAAATCCTCACTTTCCTCACTTCTCATATTTCAAGACTGTATATTCTGCATCTTCTTGCATATGCTATATAATACACATATATTAACTCAAAATAAATTATATTAAATTATGCAGGGTTACAAGGTATAGAAAGCATTTGTTCTCAGAAACTGAAACAATCATACCCTCTGACTTCAGTAAGGGTCAACATTAAAAATGAGCATATTTTGTTATTTTCTCAAATTCTATACTCTTTATAGATATAGAGTAAGCTAAAAATGAGAATGCTTTGTTTTTGTTTTGTTTTTTTAAAGGAACTCTATCAGATTATTAATTAAAACATTCTTGGCCTTTTGGTGTTCATTTCCTATCTATGGGGAAAATCCCATGTACCTACTATCACAAACTGGAAGATGGGATTATCTTGGTTGGATTTGAGGTTTAAAAACTCCCAACTAGTTACTCCATAGAAACTTCACTTATTGCCAGTCATCAGGAAGCTAAATTAATCCATGTGTTAAGGGGACAGACGGCAGTGTAGTGAATCAACAGACCATAAGATTTAAAATTCCTGAAACAGGTGCTTTTGGAAAGTGCATCTGCAGAAATGACAGAAGTTGTAGACCAACAGTTGGGCAGGGTATAAAAGACTGAAATTATTGATTGGGGAACTTCATGTGCATAAAATGAAGACTATGTTGGTTTTGCTTTTGACCAATGTTTTTCTTTTTAACAGGTGAAAAAAACACACACAGAAAAAACAAATGTTTTACCTTGTCCACAAACTCTATCATCTTCTTTAAGAAATGGTTATAGTAAAGTCCTGAGGAATTATCTTTTCTGAAAGAAACCACATTCTTGCTTGCTACTGGCTTCCTGTCCTGTGTGATGAAGGCTGGTTACGATATGTCAGGCATCCTTATGTTCTCTTTGCGTATCATTGTCCTGAACAAAAAAAATAAAATGGCAATGCAATAATGCACACTGTTAATATGGTGAAATTGTGTTGTTATAGCAGTATAAAGTAGAGATGTTCAGAGTCTTTCCATCACACTTATCTTAAACTAAGACTTGGAAATAGCAAATCTTCAACATACTCATAGATGCAGAACAATAACAGGAGGGAGAAAATTATTTCTGTGATATCTCAACTTTTGCCAAGATGAAAGAATTATTAATTTTTTAAAATCCTTCTCACTCAATTCTGAAAAATGTGCATTTGTTTAGGTTACAGTTTTAATGGTGATTTATGATATGCAGAGCTCTTTGACTCCTGTGCATAATGTATATTTCTGGTCTTACATATGAAGACTAATATGGTTCTGAGGCAACCAGTTCAATGATCAATTTCTAAATATTCACATCCTTCATTTCTTTCTTTTCGAACTTATTTCCATCTCCCTACCAGTCTCCCCTTTGGCAAACATCATCTTGTTCTCTATATCTATGGGTCTATTTCTTTTTTTTTTTTAATTTAAATTTTTAAAAATTGATTTGAGAGAGAGAGAGAGAGAGAGAAAGAGAGAGAGAGAGATGAGAGAGAAATATTGATTGGTTGCCTCTTGCCTGGGTATGTGCCCTGAGCAGGAATCAAACCTGCCACCTTCTGGTGTACAAGACAGCACTACAACCAACTGAGCCACATCGGCCAGGGCTCTATTTCTGTTTTGTTTATGAATTTGTTTGTTCGTTTTTAGATTCCACATATAACTAAAATTGTACAGTATTTGTCTTTTTCTGTCTGTCATATTTCACTTAGCATAATACCATCTAGGTCCACCCATGTTGTCACAAATGGCAAGATTTCATTCTTTATTATTGCTGAATAATATTCCATTGTATATGTATATACAGGGTATCCCCCAAAATGTATACACACTTTGAATAAGTATAAAGGCAATGTTTATTAAAATACATTTTATTTTCAAAATTGAGCTATCAGCTGTTAAAGTGTGTATGCATTTTTTGGGACACACTGTATATTGTAGCTTTGCAGTATAGTTTGATATCAAGGTGTGTGATACTTCTCAATTTGTTTTTTCTCCAGATTTATTTGGCTATTCAGGGTCTTTTGCAGTTCCATATAAATTGTAGGATTTGGTATTCTAATTTTTAGAAGAATGTCATTGGTATTTTACGAGGGGTTGAAGTGAATTTGTATATTGCTTTAGGTAGTGAGGACATTTTAACAATATTAATTCTTTCAATCCATGAGCAAGGTTTATCCTTCCTTTTTTTTTGTATCTTCTTCAATTTCTTTCTTCAATATCCTATCATTTTCAGAGTATAGATCTTTCACCTCTTTGGTTGAATTGATTCCTATATAGTTTATTCTTTTTGATACAATTATAAATGGGACTATTTTCTTAATTTCTCCTTCTGATCATACTTAATTGGTTTATAGAAACACACCAGATTTCTGCATATTGATTCTGAATTCTGCAACATTACTGAATTCACTTATCAGTTCTAATAGGGTTTTTTTTGGTGAAAACATTAGGGTTTTATATATATAGTTTTGGCCATCTGCAAATAATAAGAGCTTTGCTGCTTCCTTTTTAATTTGGTTGCCTTCTATTTCTTTTTCTTGTATGACTGCTGTGGGTAGGACTTCCAATTCTATATTGAATAGAAGTGGTGATAGTAGGCATTCTTGTCTTGTCCCTCATCTTAGAGGAAAAGCTTTCAGCACTTTATTAGGAGTGTCAAATACAAGGGGTGGTTCCTAGGTAGATGAACGTTTACTAACTATGAATTTAATATCTGGTATTTGGGATTTTGGTGCATTCTTAGCAGTATGCAATTGCATACTCTTAAGGACAGATGCAATGATATGTCCCAAGTCCCATTCTGCCCTGTTTTTTCTTTCCTCTTTATAATCTATCCTCAATTTCTCATTGTTTCCTAGCAAGCCTGAGAATTCATATGACAGGTAGCAGACACAAAAGGAAACTACCTGGATTTTCCAGAGTTCTCTGACTCTAACCTGTGAAAAGTTCTGTTTCTGCAGCATTCCATGGCATCACTCACGTATGCTGTGCATTACTCACACAGCAGAGCTCCCACAATTCCTTGGTACTGAGTAGAGAGAGGATATGAGAGCTGTGACTCCAAGTACATGGTTTTAATCAGTTGTAGCACAGAAATGTGAGGAGCAGTCAAATACCCCAGAGATTGAACTTTGGTTTTTTTTTTTTTTTTGTACCAATGACTGGCACTCTGTTAAATTAGCAATTTTGGAAATAGGATCTGAATATACACTGAGTGGCCAGATTATTATGATCTCTGAACACATAATAATCTTGCCACTCAGTATATATATATATATATATATTAGAGGCCCGGTGCATGAATTCATGCATGGGTGGGGTCCGGCCAGCCTGGCCAGGGGGAGGGGACCTGTGTGGTTGGCCGGCCTGCCTGCTGGTTGAACTCCTGGTCAAGGGGACAATTTGCATATTAGCCTTTTATTATATAGGATATACACTGAGTGGCCAGATTATTAGGCATTCAGAGATCATAATAATCTGGCCACTCAGTGTATTTTGCTGTTTGGAGTAGTCTTAAGATTTCCATGGTAGCCAAGTGGGTCTTTTTTTGGTGCATCAATAAAAATATCTTTTTCTAGCCCTACTTTTAAATGTGTGGTGTTCTTCCTTTTAGGCAAGTCGGGAATGGAGCAATAAAGACAAAGACAAGCAAATGCCAATGCTTGATGAACAGAGTGGAATGGAAGAGCATTGGCTTTAGCCTAGAATTCTAGTCTTAAGGCTGCCATTTACTATCTAAGTGACTTTAGTTTAGTTACTGAGTATCTCTGAGCTAGCATCTTCAAGCATAAAATGGAGATAATGTTAGCCTTATCTACCTCATAGGCTCAAACAAGATCATGTGAAAACCGTGAAATGCTACACAAGTGCATAGCATCACAAGTTACCAACAAATCGTCATGAATTCCAATGAGAAACAAATGATGACTTAATCTCTGAACAATTTTCCATGAACAGACACACAAGACTCAGGAGCTGAATGCAATACAGAAGTTGTTCACTAACAGATGAAGTAAAATTTTGCTCCTAGTAAAGGCTGAGAAAATATTCTGAGGGCACATTGATGGTCAATCCTAAAGATACCACCAGATGGGGATGGAAGCTCTCAGAAGACAGAAGTAAGTCATTTCAAGAGGCCTGAAACTTTTCAAAACAGGGTGGGTTAAAAAATAAAAAAAAATCAAACCTACCAACAAATCTCCCACACAGGGGATCAATGAACAAATTTGTGACCACAGTAGTTAAGCAAAGTAATAATGGAGGATACCAACAAAAGCTAAAAATCTTTGCCAAAATTGTTATTCAATGCTTAATGAAAGGATTAAAAATATCTTTCCAACCTAAACCAACAACAACCAAAGTCCTTGTTTTGAATATAATAAAATGACCCCTTCCCAACTCATATCTAGATTAGGTATTTGGTATATTCCCTTCTGATTACAGGAAGTGAAGGGTAATTGAATTGCGGAAGCATTGGCTGCTAATGTCTGTGGCAGATTTCACATACCATACTTTACACTTCAACTACACCCTGTTTAGGGCTATACTGGAGGAAACGGGTACCAGTGCAGATACAACTTTAACCTCTGGGAGATTATGTCAGTAGGGCCAAGGCTGGCTTTTCTAACTCTTTGTAGTTAAAAGATGTTGGGGTTTGCTTTGACTCTGCGGTTGATTACTAGGTGAATTTTAGTAACTTGTCTCTACAGACTTCAGTTTCTTTTGCTCTAAAAAGAGATGGTTGGAATAAATCCCTTTATAGTTCTAATATCCTATTAAGAAGTGTCTGAGATGCCCTGGCTGGTGTGGCTCAGTTGGTTGAATGTTGTCCCATGCACCGAGAGATTGCCGGTTCGATACCTGATCAGGGCACATGCCCAGTTGCAGGCTTGATCCCTAGTAGGGGGTGTGCAGGAAATAGCCAATCTCTCTCTCTCTCTCTCTCTCTCTCTCTCTCTCTCTCTCTCTCTCTCTTCTCTCTCATAAATAAAAACATAATAAACAAAAAGAAGGGCCTGAGAAAAAAGCTTCTCAGAAGAATGGGGAGTTTGTAACCATTTTTAGGAAGTTGGAAGTTAAAGAACAACGATGCTATAGAAATGGAGAGAGTGAACTTATAAAAAAGTTGGTGACCTTCGGAAAATAGAAGATGATGATTAGGAAAAAGTCTAGAAAGAGATGAGCCAAAAGAAATTAGACAGCCGAAACCGGTTTGGCTCAGTGGATAGAGCGTCGGCCTGCGGACTGAAGGGTCCCAGGTTTGATTCTGGTCAAGGGCATGTACCTTGGTTGCGGGCACATCCCCAGCGGGAGGTGTGCAGGAGGCAGCTGATCGATGTTTCTCTCTCATCGATGTTTCTAGCTCTCTATCCCTCTCCTTTCCTCTCTGTAAAAAATCAATAAAATATATATATATATATAAAAGAAATTAGACATCTGAGCAATCTGAGAAAAACTGAAAGGTTGGCACACAGATGTAGGTGGTAGGGACCATTAAAAGATCAGTAGGCTGTGTGGAGCATTAAAATTAAGTCATTTGTGCCAGCAGAGTCTAGGATACTAACAAGTTAGAGATTAGGTGGCTGCAGCTTTATTCTTAAATCAAGGAATGAACTAAAGCATAGTCAGAAAAAGGATCAAGAAAACATAAAATATATCAGTCATGGACTAGGGCAGCAAAAAATGTCAACTAGAGGAGGATACTCTCCCAAAGGAATCCTTGACCAAAATATCACCTTGTCATCAGCTCTTTGGAAAAGAGTTTCAACACACGCCTTGTAAAATGGAAAGCCATTGAGATCTTCCTCAATTACTTAGATGTTGATATTATCATAAAAAAATGATGAAGCAATGTTGGAAGTGACTAGTTAAATGCTAGAAGGCCATTTATCAACGAAATAGCAGAAGCCAAAGTTCCTAATCTTTCCTTTCATTGCCATTTAAAAGATACATACAGAGCATCTGTAGTCTCTCTAACCAGAATAATTTCTATTATGCTATAAGTAATCTGTTGCTCATGGGAATTAAAATGTATTGGCATAGTTGCAGAATTGTGTTTTTAAGTATTTAAAGGGCCTCTGGATTTCAATCACTCTTACTTATCCATCAACAAGGACAGAATGAGAATATAGGGCAAAAAGGAAAGACATGACATTTCCTTATTTCGCAGCCTTAGAAAGTTTATCATACAACAGGGAAGACAAAAACTGGCTCCAAAAGCAACATAAACTGATGAACAAAACAGAACCAGAGACAAGAAAACTTGGAACAGACTGACAGAGGTCAGATGGGAGGAGCATGTGGGAGGGGGCGAGGAGGGGGCTGGATGCAAGAAGGTGAAGAGATTAGCCAAAGAACATATTTTCAAAGGCAATGGACACAAACAACAGTGTGGTGATGGCCAGAGGGAGGGGGAGCAGGGGCTGGGTGGTGATGGTAAAGTGGTGGATAGGGTCCTGGGTTCGATTCTGGCCAAGGGCACATGCCCGGGTTGCGGGCTTGATTCCCAGTGTGGGGTGTGCAGGAGGCAGCCAATCAATGATTCTCTCTCATCATTGATGCTTCTAGTTCTCTCTTCCTCTCAGAAATCATTTTTTTTTAAAAAAAAGAACATTATTTAATGGTAACTTAAACCAAGTAGATTAAAAACCCCTTGCAAGGTATTATTTGCTTATTAAGTCCAAGTTTTCAATGAGCTATTACAAAAACATATTTCAAGACGTCAGTATCCATCAGGAAAGTATATTTTAAAAACTGAGGTTGCAGAATAATTTTTATCAGCAAAATTTCTCTAATGCTTTCTACTCTCTATACTTACAGCTGCCATAATGATGAAGTAGCTAGTGGAGGGAGGTAGAGGATCAGGCTGCATCAGGAGGGCTGCACGAGATGGTGTGTAGACAGGAGCAGATGCTGCTGAGCCTGCTGAGTTAGCCACTCCACCCTGGTGATGAATGAGGTGACAGAGATGGTGGCCTCCTCACCTCTATATACTTAAGCAAGGATTGAAAGTCACTTTGTTTAAATGTAATTTCTACATAGAAGACTAGTGTATCAAACAGAAATAATGCTCAATCAAATGTTCCCAAGTACAAATTACTTCTACTCCAGAGATGCTTTTTTATTCCTGTAAAATAAAAAACAAGAAAGCAAAATAATATCTTAAGTACAGACAGCAATGAGCTTCTCTAGAAAAAACACACACACAAAACAAAGAACAACTACAGTAAAAGCTTCTCAGCCATACCTAATCCTTTCTTTGTCTCTGCAACTCATAGGAAGAATTATCAAGGTGAACTATCAGTATTTGATTACAAAGAAACAATTAACCAGAAGCTGGATGTGAGAATGTGAACTGCAAGGAAGATGAACAAAAAATGCAAAGTGTTTCTGGTTAGCACAGTTATTCCTTAGCCACTACTAAGTTTCCGAATCCAATGAGTCAGGATGCTGTTTGGCACATTACGGTGTAAACTCTCTGAATAGTAAGTTATGGACCTGGAATATAGATAGGCTGCCAAGATACTTTCCTTACCACAGGCAGTGGCTTAGATATAGGAAAAATCTAGCCCATCACCTCCCATCTTCCACAGCAATTTGTTGGCATGAAACAGACCTTGTAAATATTTTATGTTTGTCCTTCCAGACTGACTAGCCTGAGGGGGAAGGCTTTGAATTACACCCTGAAAACTTGTTTTATAGCGAAGTATTATAAAGTTAATAACATTTATAAAATTTCCCATCTATAATTTCTTGAATTTTAATGACAGGATTCGTAGTAGTGGTAGTGTTTGTTTCAATGTCAGAGGGTGGGTGATGGCAATTTCTTGCATTATTTGAGCTGGAGACATTCAAACCTAGTAACATTAATGTGGGCACTCTGACTCCCTGAACAATATTTCTTACTTGTGTGATGAAATGGCTCATTAATTATATACATATACATTATTACAAATGAGATTATAATCTTTTATAACTAAAGGGCAATTAATTTAAAATGTTTCTGTTTTATAATGTTGAAATGTTTTGAAATAAAAGATCCAATCATAAAGGACTAATATCTTAGAATTCTTTGTATGAGCATTAAAGACACCTGTATTACAGCTTCAAGAAGACATATCAATGGTTTTCACATGTCTATTCTTTATCAAAAGAAATGTCTTCAGAAATATAAGATACTATAATCTAAAATTTCTGAAAGCAAGCAACAGAATAATAAAATCACTACCCTTAAATACATGATGCAATATAATTTTCCTTTATAAAAAAAGTTCCTAATTTTTTGGATGCTATTATTTGATAACAAAATAATGGGCAGAAACCCCTGGCAGTTTGCAGTGCTTCTTCAAGTCATTATTTTCTATTCGGTCTGATTGAAAGAGGTCCAAGTAATTGGTCTTTTCTTAGGTTAGTCAGATTTTTTTTTTTTGGTTTAAAATTTCTATATATCAATTCATACAATTTCTAGTTACAACATTAACTAAAAATCTACCCAGTCATAAAGATGTAACATACAATATTCTAAATTCTTAATCTGATAAGTTTAATAATGCAATATGGGTATAACCATCAATACACAGAACAGATACTATAATATGGAGGACACATAAAAAAATTGATTTCAAACTTGTATTTCTTTCCTTTGTTACCAGTATGGATTGGGAACATGTTCTTATGGGGAAAAAATACTTTGACCCCAGGAGCAGATAAGCCAGTTCTATTGAAGTGTGATGAGGAACTGACCACAGTCTCGCTAATGTAAAATTCCATAATTGTAACCTGGAGAGAGAGCTTACATTGATGAGATTTTAAATGTTTCATTCCTACGTAATGCTATCTATGTTCTAGTTTCATTGATTCTCTAACAGGTTAGCTTTTGTAGTGTGGCTCAGCAATCCTCAGATACAAAGGAACATTAAATGACATTGGCATGGAAGACAGTAGCAACAGTACAGTCCACAATTAAAATGAATCTCACTGCAGGGTACACTATGGATCACAGATGACAAGCAAAGTATATTAGACCATGTGCAAGCAAAGTGCACCAAGCAGTGCACACACCCCAGTGTTAGTTTAAAACAATGTCTGTAGAATACTACCTTCTGACTAGTTTCTGTCATTTAACTTGAATTACAGAAGAAGACTGACAACATTATCAAAAGACTAATCTCAGCAAGAGGAAAGTGCATTCTCTCTAGGTCTAGGAGCAATAGTGGCAACACAATGCAAACACCTCTGCTTTATGAAAGGTCTCCATCCTTCCCAAGAGCTACTCTTTCCTACTGTGGCCAGTGCCTTGGCTCTGTGCACTAGTACCTCCAAGTGCATGCTACACTCTATCAGAAATAACTTTCTTGCCCTAGCCTGTGTGAGCATTGACCTGTGGACTGAAGGGTCCCAGGTTCAATTCCCAGTCAAGGGCATGTGCCTCAGATGCAGGCTGCATCCCTGACCCTAGACGGGGAGTGTGCAAGAGGCAATAATTGATGTATCTCTCCCACACATTGATGTTTCTCTCTCTTTGTCTCTCCAACTCCCTTTCCACTCTCTGAAAATCAATGGAAAAATATCCTCGGGTGAGGATTAACAAAAAACAACAACAAAAAACTAAAAAACAACAACAAAAAATACTTTATTTTTTCAAATTCTTATTGTGAAAAGTTTCAAACATACACAAAATATGAAAGAATAATACAACCAAATCTGTATACCTATCATCCAGATTCAAGAATTAGTATTTTGCCATATTTGTATTATCTACCTATGCTTATATCACTAAACCACTAGACACTAAGTACAGATATCTGTATGAACCTAAGAACCATCAATATAACTACAACACAATCAGCACACCTAAGAAAAGGATATGACTCATTGATCTCCAATATTCAGTCTATATTTAAATTTAACTGACTTTAAAATGCCCTTCCTGGCTGAGATTTTTGTTTTCTTTTTAACCAGTAGCCTGTTAAGTGAAACTAAATGGTAGTGATCCTGTGTGGGCCATCTGGTTCAGACACAACTTAACGACAGCTTAAACAAGGGTATTTCTTTCTCACTTAACAATCTGGAGAAGTGCCAACACAGGCCATGTAGAATGTCTTTTTCATCCTCAACACATGGCCTCATCTCTGGGTTGAAAGATGGCAACTCCAGCTCCTGTTATTGGGGTATGGAGGAGACACAGGGGCGCGTCCACTCCAGGGGCATGATAAGATGCTATATACATTTCTGTTCACATTCCATTGTACAGATGTAGACACAATCCTGCCTAACTGCAGGAGAGACTGAGAAAAACAGGCCTCATTCTTGGCAGTCATGTGTCTAGATGTCCCTGGGCCTGTGGGCCTTGTGTCTAAAGGAACAATGACTTAGGGGCAGTAATTAGCCACTTCTGCCACAGATGTCCCTGGCAATGACTGAGCTATGATGAACTCTATTAAAATTAATTTCCAATACACGGCAATATAACAATAGGCTCAGACTTATTTCAGGTAAGGCTATTTTTCTCCTTTGCTAAATAAGCCTCATATTATTAACTAGAGGCCCGGTGCATGAATTTTGTGCATGGGGGGTGTGTGTCCCTCAGCCCAGCCTGCACCCTCTCCAATCTGGGACCCCTTGAGGGATGTCCGACTGCCCGTTTAGGCCCGGTCCTACCAGGCCTAAATTTTCTTCTTTTTTATGGCCTAAACAGTCAGTCAGACATCCCTCTCACAATCCAGGACTGCTGGTTCCCAACTGCAGGCTCGCCTGACTGCCTTCCTGATTGCCCCTATCTGCTTCTGCCTGCCAGCCTGATCACCCCCTAACCACTCTCCTGCCAGCCTGATTGATGCCTAACTGCGCCCCTGCCAGCCTCTTTGCCCCTAACTGCCCGCCCCTGTAGGCCTGGTCACCCCTAACTGCCCTCCCCTGCAGGCCTGGTCACCCCTAACTGCCCTCCCCTCCAGGCCTGGTCACCCTTAACTGCCCTCCCCTGCAGGCCTGGTCCCCCCAACTGCCTTCCCTTGCTGGCCTGATCACCCACACTGCCCTCCCTTGCAGGCCTGGTCCCTCCCAACTGCCCTCCCCTGCTGGCCATCTTGTGGCAGCCATCTTGTGTCCACATGGGGTCAGTCATCTTTGACCACATGGGGGAAGCAATCTTGTGTGTTGGAGTGATGGTCAATTTGCATATTACTCTTTTATTAGATAGGATAGAGGCCTGGTGCACGGGTTGGGGCCAGCTGGTTTGCCCTGAAGGGTATCCTGGATCAGGGTGGGGCTTCCCTTGGGGCATGGGGTGGCCTGGGCGAGGGGCCTGTGGTAGTTTGCAGGCCGGCCACAGCCCCCAGTGACCCAAGCAGAGGCCCTGGTATCTGGGATTTATTTATCTTCTATAATTGAAACTTTGTAGCCTTGAGCAGAGCCAAGCCTCCTGCTTGCTCCGTGGCGGCAGCCATTTTTGTTGGGATTTATTTATCTTCTATAATTGAAACTTTGTAGCCTTGAGTGGAGGCCTAGGCCAGCCAGGGTGTGCAGAAAGCTTGGCTTCCTCCATTACCGGGGAAACCCAAGCCTCCTGCTCTCTCCGTGGCCGCAGCATCTTGGTTGGGTTAATTTGCATACTTGCTCCTGATTGGCTGGTGGGCGTGGCTTGTGGGTGTAGCAGAGGTACAGTCAATTTGCATATTACTCTTTTATTAGATAGGATATTTATTTTGAGTCCATTGATCTACAGGGTGTCCCAAAAATATATACACACACCTTGAGTAATTATAAAGGCAGTGTTTATTAAAATCTATTTCATTTTCAAAATCAAATAGAATCTAGAACTACCAGCTATTCAAGTGTGTATACATTTTTCTGGGGACACCCTATATTTTTTAGGTTTTCTTTCTCCTTCCTCTTCAGGGTATAAGCTGTCAGTGCTCATTACTATCACTGTGCTGTCTTCTCTTTCTAATTTTCTTTTTCTTGTAATCAAGTTTCTAAAAATAAACTTTTACTTAAGTATAATATACATGCAGAAAAGATCACAAGTCATAATTATACAGCATGATGAAAACAGTGACTCATATAAACACCACTCAGGTCAAGAAATGAAACATTGTCAGTGTTCTAGAAGCAGTTTTTGTGTAACCTCCAAAGGCTACTTCCTTCCCCCTCTCAGAGATAACTACTATTCTGACCTTTAACACCATGGTTTTGTATGTTTTTAAATTTTATATAAATGGAAACATACAATATACAATTCTTTTTGCTTGGCATCTTTCACTCAATATTATTCTTATATGAGTCATTGATGTAGCAGTAGTTCATTCATTTTCATTGCTTACAAGATTGTATTAATATATCATAATTTATTTATCCATTATACTGCTGACAAACAATTGGTTGCTTCTAGTTTTTGGCTATTACAAATACAGTTGCTATGATCATTATTGTATTTGTCTTTTGGTATGCATACGTACATATTTTTTAGTCATATATAATTCCTGGGAATAGAATTGCTGGATTATGGGGTAATGGGATATTCATTTTCTTGCCTTATTTCACTCAGACTTCTAGTACAGTGCTTAGCAGAAGTCATCATAAGGAGAATCATCCTGATCTGGATCTCAAGGGGAAAATGTTCACTACAGGACCATTAAATATGATAGTTTGCTTTAGGACTTTTGTAGATTCTATTTGTCAGAGTAAGGAAATTCTTTCAAATACTAATTTTCTAAGGTTCTCTCCTTATGGATGGGTATTAAATTTTATCAAATGCTTTCTCTATATCCATTGAGATAGTCATATCATTTTCCTTTTTATTCTAAGATGATTAATTTAATTGATTAATTTTCAAAACTTAAACCAACTTTGCATTCCTTAAATAAACCCACGTTTTTGTGATATATTATCTAAAAAAAAACCCCATGTATCAAAGAAGAATATATTGAAAATTAGAATATATTTTATAGTGACTGATAATAAAAGTATGCTAAAAAACATGAACATGACAATTGTATACTATCCTTTTAGTGTCTATCCTAGATTCCAACATGCATATCCATGATTTACTAAAGTCTAATATAAATTATTACTTTTACAACTTATTGAAAACGTCATGAAATGTAGAGTACTTTAACTCCATTTACTCTCCTCTGAACTTTTGTGCTATTACTGTTGTTATGGGTTAAACTATGTCCACCCCAAATATATTTTGAAGTCCTAACCCCTTGAACAGTAAATGTGATTTTATTTGGAAATTGGGTCTTTGCAGATGTAATCCAGTTAAGATGAGATCATACAAAATTAGGTGGGCCCTAACCCAGTGACTGGCATCCTTATAAAAAGAGGGATATATGCCCTAACTGGTTTGGCTCAGTGGATAGAGCATTGGCCTGTGGACTGAAAGGTCCCAGGTCTGATTCCGGTCAAGGGCATGTACCTTGGTTGCGGGCACATCCCCAGTAGGGGGTGTGCAGAAGGCAGTTGATTGATGTTTCTCTCTCATCGATGTTTCTAACTCTCTATCCCTCTCCCTTCCTCTCTGTAAAAAATCAATAAAATATATTTTAAAAAAGAGTGATATATGAACATACAAACAAGAAGGCCATGTGAACATGGAGGTAGAAATTATAGTGATGCATCTACAAACCATGAAAAACCAAGGGATGCTGGCAACTGCTAGAAACTGGGAACAGGCAAGAACCTTCAGAGAGGGGGTGGTCCTGCTGACACCTTCTTTTTCAGGTGTCTAGTCTCCAGAAATGTGAGACAATACATTTCTGTTATTTTAAGCCACCAAGTTTGTGGTACTTTGTCACAGTAGCCCTGGGAAATTAATTTAAATATGTTTTTATTGATTTGTTAGGAAGGCAGAGGGAGAGAGAAACATCAATGAGAGAGAAACATTGATTGGCTTCCTCCTACACACCCTGTACTGGGAATTGAGCCCACAACCCAGGCATGTGCCCTAACTGGGAATCAAACCAGTGACCTCTTGGTGCATGGTAGGTTGCCCAGTCTACTGAGCTATACTGGATGGGTGAGGGTTGTCATGAATGTAAAGTTCTATATAAATTGTAAAACCTGCAAGATAATATTAGTATTATTTTGTACAGTAAATATTCATTAATGCTTTTCTATGCTTTGACTCTGCATTTCTCTTCACATCTTCCAGTATGTCTGTGCATCCTTCTAGGGTCATTTCCTTTCTACTTGAAACATTTCTTCAGTGTGACTTTGTTGTTGAATTCTCTTAGTTTTTGTTTGCCTGAAAGTGTCTTTGTTCACTTTTTATTTTATTTAAATATATATGTGTGTGTGTGTGTGTGTGTGTGTGTGTGTGTTTGTACATAACTGATTTTAGAGAGAGGAAGAAAGATAGAGAGAAACATCGATTGACTGCCTCCTACATGCCCCCACTGGGGACCTAGCCCAAAACCGGAGCATGTGCCCTGACCTGGAATGGAACCGTGACCTCCTGGTTCATGATCCAACGCTTAACCTCTGAGCCACACTAGCTGGGCTCACTTTCACTTTTTGAAGTATATTTTTGCTTTGTATAGAACTCTAGGATAGTAGTTCTCCTAGCACATTAGCACACTGAAGATATCATTCTACTGATTTCTGATTTCTATTATTTGGTTTCCTGAAGTTTTGTTATAAAATGCATTAGTGTGGTTTCCTTTAAATATGCTGCCTGAGATTTATTCTTCTTGATTCTATGGCTTGATGTCTTTTGTCATTATTTCTTAAGTATTGTTTCTGCCCCAATCTCTCTGTTACCTGTCCTTTGGGAGTCAAATTACAATTCTACAGAACCAATTTGTCACCAATCTCTTTTCTTAACCTGCTTTGGTCTTCCTTTTCTTTTCTTTCCTCTATTTTCCTCTCCTTCTTTCTTTCCTCCTAGATTTTAGAATTCTCACTCCACTTCATTTTCAATACTGCTTTCAAAATTCTCTTTAAAAGACAGATCTAACAATATGAGTTGCCTGCTTGAAAACCTACAGTGTCTCCTTTTCTGCCTGCGCTACATCAAACATGTGTTAAACAACTATTATGTGATATGCATTATATTTATTGTCATTTATGTGATTAAAAACACACCAATTATACATTTCATGGATCCATTTATAGAGAATTAAAATATAAAAATGAGAACCAGAATGACTTATTTCATATCAGACTTCTTCCATGCTTTCTGTATTTTAACATGTTTAAAAAGACGTTTTCTTGATAAAGATTAGGCATATGATGTGTAGATGTTTCTTTAAAACTATCCTTACTGTTAAGTCACTAGGCTCCTCTATAATGTACTTGAGAGGCACACTTAAACACAAGGCAACTATCCCCAAGTAGATGAATCACATGCAACTAAGATTCTTCCGTGACTCAGCAAACTAACCTATTTTTCAGTGTAGGGGGAAAGGAGCAGGACTGAAGAACCTGTGAGTAAAACTGGCGGATTTTTGTTTTATCTTTTTTCTTTGTCAGTTATTGAGAAGTGCACTAATGATAGCAAATAATTCAATGGTAGGCAAATTAAAAAGAGACTGGGTAATTAACAATCTAGGTAACTTTCCCTTGAAGGATCATGTTACATATTCTTTCACAGAAATGAACAGATGATTTAAGGATTGCTATAATCCAGTGAATCATCAATGAATTATTCATAACATCTGCCTCTCTATGGACACCTTTCACAGTTGAAACCAAAGAAAAGTTCTTACACTTCTGATGTATAGCTGTTCACATTGAAAATTTAATAAATAAAAAATGAAAAAGGTATATAATGATGAACAGAGGCCCTGAAAGTAACAAAGCAACTATTATAGAATGCACTAGTACACATACATGAAATGTCTTGTGTTGAATAGCAAAAATTATTGAACAATCAAGGTGAGTTGCCACCACTATAGAAAGGTGAATCCAGAAAATTTGAATACAAAATAATATTGAATGTAAACTATAATTAAAAAAGAAAATTAAAAAAAGAAAATGTAAAGTCAAATTAATTTGGAAAACAAGTTGTCCAGAATGAGTAACAGAGAAATGAGTAATGAGAAAAACATAAATTAATGTGCTTCTTGAGAACCTCAAATCTAAGTCATAGTGTACTGAAGATATGCATGTGTGTATAATATGTATTATTTATGTACAGAGTATGTGTTTAAGACTTATTGCTGAAAGAGCTCTTTACATTTCAGACCCAAATCTCTTACTTTACAGATGAAGGGACTCAGGCACAAAGATATGGAATACTTAATTTTATGAAATGGGATAAAATTTACAAAATTTCCATCATTCCACTTCTGAAAGGTATTATTTTGGGGTTCTGTGTCCCAATAAAATGTTAGCATACTAACTGGTTTTTATACTGTTGTATACAGAATGTTACGATCCCAGGGCGGTGCCTCAGGGATCACAGGGAAGGAGGGAAGAAGAATGGTATAATGGGAATCGCTGCCTCCTCTTCCACTTGGGCAGGTCTGCTTTTATCCATTTCATACATTGGGACTCTGCCCAAGATTTCATTTCAAAAAGAATCCTCTGCTAAATGAAAGTTTGCAAATCATTATAACTCACCAAGGTAGGGCTTCTGTATGAAACGGCCTTTCTCCACAGCTTTGAATCTGACATTGTGTTCTTCCAATCAGTTCTTAACTTGTGGGAGTATCTGATGAGCCCTCATGACTCTCTTCGCAGAAAACATGACGCAGGAACACATTTTTGCACCAAATTTAATAGATTCCTGGGCTTCCTGAAATCCATTTACAGATTCTGTGTTAATAACATCAACTCTAAAAGCTTTATTGAGAGAATTTAAATAAGAAACTTCGGTTCAAAAAAAAAAAAAGAACTTGGGATTAATATTACAGTATGTTTGGAAAAGATGAATTTTTTTTTTTAGCATAGCATAACTTGTAGGACCAGTTTATTGTGCATAATAAAAAAACAATATGTCCTTTTGAACAAACTTCAAGAACTACATATTTTTGCTGGCCATGATATTTTGCTGTTCTTTTGTTTCATTCAGTGAATATTTATTTAAACAGTAAATACACTGTGCTGCAGCAAATGTAAGTGAACGGTTTATAATATTTCCTTTAGGAGCCAACTGTGTTTGAGGATATGAATCATTTTTAATATTTAGTGTATTTTACAACTTAACTCCTTTTTACCAGTTCTATACACATACACCCTCTTACTCTCTGCTGGAATAAGTATCCATTTGACTTACCAGGTCTGCATTAAGCCTGGATGACTGAAGCCTGGGAAGACTTTCATACATGCTGGGACTGTGAGGTTCAATCAGAGGACAGTAGGGATGTGCAGGGATATCGGGACTGTGGCACCAAGGGCTGCGATTCATGAAAAGAGTTGGTGGGATTTCTTTTTCTCTGTAAAAGGAAAATTAAACCCAAATTGAGCTAAAAAGGCATTTTATGCAGTGGCATTAGTAAAGAAAGCTCAATTAAAGACAGACATGTTTTAAGACAAAACAATATGGCTTTTCTAGACCTTGTGGGCAGCACTGTTATCACAACCTCAGAAGCATTAGCCCACAAGCGAGTAACAAATCTGCACCTTCAGTCACAGCCAGCTCTTGACCCAAGATAAAGCTCCTAGATGTGGCACTTATCCCTTCACCTCCACACTGCTAAAGATGAGGTGATAACTTCATTTCTTCACCCTCCATAGCTCTGCCTCTAACAGCAGTGCCATCGGGAAGTGAAATGGCCAGGGTGGCGGAGGCGAGGGGTGGGTCTCCATTGCCTATGGGAAATTGCCAGCCTTTATTGTACCATGAGTGTTTTGTTTGTTTTTTAAAATATATTTTTATTGATTTTAGAGAGGAAGGGAGAGGGAGAGAGAGATAGAAACATCAATGATGAGAGAGAATCATTTATCGGTTGCCTCCTGCACGTTCCCAACTGGGGATCAAGCCTGCAACCTGGACATGTGCCCTTGACCAGAATCAAACCTGTGGCCCTTCAGTGCGCAGGCCGACGCTCTATCCACTGAGCCAAACCAGCTAAGGCTGTACCATAAGTGTTTTTATGTTTTAAAACTATTAAGGGTTTTATGGTCCTATTCAAAATAGATTTTTTTTGGACATTATTGATTTACCTATTCATCATATATTTACTTATCACCCAGGTATTCCTCTCTGCTCAGTTACCAATTGTGGGAAGGGCTCAATTAAAAAAAACACACAAAAAAACCCCACACACATAAAAGAGCAACTTTTACCTCTTAAGAAAAACCGGAACTTGTTCCATCTGGTAGTTTGAGATATTAGTATCAGTTTGATCAAGTGTTTCTTTAGCTGTGGTTGTAGCTTTTGGCCAATGAAACATGTGCTTTTGAGATGCTGCATTTACTACTGAGCTTCTCTGAAATTCAATGTCAGTCTCTAATTTCTCCCATGCTTGCTTCCAGTGAATAGGAGTGCACCAGGCAACGGCCTAACAGAAATGATTCATTAATATCAAATACTATGGGAAATAGGTTTTTTAAAAAATATTTTTTTATTGATTTCAGAGAGGAAGGAAGAGGGAGAGAGAGATAGAAACATCAATGATGAGAGGGAATCATTGATCGGCTGCCTCCTGCTTGCCCCCCTACTGGGGATTGAGCCCAAAACTCAAGCATGTGCCCTGACCTGGAATCCAGCCTCCTAGTTCATAGGTCAATGCTCAACCACTGAGCCATGATGGTTGGGCAGGAGTTAGATTTTTTTAAAAATGTCATGGACTTATTGCAATAAAATTTCAAAGTCAACTGTATAATATCACTTACCTATTGTGCATGGATTAGTGAAACATCATAAGAATGTAGCAAGACATCCTGGCCTTAGTTTCCAATTCTGAAAATCACAAGTTGCATATCCTCAGGCCAGGTAGTTACTTGTTATGTACCTGAGTCCTCTGACACAAAATAAGGAGGCTGGTAGTAGGGAACTGCTATATGAGGGTGTTCTGAGATTTAGTTAAGATACTAAGTAAAAAGTAGTTATCTATACTAATAAAAGGGTAATATGCTAATTAGACAGGGAGACCTTCCGGACATCCTTCCAGACAAAGCCATGGTGGCAAGGGCCAAGGCAGAGGCAGTTAGGGGCAATCAGGCTGGCGGTGGGGAGCTGTTGGGGGTGAGCAGGCCAGCAGTGGGGGGTAATTGGGTGCGATCAGGCTGGCAGTGGGGGGCAGTTGGGGGCGATCAGGATGGCAGGCAGCGTGGTTAGGGGCAATCAGGCAGGCAGGCAGGCAGTTGAGTGGTTAGGAGTCAGCAGTCCCAGATAGTGAGAGGGATGTCCGACTGCCGGTTTAGGACCGATCCCTCGGGTCTAAATCGGCAGTTGGACATCCCCTAAGGGGTCTCAGATTGGAGAGGGTGCAGGCCGGGCTGAGGGACACCCCTCCCCCCATTCACAAATTTCGTGCACAGGTCACTAGTCAATATATATAAAAGCCTAAGCAACTGGCACGACTGAATGACTAGTCAACTGGTCACTATGATGTGCACTGACCACCAGGGAGCAGACACTCAATGCAGGAGCTGCCCCTGGTGGTCAGTGCGCTCCCACAGCCAACCTCCCACCACTGTCTAACCTCCTGCAGTCCCTCCCCCTGGACAGCCAGCCCCAATAATCAGCCCCGATCGGGACTGGGTGAGACAGCCCCAATTGGCCCTAATCATTGGCCAGGCCAAGGGACTCCACCCGTGCACAAATTCGTGCACTGGACCTCTAGTAACATTAATAAGTTAAAATGCTAACTATTTAAGACTATAATTTGAGATGGGAAAATGGGCAGCAGAACCAAAGCCAGAGACAAGAAGAGGATACCACATTCTCCAGGCTAGATACTAAGTGAAACTATTAAGGGGACCCATGACCACTAAAGCTGGAGTTTGTTTTGGTTTCTTGAATATGTGGAATGTATACAACATATATGTGCAAATTTTTTCAGGAAAATCATGTGTAGGGACTTACAGTTATGTCTGTATTCAACATGAGAAAATTTAACACTGAAATGTGCCCTAATAGTCTACTTGTTCTTTTAATCTGTTTTTAGTTCATTAAATTAGAAGTTTTGGCTTATGCTGCTATGGCCTTTTTCACTGCTAGGGGTTCAGGAATCTGGAGAAGGGGCTGTGTATATATGAATAAGCTAGATAAGAAATATAAATTTGGGAGGCATGGGGAGCCAGGAGAGGCTTCACTTTCTAGTGAAGTGGGCTCTCCGAATCTCCAGACTCACGGCTTTTTATTTGCTGGAAAACACATTAGCCCCTTAGGAATGCAACAGGTAAAGTTTGATAAACAGGAAAAGATGACCAGTTTAGGGGAAATGCCTACAGCTGTTGCAGATCTTCAGCCCTGCTGAAGCCCCAAGGTCCATCAGCCTTCTGATGAACTTCTTGCATAATTATGACCTGCTGGAATTTGCCACCAGCAATGCTGTTACAATTGAAAAATCGATTTGATTGATTGGATTGCACTGATTGGATTGGCAAACTAACTAGACATAAAGGCAATGTCAGGCAAGTTCAGGTCAGTTAAGTCAACGGCAGAGAAAGAGAAAGGCAAAATCTTTTCTAAAAAGTTCAATTTCATGGATCACAATAGGAAAACTCCACTTTTGCTTCAGGTAATCAATTAGGGATTCTCCTCTTTCAGTAGCTCACAGACATTTTTGTTGAAAATACATTATGATTTTGTTTTAGTGCAATCCCCCTCAATTAGATTGTAAGATTTTCTTAGATAAGAGCAATATTTTATTTCTCTCTATACTATAGGGACTTAAACATATTTGATGACAATGATCCTATATAATAAAGAGCTAATATGCTAATTAGACCAAACAGCAGAATGACTGTCCAGATGACCTTCCAGATGAAGCCGGGGCTGCGAGGGCTGAGGCAGCTGTGGCTGCGAGGGCCAAGCCCCTTGAACAAATTTTGTGCTTCGGGCCTCTATTAATGTGATAAAATAAAATAATTACATTGCTGGAATGTTGGCATATGAACTTTGCAGGCTATTTTTAGTGCAATAGAAAAATTATTGGAGTTGGAATGTCTGGTTTTATTTTAGTTCTGCCATTTTACCAATCATGTGACCTTGAGCAAGCCATTTAATTTTCCAAGCCCCATTTTCCTCCTTTGTAAATGCTTAAACAGTGTGAGAATCAAACAGGATAATGCACAAATATACAGCCCTTCAGCGAGCTTCTACAACATAGCAGCAGTCTGTCCCTTATCTGGATCTCTAATGCAAAACAATGTATTGGGAAGATTCCAGCACTGCATAAATATAAAATACCTATTAATTTATTTTTCTAGAGAGGGAGAGGGAGAGAGAGATAGAAACATCAATAATGAGAGAGAATCACTGATTGACTGCCTCCTGCATGTTTCCCACTGGGGATCAAGCCTGCAACCTAGGCATATTCCCTGAAAAGAAATAAACCATGACCTCCTGGTTCATAGGTCAATGCTCAATAGAGCCAGGCTGGCTGGGCCCCATTAAATTTTTTTTACATATAATATAGAGGCTACAAATCCTATAGAACGACAATGTAACTGGTAAAAAAAAAATCTAGCTCTGTTTAAAAATCAATAGACCCACAGAATCTTAGTAATTATATTGCAAAGCCCTTATCCTATATAATAAAGAGGTAATATGTAAATTGACCCTCACTCTGTCATGCTGTCACAGATGGCTGTGCCCACAGCGGAGGCGGGGTTCCTGTAATGAGCCATAACGAGCCATCAGCAGGGACCTAAGGCTGCATGACACTGGGCTGGGGCGGGGGACCTGAGGCTGCACCCCCTGTCCGGTGGGGCTTCAAGGGGGACCTCAGTCTGTGCCCCCTGTCCCAGCATCGGGCTGGGGGACCACAGGCCACACACCTTGCTCTGGCACTGGATTGAGGGACCTGAGGCTGTGCCTCCTGCCCGGCGGGGCTTAACAAGGGTGGGGCTGGCTGGGTCTGGATCTCACGCAATGGGGGTGGGGCCGGCCAGGTCTGGGTCTTGTGCGATTTCGAGATGCATGTAGGTGGGCGGGGACTTGACTCTGGGTCTCGCAGCGTACCCCAGACTCTGACAGGAGGAAGATTTTCATATACATTTTACTAATTTTCTTTCATCTCTGACATTTCTATTATAAAGAAAGGGCAAATAGCAATATTAAAATATTTCCTCTAATTAATTCCCTTTTAATGAGCATGAATTTCTTGCACCGGGCCACTATTATTATATATTAGAAAATAGAATAAAGATTACATAGTTAACTCATGGTAGAACAGAACTAAATCTACCTTTATATTATAGCACATGATTTGTTAATTGAATATTAACCAATAGAGGCCTGGTGCATGAAATTCATGCATGGGTAGTGTCCCTAGGCCTGGCTGGCAATCAGGGCCGATCTGTAGGGCGACCAGCCTCAGGGCCTGCAGGCTGGGACAGCTTCTGCATTGAGCATCTGTCCCCTGGTGGTCAGTGCACATCATAGTGACCAGTCATTCTACTGGTTGTTCTGCCATTCAATTGATTTGCATATTAGGCTTTTATTATGTAGAATGGACATATTAGTGATGTCTGTATACCTATCATCCAGATTAGGTTAATTTTTTTAATGACTCATGATCAGTAATATAACTTTTTTGCTCAAGTCCAGAAATAGTACCTATTCTAATTTGTATGATTGGCTATTGCTTTAGGCAAAAGATTGGAGGCTCTCTAACTTTTTTTGTAACACGTGGGTTATTTTCTTTATGCAAGTTATAGAAATAGAAATCAATTTGAGTCATGATAAAACCTTGCGTCTCCCTGCATTTTAGCATGTCTATGGGAATGTAGCAACCCATCTTTGCAAGGAAAATCTGTCGGAGGGCTGCAGATAGGGAGGTCAGCATCACTGAGGTGAGAAGAGAAGTAAATGTGTTGTTAAAAAGAGGGGTGAGAGAATGCTATGCTTACATTAGGGTTTTAGGTTGACATAAAGTCACATTTCAGTGTATTGAGTGGAAATATTTTTTATTTGAATTAATAAGGATGAGGGCTGAGGATGAACAGGATTTAATTGGTAAAGAGGGGAGGAAAGAGCATGTGCGAATACCCTGAAGCTTGAGGGAGCAATGAAATACTGGGAAGTAAACGAAGGCCAGTGTGGTTTGAGAAGAGAGCACGGAAAAGCATGGGGAGCGGTGAGTTAGAAAGGAGGAAAGGGACAAGACCACTGTGGTTCAGGTCAGCTGGGTGAACTCTCTCTTGCAGATGCAAAACGAGTGCTTTCTCCCACTCTGATGCTTTTCTCCACACTTCCCTTTACAGAGCTATTATCTTTAACGTGGCTACCACACTCTGTGCACATACTTCCATTAAAGCATTGTTTCACTGTACTGCACTTATTTATTGTTACATATCAATTTCTACTACTGGACTCTGATTTTCTGAGGCCAGGAATAGTTATTCAATAGTTATGCTCTTCCCCCTGACCGTCCCCCTCCCCCTCCAAATCCCCTGTACCTAGCACAATGCCTGGCAGATACTAAATATATGCAAATATTTCCTGTATGATTCAATCAGATTCACTCTCTCACTGGCAAACAAAATATTTGTGTCTACATCCCCCTGCAGAAAGGGTCTGATTCTATGTGAGCGAAGTAGTTTAAACCACATAATGAAAGGGTTAGTCTAAATTTGAAGTCTAATTCAGTTTCAGGGCATGACAATTCACCAAAGGAAAAAAAAATGTTTAATTTAGGATCTATCTGGTTCAACCCTCAGTGCCTGGAACTGTGTGCATACAAGGTAGAAACCCCAGGTTGTTTGCAGAGTAGCTAAATAGGTGGATAAATGTAATGAAATGTCTGAAACAATAATTCCTTAATCCTAATCTGGGTTTTGTTAATAATTTCTTATGAGACTGAGTAATAACTTAGCTTTATTTTCACAATCAGTAAAAATTATTAGACATATTATACAATTCAGTTTGTGCCCACAAAAATTTCTAACGATTAAGTGAGTGAAGGCTGCAAATTTATCTTATGAGTGCTTTCTTCATCTAACAACAACTGCTTGTTCTCGTAGGAAGACATTAACAAGTTAACTGCCACGATATTTTGAAAATGTCTGCCGCTTGCGTCTATAGACGCTTATGATGTACAAATGGTTAAATGACTCAATAAATTAGCAAGTCTATGTCATCAGGTATAATCAAGAAAGAACAAATTAAGAAATAGGTTTTAATCAACATATTGTGTGGATTAGTAGTTGTATGACATAGCAAGTTAGACTGGGTCTAAGAAAAAAAGGCAGGTATTTTTTTAAAATCTAAAGAATCCTATATAATAAAAGCCTAATATGCTTGCTAAGTGTCTGCTCAACCACTCTCATGACGTGCACTGACCACCAGGGGGCAGACGCTCTGACCAGTAGGTTAGCTTGCTGCTGGGGTCCAGCCAATTGGGACTGAGCCAGAAGGACCAGACATGCCCTGGAGCCCTCCTGTGGTCCCTCCCCGACTGGCCAACCTCCTGCATCCCTCCCCAGCCCTGATCGTGCACTGGTTGGGCCCCTTAGACTGGCCTGCACCCTCTTGCTATCTGGGACGTCTCAGGCGATGTCGGGGAGCTGGTTTTGGCCCAATCTTGCAGGCCAGGCTGAGGGACCCCACTGGTGCATGAATTTATGCACCTAGCCTCTAGTAGTTTTATAAAAGAAGTAATTTTTTTTTGTAAAAAAAAGATACCTTACTTTACTATTAGTCCTTGGATATGTACTTATGCTAATATTATACCAAGGAAAGAGGTAGTGTAAAAATATAAAATTGTCAAATATTCAGAGTTAGTCACTAAGCTATTACTAATACACATAATTTTATAGTGAATATAGTATAGTCAGACAAATTAGATTGTAGTTTGTTTCATTAGAATGCTAGTTCTTGACAGCAGATGTCCTGTGGTAGTACAACCCTTAGAATAGAGAAGAATCTCAACAAACATTTGAAAAATCCATAAATGGATAGAGAGGGCCTATACAGAGTTTATTCCTTTCTTATCCTGCTCTTCATGCTAAATACCATAAATGAAATCCATCCTTAACTCTGAAATCTGAAGTAGCTTCAAATTTGGGATATCAAAATTCTTTTTGCCAAGGATAAGCGGCTCTTTGGCACATTAGCACCGGGGAGAGGGTGCTGCTGATTTGCTGATTTCTTATGACAGTCAGTGATGGTTCTATCCAAGATTTAGGGATGGAAAAATAATTGAGCGAGCTAAGGAGACAAGGAGAACATAAGGAGGCTACCCATTTAAAAAGCATTGTTAATAACCAGATACTGACCTCACCATTAGGTTTGCACAGGACGGTTGTACAATTTGGGCTTGTTGTAAACTTCTCTTTTTCCTTCCAAAGAAAATCTGATGGTGGCTGATGCTTTCCTTCAGATGATGCTGTCCAGACCTGTAAGAAAATAGTTTGTTAGTTTAAAATGTCATTGGAGTTCAACAGTTTTGTAAATGTCAGAGGGTGATTGCAATGTTGTCTTTCTCAACATGAGATCTTAAAATGTAATGAGTATATAATATATAGTGCCAAGCAGTGCAACACTGTATGTGGTTTAAAGGAAAGCACAGAAAGAGGAAAAACCCTCCAGTATCAACTAGTTATCTGTTCCCTAGGCAAACACTCTCTTAACTTTTCTTTTAAGGATTATGTTTGCTTGATTTTATGAACTTAGGGATTTCATTTTAATAGGTAAGTCATAAAAGCATGAGGTATTCTTCAACAAACTGAAGAAAGCTATGGAAGTTTAACTATGGGTATTAACTTACACACAGAGATGGACAACGTGGCTCAATTAGCCACCACCAACAAAACACCCCATTTTACGTAGAGAGTGAGTGATGAAGAAACCACTGGTGCTGAGCCGCAATCTGACCTGGGTAAGCGAGATTTTCCTGTACAGTTTTAGTTTGTAGTATTGATATCTTATACTCACTGTTACCGTGGAATTGGCCTGCATTGTGATATTGGGAGGAAAATGGTACAGAGAATCTGGTTTTCCATTCATATTTTGCTGGAGAATGTGATTTCCAATCTCCAATTCTTGGTTAGGGGAAGAGTTAATGAGCTTCACAAACAAACTATTCACTTCTGCTATTTTAATGTCTCCAAAAGCACTAGAAAAATATAAAGATTATAAGGTGCCTTCAGATAAGCATGCCTTTAGTTCACTTGAAGAGCTGAATAATAAATATGCTTTGGAAGTTATTCCTAAACTGTCTACTCTATTGGACACATTCTATGTGGAGATAGTGTATTTCCATAGCAAATGCCTTGATCTCTTAGTTCTGTTTATCTGTGCAATAAAATCATTTCTTTCCCATAAAATAAAGAAAACTTAAAAGGTGCTTTAGGTGTAGAGATATAAGTGCCACAGGATGGTGCAATTATCATTAGTTAAATCCTCCTATTCAAAAAACCACTGAGAGATGAAACTGAAATAGATAAAGAGGAAAGTTAAATATTTTAGTTTATTTCTAATAAAGTGACTGTGAAGATGACTAGCAACTGTACTCTTCAAAGAATTCAGCAAACAAAATATCATACAGAGATAAGATGGTATTTTTTCTTACTAACGTGTTAAGGGCTTAATATGTACTAGGGACCAGGCTGAACATTTATATATTAGTGGTTTTTAGAGTGTGGGTTACAATCCCTTTGGTGGATTAGATAGATCATTTAAAACGTGAAATATGCCTCTACCAATTATAATAACCAATACTTACTATGTGCCAGGCACTTTTAAAAGATTATATCTATATCTACAATCTTTTCAATTACAGTTTACATTCACTATTATGTTGTATTAGTTTCAGGTGCACAGCATCAAGTGGTTAGACAATCATATACTTTACAAAGTGGTCCCCCTGATATTTCTGGTATCCACCTGGCACCATGCATAGTTATTACAATATTATTGACTATATTCCCTATGCTGTGCTTTACATCCCCATGACTATTTTGTTAACTACCAATTTGTACTTCCAAATCCTTTTTCAGCCAACCTCTCAATTCCTCTCTCCTCTGGCAGCCATCAATCTGATCTCTGTATCTATCAGTCAATGTTTCTGCTTTATTTGTTTTGCTCTTTAGATTCCACATATAAGTGAATTAAATGGTTTTTTTCCGTTGTATATATGTACCACAACATTTTTATCTATTTGTCTATTGATGGGCACTTGGGCTGCTTCCATATCTTGGCTATTGTAAATAATGCTGCAATGATCATAGGGGTGCATATGTTCTTTCAAAATCGTGTTTTGCATTTCCTTGACTATATACCCAGAAGTGGAATCACTAGGTCATGAAGCAGTTCCATTTTTAATTTTTTTGAGATAACTTCATACTGCTTTCCACAGTGGCTGCACCAATATACATTCCTTCCAACAGTGCACAAGGGTTTACTCTTCTCCATAACCTCACAAACACTTGTTGCTTGTTGATTTACTGATGATAGCCATTCAGATAGTAAAAGTGATGTCTCATTGTGGTTTTAATTTGCATTTCTCTGATGATTAGTGACATTGAGCATCTTTTCATATGTCTATTGGCCATATATGTCCTCTTTGAAGAAGTGTCTGTTCAAATCCTTTGCCATTTTTTTATTGGATTGTTTGTTTCTTATTGTAACAAAAAAAACCAAAACCCAACAAACAAAATAGAAACACACTCATAGATACAGAGAACAGACTGACAATTATCAGAAAGGGGGATGGGAGCTGGGTGAAAACGGGGAAGAGATTAAGCAAAGGAAAAAAGCTCATAGTCACAGACAATGGTATCCAATACAATAAAAGGCTAATATGCAAATCAACCAAATGGCAGAATGACCAGTCATTACGACATGCACTGACCACCAGGGGGCAAACGCTCAATGCAGGAGTTGCCCCCTGGTGGTCAGTGCACTCCCACAGCGGGAGTGCCACTCAGCCAGAAGCCAGGCTCATGGCTGGTGAGCACAGTGGTGATGGCGGGAGCCTCTCTCACCTCCACAGCAGTGCTAAGGAGCCCTTGGGGGATGTCCGCCTGCTGGCTTAGGCCCTCTCTCCGTGGTGTCCCAGACTGTGAGAGGGCACAGGCTGGGCTGAGGAAGCCCCCTCCCCACCAGTGCACGAATGTCATGCACTAGTGGTGATTATGAGAGGGGAAGAGGGGTGGGAAAGATAAATAAACAGTGATGGAAGGAGACTTGACTTGGCTTGGTGAACACAATACAATATGCAGATGTTAATTATAGAACTATACAGTATACCTGAAACCTATCTATACTAATAAAAGGGTAATATGCTAATTAGACCGGACATCTTCCGGATGTCCTCCTGGACAAAGCCATGGTGGCAGGGGCCGAGGCAGAGGCAGGCAGAGGCGGTTAGGGGCAATCAGGCTTGCAGGGTAGGGCAGTTAGAGGTGACCAGGACGGTGGAAGGCAGTTAGGGGGCAATCAGGCTGGCAGGGTGGAGCATTTAGGGGGTGATCAGGCAGGCAGGGGGAGCAGTTAGGGGTGATCAGGCAGGCAGGCAGGCAAGCAGTTAGGAGTCAGCAGTCCCAGATTCTGAGAGGGATGTCCAACTGCTGGTTTACATCCCCTGAGGGGTCCTGGATTGCGAGAGGGTACAGGCTGGGCTGAGGGACACCTCCCAATGCACGAATTTTGTGCATCAGGCCTCTAGTATAATTATATTAACCAAGGTCACCCCTATAAATTCAATTTTAAAAGTCTACATTTCTCTTTCTGTATTGAACTCAAGAACCTAGTAGAAGAAAAAAAGATACTAAGTCCACCTGAATGATTTGCCAATAATAAAGTCCTTGAATAATTGAATTGACTTTATTTGTAGGGATTATGTATTGCTGTTTCCTCTAGCATCTTTGAAGAATTAGCATTCATTATTCAGTTTCTGAGAAAGTTATATTGATTTCTTTTAATTGCTTATAACATGAAACAGTTATATTTTATATAATTTCTTAGATGAAATCCTGGAACAGCACAACAGATTAAAACTTTGCTTTCTACTGACTTATTGCTCCTATCCCAATAGAAGATATAAAATAATTAAAATAGAATATGTACCTGGATCTAGATGGGCCCACTTCTTCAAGAATCATAGAAAAGTGCTTCCAACTTTTCCTGGTATTGAATGAGTGTGCAATAAGTTTCTTTGAATCGCCAAACATAGATAGGAAATAATCCTCCCCTTCCCCCGTCACAGCTGGTTCAGAAGTAGGGATGAACAGAGTTTTCTTCTTTGGAGCTGTGAAGCTGCTGACTTTTTCTAAACAAATCAAAGAGGGAAGCAACAAAGAGAGAAGTAAATAACAGGATATTAAAAGAACCCAAAACCATTATCTTTATTCTTTGCTTCTACAAAACTATATTCTTTATACATTTTACTGTCACTGTCAAACTAAATGAAGATAATTAAACACTTTAAACCAAAGGCTACAAAATAACCAGTAAGAGATTGTTTTTAGTGATACTCAATTCCTAAAGATTGTTTTAAACTATTAATTATATCATCAACATAATGACTATTTAACAGATTAGTTACTTGTACTAGAAGCATCATACATTTTTGAGTAGGTAAAACATTTGAGTATCTCAAATTTGGATAAGTCATATGTAAGTACATCTTTATTCTATGCTATATTAGCTATTCTCTCCACATTCATACCCATAAATTAAATATTCAAATGAGTCCTTTCCTACCAATGGTTAGTATTTTTGCCAGATAAAGATGTAAGTTTTCTTTCATCAACTAAAATACTTTATTAGACAGATAAAATATGCTTAATCAGATTCTAGTATCCTCTTGGAAATAAACTCCTTTAAAATCCTCACGCTAAGATTCAAACACAAAATAGGTTTCATAATTTTGCATAGAAAGAACCATGCAGAGTAAATCTAATAATGTAAGTTCAAGAGTACAGAGAGGCATTATGACAAAGTGGACAGAGGAATATGTCCTGAATTTAGACAGACTTGCAATTGTATTCCCGATCTGTCACTTACTAAGCCAACTGAGTTAAACTTTCCAATTCTCAGTTTTCATGAACATAAAAAAAATACTACTACCTTGTTAAGGTGATGTGAGAATTGAAGGTAATGTAGATAAGTGTCTAGCAATATCTGGTATTTAGCAGGTACTCAATAAATAATGGTTATTTGGACCCCTGGGTTCAAAATTATCAACAAATTAACACAATCTAGAGTTTGATTTATATTTGTGTATCTTTAACAAAACCAAAGTGAGGTGAAAGCTGGAAAGGATTAAACTTATAGTTTCTAAAGAGGATTCCTCAAAGTATTTTGTTCAGAAGAAATGTTTGGAATTCAATTTGTTTATTCTCAGTCAAGTATTTACTTAATTTTTTAGAATTCCTTTGGGAATAGGGAATATATAGCAGCCCTTTGAATAAATAGCTCATTCTCTGGGGCGGAGGAGTGTGTGTGTGGGGGGAATTTGTATTCTAAAAGGAAAGAAGATCCATTAATTTTTAGTCCCAGTCATTATTTCATCTGGAGAAACAGATGGAAATGAACCAAACGCAGCAAGTCGTAGCAAACTCGGACTTCTACCAACAGCAGCAGAACCTACAGAAACTGAAGGAGAAGCCTACATCCCAGCTCCATGCTCATCTTGCAAGGGGAAGCCACTATATTTTTTGTTTCTTTTCCCCACTAATCGTAGGAGCGTTCCAAGTTTGACCCAAATATAGAACATGCGCCATGATGATACAGTGCTAAAGGATAGAAAATATTCCCTCCCTAGATCTAAATCTGTACTTTCACTTTTAAGCATATGGATCTGGTTATTGCTAAAGGTCAGTGTGAGCTTAGGAGGCTTCCTTGAAAAAAATGTATCTTAGGTGTGCAAACAATGAAGCACAGGGAATATGACAATAATGGCAGTAGGTCAAAACTTTGGATACCTGTGTGTCAAAGGCGTAGGCAAATACCACAAACAAAATCAAACACAGAGAAGCAGCAGCCAGGCTGTAAATGTGCACAGAATGGTAGAGGGAAATGGAGGCATCAGGGTGTCAGTGTGTTTATGTTTCCAGTTTTAAAACTTGTTAATGGATGAGTAATGGAACTATAGGCCCCGATCTAGCCCATTCTATGAGAAGGTGCTTAGAGATATGTTCAGATTCACAACTAATTTTTATTGAGGACCTACTATGTGCTAGGTGATTTTCATAAATCCTTCATATCTCCTTTAATCATCCTTAGGATAGCCCTGTGAAGTCGATATTTTAATCCCCATTTTTGCTGTTGTAGAAAATGGGATGCAGAGATGCTAAATACTTCATGTTCACACTGTAGGGAGCAGAGGGGTAGTTTGGACCTTGGTCTTCTGTTCCCAAGGACAGCGGTCCTTCTAGAAAACTATAACAAACCCTCAAAGTTTCCTGTACTTGGTGAGGAACAAACACCCTGCAGCCTGGATATTGCTGAGTGCATTGTTGGCACCTATTACAACTTTACTTCTTCCTACCGTAGTCCTGTTTTTATTTTCCTCTCCTCCAAATCCTTCATTGTTTTTTCCTTTTCTCGCCACCATTTTACCTACTTTATTTTTATTCTTTCTCTTATCTATCTGTCTTTTCCTTACCAAAGTCCTAAATCTCCTAAAGGCACAAAGTACCCAAGACATTACTTAATCTTTCTGGTAGCATTAAGAGGAAGGGCAGGCCATGTTATGCATTAGAATTTTTTAATTATCTAGCAAGTCTAGAACATGTAAGCAGTCAACCTATGAACCATTATGCTAACTCAAGGTATTTTAATTTTTTTTCTTTATTGATTAAGGTATTACATATGTGTCCTTATCGCCCCATTGCCCCTCCCACCACCCCCCCCTTCATACCCTCACCCCCACCCCCGGTGTCTGTGTCCATTGGTTAGTTTTATATGCATGCAAAGAAGTCCTTTGGTTGTTCTCTCCACCTTACCTCCTCCCTCCCCTACCTTCCCTCTTGAGCTTCTCTGTCTCTGGACCTGTTTTTGTTCATCAGTTTATGTTGTTCATTATATTCCACAAATGAGTGAGATCATGTGATATTTATCTTTCTTGACTGGCTTATTTCGCTTAGCATAATGCTCTCCAGTTCCATCCATGCTGTTGCAAATGATAAGAATTCCTTCTTTTTTACCACAGCGTAGTATTCCATTTTGTAGATGTACCACAGTTTTTTTGTTTGTTTGTTTGGTTTTTTTAAAAATGTATTTTATTGATTTTTTACAGAGAGGAAGGGAGAAAGATAGAGAGTTAGAAACATCGATGAGAGAGAAACATCATTCAGCTGCCTCTTGCACACCTCCCACTGGGGATGTGCCCGCAACCCAGGCATGCAGCCTTGACCAGAATCGAACCCGGGACCCCCCAGTCCTCAGGCTGACGCTCTATCCACTGAGCCAAACCGGTTTTGGCTACCACAGTTTTTCAATCTACTCATCTGCTGATGGGCACTTAGGCTGTTTCCAAATCTTAGCTATGGTAAATTGTGCTGCTGTGAACATAGGGGTGCATATATTCTTTCTGATTCGTGTTTCTAGTTTCTTGGGATATATTCCTAGAAGTGGGATTACTGGGTCAAATGAGAGTTCCATTTTTAGTTTTTTAAGGAAACTCCATACTATTCTCCACAGTGGCTGCACCAGTCTGCATTCCCACCAGCAGTGCACGAGGGTTCCTTTTTCTCCACATCCTCGCCAGCACTTGTCATTTGTTGATTTGTTGATGATAGCCATTCTGACAGGTGTGAGATGGTACTGCATTGTCATTTTGATTTGCATCTCTCTGATGATTAGTGACTTTGAGCATGTTTTCATATGTCTCTTGGCCTTCCTTCTGTCCTCCTTCAAAAAGTATCTATTTAGGTCCATTGCCCATTTTTTGGTTGGGTTGTTTATCTTCCTTTTGTTGAGTTGGATGAGTTCCCTGTAAATGTTGGAAATTAAGCCCTTATTGGTGATAGCATTGGCAAATATGTTCTCCCATGCAGTGGGCTTTGTTGTCTTGTTGATGGTTTCTTTTGCTGTGCAAAAGCTTTTTATTTTGATGTAGTCCCATTTGTTTATTTTCTCTTTAGTTTCCATTGCCCTAGGAGCTGTATCGGTGAAGAAATTGCTTTGGCATATGTCTGAGATTTTGCTGCCTGTGGATTCCTCTAATATTTTTATGGTTTCCCATCTTATGTTTAAGTCCTTTATCCACTTTGAGTTTATTTTTGTGTATGGTGTAAGTTGGTTAACTCAAGGTATTTTAATCATGGAGATGATATACTTGGCCACATACATTTATGGAACCGAAATATGATTCCAGTGTTAGGATCAATAGTGAGCATAGTCATATGACATTAAGAAATTAGCATTGTTGAACACAGGTAATAAAACATCATTCTGGTTTCTAGATACATAGAAAATTTATTGAACGATATAATTTAAAAATAGTCTAAAAATAATCGGTACAGGCTTTGCTTACCCAAGTTGCTTTCTGATTGGTCCGCTGTAACTGATTTAGAAGACTTTGATCCCCTTGATAATATAGCCATTCCACTAATCTCAAAGTTAGACAGATAACAACCGAGAGGTGTTTCACTGGTTGATGACAGTGACAACGGCTGTGCTGTGCTATATGAATTTTCAGTACTTGGGAAACGTACTGAAGATCGGTGTGTCCTTGAGAAGTTGCCATTTGTATTTTCTCTTCTGTGGACAAGAAATTAGTATAATGAACAAAGAAAGTCAACATGAATAGACCATGAGCACAAGAAGCATAAACTATCATTGTTACCCAGAGTTCTGATTTTCAAAGGTATTATGCATTTAATATAAGCACAAGAACATCTTATAGCTCTAGTTTTAAGAACCTAAATACAACACTTTAGTGTCAAGTTAAGAAATTTTCTCTATATTTTAATTTAAGAATCAGTGAATTCCCACAATAGATGGTTTTGAAAAAGTGTAAAAGTAGAAAGAAAATAAAAATCAACCAAGAACTGTAGGCTTTTTAATGCATATTTTACATGTATTTGAGACTCTATAAACCATTTGTATGCCACATTTATCACTCATTATATCCTAGTTCTCCTTTCTACTCACATAAAAATATTATAATTCTTGTTTAATATATTGTTTACTATATCTTTTTCCTTTGACTTCTGCTGTTGAATTAATTTTCCTATATTAAGATTCTATAGTTAATGTTTGCTTTCAAATACTCTATGAAAACTAATAACTGTAAATATAGCACACGTGTATATATGCGTGTGTGTGTGTGTGTGTGTGTGTGTGTGTGTGTGTGTGAATGTTGACAAGACTAGCAGGAAAAGAAAGACTTAATTTTCAGGTACTATTTTTATAAGCAAACATTACTATGAACAAAGCTTTTCCTTTCTTTTTCATAAATATAAAAGCATTTCTTAACTAACACACAAACATTTTTTAAACTACAATTATTTTACAAGTACTAGTAAAACAGTAGCCTCCTGGCATGACTCATGAAAAGGTTTATGACAACCCCATTTTATGTGTCACATTGAGACTCTCCTCAATAAACTAAAAGCAATGTGTTTGTGTGCGTATGCGTCTGCGTGTACGTGTGCGTGTGTGTGTGTGTGTGTTTAATGCTTGAGTTGTGAACAAAGTTCTGGGGTCCAAAACCTTTCAGCTCTCTGAAACATGGGATAAATGAGCAGCCAGATTTTAGTCACGCCCTTTCTGGTGGTCACACATCCACTATAACTTAGGAACTAAGTGTTTTACCTCCATGGATTGCCTCTATTTTGATCTCTTTGTTTTCCCAGAGTTTCTATAAAGTCATTTTAGCCAGTTTTCTGTTGCTGTCTTTTTGTTTATTTGTTTATTGTTTTTTTTTTAAATGTTTCCAAAAGGGTACAAGGGCCTGGAGCTTCCTAACCTGCCATCTTGCTGATGTCAGTCTCAATATCTCTGTTTACCAAGAGGTAAGTAGAATCCTTTTGTTTTATAATTTGTAAGTTCCTTCATCAGAAATACTAACCTGGAGAATGTTTACCAAAACCAGACTTCTCTAACTCTGTACCTCTCTGTACCTCTCAGAAGGCACAGGCTTCTCAGGCAAATTATTATTATTATTATCATTATTATTATTTAAATTGAATGCATTGTGTTTGAAAGTTGCATTATCCCTGGCCCAGTACTTACTAAGCTTGAGCAGTGCCATTCTGCTGACAACCCGAGCACTCATCTTTGTCTGAAAATCTCAAACCCATGAAGATATACTCGAGTTTGACTGTGGGATGGAGACTATAGAGATCAGTTGTCAAATTACAAACATCCCATCTCTGTCCAACCTGAAAGAGGCTCTTATGACGTGACTTCTCCCCGACACTGGTAGAATAAGCAGGAAAAGTACTTTTCTCTTTCCACGTTCCTCACATCTGGGTTTCATTACAGACAAGCTGGCTGTATCTTTCAGCATGTTCATCTTATAAGCTCTGAATTTATTTTTCTCCAGTAAAACAATAGTGCTCCCACATAAATTTAATTCCACAAAAGATTCCCAATAAGCCTTGGCAAAGGTTGCAATCAAAGAAATCTGGCCTAGGACCACAGGGTGTTCTTCTTTTTCTATTTGAATAAGAAACTTCTACTGGCTGCACACCTTTGGAAGAGCTCAAATATTTCAGGCAGAGACGTGCGTGATGCACCCATTGTCTGAAAACCCTGCACTCATAGACCGAGCAGACTTCTTGCAAGAGGGGAGGTTTATCCTAGTGCTTAGTTAGCTTCCCCTACTGCTTTGCATACGAAATTTTCCAACCCCCTTCTTGGTATTTTGCTCCTTCTGTAACCAATTAGCACGAAACCAGAGGCAGTTACAAAAGTTCAATGCCAGCATTTCAGTGTGATTTTGGGAGATGTTGCACTAGTAATACTGACAACAGCCATGCGCAGTTCACCTGAGAAATGATTTAAACTGTTTATTTTAATAGGTAAAATATTTTAAAAATAAACTTGAACCAAGCAATAAATACAGGACATCTAGGTCCAAAGTAACATTGGCTTTAAATTGTGTATATTCAATACAATGGGTCTTTTTTTTTGTAGAAAACATTGGAAAATCAATGCTATTGCTTCAGTTGATAGAATGATTTACATTAGTGGTTGCAATAGGGAGTTGTAATTTTTATTTCATATCCTCACAGGCATTTCCTAAACCAAAAATTCTTTGGTAATTCTTTGTCCCTGGATCAGTAAAGTGATTCTAAGGAAATTATCTGCCAATTGTTTTAACGTGTTAGATATGAGCTTTGGAACCTCAACCGGGTCTGATATGATGGACATCTATCCAGGTATATTTTTATATTCCTCAAGGACTCAACCTTATAAAACAGTGGATGGGAAGTAACTGCATGTTATAGTTAATCTTAGAAAACGTGTGGAATCAATTCCAGTCCTAACTACTTTATTAGATGTCTTGAAACAAGAGGCCAAGTGCTCCATCACTATCCTCCAGCACTCAGCCCCTTCCCTCCTCTCCTCTGTGCCATTCTTACGAGGTATCTTTCTCCATTTTATCTTCCCTCTCAGGAACTTGACTCTGCAGGGCTGTCGATGTTTCTTGAGTGGCTCGTATGTCTTTTATCTTGGCCAGAAGAAAAGTCTCTTTTCTTTCCTGGGAAAACAGATTATGACATTAGGCCAGGACCATAGCTGAGGTTCACACCAGGTTTTCTATGTCAAGTGACCTCACCTATTAATCTAACTACCTTAAAGCACCTGCCAGGTTTAATGCTTTCTCTACCATGCTGATGCCAGGACCAGGATTCTAATGGGAAGATATAAGTCCTGACATAGCCAATACTGCTGTTGGCTAAGGCTATTAGACAAACCAAGGTGAAGGTGTGAAGCATTCACTGGAAGCAGCTCAGGGGGCAGGGTGGTAACCCAGCATAGCTATCTTTATGACTACAGTTCTCACATTGGGCCAACGCTGCCTGTCAGAACACTGTGACGTAATGTCTCCATAGTTACAAAGTTCCAGTCTCTGAACAATGACTATGTTGATGCTGCACCTGCTTTGTAGCTTGCAGAGATGAAATAAGGGAAGTTGCTTTTAGGAGAGCCAGATCTCCCACCAGACAAACTTTGTCACCGGGATGTTTGATATCCGATTTTGGATTTCTGAGGGTCAAGGCTAGTAGGCAATAAATATTGGAGAGTTAATCACTGTTTTTGAATGTTGATTTTAAACAATTTTTATATTGTTTTTTTGTTTTGTTTTGGCACATGGAAACAGCCAGGAAGCAGGAACAGAAAACATATACTTTTAAGGCAAAAATTAACCTACTGGTATAAATAGTAAAATTAAAGCCAGGAGACATAAATTCTTCTCCTAGTTATGCCAGCAGTATGACTTAAAATAAGTCACTTAATATAGATTCCACTTTGAGTAAAAGATCTATACTTAATGTTTTATGATAATGAGGCATGAGAATAAAATTAATACATACAAAACTATATCATTGTACACAATGATATGATATATTAATGATACTGATTACTGGATGGGTAAGTTAATTTAAATATTTAAATGAGCATCTACTATGTACCAGGAAAAAGCAAGGTATTATAAATAAACAATTCCTACTTCTAGGAATAATGATAAAACATCTTCCAATTTAGATTAGAAAATGGCTTCCATCTTAGAACTATAAATAGTATTTAAATACAACTAACAATGAACAAAGTAACTATTTTAATAAATCAAAAGACAAGAAATGTTACACATAATGAGGCAAGTAAGCTAGAGGAAGGTATACTTTCTTTTCAGAAATGAAGCCATTTCTTATCAGTGTTATGGGCCAATTATGTACATACCAGAGGCCCAGTGCATGAAATTCGTGCACAGGGTGGAGGGGTTGGTGTGTGTGTCCCTCAGCCCAGTCTGCACCCTCTCCAATGTCAGACATCCCTCTCACAATCCAGGACTGCTGGCTCCCAACCGCTCGCCTGCCAGCCTGATCAATGCCTAACTGCTCCCCTGCCAGCCTGATTGATGCCTAACTGCTCCCCTGCCAGCCTGATTGCCCCTAACTGCCCTCCCCTGCCAGCCTGGTTGCCCTTAACTGTCCTCCCCTGAAGGCCTGGTCACCCCCAACTGCCCTCCCCTGCAGGCCTGGTCGCCCCCCAATTGGCCCCCCCTGCTGGCCTGGTTCCCCCCAACTGCCCTCCCCTGAAGACCTGGGTCCCCCCACAACTGTCCTTCCTTGCAGGCCTTGTCCCTCCCAACTTCCTTCCCCTGCCAGCCTGGTCACCCCCAACTGCCCTCCTCTGCCGACCCGATCAACCGTAACTGCCCTCCTCTGCCGTCCCGATCACCCGTAACTGCCCTCCCCTGTGGGCCATCTTGTGGTGGCCATCTTGTGTCCACATGGGGGCAGCCATCTTTGACCACATGGAGGTGGCCATCTTGTGTGTTAGAGTGATAGTCAATTTGCATATTACTCTTTTATTAGATAGGATAGCATAAAGAGATTTATAGTAAACTGTAATTTAAATAAATATAAAGAAAGAAAAGCAAAAATAAAATAAGAGATTTATAAATTTATACTTATGCTTAGAAAAGAACTGAAAATGAATTTTTTATTTCTTGCCACTCTTCCAATTACCCTAACTCTGTCTGGTCTCTTAGCTGTTAAAAGTCTGTATTTGAACTACATATATTAGCATGAAGTCATTATGACCACATGTGTTTTATCAGAGAGCCTATTCACAATTCTGTCAACTGAGAAACACTTTGGAAAGCCTTAACTTTGTAAATGTTTTAATAGTCATGTCCCATTCAGGATATTTTCCTTATTTCCTTCCCCCAAGTTATAGCATATATGCAACTAAAACCAGTTTCCTCTTTTCCTGTTACTTGAAGTAAGCCCGTGGTTTGCAACAGGGGTGAAGTGAACCGTAGGGGGCATTTTGTCACTATGAGGAGACATTAAAAGAAGTCATTAAGATTTGGTGCTGGCATTTAGTGGAAGGAACCAGAGATGCAAGATTTCTGCAATGTGGCAGATAATCTCAGTTGGCAAAGAATTTTCCCATGTATCACATGATTTGCCTGAGATTCACACAGATGAAAAACAGTTTATAATTTCTGAGCATAAACCCTAACTCTTTATTACCTATAAGTACAAAGTATTTTTGTGTACCTTTTACATAGCAGTTTTCCAGAAGTAACTATTTACTGCTTTCATGGAAGGAAGATTAGTATGTTGGTTTGTTCAGACCTTTTCTAAGAATTGTTCAGTATGGAAAAATTACTTGGTGTATTTATGTCAGACATTCCTCTCACAATCAGGACTGCTGGCTCCCAACTGCTCGCCTGCCTGCCTTCCTGATTGCCCCTAACTGCTTCTACCTGCCAGCCTGATGACCCCCTAACCACTCCCCTGCCAGCCTGATTGATGCCTAACTGCTCCCCTGCCAGCCTGTTTGCCCCCTAACTGCCTTCCCCTGCAGGCCTGGTCACCCCTAACTGCCCTCCCCTGCAGGCTTGGTCACCCCTAACTGCCCTTCCCTGCAGGCCTGGTCACCCCTAACTGCCCTCCCCTGCAGGCCCGGTCGCCCCCAACGTCCCTCCTCTGCCAGCCTAGTCACCCCTAACTGCCTTCCCCTGCAGGCTTGATCACCCCCAACTGCCCTCCCTTGCAGGCCTGGTCCCTCCCACCTGCCCTCCCCTGCTGGCCATCTTGTGGCGGCCATCTTGTGTCCACATGGGGGCAGGATCTTTGACCACATGGGGGCAGCCATCTTGTGTGTTGGAGTGATGGTCAATCTGCATATTACTCTTTTATTAGATAGAATAGAGGCCTGGTGCATGGGTGGGGGCCAGCTGGTTTGCCCTGAAGGGTTTTCTGGATCAGGGTGGGGGTTCCCTTGGGGTGTGGGGTGGCCTGGGTGAGGGGCCTGTGGTGGTTTGCAGGCCGGCCATGGCTCTCAGCGACCCAAGCGGAGGCCCTGGTATCTGGGATTTATTTATCTTCTACAATTGAAACTTTGTAGCCTTGAGCGGAGCCAAGCCTCCTGCTTGCTCTGTGGCCACAGCCATTTTTGTTGGGATTTATTTATCTTCTATAATTGAAACTTTGTAGCCTTGAGTGGAGGCCTAAGCTGGCCAGGAAGCCAAGTTTTCCGCACACCCTGACCAACTTCCACCACTGGAGCATCCTCATCATGGCTGTCTCTAGCTAAGGGAAGAGAGAGGCTCAAGCAAGAGCTGAAAGGGAAATGCAGAAACACTATTGGGTGTCTACATAGGTCCTTTCAACACAACTCTGGAGCATGGAAATTTCCCCATTTTCCAAAATGAGGAGATGGAAGTTCAGAGAGATAAATACCTCTTCCAAGGTTATATAGCCAATAGATGGCACAGCCAGGATTTGGTCTCACATCCATTTGTTATGAAGACCCCCTCCACTGTACTCTCTGTTTCTCTGCTATAATCCTTGTCCACTATCTTCCCAAGTCCTTCCACAGTCACTGCCTAACCGCTTACCTACTCCTGAACCAGCTTTGTCCTGATCTCTCTCTATATCCCTCTCTCCTCCAGCATCTGGATCTGTGTCAATGTTCTGTTTATCCTTCCCTCGGTTGGGAAAATAAGTGTTGCTTGAGAAACTGAAACCCCCTAAGAGTAAATATAGGGTCTGAAAAAATAGGATTCTGAAAACTGAGCATTATATTGTGATCTTTTACCTTAACTAAGAACAAATTTAAAGTGGCAAAATTCAGCAATTTCTAAAAAACAGACAAAGTATTACATGTACATAATTTTTTAAAAGCTGAAAATCACAAAGAACTGGCTTTATGCATTCTAGCTCACTGTTTCCACATATGGAGAACATTTGCTCACTGGGGGATTTTATTAAATCAGTAATATAAATAAAATGTCTTGTGTAAACGAAGGCTGTATATATAAAGAGAATTTTCCTTCCCTCTCAGGTCATGGGTGGTAGTTTCCAAATTGAGTAATATGCACTTGAGGATTATAATTTAAAACATGACATGTCCCACTATCTAAGATTCAAGGAGTTTGTATATATAGGAATATAGTTTCACATGTGTACCTGCACAAATACAGAATAAATTTCTATTGTAAAGTATCTTGCTAGTCAAAAAATGTACTGGGTTCATTCATTTCCTTCACACCGATCCACTTGTAACTAACATAGCCTCAAACATAGATGTTTTATTTTACCTTGAAGTCAGGGTCATGTTAAGGTCCTACTGGAGGTGTTCACAGAGAGAATAAGAGACCATTTACTGGGAGGTTCAAGTTTCAGACAGTTTGTCCAAGTACCTTCACTGGATTTCCCAATCAAAAATTCTATTTCAACACATGCTAAGATCCTAGATCTACATGTGTGATACCAAGCGTCAAACAGTGGTTTGAATCCTCAGACATTCATGCCAATTTTAGCAATGGCTCATAAAGAACTACATAGTTACTTAATACATAGGGTATTTTAGACTTAGCCTTCATCTATCAATCTTTTCTATCTTTTTGTTGTTGTTGTTGTTAATCCTCACCCAAGAATTATTTTTTCCCAATTGATTTTCAGGGAGAGTGCAAGAGAGGGTGGAAGGGAGGGAGGGAGAGAGAGAGAGAGAGAGAGAGAGAGAGAGAGAGAGAGAGAAACATTGATGTAAGAGAGACACATCAATTGGTTGCCTCCCATATTAGCCCCAATGTGGGGCCAGGGATTAAACCTGCAACCTATGTACATGCCCTTCACCAGGAATCAAACTACCGACCCTTTGTTCCTTGGGCTGATGCTCTAACCACTGAGCAATCGGGCACAGCTTATAATATTATTCTAAGACAGGGTATCTCCAACTTGTTCATGAGACAGAGATTCAGAACACATGATCTTATTTGCAGAGTACCATATCTTTGTAGAATATTTTTAAAAATACAATATATTTTTGTATTTAATCTATGCACTATTTTTATATATTTTTACTAGCAAAAAGAAATCTACCTTTTATTATTTGTACACCAATAAACTCACAACCAATAGCTCACAGGTCTTAAAACAAAATAAAACACCCAACAAACTATTGAACAAAGAACAAATGGTTGGTTTTCAGTTTCCCTATAGATATGAATTCGCCATTTCATTTTTCCCCCCTGTCATCTACCGGCAACCTGCAGCAGAAAAGTGGTGTCTGGAGCCAAAGACTTGTAAAAAATTATCGGATAACAATTTGAATTGAGGAAATACTATCCACCAACTTTTCCCCCTCTGTAAACAGGGTAAAGGCAATCATTATTCAATATTACAGTTGAATGCACCTTCTCTATAGCTTATGAAACACTAGAGACCTATAGGAACACTGTGAGAAGCACTGGATTAAAGGGGTATGAAAGAGTTATTAGAAGCCTGAACATGAGCCGTACCCATGTCTTCAGGCACAAATATAAGACTGTATGGAGCCCAGTCAAGCTCACTGTGGAAGCACAACAGGCAAGGAGGGACCTAAACCTTGCTTCTCTTCTCTGGTTACCACACACATAACAAATTTGATCACTGGTAGCTACTGTTTTCATTATTCCATATATATATATATATATATATTTTTTTTTTCATTATTTATATACTAGAGGCCTGGTGCATGAAAATTCATGCACTGGAGGGGGGTCCCTCAGCCTGGCCTGCCCCCTCTCACAGTCTGGGAGCCCTCAGGGGTGGGAGGTGACCTGGCAATCAGGGGAAGGCAACGCTCCCATCACACCTCTGCTGCTGCCACTGCCGGCAGTGCAAGCCTTGGCTGGCCCTGGTTACCTGAGCCTCAGGTAGCCCTGGGCAGCTGGGCAGCTGCCATCCGAGGCTTGCCTGTGCCTCAGGCTGGCCCTGGGTGGCTGGGAGGCTGAGGGGATTGGGGGACTCTGGAGCAGGCGTGCAGAGCGGCCGGCCCACCTGGGGGTGGGCCCAGCCTTGCAGCGCTCCTGCCACCCCAGCGGGGCTGAGGGGATGGGCACTGCCATCTTTGAGGGCGGGGCAGTCAATTAGCATATTCCCTCCTTATTGGCTGTGGGCGCCACCATCTTTGAGGGACAGTCAATTAGCATATTCCCTCTTTATTGGATAGGATAATATATATATTCATTATATATATATATATATATATATATATATATATATATAATATTTTTATTGATTTTTAGAGAATGAGGAAGGAAGAGGGAAAGAGAAAGAGAAACATCACACATCGATGTTAGAGCAAAATATTGATTGGCTGCTTCCTGCGCTCCATTAACTGAGGCTCAAGCCTGCAATCTGGGCATGTGCCCTGACTGGGAATTGAACCAGCAACCTCTTGGTGCCCAACCAACTGAGCCACACTAGCCAGGGCTCAGTATTCACTTATTGATGATGGCAATACGTGGCAAAGGGGTACAGTTCACTACGGGTGGATTTGTTAATTCTTGAGAAATCTCTTGATAATATCTACATAAATGAAGCTGCTTTCATTAGTCTCCTGACAATTTGAAGTATCAGCAAATTTAACTCGGTAAATTAAATTTAAGTTGGTTAGCAGCTTTTCTCCTCGTGTGCTAATGAGAGAACAGAAGAAATTAGGAGGCTTCTAAGGATATTAAGGACGCTGAGGTTCAAGTTAAGTCTTTTGCAAGAGAACACCTCTAACCTTTGCTAGGACCAGAAAAGAAACTACTGGGGTGGATTATCAGAATGAATGAAATAACTTAGTGTCATTTGCTTGAGTCCCTGTATATTAGGAAGAGGTGAGAAATCAGACACCTGAGATGGAATGAGAAAAATCATGCAGTGTTGGGATACAGAACTCTCTGAAAGGCCTTCGACCACATGTAGAACAGTCTGCAGTAGAAGGAAGACAAGCTGGGCATTTCGATGTGCTTGAAATTTTCTCTAGCTGGTGTATTACCCTTGGTTTTGTTGTTGTTGTTGTCCTGTGTTCATGTTCGTTTCTCCCTTAGGTTTCTGGGTAAATGCTTTTATAATTCAGAGTCAGCCATAATCAATAGTGAATGCTATTACTACTGCTACTATTAGCTATCATTTATCATGCTTCCTATTTGTGTTAAGTACTCTCTGTATATTATCTCATTTCATCCTTTTGAGGACATATTTTTATCTGCCTGTCACAGTGAGGAAATCGATGCCGATTGCAGTCAGGTAGTTGCCCAGAGTCACACATCTTTGAAGCCGCAGAACCAGGGCCAGAGTTCAGGTCTGTCTAACTTTAGAGATTGCATTTGTCAATTACACTATACCATTCCCTGAAAAATACTGAGCACCACGCTTTACAAGGCAATGGGACAGATACTCTGTAATAATATAAACAGGTGTCAGGCATGTTCCTTTTGATAGGACAATAGTATCTGTGAATATGAAAAAATAATGCAGGATGGAATGTGATAAGAATCAAAGGAATAGTTTTGTTAAGAACTAGAAGAACTCGTGGAAAAATGACTTTTGCTGTTATGGTTAGCAAAGAAGAGGTGAGATATGAGTAGACCTCAAAGGTTACGTAGGATTTCAAAAGGCAGATAACAGGAAGGAAGGCATTTATTAACTTATTTTTTTACGTGCATTTTACTCATCAAATGCATATTAATTGTCTATTGTGGCTAGACAGTGTTGAATGTACTTTTCTGGGAAGAATCAAAATGCCAGGGTAGACGTGGTGCAGGCATATTAAATGGCCAAGGCAGAGAGATGACCTGGGTGTGCAGTGTGAGGTAGAGCCAGAGAGACAGGGGAAACCAGACTGCGAAGGCCTTGAACCCAGGCCAAGGATGGAATATATTCTCAGTATGCATTATGTGTAGCCATTTATTTGGTCCTAATGGACTGGTAATTTGATTAACCACAGAACACTCAGGAGTTCCTTGCTTCGATTTGTATGTGTGTGTGTTGTGTGTGTATGTGGGTTTTGGGGGTTGATTTATACGAGTTTTTTATATACTCCAGATCAGAGTTCTTGGCTGGATTTATGTATAACAAATATATTCTCCCAGCCTGTGTGATATGTCTTTTCACTCTCTGGATAGTGCATTTTACTATATGAGTAGCGGTTCTTAATGTTAATGAAGTCCAATTTATCAATATTTTTTGCTTAAGGATTTTATGTCCTGTTTTAAAAAAATGTTTATCTATCTTAGGGTCACGAAAATTTAGACTATTTTCTCCTCCTAGAAGTTTTATTGTTTTTAGTCTTTCACATTTATGATTCACCTTAATTTTTATGTTTGATTAACAGGTTCAAGGTTTAGTTCTTTTCCACATAATTACCCAATAAGTCCTGCATTTCCCCCATTGGTGTCTTGTTTGTGAATCATGTGACCATATGTTTGGGTCTCTATTCTGCTTTATTAGTCTACTAGAGGCCCAGTGCATGAAAATTCATGCACTGGAGGGGGTGTCCCTCAGCCTGGCCTGCCCCCTCTCACAGTCTGAAAGCCCTCAGGGGCAGGAGGCGACCCAACGACCAGGGTAAGAATTTATTAGATAGGATTTTTTTTTTCTTGATTTCAGAGAGGAATGGGGAGAGAGAGAGAAACATCAATAGTGAGAGATACAAACATCATTGATCAGCTGCCTCCTGCACGCCTCCCACTGGGGATGGAGCCTGCACCCCAGGCATGTGCCCTGACTGGACATCAAACCGTGACCTCCGGGTGCACAGGATGATAACCACTGAGCACACCAGCTGGGCTGTGTTTCACTTTTTAAGGAATCACCAGGCTGTTTGCACGGTGGCTGGCCCACCTGAACTTCCCACCAGCGGTGCAGACGCCGGTTTCTCTGCATCCCACCAGCACTGCTGTTTCAGGGGAGGGGCTTCATCACAGCCAGGGCGTGGGTGCGAGTGGCATCTCATCTCTCCTTTCACTGCGTTTCCCTGCGGGTGAGTGTTGAGCGTCTGTTCAGCTGCTCATCGGCCATTTGCATCTTTTCTTTAGAGAAATGTCCATCCGAGGCCCTTGCCCACGTTCCGTCAGGTTGGTGCTGGGGCTGAGTGAGGGGAGCACTCCCAGGTCCCAGGTGTCGGTCCCTTCACAGACCGGGGACCTGCAGGCACTTCCCGGGGCATTTTCACGCCGTGGGCAGTGTCCGCTGATGCACAAACGCTTTTTGTTTTGATGAGCCCAGTGTGTCCTCTCCCCGCTGTGGCTGTGCCAGGGGGGTCACACCGACACATTCCTTAAAGGTCTCTTTCTTCTTCCTGCGCGGCACCCACAGGTACCCACAGAGCCAGGCCCTGCTTCCTAGTGCAGATGCCCCGCAGCGGCCCGCCTCCACCCCCGCCCGCCCACCGCCCCACCGCAGCCCCACCCAGCTCCCTGCAGGTGCGTGCGGGCCTCTGGCCTCAGGCAGGAGACGTGGACTCTGCGCCCTGCCTGCCAGCCTTCAGGGGTTCTAGTCCTCGGGACCCAGTGAACCCCTGGCCGATTTGTATTTGAATCTTTATAGTTTCTAAAGTTCATAAGTCTCAAAGGTTACAAATGCACGTGGTCTGAGAGTTACATGTACACAGATACACTGACAGCGTCAGCTATGTGCCTGGCATGGGCATGTGCTACAGAGGCCCATTTTTAGAAGTAATTTTTATTATGGGGTCTTTGTTTTTAAAGTGAAAATCAGCCCCTGGTGGCTGCTGGATTTACTAGTGGGTTTACACAGGAAGTCTACAAATATAAGGTGGTCACGTTTAGAGGCTCACAGCTCCCTTGGTGAACACCGGCTCTCATGCGGAGGGCTTTCCCTTTCCGAGAAAACGCGCCAGGGCCCTCAGGCAGCGCCCCCGCCCGCCCATCCGCAGGCTCTCGGGCCGCCAGAGAGTGCGGTGCAGCCCTTGGAGTCAGCGTGCTGGACGCGGAGAGAGCATCCTCTCAGGTCTAGAGCTGAACTCCCGAGCTCCTGAACCACCTGTGGTCCACTTCTCAGATCCCCAGGACCCGCACAGTGGGGGCCGCTCATGACCCAGCTTTGCACATCGGGACCCTTTAGGCCACAGACCTGGCTTGGGACGCGCAGGAAGCCCGGAGAGCCGGCGCCCATGGGGGAGAGTTAGAGGCCTCCCAGCGGTCGCACAAAGACGCAGGGCAGGGACCCACAGCTCAGACTCCTAGGGCCTCAGTCCAGTGTGCCGGAGGAGGGCTGGTGTCCGCGGCCAGCTCTGATGCTCAGGGCACTGGTGGAGAGTGGAGGTGAAGGATAATGTCCCGGCAGGACGGAGGCCAGCCGCACTTGGAGGGGTGGGTGCTGCAGCTTGGAAACGTGTGGGCGGGCCACATGGAGGAGATGCTGGGAGGGCACAATGGGAGGTGAGGCTGCAGGTTCCGTCCGGGTTGGGGCTTGGCCCTAGAACAGGGGATGTGGGAGGAGGAAGGGATCAGCCATAGCCACGGCCACGGGGGGAATGTGTGCAGGCTGCGTGCCTGTGGGCTGCACCCTGCAGTGTCTGCACGGGGTCAGCTTTGGTATCCAGAAGGTCCAGCCAGGCTGCACGCTCCCAGCCCCGCAGCCGCGTGTTGTGTCCACTGGGCTGGCAGTGTGCTCCTAGCTGCTGCAGCATGGCTCGGGGCATGCCCCCAGCCCAGCCCTCCAGGCCAGAGCGACCAGGGCACTTGGCCACAAAGCCAGGCATCCCACCCCACCCCCGGCTGCTCCGTGCCTGCTCAGAGTCCTGCCCTGCTGCCCGCTGCTTGGTGGCCAGCACTCAGGCAAGCAGCTGCCTGCCCCGCCCACTCAGTGCCTGCTTATGCAAAATAACCCGCCATATTTGGCAGGTTAATTTGCATACTCACTCCTGATTGGCTGGTGGGCATCGCAGAGGTATGGTCATTTTACATGTTTGTCTATTATTAGGTAAGATTTCTCTATCCTTGTGCTATTACCACAACACTGTCTTAGTTATTGTAACTGTAGAGTATAGTATAGATCTTCCAAATTTGTTCTTTCAATACAGGATGGGACAAAAGTAGGTTTGTATTATTAGTTATTAATTATTGTATCATTTTCCATATGAACAACTGTAAACCTACTTTTGCCCCACCTTGTTTATCATGACTAATCTAGGTTCTTTGATTCCCATATGAATTTTACAATAATCTTGTTAATTTAAAAAATATATCATCTTGGATTTTGATTGGGATTGTACTGAATCTACAGATCTATTTGGAAAGATTGGATTATCTGTAATCTTCCTTTCTGGTAATCCTTGTCAAGTTTTGGTATGAAGATTATGCTGGTCTAATAAAACAAGTTTGTAAACGTTTTCTCTTTTTCCGCCACCTGGAAGAATTTGTGAACGATTGGCATTATTACTTCGTTATATCCTAGGTAGAGTTTCCTCATAATACATTGTGGTTCTGGACTTTACTTTCTGGGGAGTTTTAAAGTTCAATTTCTTTAGTAGTCACAGAGCTGATCATATTTTCCATTTCTTTTTTTGTTTGTTTTTTGGAAAGCTGTGTTTTTACCCCAACTTTTTCAAAATATCCTTGTAATAGTTTTTTAATGTTGGTGGAATCTGTGGTGTCATCTACCTTTTTCATAACTGTTATTGTTTATTTGTCTCTTTGATGTTTTTATTACTTGATTAATCTTCTCAGTCATTTTAAAGAATCAACTATGGCTTTTGGTCCTCTTTATGATATGATTATTTGTATATTTACTCTTTATTACACATTATTTTTTATTTTTGGGGGTTCAATTTGTTATTTTTGTGAATACTTGAAATGGATACTTAGGTAAGTGCTTTATAGCCTATTTTTATTTCCTGACATAGGCAGTTAAGGTATTTCCCAATAGGCATGGCTTTAGTTTTTATTCCATAAATTTTAATATGTAGTATTTTCATTATCATTTATTTCAATATACTTTTAAAATTTACATAGCTTTTTACAGGTAGCTATTGGTTAATTTCCAAACATATGAAGATTTTCTATGTTTTGTTTTTGTTTTGTTTTTTGTTAGTGATTTCTAGCTAAATTCTTCTGTGATCAGAGAACATAATCTGAATAATTTATGTTCTTTGAAATTTATTGAGTTTACCTCATGGCCAGCATATGGTACACTTTGTAAAATTTTCATATGTTTTTTAAAAGAGTGCATACTCTGAATTTGTTGAGTATAGTGTTTTATATGTCTCAATTAGATTAATTATAAAAACTTATTCAAATCATTAGTATTCTTACTAATTTTCACCTATTTATTATAAAAAATACAGAGAGAAGTATATCAAACTTCATCATTTTGATTGTAGGTTTTGCCTACATTTTATATTTCCACCAAGAGTATACAGAGTTCTCTTTTCTCCACATCCTCACCAACACTTATCTCATCTTTTTTATAAAAACCATCCTCACAGGTATGAGATGACACTGGGATTTTGATTCACATTTCTCTAATGATTAGTGATGATGAACACCTTTTCAGCAATGCCACCATTGATTATATCTCACACCTTGCTTAGTCCTTCTCCCAAGCCTTTTCTCTACTAGCACAGCCAGTGTTAGTACTTTGCTAATTAAGCTCCTTAGGACAGAACCTCTATGTTCAATATTCTCTTGTGTTTACTAATTCTTCTCTTAGCATCACTTGTCCCCAAAAGGTTTCTTCATCTTGGAAAAATCTTCCTCCCTGTGTTACCTTGCAATAAACCATCTGCCAGGTTATTTTATTCCGTCTCCATGACAACTCCCATTTATTCCTCCATTACCTACTTAAAACAAACTATTCAGTTTTATCTCTTATTACATGCCTATACACATCCCATGCTCCAACCAAATTAAACCATGTGCTATAGTATTTCTGTATGTGCTCCTTGCTTTCCCACATGTGCCTTTGTTCTGATATTCTCACTGAGGAACTGGTGCCAACACTGCTTCAGCCTCAAAAAATCTATCCACTCTTCAAAACCAGTGTACTCAACTATACAGTAGAATTAATATCTATTTCATGAAGGATTCGGTAAAATAATATGAGTAGAGCATTTTAAATGGTAATCATTATTATTTTTATTATTACTATTATACCCATATTTTTCATAAAGTATTTTTTATTTTACACAAACTAGAATGATTTCTTTCTCTCTTGAATATCCAGGGGGCACATTTTTCATTCCTTCCCCCTGGCATCATCACTTTCTACATGGCATTACAGTTATTGTGCACATGACTTATCTATAATAATAAAAGCATAATATGCTAATTAGACTGGATGTCCTTCCAGATGATCTTCTGGATGAAGCTGGGGCTATGAGGGGAGCCCGGGTCCCGGGTGCCTGCCAATGGCCAGAGGGAAGCCCAGGTTCTGGGTGCCGGAAGGAAGCTGGTGCCAGCAGCCAGGGGGAAAAAAGGCCTACTCTTTCACGAATTTTGTGCATCAGGCTTCTAGTCCAATTATAATAGACTCTAAACCAGGGGTGGGCAAACTTTTTGACTCGAGTGCCACAATGGGTTCTTAAATTGGCCCGGAGGGCCGGAACAAAAGCATGGATGGAGTGTTTGTGTGAACTAATATAAATTCAAAGTAAAGGAGTGGAGGGGAGAGCAAGAGAACCAGATAGAACAGCCGGATCCGGCCCGCGGGCCGTAGTTTGCCCAAGGCTGCTCTAAACTAATGAGATCAGGCATCATTTCTTGGGCATCTTTGTACCTTCCCCAGGTCACAGAATAGATACCTTGTAAGTATTTGCAAAAGCAATGAACAAAATCACCAGAGTGGTAATTATAGCTTTACCACAATCTTGGCTCACAAATTACACCTTGATGAAATTACAAATTAACAAATCCCATTATACCTACGCATTGCATCGTGAATCATTCACCTGGAGGGTGATTTCGTAGCTCTTCTTGAAAGGTGGTCGCAGGCTCTGAGACACAAGCAAAGACCTGAAGAAGGCAGTGCTGCTGCTCAGAAGCAGGAAACTGAGATTTTCTTTTTGTCCCTGGTGAACCTTTCCAGTTCCAATATCAAATTTCTTAAATCCTTTGGCTATAAGATACGGCGTTATTTTATCAACTCCCAAGGGAAAACTATCCAGATAGAGAATCTAATAAGAGATCCTGGCATAGAGTTGAAATCCCCAAGCGACAACTTGCGTTTGTCAACCTTTACACTGGGAGGAGAAAGAAAAGAAAAATCTCCCCTGAGATGGTGAACCGCAGCCATGACCCACATAGATATGATGTCTCAATTCACACCACCAGCATTATGCAAAAACCTCAGGAAGGGAATTTAATTTAAAGCATTCTCAGTTCGGTAGTGTCCCTAGGGAACTGTCAGAAGTAAATGCTTATATAAGAAATTCAGTGCAGGCAATACCAAGGTCATAGGATGCCATTTAATTATATGATAACTAGAGGCCCGGTGCATGAAAATTCATGCACTGGAGGGGGTCCCTCAGCCCAGCCTGCCCCCTCTCACAGTCCGGGAGCCCTCAGGGGTGGGAGGCGACCTGGCGATCAGGGGAAGGCAACGCTCCCATCACACTTCTGCTGCTGCCACTGCTGGCAGCGCAAGCCTGAGCTGGCCCTGGTTACCTGAGCCTTGGGCGGCCCTGGGTGGCTGGGCAGCCTCCATCCAAGGCTTGCCTGCACCTCGGGCCGGCCCTAGGCAGCTGGGCAGCCGACATCTGATACTTCCCTTTGCCTCGGGCCGGCCCTGGGTGTCTGGGGGGCTAAGGGGACTGGGGGAGTCTGGAGGCAGGCGCACAGAGCGACTGGACCCGCCTGGGGGCAGGCCCAGCTGTGCTGTGCACCTGCCGCCCCAGCGGGGACTGGGTGTTGCCATCTTGTTGTTGTGGGCGCTGCCATCTTTGAGGGCGTGGCAGTCAATTAGCATATTCCCTCCTTATTGGCTGTGGGCGCCACCATCTTTATGAGGGCATGACGGTCAATTAGCATATTCCCTCTTTATTAGATAGGATGTTATTGGTGAAAGTGGGAGATCCATTTTCTCACTAGATGCTGGGGGTCGAGTCGTTACCATATCTCAAGAAAAAGAATTTCCTGAGACTCACATGGGAGGATGAGTGAATTTTATTTGCATGGAATTACATCCTTGGGTTTCCAAAGTCCCGTTTCCCTTAATCCAGTCCTGGGAGATGTGCAGCTGGGGATTCAATAAAGCTAAAAGCAGAGCCAGTGTCCAGAGTTTCTGTTCCACGGTGGAGCTGGGTCCCATGGAGCATCAGGCTAGTTTGTTGGGGAGCTCACGCGATTTGGTTGGAAAATTTGTAAGGAGGACATTCTGATAAAAGGGAAGTGTGTGGAAGGCCACCTGCCCTGTTTATCAGAATTCTGACTTAGGGAAGACGTAGGGGAATGTCAAAGGCGGCGCCCCTAATTATTCCTTGACCTTTCCAAACAAGTCTATGTGCATATGCAGACCCCGGGTGTTTACTGGAATCCTTATGCTGAATCCCTGCATGCCCTTGCCTAGCGGACAATGTAAACACATGTGTCCTCCTAAGATTACTCACCCTACTGATTGTATCTAAAGATAAAAATTCCAATAAAAGCCTAATGAGGCAGGCAATCAAGGCTGCCTGGCTTCTTCAGCCTGGCTGTCCCTTAGCCCTCTCCCCCACAGTGAAACTGTGTCAGAGCAATCTGTTCATCCATCGTTCAGGGGCTGCTGGTCAGCCCCAGCACTAGTTGTAGTCCATTAGTCCAGTGTGTGTGGGAAAATGCAGGAGTGTGAGAGCTCTACAAGCCAGGAGTCAAGAGAGCAAGAGAATAAGTGCACAAGCCAGCAAGAGAGCAAACTCCTTTGTTTAGGAGCTTAAGTATCTCGAATTTTCCTGGGCTTGCAGGGGCCATGCCTATTCTGGACAATGACCTCTTCCCAGGTGTGATTAACAAGCAAGTACCTTCCCTATGTTACCCAGACTTTACTGGGCATGTGTCTAAATTGCACCTTCCTGGCAAAGCTGCACAAATGACTATAATATTTTGCCTTTTCTTTACTCCTTCCCCATCTATATATATAAAAAGCCAGCGACCAGAACACCGTAATGACCAGAATGACCAGTTGGTATTATGCCCACTGCAGCCAGTGAAACAGCTCGTTCTAGGGGTGGGGCCAGCCGGCCAACCTCCCACAGCCCCTCCCCCCAGTCAGCCCTGTCCCTGATTGGCCTCTCCCACCCCGATTGAGGGTGGGGTGGCTGGCCAACGCTCCTCCTCTGTGTGACCCTTCCCCTGGCCAGCCCCACCCCCAATGGGCCCCCACCATCCTGATTGGCCCACAACCCCTCCCCCAGCTGGCCCCACCACAAATAGGCCCCCCCACCCTGATCAGGGGCAGGGCCGGCCGGCCAACTGCCTGCAGCCCACCCCAGATGGGCCCCAACCATCCTGATCGACCCACAGCCCCTCCCCCCAGCCAACTCTGCCCCCAATCGGCCCCCCCACTCTGATCAGGGGCAGGGCCAGCTGGCCAACCACCCTTGGCCCCTCCCCCCAGGCCACTGGCCCCTGATCGACCCACCCCACCCCATTCGGGGGCAGGGCTGGCTAGCCCACTACCCACAGCCCCTCCCCATGGGGGCCCCGCCCCTGATGGTACCCCACTATCCCAGTCGGCCTGCAGCCCCTCCCCCCAGCCAGCTCTGCCGCTGATCGCCCCCCCACACACCAATTGGGGGTGGGGCTGTCCAGCCAACCTCCCATGGCCCCTCCCCCAGCCACTGACCCCTGATCTCCCCCCACCCCATTTTGGGGTGGGGCCTGCCAGCCAATCACCCGCGGCCCCTCTCCCTAGCCAACCTGGCCCTGATTGGACCCTGATCAGGGTGGGCCGACTGGCCAACCTCCCACCATCTCCTCCTCCTGACAGGCCGGGCCCCAATGCACACCGATTGGGGCCGGGCCCGCCAGACCCCACCGGTGTACGAATTCATGCACTGGGCCTCTAGTTCATTAATAATGAGGTTAAATTACAACACTATCAATACATCCCAATTTCAGAGGTGAAAAAATATTGTCTTTGACTTAATACAATATGTTGTTTCCATAAATATGAAGAAGGTCTACAAATAACTCATTGAGGGAGAGAGAAAGTAAAAACAAACCTTTCTTTTTAAAAAAATTTTAAAAATATTTTTATTGATTTCAGAGAGAAAGGGAGAGAGAGAGTCAGAAACATCAATGATGAGAGAGAATCATTGATCAGCTGCCTCCTGCATGCCCCACACTAGGGATTTAGCCTGCAACCCAACCATGTGCCCTTGACCGTAATCAAACCCAGGACCCTTTAGTCTGCAGATTGATGCACTATCGATTGAGCCAAACTGGCTAGGACAAAACCTCTCTTTCTTTGACATTTTGACCAGGGCCAATAGTGGCTCTCTTCCAGAGAGCAGTCATGAAGTACCCCTGCATTCAGAAAATAGATGCTGAGAGGGTGGGGCATTTCATGTCTATGCTGGTCTCATCCAGTCTTACCAAGCTCATGGTGGGAGGATATCTGGGGTTGGAGAGGAGATGGTGAGAACACATTCTCTAGTCCCAATGTATTGACTCCTACCTACTAGTGCTGTGACTACAGTTGTCTGAGAGGCTTCTTGCTTTGTTCACCTGCCCGGTCGTTCACCTGCTTGATTGTCTCCCTTTCTCCATCTCACAGAGCACAGCAGGAGGCAGGCCATTCATGCAAGCAGATATTTTACATTATGGGGCACACACGTTTATGTGTGTGCACACACATGGACACACACACACACCTTGGTAGTATTATACTACTACGAATAAACCTAAATCCTTCAAATGTAGTGTTGACTTAAATGGGAGTTTAAATGACATCAGAGAGGAGCAGAAAAGGTGATCTGAATGCATGTAAAGGGCAGGTTTGAATGAAATACTGCAGTGTTGGCCTTTGGGCAAGCAGAGTTAGAGGATGTAGGTACTTGAAGATTGGAAAATCAGTGATACTGGTAGGTGAGAATGTTCCGAAAACAAACTACTCACAGTAGCTTCAGGTAACTGAATAGAAATAGAATATGCCTCAGTGTGACTTGAGATACTAATCACACAAGATATCACTTGTATATGTGAATCTGTTGAATGCAAAAAAATCATATAAATGAGGGAGCTGTTTAATACTATACTGCTCATTGATATGCAGATTTACTACCATTAGGGTAAGCTAAAGCCAATTCAGAGGATGCACCAATACTAATTAATTCCCCAGTTGTCATTTGCCCAGTCAATAGTGAAGTGTTATGTGTGGTCTGTTACTATATACAACAGCATACCATATTGGAATTCACTAAAGCAGAATAATAAAAACACGCTTCAAAAGACCTGTCTCAGGAATACTTATAGATAAAAGTCACCTATAAGGCAATCAAGACCTAATCTTGGACTTATCAGCACAATGAAATATCCAAATAAGCCAAACTCAGTTTTTAAATACATTCTGATACTTATAAATGATAATATGCATCTATAAGTTTACTCAAACCATAAAACTAGACCAAACTGTTCTCCTAAAGGATGAGTAATTATTTTTCAAAGTGTTGCCTCCTTAGGCTATGAGTTGTCTGTCAAGTAAGTGTGTGTGTGTGTGTGTGTGTGTGTGTACACATGTATTCCATATAATCCTATATAATAAAAGGCTAATTAGCAATTGTCCCCTCAACCAGGAGTTCCACTGGGAGTTCAACCAGGAGTTCGACCAGGGGTTGGGCCAGCCGGCCAATCGCCCGGGGCCCCTCCCCCTGGCAGGCCCCGCTCCCAATCGACCCCCTTCCCTCTGGCCGGCCTTGCCTGATCAGCCCGAGTCGGGGTGGGCTGGCCGGACCCCACCCATTCATGAATTCATGCACTGGGTCTCTAGTTCATATATATAATCCATATCCATATCTGTATGGCATAGAGTAGATACTGTTAGTCATCTGTATTTACAACTGATTCTTTAACTTCTCCATCTGGGTATTCTGCATGACGTACTATGTACAAAACCAAGATCATTATCTTGCTCACTTTCCAAACATACTGGAGATACTACCTCTATTTGCCTGTACCATCTAAAGTAAACCCAATAGAGTTACTCTCAAGCCAAGTGCTTTGGTCATTGTTGACTCTTCCCCACCTCATAGGCAGCCTTTGTTTAATATAGTTGTTTTCTCTGCCTACAATGTCCTGCCTTTTTTACCACTAGTAAAATCCCACTTATCCTTAAAGGTTCAGATCATGTGTCATCTCAATTTTGTAGTCATGACCACCTTCATTTCTTCTTTTCACTTCTTTCCCTCTGTGCTCTCATATATCTCCCTTTGAGTATTGATTACATTATTAAAGGCCCAAGACAGCTCTTTATTTGTCAAAACAGAAACTGCTGTTGTTTTATCCTAAAGCATCTGGTTTTAAAACATCTGAATCCATTTTTCAATGAAGGCATCTCTTTTGCCAATAAAATATGAGAATCAACTAGATAATGCAGTTGTTAGGTCAACTGTCAAGACTGGTAATGTAATCACAGTTATTTTATTTCTCTGACTCTGAAGCCACTATGACTAGAAAAAGTGAGTCTGAGACAAATAGAAGTTGAATACTTCTGTCACAAAATTTAGTAATAAAGCCAAGAAAATAAAAATTATTCCAAATACATCACCCTTTTGATTAAATTCTATTATCCTAGGCATCTAATTCTAACTTGGAAAATTGACAGATAAGAATAATCCTATCTAATAAAAGAGTAATATGCAAATTAACCATCACTCCGCTACACCCACCAGCCATGCCCATTAGCCAATCAGGAGCGAGTATGCAAATTAACCCAACCAAAATGGCTGTGGCCACGGAGAGAGCAGGAGGGAGGCTAGGGTTTCCCCGGCAATGGAGGAAGCCAAGATTTCCGCACACCCTGGCCAGCCCAGGCCTCTGCTTCAGGCTACAAAGTTTCAGTTATAGAAGATAAATTAATCCCAACAAAAATGGCGGCAGCCACAGAGCTGGAGACAGCAGGAGGCTAGGGTTGCCCCCGGCGATGGAGGAAGCCAAGTTTTTCCCAGCCCTGGCCTGCTTTGGCCTCTGCTTAAGGCTACAAAGTTTCAATTATAGAAGATAAATAAATCCCAACAGAAATGGCTGCTGCCACAGAGTGAGCAGAAGGCTTCACTCCACTCCAGGCTACAAAGTTTCAATTGTAGAAGATAAATAAATCCCAAACACCAGGGCCTCCACTTGGGTCGTCAGGGGGCGTGGCCGGCCTGCAAACCACCACAGGCCCCTGGCCCAGGCCGCCTCACACCCCAAGGGAACCCCCACCCTGATCCGGGACACCCTTCAGGGCAAACCAGCTGGCCCCCATCCATGCACCAGGCCTCTATCCTATCTAATAAAAGAGTAATATGCAGATTGACCATCACTCCAACACACAAGATGGCTGCCCCCATGTGGTCAAAGATCCTCCCCCCATGTGGACACAAGATGGCCACCACAAGATGCTCTGCAGGGGAGGGCCGTTGGGAGGGAACAGGCCTGCAAGGGAGGGCAGTTGTGGGCGATCAAGCCTGAAGGGGAGGGCAGTTAGGGGTGACCAGGCCTGCAGGGGAGGGCAGTTAGGGGTGACCAGGCCTGCAGGGGAAGGCAGTTAGGGGCAAACAGGCTGGCAGGGAGCAGTTAGATATCAATCAGGCTGGCAGGGGAGTGGTTACGGGGTGATCAGGCTGGCAGGCAGAAGCGATTGTGAGAGCGATTGTGAGAGGGATGATCAGGCTGGCCGGCAGAAGCGATTGTGAGAGGGATTGTGAGAGGGATGTCTGACTGCCCGTTTAGACCCAATCCCGGTCAGACATCCCTCGAGGGGTCCCAGATTGGAGAGGGTGCAGGCTGGGCTGAGGGACACCTCCTCCCCATGCACGAATTTCATGCACCGGGCCTCTAGTCAATATTATAAAGGGTTAAATCTAGGTTAGAAAATATATTTACTTCCCCCCATGACTTCTTTCTCTCAATCAACTTCTATCCCTCCTCATCCATTTGAAGCCAGGAAGTATGAAGTGTTTCCTTATTGAGAAAAAAAACAAAAAACGATTATATGGTAGCTCCATATGTATTGTCAGGATCTCACAAGGATGCTAGAGGGGCAAAAGGAGAATTCCAGGCAAGAGCTTGGTGAGGTTTCCTCCCTTTACCGGGTACCATGTGCTTCACATAGTTTGCAGATCTAAATAGCCCAGCCTATGTATTTGTGTCAACAGGGGATGGCCAGTTGACATGTAAAGTTTACTTCCAAACTTACCATTCTATAATTTAACAATTACATTAAACCAGCTCTTATTTTCACACCTGTTCTTTAGTAAATTGCACGCAAAGACAAAACTTACCTTAGAGAAATGATGCCAAATGACAAGCTTGCTCAGAAACCTAAAAATGTCACACCAAACACTAACTTAGAAGATTCTAAAATTAGGAATAATCTCACTGTCAGCATCAGTAGGAAACAAGTATAAACCAAAGGAAAATCGGCATAATTCTGAAAGATTTCTTGGGGATCCTTGCTCCTGTTCCCTATCTGAGCATGGGTCCTATAAATTAAAAGTTTTGGCAAAGACACGAGTATTGTTGGCACAGAGGTTCAAGTTTCTTGTCCTCTTTGTGCTTTGAACTAAGCTTCGTTGACTTTGGGTTTACCTCTTGGGAATCTATATAGACTTTGGAATTTCTCCAAACTCAGAGCTGAAAAAGATGCTATATATAAATGCAGCATCACCTGAAGACTTAAAAGTAGGTCTTAGAAACTATTGGAAGGGTCCTAAATCAGGATTAAATTATAGACAGGCCCCTCCTCCAGGAGATACACGAACCAAAGTAGCCCCAGAAGGCACCAATGGGAGAGCCTCTCTGTTGTGATTTTTAAAAGCTAAAACTTGCTACATGTGCAGTTCCATTAATTGCAACCCTTAGAACGTAAATGGCTACTGAGATTCTCTGGTATCTATTCTTGAAATTATCCAGTTATACGTAAGTTCCAGTTAGGGAGGCTAGGTCAATGGGAGTACTTAGGATGTTGAAAAAAGTTAACAAATTTACAGTGGTGGTTCTCAAATCCTAAAGTATGAAAGAATCACATGGGCACTTGTTAGGAATGAGATTTTCCTGGGCTGCTTTTTCAGGAAGTCCGGGGCAGGGTCCAGGAATCTGCTTTTTAAGCAAGAATCTTACTGACTCTGATGCAGATGGTGCAAGGAAAAATGCTTGGAGAATTTCTCCTGAGTTTCTCCAATAGGGAACAGAAGAAGCAATATCCCTCTTTTTAAAATGTATGACTTTCAAAAGGGCTTCTTGCTTATGTTAGCTTTCTAGAATTTGTTCCTAGGCCAACCAGTGGTTAAAGTACTTTTCATACCTTAATTCATGTGATCCTCACAGCAATCGTATGAAGTATGAACTATAATTATTCAAATTTGTAGATGAAGAAATGAAGGCCCAGAGAGGAGGGAGGTGTAATATGACTTACAATAAGAAATACATATTTGGTCTTTATCCCTGATTCTGGCACAGAGCTCCTAAAACCCATGGAATCTTGAAAGTAAAGATTACAGTAAAGGTGTCTTTTTTTATGTTAATGAGGTGACCTTGGGAAAGTCCTTAGGTAACCAAAGGATGGGGCCAGAGCCAACCCTATGATTAGCTGGTTGGAACTTACAGTCACTCTTCTTCTCCCTCTCCTTCCCCATCCCCTCCATCTCTGGGAAGGGGAGAGAGGTTGGAGATTGAGCTCAATCACCAAGGGCCAATGAGACAATCAACCATGCCTATGAAATGAAGTCACCATAAAATCCAGAAAAACAGGGTACAGAGAGATTACACGTTGGTGAACACGTGGAGATTTGGGAACAGCGGCACACTCAACAAGGTCATAGAAGCTCTGTGCCCTTTCCTGTACCAAGGTCCCAGGGTCTGACAGGTTGTGGGGAGGATGGTGGTTTTACTCTGAAAGAAGGAAACTCATCGGAGGGCCCTGAGCTGAGGGACGGATCTAACTTCTGTTTTAAGGCCACTTTGGAGAGGAGGGTACCATTTCCATCATTGAGGGAAAGTTGATGGTACCACTGTGGGTAGCAATGGAGGTGATGAGACACTGTCAGATTCTGGATATATTCTGAAGGAGATGCTGGGAGAATTCACTGGTAGATTAGATATGAAGTATTTAAGAGAAGGAGAGCAAACAAAATGGCTCCAGGGATTTGCGCCTGAGAAACTGTAGGAATTAAGCTGCCAGTTTACACAGAGAAAGAGACAGACAGACTGACAGGTAGATAGATATAGGTAGACAGGTATCTAGCTATTTAATATGCATAACATATTTATAGTTTCTTTCTCTTTAAAAGGTCTGTTTGTCAAATGCAAAAAATGATTAATTAAAAAAATCAACTGACAGCATTGAAGATTATTGGGAAACTGAGAAAAATAAAACTGTGACTTGCTTCAAAGTTGATTATATCATCATAGCCTTATTTGCATTTGTTTTGGTCACCTAGAAAATGTGTTTTCATTGTAGACTGGGATTGAATACTTATTCAGTAAGGGATATTTTCTTTGGCTGAGGAAGGCAAACTTGGTGCTGGATATGAGTTCTAAAATATAACATTTATATCAAATTTCCAAACTTTTTGTATCAAAAGAAATACTAGTTGAAATCCTTTCCAAGTGAAATGGATCATACCTGCTGAAAGCATTACTGGTTCTCGTTTAAGTTGCTGAGTTTTTAAAAAGAATCTGACCTTGAGGACAGCTGCCAGTTGGCACAGAACACAGTGGAGATGAGAAGAGAGTCGCAGGCCAAAGCAAACACCTGAGTCTACCAATTGTGTCCTGTGGACGCTTTTCTGTCTCTGTAAGGCATTCGGGGTCTTGGATTTGAACATGCCTTCCAAAAGGCTCATCCTCAGCGAACGCCCTGCTGCTTTAGATGCATTGGCATTTTACACAACCTGGCAGTGTCACTGGGTCCTGCTTGTTAAAACTTGCAAAGCACTATGGACTCAGGCTACAATCTTCAGCTGAATTTGGAAATAGGAAATTAGCAATTCCAAAGTGTTCCTTCTGCCAAAAATCACATGCTGCCGCCATTGCTTTGCTCTGTGATGAAAGGGTCATTTTAAACTTTTGTAGTAGGTGAAACACTGTGTACTTGACCAATCGAAAGGGAAAATACTTCTTAACTCAAGGGAGATATTTGCAACTACCACATGTAGACTTATGTATATAATGAGAAAAGTAATCCTTTTCCCCCAAGTAAGACCTTTTAAAGTAATCTTGAAATGCATCTGGCAAAACCCCCTCCACTTTAATAAGAGACTTCATAAATTCAGCAAAGTTTCATACCCCCAGACCACACTAAACTAGGTTCCCAACAGCTAAGTGAAAAGGGATATGAAGCAATTAGACAGGAAATTGTGTTTACTTGAACTTTAAGATATTGCCTCAATTACTTTTTCCATTGGCTGGAGGGATCAAGGTTGTTCACTTTGTGCTGATAATTAGCATGGGTGATAGGCCTGATTAGTGAATCAAACAATTCTTTATCTGGTGAGACCTTAGACATCACCTAGTGCACCTTTCTTGTTTTACAGATGAAGAAATGAAGGCCCAGTCACTCATCTCGTTGGTGACAGTCAGGTCTGGAAGTGTTCCTATCCCACTCTCTTGAATAGAAGGAAAAGGCTCAGTATCCTGTTATTTGGATAACTGCATCTCCCCTTAGGCTTTTAAGTAAAGTCCAGACATTTGGAGGAAACTCTGGGGAAGGAAAAGTGTCAGAGGCAAAAGGTTTTTATACAGTAAAAATACTATTTTGACATTTTTCTTGGTTTCTTTTTTCCCCCTCCTATCAGTTTTATGATGGTATAAATTCCCCTTGGGGATACTTCTATCTACTCAGCCACTTAAGCTAGAAATAAAGAATCATTACTCCATCCATTAGATTTTAAACTACTAAACCATTCTGCTTCCCAATTCACTCTCCACCCTCATGCATACTGCCTTACCACAGTCATCATCTCACTGCAATACTACAGTAGTCTTTTTTCTTTTAAATTGATTTCAGAGAGGAAGGGAGAGGGAGAGAGAGATAGAAACATCAAGGATGAGAGAGAATCATTGATTGGCTGCCTCCTGCATGCCCCACGCTGGGGATGGAGCCCACAACCCTGGCAGGTGCTCTGACCTGGAATCTAACCGTGACCTCCTGGTTCACAGGTCAATGCTCAACCACTGAGCCACGCTGCTGGGCCTGGAGTCGTCTTTTTATTGGCCTCCTTTGCTTCCAATATCTTATTTCTCAGTGGCAGAAAACTGCCAGTTGTCCTCCATCACCATTTTTTTTTTCTATACTTCCCTGCTTGCCTCGTAGCTAGGTGTGAGCAGGTGAGGAAGTTCTGGTCAATGGGAGATAGAAGCGTCATGTGGCAGTTTCTGGGGATCTTCTTAGAAAGACAGTTGGGGGCCTCACTTTACTCTTTTTTTACTGTGTCTCTATTAACTTTTCTGCCTGGAATGTGAACACTGCCATCTTCAACATGAGATTGGGGTTGCACACGAGGGCGACAATATAGGAAAAGACAGTCTTTGACACAGTGGAGCCTTAGTAACAGTCCTGAATTGGATCTTTGGATTTCTAATACCCACTACACAGCTGACCACTTAAGTTCCACAACATCTCGAAGGTAACATTCCTGAAACAGATGTGATTATGTCCCCATATTTAAATGGCTTCCTATTGCTTGTAGAATAAAGTTCAAACTCCTTGACAAGCCATTCAATGTCCTTTGCGATCTTACCTTGGCCTTTCTCTGGAGCCTCATCTCTCTTCATTCTTTTGCTTTGTACTTAAAGCTCTAGCAACACTGAGTCACATGTAGTTCATTGAACTCATTGTAATCTCCAGGCTTTTGCCCATCCTGTTTCCCTTGGTTGGACATTTTCTATTCATCCTTTAAAAACCAGGTTGGGTACTTCCTTCTTCTGTGATATCTTCTCCTAACACGTGAACTCTAATAGAGTTCATCACTCTCTCCTCTAAGAGACTTTCACCTTGTTCTTGCTTTTATTATTGACCTTATACTATATGGTAATTATTTCTCTCTCTCTCTCTCTCTCTCTCTCTCTCTCTCTCTCTCTCTCTCTCTCTATATATATATATATATATATATATATATATATATATATATATGTCTTCTTACCTGGTCTATGAATCCATTAAAGGATAAATTAGTTCTTTTTATTTCTTCCTTTTTTATGGTTGAAGGAGGGGATATTCCTTAGGCCCTCAGTAATTGGTGGTTGAATTAAACTAATTTGAATTGAATTCTGAGGGTGCTTTAGGAAAGAGAGTCAGAGAACAAGAAAACTAGGTAAAAACTAGTAATTAAAAAAAAAGTCTGTACTAGTACTAATAAAAGGGTAATATGCTAATTAGACCAGATAGACCAGACGTCTTCCAGACATCCTTCTGGACAAAGCCACAGTGGTGGGGGTAAGGCAGAGGTGGTTAGGGGCAAATCAGGCAGGCAGGCAGAGGGGTTAGGGGCAATCATGAAGGCAGGCAGAGTGGTTAGGGGCGATCAGGCAGGCAGCAGGTGAGTGGTTAGGAGCCAGCAGTCCCAGATTGCGAGAGGAATGTCCAACTGCGGGATAGGGCCTAAACCGGCAGTCAGACATCCCCTGAGGGGTCCTGGATTGGAGAGGGTGCAGGCCAGGCTGAGGGGACCCCCCCCCCCAATCTGGTGCATAAATTCCGTGCACTGGGCCTCTAGTTTATATATAATTGGCAATGAGCTTGGGTCCCAATTATTAGTGTTTACTAAGTACTATGGCTTAGGCATAGCATCTGAAGATTTATAACTTATCTGGCTATTTCATATTATATTTCCACTAGAGGCCTGGTACACGAATTCATGCACAGGTGGGACCCCTTGGCCTGGCCGGTGATCGAGGCCTATTGGGGGGCTGGCTGGCTGGGGGGAGGGACTGTGGGAGGTTGGCTGGCCATGGGAGATTGGCCTGCCAGCACCCCTCGATCAGGGCCTGGGGGAAGGGACTGTGGGAGGTTGGCCGGCCGAGTAGAGGGGTTGCGGGAGGTTGGCTATGGGAGCACATTGACCACCAGGGGAATCTCCTGCATTGAGTGTCTGCCCCCTGGTGATCAGTGTGCATCATAGCAACTGGTCAACTGGTCGTTCCGGTCATTCTGATTGTTCGGTCTTACGGTCACTTAGGCTTTTATATTATAGATGAATCCAGAAGACTAAGAGTTCTTCTAAGATATATGTTAGGCTATTGGTATTGAAGAGAAAAGAATATAAAAAACTGGCCTTGCCTCAGAGATAGTAGATATGAAGCATGGGTGCATTAAAGTTAATTCATGATTATGCCAAACATAAAATGTTCAGACATAAGGCAGCAATAAAATGAAAATAAATCTGCTACCATAGCAACTAGCTAGCAATTTTGTGAAATTTCCTGACTCATCTAGAATTAACATAGAGAAATTTGTAAATTGGGGTAAAATGGAAGACATAAATGAATCTAGGTGAGTATTTTTTTTTTTAGTTTTATTTAAATTTCTATGTAGATCTGAGTTATAGGCAAAGCTCTAGGATTAAAGTAAGATGTATCCCAAATCCTCAAGACAGTATATGAGATCAGGCTAAGAATCACAATGTTGATCTAAAGAAGCCAAATCTAAAAGAATATGTACAGTATAAAGTTCAAAATGGACCACATTAAACTTATTGTTTAGACTGCATACATAGATGGTAAAACTATCAAAAAGCAAAGAAAAGACTGTCACAAAAATCAAGATAGTGGTTTTCTCTGGCAAAAGATGGAATTGAATTAAAGATCTGAGACATACGTGGAGTTTCTGGGGTCCTAAAAATGTCTATTTCTTAACATAGGCTGTATTTCCACAAGTATTTCCTCGAAATGATTTATTAAATTATACATAATGTTTCATGTAATTTTGTTTGTATACTATATTTCACAATAAAAAAAGAGAGGAATGCCTAAGTATCAATAAGTGGAAGTAAAACACTTCAATAGAAAAATGGGCAAAAATCAGAACTGAGTAGCTATTAAACACATAAAATATGCTCAACATCATTAGTAATCAGTCAAACACAAATTAAAATACAATGAGATACCATTTAAGACCCACCAAATGTGCTTATAAAGTATGACAATATCAAGTCTTGGTGAAGCTACGGGAAAACAGAAACTCTTTTATGCTGCTAGAAACCAAATTTTAAAAAAATAATAACTGGGGCATGATCTAGCAGAGCTAAGACATGTATACCCCATAACCTAGCAATTACTGTCCAACATATATGTCATGGCAATATCATTTATAATAGCAAAATTCTGGAAACAACTCAAATGTTGATCAATAGGAGTAAGAATAACATTAACATTCATTCAACAGTCAGAAATAGATTAACTAGAGCTACACACATCTCCACGAATGACTCTCATAAACATGTTAAGGAAGACAAGTCATGGGGGAAAATAGTCTGATGTTTTTTATATAAAATTAAAGACAAGTATATACACACATATACACGCATGTTAGAAATATATACATAAGTGGTACAATTTCAAAGAAAAGCAAGAAATTGATAAATATAAAGCTCAGGGTAATGGCTAAGGGTGACTACTGAGGCTGGGAATGAGGATGAGTACACAGGTGACTTAATTCATCGTTAGTGCTCTATTTCTCAAGCTGGCAGTGGGGGTAGTTTGTTCATTTTACTAATTTTTAAATTACATATACTTTACATGTACTTTTTGGAATATGTTACATATTTTATGTTGTAAATTTTTTACATTAAAAATAAAGAATCTGATTATTGTTTTGATGTCCTAGGTACAAGCCAGATTTTCAGCAAAGGATTATGAGATTTATAATCTTTATGGTAAGAATATCCCACTTGGAATAATTATAAAAAAAATGCTTTCTTGTCTACAAATAAGACTTAAGAGAGTGTAAATGACATAAAGCATGAGTCAGTGTGCACATACCCTACATCAGCTTTCTCTGTGAGTCCCTGCACTGTCAGAAGCATTCTATACCAAAGCTCAGCCTGAAGCAGCTATCACTTATCCTACCCATGTAACCACAGAGAGCCAGTACAGGGAAGATTCAATTCTCCTACAAAACAAAGATAATGCCTTTGGAACACAAGACACTAGTTTATAAGAAAAGAAAATAAATGCTTAATCATCAGTCCTCATGCTCCCCTCTTGCTGAAGACCAAGTTAATTCTTTTCCAAATGGTCTGGCAACATCTCAATGCCTATGCCAAGTTGTCAGAAAGCATGTTGTAGGTAATAATGTCAGATTGCTTTAATTAATTAAATAATGTTTTGGTATTCCAAACCATGCTCCTTTCATATCTAGAAATTTATTTTCATACCAGAAAGAGGGGGCAATGGAGCCACATTAAGTTTTAATATCTTTTAACCTCCTCTTCACTCTATCAGAAAAGAATGACATTGAATTTGTAACTGGGCAGCATGACTCTGTTGCAACTTGTCTATTTTATTTATTATTTTTTTCTCCGCTGCAACTTGATAATCCTAATTTTTTCTTTCTTTAGGGCACATATCCAAGTGAGAAAGAGAATTTCCACAACCTTCCTGCTGACTTTTTGGACCATGTCATTCTGACTTTCTCCTGTTTAGGCTGAGAGGAAGGGGGAAGTCAGAAGATAGAAGGGCAAGTAGCAGAAGCCATAATATGTGCCTAGAGGGAAATCATTGAGTTTTGTTCATTCCTGAGGTGCCCATACGCTTGAGGAGTCATGGTGCTTCATCTTCTCGGCAGCATTACACTTGCCTCAGACCCACATGGAAGGGCTTTCCTTTGGGCCTTTTCTAAGGAGATTTTAATGGCTGACAGTCCAAAGATTTAGAAGATTGCTTCCTAAGAAGTACCATAAGTAAAGGAGACTTCTGAGCTGATCAGACTGCCTCACCAGATTCCCATATATTTAGATTTTCCTGGCAGCCACAGTCATGCTTTTCAACTCATAATTTGACTTTTAGCCCCCAATTTGAGTCACTTGAGAACTGAATGCAGAAGGGGAAGAGGAAGTGTGGTGGGGAGCAGTAGAAATAATAAATAATTTAGGCTTAGTTTTCAACGTAAGTTGCTCTGTTGTTTTTGTTGTTTTTCTTGCTTTATCAAATCTAGTTTAACAGCCCTTCTGAAATTTGGACAACACAAGTTTCTGTAAATTCACACTGAGAAAACATCTGGGCTCTTGGCAGCAATTTACCAAACAGAAATCAGCACCAATGGGAATGTCCTGTAGTGCTATAAAGAGCAGGAAGAAATGGTAGAGATAAATGAGTAAACGTCTGATATATCACAATAAGATGTTCCCTTTCTTAAGTCTTGCCAGAGTTCACTGTTTACCTTTCTGACGTTGTTAATTTTACAAATTTTAATGGTGTAGAGCTCTGATTCAGTGTCACTTAATTTCATAAAAATATAACCAAGTGTACAATTCTTTTAATGTTCTATTATGAGCATGTGTTGAATATCTCAGTAGGAATGTCACAAAACTTGTTGAAAAATAAAGTTACCTACTACTTAGAATAATTTAAAAAACTTTCTTACCAGTTTGACATCAGTATATCTGACCCCTAGTATAAGGGAATTCCATTATACTAGGTCCTATAGAGGTTATAACAATATAAAAGTAATTCCTGCCTCATGAAGTTGACACCCTATTATGTAAAAGCAGAAATGTATACAAATAACATTAGCAAGAATACTAAGCACCTTAAAATGAATTTAAAAAGTATTAAAGTTTTGGAGTAAAACAACTCCTCTGTTCATGGTGGTATCTGAGATGTGAAGAGGGAAATTTTGATAGAAAAGTAACATTTGATTGGGCTATTGAAAAATGGATAAAATTTTGTGTGTTATTTTAATTTTGACAAAAATCTATTGATTTCAAGGGAATGTGAGACTGCCATATTTGTGGGTTTCATCTAATGAAATGCCTGTTATGGAATACATTTTTTTCATTGGTATTATTATTATTACTTGCCTGGAAGAAGAATCAGCTGACTATGTCTTTCTGCTTAAGAATATCTGACTGGGGTAGTGCATTTGGGGGCCTTTACCTATAGATCTCCCTTAAGAAGTAATACAATCACTTATTTTTTTAAGTTAATTATCTATCACTCAGGATTGAAAAAATGGATAAAATTTTGAAAGGAAATCTGTAAGTCAGGGAAATTGCAGGTAAAGATAGCATGGACATGTATGGAAATTGAGAGGGAGAGTTGGAAAAATGAGTTGGTGCTGCATGCTGGGCTAAGAAAGAGCTACATAAACAAATAAGCAACCGCATGATTGAAAAGAATTATATTCTTAAATCAGCTCTATAACGTTCTTACAAATGCATCCAGTTTAAATGAAAACCTCTGATAACAGAGATTCTGCTCTTGAGAATTCCTGTCCCAACTTTATTTAGTTCTATTTTCCCTATATGTTGAGCTAAAATCATTTTCCTTATAGCTTCCACTTCTTTGTTCAAGTTCTAGCTCTCATGACCAAATGGCACAAAAGGAGTCTTTTTCCAAATGACAATTATTCATATGTCAAAGTCAGCTATCTTCTTTACTGTGGTTCTAAAGGCCAAAATATCTCCTCTTATTTAACCACTTTTATATCACATGGTCATCAACCTTTCCCTATCCTGGTCACTGTACTTTGAGCTCTTGGTGTCTTATATGCCCTTCAGAATAGGACACAATGCTGAAGACATTAATGTGCAGTGCAACCATCTATTAACCCTCTTATCCCTACTCTAGACATGATAGTGTAACTGAAGGAGTCCAAGGCCACCTTCATTTAGATTTATTTCAGTTGGCAATTCAAGGTTATTGAAGGATTTTGAACATGGGCTTAGACCTGGCAGTGGCTAAGGTTGGATGAAGAAGAAGAAGAAGAAGAAGGAGAAGGAGAAGGAGAAGGAGAAGGAGAAGGAGAAGGAGAAGGAGAAGGAGAAGGAGAAGGAGAAGGAGAAGGAGAAGGAGAAGGAGAAGGAGAAGGAGAAGGAGAAGGAGAAGGAGAAGGAGGAGAAGGAGAAGGAGAAGGAGAAGGAGAAGGAGAAGGAGAAGGAGAAGGAGAAGGAGAAGGAGAAGGAGAAGGAGAAGGAGAAGGAGAAGAAGAAGAAGAAGAAGAAGAAGAAGAAGAAGAAGAAGAAGAAGAAGAAGAAGAAGAAGAAGAAGGATGAAGGGTGGTGGTGATGAACGGGGGAGAGATTAAGAGAAAAGTATGGTAATGGCCCATGAAAAAGGCAATGTGAGGCTAGTTTTAAGGGGAGATTGTACAAATGGGATGGCCAGTGACACAAGGGGGTTAGGGAGGTAGATTCCATGAAATTTGGCATCTATCTCATTAGGTGGGAGAGAGGAAGAAGCCATAAAAATTTTTAAGGCTTTTAATTTGGGTTGGGAAATTGATGGTCTTCATCAATCAGATATAAGAAGTAAGACTCAAAGCACAAGTGGTTTCAGGGAAGGATGCTGGGTTTGGTTTTAGACATGAGAAGTTTGAGGTGGAAGCAGAGGCTAAGATTGAGGAAAATTGGGAAGTCATCTTTCTTTAACAGTCAAGACTGATGACGTAATAAATTATCTAACCCTACAAGTTAAAGAATTAGAAAAAGAGCAACAAGAAAAGCCCAGAGTAAGCAGAAGGAAGGAAATAATAAAGATCAGAGTGGAAATAAATGACATAGAGACCAAAAAAACTATACAAAAGATTAATAAAACCAAGAGCTGGTTCTCTGAAAGGATAAACAAGATTGATGAACCTCTAGCCAGGCTCACCAAGAAGCAAAGAGAGAGGACCCAAATAAACAAAATCAGAAATGAAAGAGGTGAAGCAACAACTGACCTCACAGACATACAAAGGATTGTAAAAGAATACTACAAACAACTCTACTCCATTAACTGGACAACATAGACAAAATGGACATATTCCTAGAAAATTACAAACTTCTAAAACTCAACCAGGAAGAATAAAAAAACCTGAATAGGCTGATAACTACCAATGAAATTGAAGCAGTAATAAAAAAAACTTCCAGCAAACAAAAACCCTGGTATGGATGGCTTCACAGGGGAGTTTTACCAAACATTCAAAGAAGAACTAAAACCTATCCTCCTCAGACTATTCCAAAAAATTCAAGAGGAAGGCACACTTCCAAGCTCTTTCTATTAAGCCAATATTACCCTAGTACCAAAACCAGATAAAGAAACTACAAAGAAAGAGAATTACAGGCTAATATCCCTGATGAACATAGATGCTAAAATCCTCAACAAAATGCAAGCAAATCAGATCCAGCATTACATTAGAAAGATCATACACCATGACCAAATGGGATTTATTCCAGGGATGCAAGGCTGGTACAATATCTGCAAATCAATAAACATTATACATCACATAAATAAACTGAGGGACAAAAATCACATAGTCATATCAATTGATGCAGGAAAAGCTTATGACAAAATCCAATATCCTTTCTTGATAAAAACTCTCAGCAAAGTGGGAATAGACGGATCATACCTCAACATAATAAAAGCCTTATATGACAAACCCACAGCCAACATCATACTCAATGAGCAAAAACTAAAACCATTTCCTCTAAGAAGAGGAACAAGACAGGAATGCCCTGTCTTGTTCAGCATAGTACTGGAAGTGCTAGCCATAGAGATCAGACAAGAAGAAGAAATAAAAGGCATCCAAATTAGAAAAGAAGTAAAACTGTCATTATTCACAGATGGCATGATATTGTACATAGAAAACCCTAAAGATTCCATCAAAAAACTACTAGACTTAATAAGTGAATTCAGCAATGTAGCAGAATACAAAATTAACACCCAGAAATCTATGGCCTTTTTATACACCAATAATGAACTCACAGAAAGAGAAACTTAAAAAAAATTCCATTTACCATTTCAACAAAAAAATTAAGATACCTAGGAATAAACTTAACTAAGGAATTAAAGACCTGTACTTAGAAACCTACAGGACGTTGAAAAAAGAGAGGAAGACATAAACAAATGAAAGACTATACCATGTTCATGGACTGGTAGGACCAACATCATTAAAATGTCCATACTACCCAAAGCAATCTATAGATTCAATGCACTTCCCATTAAAATATCAATGGCATATTTCACAAACCTAGTACAAACTCTCCAAAAATTCATGTGAAATAAAAAAAGACCCCAAATAGCTGCAGCAATCCTGAAAAAGAAGAACAAAGTTGGAGGGATCACAATACCAGATATCAAGCTATATTACAAAGCCACTGCTTTCAAAACTGCCTGGTATTGGCACAAGAACAGACATATAAACCAATGGAACAGAACAGAGAACCCAGAAATCAACCTAAGCCACTATGCACAATTAATATTTGACAAAGGAGGCAATAACATACAATGGAGTCAAGACAGTCTCTTCAATAAATGGTGTTGGGAAAATTGGACAGATACATGCAAAAAAATGAAACTAGACCACCAAATTATACCACACACAAAAGTAAACTAAAAATGGATAAAGGACTTAAATGTAAGAAGGGAAACCATAAAAATCTTAGAAGAATCCATAGGCAGCAAAATATGAGACATATGTCATAGCAATATCTTTACTGATACAGCTCCTAGAACAATAGAAACTAAGGAGAAAATAAACAAATGGGACTACATCAAAATAAAAAGCTTCTGCACAGCCAAAGAAACCATCAGCAAAACAAGAGAGCCCACGCACGGGAGAACATATTTGCCAATGCTATTTCCAATAAGGGTTTAATCTCCAAAATTTATAGGGAACTCAGACAACTTAACAAAAGGAAGATAAACAATCCAATAAAAAATGGGCAAAGGACCTAAGTAGACCCTTTTTGAAAGAGGACATACAAAAGGCCAAGAGACATATAAAACATGCTCAAGGTCACTAATCATCCAAGAGATGCAAATCAAAATGACAATGAAGTACCATCTCACACCTGTCAGAACGGCTATCATCAACAAATCCACAATGACAAGTGCTGGTGAGGATGTGGAAAAAAAGGAACCCTCATGCACTGTTGGTAGGAATGCAGACTGGTGCATCTACTGTGGAAACAGTATGGAGATTCCTCAAAAAACTAAAAATGGAACTCCCATTTGACCCAGAAATCCCACTTCTAGGAATATATCCCAAGAAACTAGAAACACCAATCAGAAAGGATATATGCACCCCTATGTTCATAGCAGCACAATTTACAATAGCTAAGATTTGGAAATAGCCTAAGTGCCCATCAGCAAATGAGTGGATTAAAAAACTGTGGTACATCTACACAATGGAATACTATGCTGCTGTAAAAAAAGAAGGAGTTCTTACCATTTGCAACAGCTTAGATGGACCTGGAGAAAATTATGTTAAGCAAAATAAGCCAGTTGGAGAAAGATAAATATCACTCATTTGTGGAATATATTGAACAACATAAACTGATGAATGAAAATAGATCCAGAGACATAGAAGTATCGAACAGACCATCTAACCTCAGAGGGAAGGCAAGGGAGTGGTGGTGTTGAGAGGGGAGGGTGGTTAAGAGATCAACCAAAGGACTTGTATGCAAGCATATAAGCATAACCAATGGACACAGACCATAGGGGGTGGTGAGGGCATGTGCTGGGGGGTGGGGGTGGCTGGGGAGAGGTCAATGGGGGGAAAAAGAGACATATGTAATACTTTAAACAACAAAGAATTTAAATTTAAAAAAGACTGGTGAGAAGTTGGTTAAGATCCTCAAAGTAATGCCTTTAAAGAAAGAAGAGAACCTTGAGAAACACCTACTTTTAAGGGCTTGAAGGAGTCAAAAGAAGCAGAGGAGAGTAATGAGAACCAGTATAATGCAGGGTAGGAATGTCAAAGCGGGGCGGGAGATGGGGGGCCGCAGAGGTATTATTACACCAGGAAAGTCAGGAGAACAAAAACTGAGGCAAAGCACAAAGCACATTTGATAATTAAGAATACATATTATTAAATGGAATGTCAGTGGGGCATCAGGGACAGAAGAAGGAGAAACCACAAAGTTACTGTAAGAGTTTTAAAAAATTGCCAGTCACGTTAAAGAGATTAACAAGCTCAAAGGAAGTTGTTTGATTGTTTTGATGGTGGTAGAAGGGAGATGCTTTGTTTCTTTAGGATGAGGAGACCTAGGCAAAGGCAGTGAAAGAACACAGTGAAGAGAGAGGGTCTGAGAGGAAGGAAATAAGTACGTTTGGAACCCTTCACTATGTAGGTGAGTTAAGATAGTTAGGTATAATCCTATGGATAGTCTTACTCAAACATACTAATGGTTTAGCTCTGACATTCATGTATTTCATTGAAGAACATTTACATACCTGAAAGGACAAATTTAATGAAGAACAAAAAAATCCCGAAATATGATTGAAAAATTAAGGCCAGCCTCTTTTGCCCTTCCCCTGTGCCCCCCCCCCATTTCTCTCTCTCTCTCTCTCTCTCTCTCTCTCTCTCTCTCTCTCTCTCTCACACACACACACACACACACACACAGCCATGAGCACTTCCAGCATATTTTTTTACTTGATTTTTCTAGGCAAATTAATACATACTATGAAATTATTTCACACAGGCAGATAAATTAAGTAAAATGTGAGTATTTTCAGTACAGAAGCCTGATCCTAGATCCTGAAAGAGCAAGAGCTTTGCATTCAAAAATTAGATTAGAATGGGACTCATTTTATGCCAATCTGATTTCTTATTTAAATGGTTCTTTATAAATTTCAATTTCCTTTGCTCACCATGTTGGCTGCTTTCCCTTCAGTATTTGTGGTAGAATTAAAGAGTAAATGTCTAGAAGTCAAAGATATTTTTTCTTAAAACAGCAAAACTTCAGTTCAGGGATAGAGAGTGCTTATTAAGCTAGTTTTACCATTTTAGTCTCTAACTTAATTAAAGCTATTCAAAAATTTTTGTGTGTGTTCAACGAAGTAGAGCTTTCTTTCCATTGCTAACTGCAGAAATAAGAAGAATACTGTGGCATTTGACAGAGATATAGCAACATTAGAATTTTTCAGAGAAACTCAAATGCTTATTAAAATAAATTAATAAATTGCTTGGAAAAAAGTATGTAATTCCCTATAATTCACCATCTCTGTCTGAGGTCTCTGAGGTGCCTGACAGACAACGCACACACATCACACTTTGTCAGCAGTATTGAAAAACTACTTGCAGTTCCTGGAATATGCTATGGGGTTCACACTTTGGTCTTTGGATAGTTTCTGTCCCTTTGCCTGTATTTCTTTCTAGTTGCTATTTGCCTGACAAACTCCTGCTGCTATTGAAGACTGAGCTCAAGCAATTCCATGTCTGGAAAACCTTTGTTGAGCCACTCAGGCCAAAGAAGTTTTAATCATACCTCTTACATTCTTTCACTATCACTGCCCAATACCTTGCATGATGCCCAACACATAGGAGCTTCGTGTTTGTCAGCTGAATGAATGAAGGACTGATGAACCTATTTGGATTTGGATGAAGAGAAACAGAAAAGTCACTACAGTCTGGTGTGACTTTTTGTTAAAAAAAAAAAAAAAAAAAAAAGGCCCTAACTGGTTTGGCTCAGTGGATAGAGCGTTGGCCTGTGGACTGAAGGGTCCCAGGTCTGATTCCGGTCAAGGGCATGTACCTTGGTTGCGGGCACATCCCCAGTAGGGGGTGTGCAAGAGGCAGCTGATCGATGTTTCTCTCTCATCGATGTTTCTAACTCTCTCTTCCTCTCTCTTCCTCTCTGTAAAAAATCAATAAAATATATTTTTTAAAAAGTAGTCCACTAAATGTATAACTTAAAAAGGATACCGTGGGTGGTAGGCTGAATGATGGCCCCAAAAGATATCAGGTCCTAATCTCTGGAACCAGTGAATATGAATTTATATGGCAAAAGGGACTTTGCAGATGTGATTAAATTAAGGATACAGAGATGGGGTGGTTATCGTGGATTATCTGGGTGGTTCCAATGATACAATAACAAGGTACTTATAAGAAAGGGCTAGAGGGAGATCTGATAGGTGAGGAAGAAGGTGATGTAATATAAAAGTGATAGAAAAGGCAATGTGCTGAAGGGCCATGAGCCAAGGAATGATGGCAGCCTCCAGTAACTGGCTAAGGCAAGGAAACAGATTCTACTCCTGGAGCCTCTGGAGGGAATACAGTCTCGAAGACACGTTGATTTCAGCCTAGTGAGACTCATTTTGGACTTCCAAACTCCAGAACTATAAGAGAATATATGCATGTTGTTTTATGCTACCAAGACTGTGGTAATTTGTTACAGCAGTAATAGGAAACCAAAACACCATGCAAACCCCATTCTCCCTCTAGCCTTCAAAGCACCATTACAGTTAGCTCTGACGTAGCATCCGGAGTAGAAAGGAATCAGTATTAGCTTGGGAGCCAAAAGACCTGTGTTCAAATCTTGGCTCTGCCAATTCTTAGAAAGACGTTTTTGTCAGAATCACTGAGCTTGAATTTCCTGAGGTTAAAATGATACCTTCCCAATCTATTTCATGGAGTTATTATAAGCATCACATGGTATAATATACATAATATAAGCATTTTGTAAACTGTTACCAAAATGTAAACTATTATTATTGCTACTTACTCTTTTTGACTGAGGAATTGAAGGCTTCTGGTAAAATGTAAATGAGCCACATTTGGTCATGAACACTGCAGTTCAGTTCTTTGAATAGTGCATGGCATTTAACACTCTGTATGTGGTTGTTGAGGGAATAAACAAATGAAAAAATGCATAAATGGAATTGGTTTATTAGAAAACAATATTAGCTATCAATAGAATCTTGTCTAGAATGGGTCTCAGAGAAAGTAAATATTGAGGAGAGATAAAGTATTAGAAAGTGTAGGGCACAAGGTACCACCTATCATGGGGATGGCGAGCTACATGGTGTGAGAGAGATGTGTTGAGTGAGAAGTTGGGTGAGGGCAGATTCCTAAATAAAGATGGCATTGGAAGAGTGACTAAAGAAGAAGGAAACTGAGAAGTATTGGGAGAGCTTCACAGGAACAGGAGGAAAACCAGAAACAAGTATTGTAACAAAGGAAGAGGATGTTTCAAAAAAGGAGGAAATAAATGATTGTCCATGTCAAGCGCCATCAGATGGTTAAAATAAAAAAGACAGGTTCTGCAGGAAGTGTCCATTGGGTTTACTGAGGTAAGTCATTTAGCTGCCAGTGGTTTTATCTGCCCTGCACAGATGCATTCCCTTGATAAGATCATTTCATCCCAAATCCTTAATTACCAGTGACACCGGTAATGCTGACCTCCCGCACACCTAACTGCTCCTGGGTGCTTTCCCAGAAATCCTTCAGAGTAATCAACCATGAACTGTAAGCGAGACTAGAGTTTAATTTACCTCCCATGATCTTATCAGGTCCAGTAAACTTGGTGCCCATTCTCTTTCAGGCACTTTCCTTGTAGAATTAACACCAGAAGAGAACAGGGTGCCAGAGTTAACTGCAGAATAGCACCTTGGGAGACAAGATCAGAACTCAAAGTATGCTTGATAAATTGGAAAAGAGGCTATCTTAGTTTGCTAGGGCTGTCATAACAAAGTACCACAGAATGGGCCGCTCAAATAATATAAATTTATTTTCTTATAGTGCTGGAGTCTAGGACCCTGAGGTCAAGGTAGGGTTGGTTTCTTCTGAGGCCTCTCCGCTTGACTACTAAACAGCCACCTTCTCCCTGTCTTCACCTGGCTTTCTTTCTGTGACTCTGTGTTCTAATCCCTTCTTCCTATAAGGACACCAGTCACATTGGATTGGGGCCCACCCTAGTGGCCTCATTGTACCTTAATTGCCTTCTTAAAGGCCCTATCTCCCTAAATATTCTGAGGTACTGCAGGTTAAGATGTCAACACATACATTTCTTTTGAGGGGAGAAGGGAAGGAAACAATTCACAATTGTGGCCAAAGAATTTTAGCTCAATGGAAAGGGAGAAACTTAGGTACTAAAATAAACTCCTTGATCAGGTGAGGACAGGCTGGATATGTGGGCAAAAAAAGTTCCTGAGGTCATTGGGAATAACGTGCTGACCACGAGTTAGCTATGTAACACCATAAAACACAAAGGCACCATTTCTGGCTTTATGAACAGGAACACAGCCATTGAACTTGGGAGGTAAATTCAGCAATTATGCTTTGCAGTGGTCAGGAATACAATATGTTTTCCAATTCTGAACTCCAAACCAAAGAGAGACGTGAAGATTTTGGATGAGATTCAGAAGAGAACCACATAGATCTGTGTATTTTTAATCATCAGAAAGATACTGAGATTTCTCAGTCCAGGAACAAGGAGGCTGAGGAAGGATTTATTAATGCTCTTTAACTCACAAAAAGGTCGCTTGGAAGATAATGGCCAGCAGTTCTCCAATCCATAAATTAGAGAGTGAAAGGAAAGAAATTTAGATGTGTTCTAAATTATCTCTTAATGCCAGTAACTTAGTTGTCATAAGAGAGTATTTTTTAACAGTGTGAGATGATAAAAACTGGGATGGTGTGCTGACTTTAAAAATAAAATAAATTGTCTTTTATCTCAGGTCATTTTAGCATGAGTCTGCCTAAAATTACGAGTATGTGGAATATAATTATTCATTTATTTATTCAAAAAAGTTTTATAAGTGCCTACCATGTGCCAGGTATTATTCTTGACCTCGCAATGAGTCAACAAAGTTCCTGCCCTTATGAAGTTTACTTTCAGTAGGTAAGACAGACCACACACATACACACACACACACACACAGAGAGAGTTAGACTGTGATAAGATCTGTGAAGAAAATAAATAAGGCAGGATAAACAAATAGTGACTAACACTTTTGGACAGTGTGATCAGGGAGGGCTATCTAAGAAAATATATTTAAGGAAAGACTTGGATAAATCAATAATAGACAAAAGTTATTAAGCACTTACTGTATGCCAAACATTGTGCTAAGTTGTGTATTATTTAATTCTTATAATAATTATTTTACAAAAGAGGAAAATTAAGCTCAGGGAGGGTGAATAACTATCCCAGTAACTTACATAGCTAGAAAAACTCACATGCACTGGCTGTCTTGCTTTCTGTAGCTGCCATTATTATTAATTTTAACTTGAATATTAACAATGATATTAAAGTTGAGTGCCCCTGTTTAATATAGGGGTTTTCTTTATTTCTTTTTAATAGGCAGTTCCTAGGTAATAGGTGACTTTTACAGAACTCCAGTGGCATGGTACAATCTCTAATAGCATCTGCCTCTTGGTTCCAAGGCACCACCAAGACCAGACACTTTCCTCACATGGGTTAAATCCAGAAGGCAGGTGTCTCAGAAGACAAGAAGGGACAAGACCTCATGGACCAGTGGAGGGGCTGGCCGTTATTAGTTCTAACTTTGTCTTTTGTAATTAGGTCATAAAATGGCTGCGACAGACCAAGACCCGGCCCCCATCTCCACACACAACCCTTTTGTGTCTGTTTTTGCTCCAAGAAGCTGTTTAGGAGACTATTCATATCTCCAGACAGTTCTTTAGGGCAGATTGGCTGATGGTAGTCAGGCTGAGATCCAGGAAAAAATGATCTAAGATTGCAGGTGTTCATTCTGCCATTTTTCCAAAGTGAATTTTCAGCCCTCCGCAGCAAGAAGCGCTAAGAGCAGCCTGGAGGCCCTCTCTGACACGGCTGCCTTTCCTCTCTTGCTGGTCCCCCAGGGATGGTCAAGTTTAGGCAAAAAGAATGGTGAAGCTGTCCTGGGCATACTAATGCAAGAGAATTCTCACCAATGCTGATCATCGGTAGATTTGCTAATTCCTCCTTTTTTGAAACATTCATAGTAAGACTTTTGTCCTACAAGTAAATTCTGACTTTAATCAAACAACTCAGATAAGTGTCTGACCTTTGCAGGGAACTCTTTGAATACTACATCTCCAAAAGCTTTAGCTTTTTTATTCCAGAGCTGTGAAATATATACATAAGGCTGTATGTATTTTATGAGTTAGATTCTCCTTTAACTCTGTTGGAAATTTGGGCATATTGTGCTGAGAAGGGGAAAAAAAAAAAACTTAGCTCTGCCATAGTTTAATTCCAGTTATGACTGAGCTGCTCTTCTGGAGGAAACTGGATATTCCCATATGTGACTCTGTTTTAATGGAATAGCTATTACCAATGGCAAGTCTCCACGCGATGTTTTAAAAGGGCATTTCACAAAACAAAACACAAAACAGGCCATTTACAAATGTTAACAGAGCCCAGCTGGTGTGGCTCAGTGGTTGAGGGTTGACCCATGAACCAGGAGGTCGAGGTTCAATTCCGGTCAAGGGCATATGCCTAGGTTGTGGGCTCAATCCCAAATAGGGGGTGTGCAGGATGCAGCTGATCCATGATTCTCTCTCATCATTGATTTTTCTATCTCTCTCTCCCTCTCCCTTCCTCTCTGAAATCAATAAAAATATATTTTTAAAAATGTTAATGGGAATTTCAACATCTTTTAACCTTATTAACTCCATCTAATTCTATGTTTCAATTCTAATTTTTATGGCAGCAAAATGAATTTTATGGAACTATTTTTTGTTTCTCGGAAAGATAGGAAAAATGGTGATATGTACCTTTTCAATGTAAATACTTCTTTTTCTTCCACACAACAGAGTAAATTTACTAACTTTTCCCGCCACAGCCAATATGAACACTCTGCTGCTACTACTATGGGTCTTCCTTCCATCTGTCTGTGCCCCAGGGAGTTTCTCACAGAGCAATTCCATTTGACATTTCTCTACGTGTCTTTTCTGAACGGACTTCCTCTTCTTTTGTTGAACATAAAAGTACTAACCTCTGCACTACGGCTTCAGACACCAGGTCACCTCTGTTCTCTCCTAAAACCTTGTATATATTGTATTCAACTCGAACGCCACTGTGCTTTGGTGTCCATGTCTTCATTTGCTCTAATGGAGATCAATCAATATTGAGTGAGTTCTTGTCTTGTGTCAAGTGCTTTATGTGTACTACATCATAAAATCCTCCAACACTAAGCAATAGATAAATCACCCCACCTTTACAGAAGGAGAGAAACCAAAGCATCAAAGGCTTAAGTGACTTGTTCAAGATAGTCAGGGAAGTGGCAGGGAGGAGACTCAAACCCAGGTGAGCTGACATCAGCATCCCTAACCACTGTCCTAGGCTTCCTCCCCATCTGTTGTCTTCATCTCTATTCATTGCCATACCCAACCCCCACAAGAACTGGTTTATTCTGGTTTGTTCACTGAAGTATTTTCAGGGCCTAGAACAGTCCTTGACACCTAGTTAACACAAGAAATGTTTCTTGAATGCATAAATCTCTTTGCCCATTTTTTCTTTCACTTATTTTTTAAAATATGTTTTTTTTTAATTGATTTTAGAAAGAGAGGAAGGGAGAGGTAGAAACATCAATTGGCTGCTTCCTACATGCCCCCCAACATGTGCCCAGGCAACCCGGGCATGAGCCCTGACCAGGAATCGAGCCAGTAACCTCCCGGTGCATGGGTCAAAGCTCAACCATTGAGCCACACCGGCCAGCCTCTTTCACTTTTTTTTTTAAATGAAACAAATGTTGATTGAGCCCATAAAACAAGGCCTCATTCTACACACTCAAAATACACCAATAAACGAAGTCCCACCAGGCTGGAAGGTTACATTCTTAAAGGAGGAGACACTAATATCTACTATCAGGTAATGAATTATTGTGAAGACAATAAAGCAGAGCAAAGGAGCTAGAAAATGATGTGAGAGTGCTGTTTTAGGTTGGGTACTTGTGGAAGACTTGTCTAAAATGGAGACATTTGAGCAGACACCAGAAGGAGGGTTCACTCAGAAATAAGTCATTTGGTCATCTGGTGGGAGAGGGTGAAAATGGAAAAAAAAAAAAAAAAAAAAAAGCAGGTGCAAAGGCCATGCGGTGAAAGCATCTTGTGGGTGTTCCAGAAACAATAGGGTGCAAGTGTAGATGGTTTGTTTTTATGAAACAAGAGGAGGGTAGTAAGAAGGATAGTCAGAGAAGTAGGCCAAGGGAAAGCACTGCCTTTGGGGCCATGAAGCAGACTGCAGCTTCCATTCTGAGTGAGACAGGAAAGTAACAGAGGATTCTGAACAGAGAACTGATAGTAGAAGGACCTCCCTGTGGGGAGAACTGTAAGAGAACACACATGGAAGTAGATAGGCCAGTCAGGGGCTATTCCAAAAGTCTGGACTCAAGGCAGTGGGAGGTTAGACCAAGGCAGAGGAAATGGGGGTGATAAGTACTTAAATTTTCAATATCTTTCAAAGGTAGTGTGATTTGCTGATGGGGTGAACATGAACCATGAAGAAAAGAGAAGAACAACCTGATAGTTTTTGGCATTTGAAGGCGGGCAAGGATGAGTTGAGGAAGACTATGGGAAAAGTAGGCTTGGGATTGAAAGGGAATCAAGAATTTCAGTATTTGAACTCCTTTCTCACCATCTAGTACTGCCTTGTATGGTGACAATATTCAATAATGATTATATAAGACAGCAACTCAATTTTCAGGGACCTAAAAATCCAAACACCCTCAGGGCACACCCAGCAGGTAACTGTGTGACTTGGCCAAGTGTAAAACAAAACACAGTGGTGAGGCCAGTGAACTGGAGAGTTCATGCATGATCCCCAGGCACTGATATAAAACAAAACATTGTGCTGGGCAGTGTTGCCTTTGACCTTGAACTTGTAACCCTTGCAGAATGATATCAGTATCATTGGCTTGCATCCACATCATTCTTAGTTAATGCTTATCTGTTGTACTGGGCATGTAGCTGAATTTTGTAGGACAGAAATTGTACATCCTGCCTGATGGATATATTCACTAATATATTATTCATACAATAAATATTTGTGAAGCCTGTACTCTGTACCAGTCACAGTTTTAGAAAAGACATGACGGCAAATCACATTTCAGATCATGCTAAATACCTCATATCTTCAGAGATGACCCATGACAATCTCAACCATGAAAACAAACAAAACAGAACACAAAGGCATCAGAGGATTGGGAGCAGCTTAAACAGATGTTTGGAGTTTGATGTCCATACACTTAAATTTATATGCTTAATTCATAAGATATTTTTTCAGGGCCCTCCCCTCCTCTTATTTTACACATACTTTTTACAAATCTGAGCATCTGGTTTTGTAGCCCCAAGCAGATAAGTCAGAAATAAGTTGGCAGAAGAGGAGAAGGGAAGAGAACTAATAAAGAAGGGCTAGATGTAATATGAAACACCATCACACTGCAGAGGACAACATACAGCAAACAAACAAAAATCCCTACAAGATTTTTTGTGTTTTAAGGCGGAAGTCTGGAAAGACGTCATGCTTCCTGTATGGATGAGAAGTCTGCCAGAGTTTCAAACACCTGAAGGCTTCGCTGTTTTAAAGCATAGTACAGTCAGGGATGGATATCTAGTAAAGCGTCTACTAAACTCATAAACTCTGCTTTAAAAGCTCAGGAAATGTACAATCTATTTAAGAGGTTTCCCTGGAAATGATGAAGGTATACATTCCAAAGGGTTTGTTTCAGGTATTTGGAAAATCCACTACAGAGAAATACCTCATTCTCCAATAACATTGGGTATCTGCTCTGTTTCTGCTCTCTGGCCTGTATGTCAGCAAACACTAAAAACACACCCTCGGGCAGTTTATAGAGACTGCCTCAGGCCCTCTCACATCACTCGCTCTCTTTCTCTCTCCCATGTTCTTTCTTTTTCTTTTCTTTTCCTTTTTAAAATATGTTTTTATTGATTTTTTTTTTTTTTTAGAGAGAGAGAGAAAGGGAGAGAGATAAAAATATCAAAGACAGAGACCCATGGATTGGCTGTCTATTGTATGCCCCCTACTGGGAATTGAGTCTGCAACTGGGGCATGTGCCCTGACCAGGAATCAAACCAGTGATCTCTTGGTGTATGGAACGAGGCTTAATCCACTGAACACACTGGCCAGGCTCTCCCATTTTCATTCCAGGGTCCAGCCAGCTTCTGACCCAACTTCGGAGGCCGGCCCTTTGCTGCCTGCACTCAAATGTTGGAACTGATGACAGAATTCAGCTTCCCTGAGCCATGTGAGCATATCAGGTAGCGCACCATGTGTCTGGGACACTTTGGCACTGAGCTTGTGCACCTCAAAGTCTAACCTGGCTTTGGCTCAGACTTGGCTTGTTACTTGTATTGGACCCACCAGAGGTCTTCATGACTGTCCTTATATTCAACACACACTGAAAACACACTTCACATGAAAAGCACACAACTGTCCCACCATCAACAGGAATTAATTTGAGTTGTTCCTGAGTAAGTGATTTTTCTTTTCTGAAATACTTAACTCGTAGAATCATAAATCTTAGGCTTAAAAGTACCCTTCAAGTTCACCACCACTATTAACGTGAATACAGTCTTACGTTGTCTACCAAGCTCCCAAACTCGCCCAGTTTTCACTGGTCTCCCTTATTTTCAGAAACATTCATTTACAAAACAGAAAACTAGGAAGAGGTACTCAGTCCATAGACAAACGCTAAAGAGTTAATTTAAAGATTAAACCAATGACCTTGGCTTGTTCAAAGTAGAAAAAAAAAGCGAGCCAGCCATAGCAAGAATGCCTGACAGTGTGGAGCTAAGTAAACAGCTTTAACGCATTCACCAAGTTTTACAAGTTTCTAACAATGTTGATGTTTGTCCAAGATAAAGGAGGATCCAACTAACATTTACATTTTTTAGGTGTGTGTCCTTTAGTTTAAAACGAAGTTTAATCATGTGGCCTGGATCGAAAGCACATCCAGACCACAGACTCACTTTTGTAAAACAAGTAACTTATATCCTCTGTCTAAAGGCAAATAAAATGGCCAGCATCCCAGTGTCCATTCATTGCCCTTGCAACCAAACTTTTTATTATTTTCAGTTGATATGAGGAAAAACTGAGTCCTAGAGACCAAAAGTAAATAATAGATTTAAAGTAGCTATAATAGATCCAAGAGTGTTAGGCACACACGCAAACATACATGTTAAACACAAATACACCAGAGCAGAGTGTTAATGGGCATATCTCTGTAGCTAGGTCCCTTTCACTCACACTTACTCTTTTCTTTTTCTTTCCAACTGAGGATAAAGTTAGCAGGATGGCTCTGTTTAAACAATAACATGACTTGCTTTTACAGCAACCGTACCAAACGTCCTCAACCAATAGTTTTCAAAACTGCTTGGCCCTAAGTTTTCAACTTGCGTTTTCCCGTCTTCTGAACCATAACATCTTTCCCACACAACTCAGTAATGCTAAGTAATAAGATGATCTGACTTGAGTCACAGTGAAGAACAAAATGAGCTCTGGAAGCCAGGAGAGGGGTGTTCTGGTCTGAGCGTCACCATTTAAAACTCTGCAACTAAAAACACCTCTGATCTTGTATCTGGCAGGGAGTCACCTTCCCGTCTACCTCTGAGCAGTGCACTTTTCTTGGTCCAGGAAGCTTTTCTGGCCTGCTGGTTGCCAGAGGCCTGCTTGGGCCTTGACCTCACCACCTAGACAGACAAAGTGACAGCCCCCAAGCCAGCCTGAGAGCTGGGGTGCTACCTCAGCCTTCCCCTGGTGGTGGCCTTCAGCCTGGGCTGTGCAGAGCACCTGGTCCCTCAAGTAAGTCTTAGTCTGTGAATTTTAAAACTAATAATTCAGCCCTCTTCAGAAAATTGGTTATTTCTCCTATTTCTGTTAGTACCTTCTCCTTTACACAATGAAAAAGGAAGTATACATTTCTCTTGTAGTGCATTTTTCATCTGTCTGAAAGTGTATGACAAATACTTGTAGGTCCCCTTAAACTGCCTAAGAAAAAATGTGCTCCCAAAAATGACTACTCAGCCTTTCAAAGTTCTAAACAAGCAATATTAAATCTTTTTTTTTTTTGAGGTGGTGGGGGGAGGAGGAGATTAAATAAAGGGGACTTTTGGAATGTTGTCTCCAGATCTGAGTGCTGGTGACACAGGTATGTTAGGTTTGTTAAATTTAATAGGCCCGCCCTGGCTGGCTTGGCTCAGTAGACAGAACATTGGCTCATGGACTGAAAGGTCCCAGGTTCAATTCTGGTCAAGGATGCATACCTCAGTTGCAGGCTCAATTCCAGGGCTCATGTGGGAGGCAACCAATTGATGTGTCTCTCTTACTGTCTGTCTCTCCCCCTCCTTTCCACTCTTTCTATAAATCAATGGAAAAAATATCCTGGGGTGAGGATTAACAAAACAAACAAAAGAATTAATAGACTGAAAATCATGATATCTATATATTTGGTGTGTGTGTGTGTGTGACAAATATTTTTTAAGTGACAGACTATGATTTCAAAATACTGCCATATTAATGATATCTCCCTTATGTAAACAATAGGTATAACTTCATTTACATAGGCATAGGAATTGTTATGAAATCCATATCCTGTGAACATGGATTAAGAATAGTTTGGTTAATATATCTAGTGATTCTCTAGGCTGAATTTCCTAACAGCATTAACTGGACCCCAAAAGGTTTGCCCTTTCCCACTGAAAAGGCAATGCACAAATTATTCCACAGAGTACAGTGGAGACTGGAGACCTTGTTACGTAATTTGTTAGCACGTGCTGCACTCTATGTCACTATTTCTCCATGTTTATTTCCAGGACAGAGAGTTCTCTGCAGCTGATAGAGCTTTCAGCAAAATAATCAAATGATTCCTACCCCAGAACCGGAGACCTCAAAAACATTCTCAAACATCACTTGAGAATACATCTTTAATCTTCAGTCTTGATTAAAGAGATTTGTTTTGTGATTCTTTTAAAAAAGACCTTTAAATTCAGTCATTTGAGAAAATGCTGGTGTCCTCTTGCATTGGATTTACAGAATAGTAGTAAATCAGGAAGTCTAATAAAGAATATTCAACAATAAAAAAAGGATCTATTCCACAGAACCCTATTCTGTGCCCAGAAAACACCCCTCTGCTACCTTTTTCCTTTCTCTGAGCTGATACTACAAAGGGAATTTTACATGCTAACAAGAGGGTCAGATCAAACCTATTTGGCAGTGTAATCCATCCCTTTCAGGAGTCAGATTCTTTCCCTGTAACTACTGCTCAGAACTGACAATAGATTATTGTTCAACTTCTCATTGAATGATGATGATGCGCCCGTGAAAGGCATCCATGGAGGGAGGGAGGGAAGCTTGTTCTTTTTTATTTTTCTTTAGTGAAATGGCTTTGAAAAACTCTAAGTGCAGACATTGTTGTTAAAAGGAACACTTCCAAGCCTCATGATGACTTTTCTCCCAAAGTACTGTGTGCAATCATTAATCAGTTCTTTTCATGGGTAATTTTATGTCACAAGAGAAATGTTAACATGTCCTGAATGTCCTTCAGGAGCCATGGGAAAAAACCAACCTTAGAGAAGAGTGCCGGAGAGGATCACACTGTATAAACTTAAATTAGTGAAAATATTTTCTGGAAGGAGACCCTCCCACATCACACACAGCTCCTTCAATGAAATTTCCCAGATTCCTTCTGAAATTGTGGATGGTTTCTCTCATTTGGAATCACAGATTATCCATAAATTATCTAAATGTGCATATGTTTATTGCTCAGTGCATATGGTAATAACTACATTTTGTTGCATATGTTAATGAACACGAATTAAATTAACTTGGAGAAAACATCTTGTGTGCAGCCAATCGTTATCTTTAAAAGGCAAAGGATACAATATTGTGGCAGGTGCTTAAGACACTGGCACCTATTTGCTTAAGGAAAGTTTTTTTGTAGGTCTTGCCTGCAATGGGCAACAAATAATTTGGCAAAAATAGTATACTATGAGTGGGAATAGTGAAAACATGAGCATTGCCCTTCAGAATATCTATAGTTTTCCATGAAAATGTCTTACATTTTGAGTATTTGGTTACCTTTTATGTAATTACATGTGTGTATGTATGTGTTTGCATGTATGTAATTTATACTTTTACTTCTCCAAGTCTCATTATCAAAGATTAAATTGAATCTTTTAAATTTTCTCCATATTATATGAAAAAATATATATATTTTATCTTAACCATCATTTACCAATATTTTAAAATATAATCTGTGTTTTTAGACCCTGCTTTGTTATTGTTTTTATATTGTCTCTTGTCTTTTAGGAATGATTTTGACATAATAAATTTCACTTGGCAACCCGTTTAAAAAAAAAAGGCAAAGGATGCTATAAAAATAAAATTTGAATACAATGATTACATTGCTATATTATTTTTAAATTGACTTGAGATAGTTTTGATAAAAACCAATTGTGTACGCTACAGTTTCTTTATCTACAGGGACTAAAGCTCCTTCCAATCATAAAAATTGTACAATTCTGAAAAACAACACATCTACCTCTTCCCCCAAAGGGTTTATATATTAATCCTTGGAACCTAAGAATGTTACCTTATATGTCAAGAGGAACATTGCAGATGTGATCAAGTTAAAATTCTTAAAGTGAAATTATCCTGGAGTGTCCCGGTGGGTCTGATATATCAAAGGCCCTTTTTAAAGGGATACAGGAGGAGTCAGAGTCTGAGAGAAGGCTTTGTGACAGCGGAAGCAAATGCTGGAGCTATGTGGCCCCAAGCTCAGGAATACCAGCAGCCTCTAGATGCTGTGAGAGTCAGGGAATGGATTTTCCCCTTGATCCGGAGAAGGAACCATCCCTGCCAACACCTTGACTTTACTTAGCCCAGCAACACTGATTTCAAACATCTGGCCTCCAGAACTGTAGGAGAATAAATACATTTGCATTCTTTAAAGTCCCTAAAGGTGTGGTAATTTGTTACAGCAGCAATAAGAAATTAATGCACTATAGTAGGGTGATGCACTTCTCATCGGTGGTATGAGGAGGTCTATGGACCCTCTCCCCAGTGAAAAAACTACACCTAATGAAAATGATAAAAACAACAACCATTTAAAGCCTTTGGAAACTGTCCTAAGGACAAACAGAAAATGGAGAAATACTGGTATAAGAAAATCTGCTAGATCTCATTAAGAATAGTGAGTCTCTGGCATTTGAGATTTTAAATTTTCTCTATATTTATTCCCCCAACCATTCAATGTAATGGAAGCTCTACTCTGAGTGGGTAGAACATGAGTTCTTTCTTTCTTCAGCTCAATCTACTCAGGGAAAATTGGGCAAGAAAATAAAAAGAAAGGCATCCAGATTGAAAAGGAAAAAGTAAAGCTATTTCTATTTGCAGATGACATGAGCCTATATGTAGAAAATATTAAGAAATTCACTGAAGAAAAAACCAAGATGGCAGCATAGGTAAGCACCTAAACTGCTGCCTCGCACAACAATTTCAAAACTACAACTAAAAGACAGAACGGACACCATCCAGAACCACAGGAAAGCTGGCTGAGTGAAAATTCTACAACTAGAAGGAAAGAGAAAAGCTCACAGAGAATTGGAGGTACGGCAAAGGGTCTTTGTGCGCGCAGAGAGGAAGGGCGGCTGAGAGCCTGGCTGACTTTCTCTGGCGGAAGGGGGAAGGAAGCCCCCGACCGCACTTAACCCCAGTTCTGACTGCACTGAACCCCAGTTCCGGGCGAGCCCCTGGGGACCCATGCTCTTGTGGGGGGAATCTGGACTCTCGGGCGGAGACTCGGGAGCCAGGGAAGGCGGAGGTCTGAAGTTGTGCGCCTGCCAGTGCGCACAAAGGCTGCGGAGGTTGCCACAGGCTTTCCCTAGTGGAAGGGAGTCAGAGGCTCCTGACTGCACTGAGCCCGAGTTCTGACTGCAGTGAACCCCAGTTCCAGGCAAGCCCCTGGGGACCCACGCTCTTGTGGGGGGAGTCTAGACTCTCGGGCGGAGACTCAGGAGCCGGGGAAGGCAGAGTTCTGAAGGCGCGCATGTGCGTGCAAGGGCAAGGCTGACGGGAAGCCAAGACTGAGACTCCACCCCATCCAAGCTGAGCACAGAGGCTATTGCAATTTGGCAACTCTAATCCTATAAGGCTGTCTCCAGCACCGAACTTCTCCCAGCATAGACACAGCTGATCCTTACAGCCAACTGGCCTGGAGGTCAATTCCTTCCAGTGATACCAACAACAATCAAGACTTAATTACAACAAGGCTGTACACACAGTCCACAAAGGGGTGCACCAAGAGTGTCCACCTCAGGTTAACTGGGGAGGCAGACCCACTGGGCCATATTGGAAACCTAGCACACAAATATACCGTACCAACTCAGGGAAGCAGTGAACATGTGGCATCAAAGAATCAGATCACAAACGAAAGAAATGGAGGAAAAAAAACGACTGGATATAGAATTCAAAACCACGGTTATAAGGCTTTTCAAGAATATCCTAGAAAAGGCCAATAAATATAACGAGACCCTCGAAGATATGAAAAAGGACCAACTAGAAATTAAACATACACTGACTGAAATAAAAAATATTATACAGAGACCCAAAAACAGACTAGAGGAACACAAGAATCAAGTCAAAGAATTGAAATACAAAGAAGCAAAAAACACTCAACTGAAAAAGCAATAAGCAAAAAAAAAATCCAAAAAGTTGAAGATGGTGTAAGAAGACTCTGGGACGACTTCAAGCATACCAATATCAGAATTATGGGGGTGCCAGAAGAAGAGAGAGAGCAAGATACTGAAAACCTATTTGAAGAAATAATGACCAAAAACTTCCCCCACCTGGTGAAAGAAATAGACTTACAAGTCCAGGAAGCACACAGAACCCCAAACAAAAGGAATCCAAAGAGGACCACACCAAGACACATCATAATTAAAATGCCAAGAGCAAAAGACAAAGAGAGAATATTAAAAGCAGCAAGAGAAAAACAGTTAGTTACCTACAAGGGAGCACCCATATGACTGTCAGCTGATTTCTCAACAGAAACTATGCAGGCCAGACGGGAGTGGCAAGAAATTTTCAATGTGATGAATAGCAAGAACCTACAACCAAGATTACTCTACCCAGCAAAGCTATCATTCAGAATTGAAGGGCAGATAAAAAGCTTCACAGATAAGAAAAAGCTAAAGGAGTTCATCACCACCAAACCAGTATTATATGAAATGCTGAAAGGTATTCTTAAAGAAGAGGAAGAAGAAAAAAGTAAAGATAAAAATTATGAACAACAAATACATATCTATCAACAAGTGAACCTAAAAATCAAGTGAATTAAAAACCTGAGGAACAGAATAATCTGGTGAATATAATAGAATCAGGGGCATAGAAAGGGAGTGGGCTGATAATTCTCAGGGGGAAAGGGGTATGGGGGGTTCATGAAGAGACTGGACAAAAATCATACACCTATGGATGAGGACAGTGGGGGGGAGGTAAGGGCAGAAGATGGGGTGGGAACTGGGTGGAGGGGAGCTATGGGGGGGAAAAGGAGAAACAATTGTAATAATCTGAATAAAGATTTATTAAAATAACAAAAAAAAAAATATAATATAATTTGGAAAAAAAAAGAAATTCACTGAAAATCTATTAGAACTAATAAATGAGTTCAGCAGAGTAACAGGGTACACAATCAATAAACATAAATCAATTGTATTTCTACCCATTAGTAATTAACAATTGTAATTCTATCAATTAGTAATGAACAATTGTTCCTTACTGAAGAACAATCCAAAATGAAGATTAAGAAAACAATTCCATTTACAATCACAAAGAATAAAATACTTTAGAAAGAAATTTAACAAAAGAAATGCAAAACTTGTACTCTGAAAACTGTAATACACTGTTGAAAAAAATCAAAGATCTAAGTAAATGGAAGATATTTTATGTTCATAGATTGGAAGACTTAATACCATTGTTAAGATGTACTCCCCAAATTGATCTACAAATTCAGTGCAATATAATAAAAATTCTAGTTGCCCTTTTTTTTCCCCAGAAAAGAAGTTGATCCTAAATTTCATATGGAAATACAACTTGAAACCAGAATATATAAAGAATTCTTGCATTTGAACAAAGACAAATAATCCAATTTTTAAATAAGCAAAGAATTAGATCAGACACTTCTCCAAATAAATATCATATCTCCAACATCATTTTAAAAAGTAGTTTGGACTTACTTATACTAAAAAAAATTATGAATTTGCAATTATAAATTCTAAAACCCAAGAGATTTTGTTCGCTGCACAATCTCCTCATTAATTCAATTGCTACACTTCATCCAAAATTTTAAAAAATATCTTCCTGATGTTAAGCAAAATAATTGTATAACTTAGATGTCATTTTAAGAATAATATATGTTAAAGAACCAGGGTAGCACTTGTTTTGTTTTGGGTCTTGAGATATATAAACAACAAACCTATCTTTTTGTCTCCTTTTCCCTCTTGACTCCAGGAAAAAAGAAAAAGCATTCAGAAACTGCTTCTTAAGAATTTTTATTTTAAGTCAGAGCTACCCTAGCTGACACTTAGTGGATGAACTTCATTCTAGTGCCACATCACCAATCTGAGCTTAATTATAGCCAACTGTAATAATACATATACTGCCTGCTAGTCAGACCTCCCGGGACTGTATTTTCAATGTATTATTTGGTCATGTCATATCTATTGTATATTTTTAATACTAGAAATTAGTACTCACTAAATGACTCAGCAAATACAATATACCACACACTATTCTAGGCATTGAAAATATTGTGTTGAATGCATTTTTATTTTTAAACCAATTGCTGACAATAGGAATTGAGCTACCATGATTGGGCTGTGACTAATCAATTTTCACCTGGATGTCCAATCACCCTTTTATGGCCCCCTGGTAATCACACAAAATCAAAGTTTCTGTTAGCAAGGGAGAAGGCAGGAATGGGTGTTGGAAAGTGTTACAGAAAATCTATGCTATCCTTTAAAAAACTCTCTTCAAACTAATTTTCTACCCATACTATTCCTGGGAAAAGGAAAGAAGGAAGGAAGGAAGGAGGAGAGGAAGGAAGGAAGGAAGGAAGGAAGGAAGGAAGGAAGGAAGGAAGGAAGGAAGGAAGGAAGGAAGGAAGGAAGAGAAAGAAAGAAAGAAAGAAAGAAAGAAAGAAAGAAAGAAAGAAAGAAAGAAAGAAAGAAAGAAGAAAGAAAGAAAGAAAGAAAAGAGAGGAAAGAAAGAGAGGAAAGAAAGAGAGGAAAGAAAGAGAGGAAAGAAAGGAGACAAGTAGTTGATTATATAAGTGTAGGAATTCAGGCAAGGGTGCCAGATGGATGGCAGGTGAAGTGTGCATATGGCTGATATTTAAGAGCATTGGGCTGGATGAGATCACCCACATAGAGTCTATATAGATTTAGAAGACTGCCCAGTATTATGTTTGGTATATCCCAATGTTTAGAGATCAGATGAAGGAGAAACAAACAAAGCTAGATGCAGGGGATCATTTGTCTTCAAAGCCCAAAAGAAAAGTTTCCCAAGGAGGATTGGACAATTGGTTGGAGGTTGCTGAGAGGAAGGTGAAAGCAGAAGCGTACACAGGAACTTAATACAGTAATGAGATTTTTTGGTGACAAGAGCAGATTCTAGTGAATGGTTAAGCAGAAGCTTGATGGAGTAACCAAAGAGTGAATGAAAGCTGAAAAAGTATTTTGAGGTTTTGCTCTGTAAGAACAGAGAAATATAGCAAAAGGAATCATGACAGTCCAGGGAATGTTTTGATTGTTATAATTTGGCAGATGATGGAATTTATTTGTATGTTGTCTGGAATGATCCCGTGCAGGGAAAGACATTGACCGATGATGTCAAACAAAGGGGGTGGACTATAAAGACAAAACTCCCTGGAAAGGTGAGAGAGGATGGGATCTGAATGTGAGTAGAAGGATGAACCTCTGATAGGAGGAGAAACATTTATTCTGTCCCAAAAAGAGAGAAGGCAGAGAAAATATGGGCGCAGAGATTGAGAGGTGAGTAGATAAGATGCAGGCATGCTTCTATGTTGGCTGAGATATTTTCAGTTAAGTATGAATGTAAGTCATCAGCTCAGAATGGGGAGGGAGGGAATGTAGGAGGTTTGGGGAGAGAGGAAATATGAAATAGTTATTTCAAAGACTTAAAAGGGAAAGGTAGTGGGGCTATTTGGCAGTAATGAGGGACACATTTAAAGTGCAACCAGCAGACAGTTGTGATAGAAGTCCCAGTAGGTACAGGCATAAAGGAGATGGCTAGTGGGCCCATGAAGGGTTGAGGTCTAGCCAGGCAAGAACAAGAAGAACTGGGCCAGAGAATTAAGCGTGTTTTCAACTGGGGCCGTAGAATTATTTTAATAATAGCTCATGAATTGTAAGCTGGGTTAAAAGAGAAGCTAATTTAGGAGAGTAGTGAAGATTGTGAAAAAGTGGCAGCAATTATTCCTTAATTCAACAAAATTAAGGAATAATTGTAATCCAGATGCTAGAGTAAGGGAGCTAAAGGGATAGGAGGTAGCAGCCATCAGAACAAGTTCTCATTTTTTTTTTTTAACTTTTTATTGATTTCAGAGGGAGGAAGGGAGAGATAGAAACATCAAAGACAAGAGAGAATCATTGATCAGCTGTCTCTTGCATGCCCCCTATTGGAATCGAGCCCAGGGCATGTGCCCTGACCAGGAATCAAACTGTGACCACCTGGTTCATGGGCCACCCTGGCTGGGTAAGTTCTCATTTTTAAGAGTTAGATTGCTCAGACATATTACTTTGCATTTAGTGCAGCCTTTTCAAAAAGATCAAAGTACCTGCTGGGCCCAGCTTGCTAAAAACGAGTACGATTATGTGTGACTAAGAATTAGCTATGTGATTAGTGAGTTGGTACTGTGCTGATTCAGCAATGGCATGGTAAAATGGGCCACATCACATTAGACCTGAACAACAGGAAAACATCAGAACATAAAGAGCTTGAGCCACCTAATTCAAACCCTGGCTGTGACTTGTAGCAGTTGTACATCTTGGGGCATATTTCTTAACCACTCTGAATCCTGGATTATCCTTTTAAGCCAGGCTATGTCTATCTCCCTCATGGGGGTTGTTATGCACATTAAGAAGAAGAATATATGCAAAGTGCCTTGAAATAATAGGTTCTCAGTAAATACTAACTACCATGCAAATAAAGAGCCATGTTCCTACTGCTGCATGGCAGTCTGGGATACATTTGAGGAAGCTTTTACTCTGAATGTAGGGTTGAGGGGATATGTCAACCAGAAGAGCAAAGTAAGGAAGCGAAAGGGAGAGGGGGCAGCAACTATCTCTTTATAGAGCTATAATGGGTGAAAGCAAAACCTGGGTTGGTTATTACATTATAGCTGATAATGATAGGAATGAGGCCTTTTCATTTTTGGTTCATGACATTTTAGAGGTCAGAAATCAAATCACAATAGGTGGCTCTCTCTATGGAGCATGCCCACGCCCTTCCCCACCCTCTTCTCCCAAGTACGTTATCCTTGCCTCTCTTTCTCCTAAGCTCCAAAGGCTCTTCTTTTGCCTCTGTAACTTGTTTCCTGAGCCCATTTCTTCCCTGGCTCACTTCTTCTAGCTCTGTGACTTTCTAAATAAACTTTCTCTTATTAGAAAGAAAGAAAAAGAAGAAAGAAAATCACAATACCTGGATTCATATTTTTTGAATGAATGATGAACCCCAAGCTCAGAGACATGGCGGTGGTGAAGACGATGTGGAGCAGGCTGTGGAGACTTTTATTTATGTTACTAAATCACTTTGCTTTCAGGCTGTTGTCATCGGTATTTCTCTAGTCCTTTGTAAGTTGTCTGTTTTCTTAAGCTTTTATTGAAAATTGAGTAAGTAAAGAATCACTTATGTAACTTGCCAAGGGGGAACAAAAATTCATAGCCACTCCATACAGATAGAGTGCAGCATTTCTAAATGGGCTCTGAAGCCATCCTAGTCTTCACCTCCCTCTCAACTCTCTGGTCTCTCTCAGCCCTCCTCAGTGTCTCTGGCCTCTCTCTTATCTGCCCCTAATTTGTTGTTTGGGTGTTCTATCTTCCCAGATTCATCTTGGTTTATAGTATCTAATCTCCCTTTCAAATGATCTTCTGCTTTCCTGATGATGAGCTGCCAGTCCCCAATCTGGCCTCTGGATCTTTTTTTTTTTTAACTCGTGATTTTCTCAAAGCCCTTTTAAGGGGCAGTTGGCTATGATGATGACAATTATCAGATAGTGTATATAGAACTCCTTCCATCATGCCTGGCACATGGCGGGTTTTCAAAATAGTAGATGAGTTTCCTTTGCCATCCACTAGATTGAATTTAAGAGCAATGACTTTGTCTTATTCCTCTTTGTGGTCTTAATACCTTGCACACACATCATAGATTTTTTTAATAAATAGTGAACCAAAGCCTAGGAGACACTATGGTGGTTAAGATGGTGTGGGGTGGCCAACCTACCCCGCCCAGGCCAGTTGTTCCTGGATATCATATGGCACATAAATGCAGCATTTCTATGTGGGTACAAAAACCACCCCAACGTTTACCTCCCTCTCAACTCCCTCTGGTCTCTCACAGCCCTCTCCAGTGGCTCTGGCTTCTTACCTGCTCCTAATCTGCCATTTGATTTTTCTATCTTCCCAGATTCATCTTGGTTTATAACATCTAATCTCCCTTTCAGATGATCTTCTGACCTTCTGCCTTCTTGTTGATGAACTCTCAGTAGCAAACCTGGCCCCAGGATTTTTTGTTTATTTGTGATTTTTCTCAAGGCCCCTTAGAAGGGCAGCTGGTAGTCATGTCTGCCACCAATATGTGTGAACCCAAAGTCTCCCTGGCTTGATAACAGGAAGACAAAGCAGGTTGGCAATATTCAGCAAGGAAACATCGTATTTCAGAGAAATATTACCATAAGCAAATACTTTGATATAAAAGCTATGTTGTAATACTGACTGATATGAGTGAAAGTTAGAATCAAAGAATAGTCCATATTCATTTCTACCATTTTCAGCTATAGTAACACCAAAGCTAGGTTAAACTAGTAGATAATCTCTTATAGTGAATAGATAAGTGCTGTTGGTAATTTGCAAAACTAACACTGGCTATGTATATATCAGTGGAGAATACTTGCAAATGTTTACATTATGTACATAAACTTTCCCATTATAATTTTCATATACCATACTTTCCTAAGAAATTTCACTTATATCACTGAAACTAATTAAATCATTTGTGAAACTCTAAATAAGAATTATTAAATTACAATAGTCCCCCCTTATCTGCAGGGGATACATTCCAAGACCCTAAGTAGATGCCTGAAAATGTGGGTAGTACCAAACCCTATGTATACTATGTTTTTTCTTATACATACTTGTGATAAAATTTAATTTACAAATTAGGCACAGTAAGAGATTAAGAATAACAAATGATAAAATAGAACAAATATATTGCAAAAAAAGTTATGTGTATGTGATCTTTCTCAAAATATCTGATAACCTATATGAAAACCGAGTGACACAATCGGGTTGTGTATGCAGTGTTAATACACTGGACAAAGGATTGATGCATGTCAGGTGGGATGGAGCAGGACGATGTGAGATTTCATCATGCTCTCAAAATGAATTGTTTATTTCTTGAATTTTCTCTTTCATATTTTCAGACTGTAGTTGATTGCCGGTAATGGGAACCGTGAAAAGCAAAACAGCAGATAAGGAGCTACCACTATACTCATTTTCATTTAAAGGAAATGTGACAATAAATACAAAATTCAGTTGAAAAGGGATATTCTATAGAGAGAGAAAATCAGTTTTAAAAAATGATTTTAGAGAGAGGAATCGAGAGAGAAACATCTATCGGTTGCCTCCCTCACATGACCTGACCCAGAGATGGAACCCACAACCTGGGTATGTGCCCTGACCAGGAATTGAACCCTCTACCTTTGGTGTGCTGGACAACACTCCAACCAACTGAACCACACCAGGCAGGGTGAAAATCAGCTTCTTAAGATAATTGTTTTCCAAGTCAAGTCCTTTTTCTTCTGTATTATATTGTCAAGAACTGGATGAAATAACATTTTAATTCTTTAAAAATCCTTTCTTGAGTGTGCATGTGCTGCCCCTTCCCCATGGAATAAAGTATCTCATAAACTAGGTTCTGTACTAGTTTGGTCAGCAGTTTTCAAGGAGAAACAGACCTTGGCAAGTCACTTGATCTCTAGTGGGTCTCTCTGTGTTTGTGTGTCCAAGAAGGGCATTAAAATATATTATTTTCTCAGGTCCCTTCCAGCTCTACATTCTCAGGTTCTATGAATAGAGTAGTTTTAAATTATATTATTCATGTTTTTACAGAGTTATTTTTAAGCTATATGAAGCTTACACATTTTTAATTGTCAAGAAATGTGTAAGCTTCAAGTATGTATTCAATAGCAAAAGAAAATCCAATCCACAAATCTACCTCCACCAATAATTATAACAGACACATGTGCTGGGCATAGATCCCTGATAAGGTTTCTACAAGGTGCTTTCATAAATCACACACTGCTTTCTTAACTAAATGAGGTCCTTCAGGTTATGCTGTGATTTTCAACATTATGAACACAAAGGGCATACTCAGTGAATTTCCATAGTTGATTCTGCACAAGTCATTTTGCATATACAGCAAGTCGAATCTATTTCAAGACAAAAATCCATTTAGCAAAGTCACCTTCACAAATTTTAGCAAATGTGTAAGTACAAGGAATGCTTACAGTATACTAGATTGATTAGAATTTTTAGAAAAGACTCTGAAATTGCACTCAATTTAAAACTAAATGTGAACGTACTAAGCAGTGTATGAGTCTGAGCACCCTCCTTCCATGATGATGGCATCAGGTGTTTCAAACAAAACAGCAAAGGGGTCATTAGCTCCTAAAGGAGCAATTAGGTGTAAGTGCTCTAATTTACCAAATGTATAATGGAGGATGTTTCTGGAAGGGTTTCAGTCTATTCAAAACAAATGTTTCTTAAAGGGACACTAACACAATTCCATTTTCTTCCTTCCTTCCTTCCTTCCTTCCTTCCTTCCTTCCTTTCTTCTTTCTTTCTTTCTTTCTTTCTTTCTTTCTTTCTTTCTTTCTTTCTTTCTTTCTTCCTTTCTCTTTCTTTCATTTCTCCCATTATTTCTTTCTATCATCTATATCTAAAGTTCCTTTCCTATATGACATTATGTTGGGCAACTTAGAAATTATATCTTGCTTCAAAAATACTAGTTTTTAGACCAGCTGGCATGGCTCAGTGGTTGAGCATCGATCTATGTGAACCAGGAGGTCACTATTCAATTCCTGGTCAGGGCATATGTCCAGGTTGCGGGCTAGGTCCCCAGTGTGGGGCGTGCAGGAAGCAGCCAATCAATGATTCTCTCTTATCTTTGATGTTTCTATCTCTCTCTCTCCCACTCCTTTCATCTCTGAAATCAATGAAAACATATTTTAAAATAAATAAATAAATAAACAAATACTAGTTTATAAATAAAAAAATACTAGTTTTTAGTGATGATGAAATATAAGATTACATAATTTCCAAATTTTATGACCTGAATTTCTTGTATATTCTTTTTTCTCTAAGGTAGCCTTCTCATGGTTCTAAGATATTTAACTCTTTATACATATGAAAACATTCCTATGGACTTGGAGATACTTCATAATTACTAATAATCCAAGCCAGAAGGACAACATTCCACTCTGGAAATTTCCTTCTAGAAGGACTTAAAAGTTTCTGCAATTAAGAATCAAGAAGATGACATATGGTGAGAAAATTGATGGTGCAAACACATTACTTATTTTAGTTTATTGGCTGTAAATTAGAAATTAAGGAAATAATAGGTAGAAGTTATTTCCAGAATGGGATTTATACCTGCCCCTCTAAGGCAGGAGAGGAGGCCCCAGGGGAGAGGGAGATATTTGCATGCTAAAGAGAGGGCAGATGTGTGAGGGAATGGTTGGGAGGCTAGGCCAGTGGTCGGCAAACTCATTAGTCAACAGAGCCAAATATCAACAGTACAACGATTGAAATTTCTTTTGAGAGCCAAATTTTTTAAACTTAAACTTCTTCTAACACCACTTCTTCAAAATAAACTCACCCAGGCTGTGGTATTTTGTGGAAAAGCCACACTCAAGGGGCCAAAGAGCTGCATGTGGCTCGCGAGCCGCAGTTTGCCGACCACGGGGCTAGGCAATAGGTCAGCCTTGGAGATGGGCTCCCCTTCCTGTGAGAGAGAATATGAAAAGGGGAGAAAGAAGGAAGAAGGAACCACTTTGGGTTGAGCCAATCATTCTGCAAGGTACTTTACATAAATGTTAATCATTTGGTCACTACAAACACCTCGCTAGACAGTAGTCCTGATTTTACAGATACCTTTAAACAATATATTTTATGCTTAGGTAAGTAATTTATATATTTACTAGAGGCCTGGTACACGAGGTTCGTGCACTTGGGGGTTGGGGGGAGGGGGCTCTCAGCCTGGCCTGCGCTCTCTCGCAGTCCAGGAGCCCTCGGGGGATGTGACAACTTAGGCCTGCTCCCCGGACATCCTTAGCGCTGCTGAGGAGACAGGAGAGGCTCCTACCACCACTGCTGTGCTCGAACGATTTGCATATTAGCCTTTTATTATTTAAGATATGCCATGCTGCTAATAAGTGACAAATGCAACTTTTTAGGCACCAAACCCAAAGTTCATTCCCCATTTCACCATTGCCTCCAGGAGAAAAAGGCTGAGCAGTGGGTATGGAGACACTGTGAGGACAAGAAAAGAAATGAAGGATGAGGTTGACAGTGAGAAAAGAAATGAAGGATGAGGTTGACAGTGAGAAAAGAAATGAAGGATGAGGTTGACAGTGAGAAAAGAAATGAAGGATGAGGTTGACAGTGAGCTACCTTTAACTGACCCAGCTATGGCTCTGACCTCTTACAGCATTAAGAGGACATGGAGTTCAAGGTTTAAGGAAAACAGAAATTTTCAACTATGATACACAAATTAGTGTCTAATGCAGCTTTTCTTTGATCTTACTGACTCGCTATGGCTGAATAAAACTTTGAAAATCAAATCCTGTTGATTTAAATATACTTTGCCTTTATGTCTGCATAATTTTCAATTAGTAATATTCTTTTTGCTTTTATCCTCACCCAAAGTTATTTTTTCCATTGATTTTTCTCCCATTTTTTAGAGATAGTGGAGGAGAGGGAGAAGTGGTGGGGAAAGAAAAAGAGAGATCGATTGGTTGCCTCCCGCATGTGCCTTGACCAGGGCCAGGGATGGAGCCTGCAACTGAAGTACATGCGCTTGATGGAGAATTGAACCTGAGATCCTTCCATTTGTGGGCCGATGCTCTAACCATTGAGCAAACTGGCCAGGGCCAATTGGTAATTAATATTCTTGACACTGTTTTTCTGTCCCTCTATCTCTCTGTTAGCATTTAAGAAATGCACCAGAAAGGTTCTTTATAAAGGAACACTTTGTTGATATTTTTTATAAACAATGCCATTTTAAAGCCATTAGCTATTACCCAATTTGTTTGTCTTAGCTCAGTTTATTTTCATGGAGACAGTGCAACTTATAACAAGATACACCACAATTTGGCAAATTGAATAAAATCAATAGCAACAAATATTTATTGAGCACCAATATTCTTGATGCAGTTTGGCCAGAGTCACCTGGTTATGTGAAGATCCTGTATTATACCAGGATGCTGGCTGGTAAGTGTAAGAATAACTATGAATAAGAATGGCATGGAAGGACCTTCTGTCCTGCCAGGGCATCCATAGTTTTAAGAGAGGCTTAGCTAGGAGAGTCAGGACCAGGGACCAGCCAAACAGGAGAGGCCTACAGTCAGCTAGAGGCAGCATGAGTTTTGGACACTATGTCAGAAAGTAGTATCATTGTAATTAGCTAGTCTATATATATAAAAGCCTAAGCGACCATCGCAACTGAACAGATGACCGAACAGGCTGCATGGGGCGACCAGGACAGCAGGGGAGTTAGTGAGGGCTGACCAAATGACTGAACAGCAGGCTGCGTGGGGCAACCAGGCAGGCGGGGGGGGGGGGCAGTGAGAGGTGACCAGGCCGGCAGAGGGGGGCAGTTGGGGGTGACCAGGCAAGCAGGGTGGGCAGGTAGGGGTGATCAGGCAGGCAGGCAGGTGAGCAGTTAGGAGTCAGTGGTCCCGGATTGTGAGCCGGATCGGGCCTAACCCGGCAGTCAGACATCCCCCAAGGGGTCCTGGATTGGAGAGGGTGCAGACAGGGCTGAGGGGACCCCCCCCCCCATGCACGAATTTTGTGCACTGGACCTCTAGTTATTAATAATAGAAAGAGAGCAAAGCAGAGACCAGGGCATTATAGACATGGTCATCTGGGCAGCTTCACTAGGAAGCTACAGTTTCACCAGGAAGTTACAGCTTCACGCTCCCCAGGGAACTACCTGTCCATCCCCTGCAGATCACTGGGGAAAGGGATCAAACAAAGGGGAGATGGGTGCATGGGCACTGAAGTCAGGGTGATGTAGGGAAGGTGCTTGTCTGTCAGTCTAGCCTGGGGAACAATGAATTGGCTAGGGGGTGGGACCTATCAGAAGTAGGCAAAATTTTAGAGAGTTAATTTGTTAGTTTGAAGAAGCTCTTGGTTAAAATCCCCAGAGTTTCCTCTCTTTTTCTTCCTCTTGCTCTTGCTCTCTCTTGTTCTCACACTCATCCTTTAAGCAGCCACATAACCCATGGCTGTGTGAGCCCCACACACAATGGACTTCAGTTGGTAACACAAGCTAAGCTAGCCAGATGCTGGACTGGACTGGACTGGACTGTATTTTAATATGGAACAGAAATTCTGGGCAGTGGCCTTTATTCTGGCCCTGCTGACGACAAGATTGGACTTCTTCCATGGCAAGACAGATAGAGATGGGACCCTTGAGAGGAACCCCCTTAATTTTACATCAACAGAGCTTTCCATGAAACCCCATCCTCCCATGGGGGCCTCCGGAAATTCTTTTCCTTGAGGCACTCCAAGAACTCCACTTTCCCCAACAACAGAAGCACCAATAGAAAATGAAGGCTTGTACTCATATCCTGCATACAGATGTATGAACACATGCTGAGACCTCGGTGGCAATGCCAGTAATCAGGAAGAAGAAAAAGAAACTACAGCTGTGAAAACTGAACCAGCTGTGGCTCTGACCTCCCAGAAAGTATCCAATAGACCAAATATGCAGTTAAAAGTGGGTGTGGCCACATAAAGTTTTAGTCCAGCCTATGTAGATACCCAAAGGAATAGCAAAGCAATGAGAAGCAGGACTCCAGGGAGTGGGGAACCATGAAATCAGGTGAAAAGCATCATTTTGGATCCAAGTGATCAGTCTATTGAAAGATTATGCAACAAGGCTGAGCAAAAACGAGTCAGGGTGGCAGGGCCCAGCTAGCCAACTACGCTGTGGTGTAAGGAAGGACTTCAGGGCACTGATGTGATCAGCATAAGTCCAAGGCATAAACACAGTTGTATTGGAGGTAGTTGTATGGCACAGGTAGGATAGAAATCATTTTCAGATATCTGGGTCCTCATTTATATCTGCAAGATGAATTCCAGACCTCATCTGCTGAGATTGGGGTGAGAGGTGTAGGAGAAGGCAAAACTTCTCAGCTCCATTCTGCCCTGGTTTGACTGGCCTTGATAGTAGGCCAGGCTGAACCTTAAGGGGACATGCTTCCATGAATACAGAGAAGGGGGGCTGAGGAATGTGGGGGCAGTTGGAAGGCAAATAACTTCTGCCCAATTTTATGCTTCCTGCTCCGTGTGGTTCAGCAAGGACAACAGCCTGCAGGCAGATCCTGACCGGGACTGAGACACCCACAGAGTTACTCGGATCTGGGAGTGTGAAAGGTTCCTTAACTCAGGGGCCTCGGCAGATGTGGGAGGGGTCATGCCCTGTCAGTGACCATGGCACCTGTGGCTGAGTTCACCTTTCACAGTGACCCTTCAACCAAAGGGTCATGGAACCAAAGTAGGGTGGAACATGGAAATGCCAGTTCACCGTCCAGGCAGTAGCCCCTGAAAAACATGCTAAGCAGGATCATCACCCTGTGTTCCTCATTCCAGCCCTTCCTTGGGGTTTGCTGAGTACTGGTTAGTCCATTTCTCTGCCTATGGTTTACAGATCTCTGAATCCTACTTCAAAATATTTCAGCATATATTTTATCCCCACCAAAAGCTTTTTGGTAAGGAATAAAGATTAAATATTTTCAAATTTAATATTTTCTGAGCGCCTACTGTGTACAGATCATTCACCTTCAGTGTGCTATCAATGAAAAGAAAGATCTTGACCTGCTCACATCCATACATTTTCAATCAGTAATATTTGAACATCTACAGAATCCTTCTCTTTGCCCCTTTTATCCTTCTTCCCCAAATGGATCAGGGTCTATGGGAGATTTAAAAATGTAATCATTTTTACCAGCCTGACAATGAAAACAATCAGCCTGGACAGGTTATGAGCATTACCAAAGCAAATTTCTATTTCCAGAAATCTCTTTGCTTTCATTTGCCAATGTAGCCCCAGGACTGCCTGGATTTGGAGAGAAACACAGACTTTTTGTACAGCAATTTCAGGGGAACCTCCCCATTTTCTGGGAAAATTTCAATGGGAGATTGCCCAACTCAACTCCAGAGTCCCTTGTGGGTAGAAGAGCCAGAGTTTTGAGGGTATATTTCAAATGCTTCCTTGGATTGAGAGGAACTACTGATACCACAGGAATAAACAGGTTTTCTCTCCAACTGCCCTCTCCTTCACCCTTCACCCCACCACTAACTTTCACTACAGATTCACATGTGCGCATGCGCAGTGGGCAAGAGCAGTTCTTGTTCAAATGTAGGGCCAAAATGACTCTGCCACTTATATCTAATCAAACAGAATCTCAGGCAAGGATGTAAGAAAACAACTTAAGAAATGACCCAGTATGTCAAGATGACCCAACCAAAATAATGTGAACTGAAGTATTGTGGGCTAAATGTTAGCTAAAGGAAATAGTGGGGTCTTGGTCTGGATTGTGGAAGGTGATTAAATTTTAAAAAGAAGGGTAGCCCTAGCTGGTTTGGCTCAGTGGATAGAACGTTGGCCTGCAGACTGAAGGGTCCCAGGTTCAATTCCAGTCAAGGTCACATGCCCAGGTTGCGGGCTTGATCCCCAGTAGGGGGTATGCAGGAGGCAGTGATGAATGATTCTCTGTCATCATTGATGTCTCTATCTCTCTCTCCCTCTCCCTTCCTCTCTGAAATCAATATATATATATATATATATATATATATATATATATATATATATATATATTTTAAAAAGGGCAAATGAGCCCATATCCAGGTTAGGCTGGAAACTAAAGAAAACAAAGAGAACTTGAGAGAGGCAGATCAATACTGTAAACAAGTATGGAGCATGGAGCAATGCTGAGATGGTATAAATTATAATTTGCACAATCTCCATAGTCTGTGCTTTTCAAAATAAATTAATTGATGTAGAAAGGAAAGGGAGAATGTGTTAATTCTGCAATTTAAAAAGATCAGTTTTCAAATATAAAAAAATTACAATAAGGCTTATTAGCTTATTAACATTTTGACTTTAATTTCTCAGGATTTAGAATGTAAATAGAAATAATCCTTTGAAGGGGACATACCATAATATCTGCTGTGCATATGTGAGCTCTGCCACTGCTTAGCTGACTGACAAGACCTTTCAAAGGGCTGCTGCTGCCTGCCTTGGCACAGGCTGTACTATTGAAAGAAATGGGCTGAAACGGGGTGTTCCACTCCACCATCCCCAGAACTCAGGCTAAAGACACTCTCATTGCCAATATTCTCTGATTTGGAAAGGACCAAAAATGCCCCAGTGTGAAAATCATTAATGTGGACGATTGGGAATGGGATGAAAAGAAAAATATGAGTGCAGGGTCAGAGCCACATGTGAATCTTTTTTTTTTTTTCTAATGTTTCATCAGAACTGCTGTAAGTCTCACTTTGTCAATTGTCCAGTTTTATGAGGTTCTCAGGGGCATTTGGCTCAATAGAGTCATGCTCCAATCTAAGACAGCAAGATTAACCCAAGGGCAATAGGAAATGACCCTGATAATCTGAAGATGAACAAGCACTTAAAGCAAAATAAAACAAACAAACAAACAAAAACAATAAAACTCCCAAACAAATCAAAAAACCTTTAGAGAAGGGAGATAGCAGCTTGTGCCCTTAGAAATTTATCTGTGCAAGAGTATCAGGATTTTCTAAGAGTTTTGTGTGAACTCCCTGTTTTGCTAAACCCTGGTTGTTGTTGTTAAAACAAATATTTCTATGTTGCTGCATGCAATATTTATAAAGCACCTTAGAATCATTTGCAGAATATGATCTTCAATCCAGGTAAAACGCAAACAGTTCCATTTTAACTCATGCTGAATGCTGATACACAAAAAGGCAGTGTAAGCTTCCTGCAATCATCACAGTCGTTTTATGGCAACATAAACACATAATGCCTACATGGTGTCCAGCACAGTTGCCAAGTCAGTGCCAGGTTCTTTATGAGACAATAAAGAATAAATACAATAGGATAAGAACACAATTGCCACACTAGGTGGTCCAGCGTTCTGGCAGCTCAGTCATCTGTTGCCAGCACAACCTCAGCCGGGGAGGGAGTGGGTAGTGATCCTTCCTAAATGTAGGACCTTTTCCCAATCTCTTCACCCAGTGGGACCTCTGTTTTGTAGGTGCCTTTGTGAAATGCACACTTCAAACCTTTAAGCTTCTCTTAGTTGCAGGGAATGACTCTGCCTTCACAAGTCTGTTTCAATTCTTTCCAAATCCATTTATATTTTCTTCCATTACTACTTCCCCAAGTCATGAATTCTATAAAAGAACATGCTATATAAAGTTGTAAGCCAGAGAGTGAAAAATTTAGGCTCTTTCTCTATAGAAAACTACATTAAAATATCCCAAAGGCATTTTTAAAGCAATGAAACATATCTGGAACACTTTGGGGAATTTACTCAAGACAAGTATAAAATACAGAGTCCTGCAAGAATTTGGGGTCTCAAGTTTGGGGCCTTCATGAGTTGTATTCAGGGCCTGCAATATTTTAAGCCCTAAAAAAAACTGAATCAACATCTCACTTTCCCCAGCAATGATCCCAGTACCTGGCAAATAGAGGCTCCTATCCAGCCTATATTTGTTTGTTTAAATGACTGATGTCATCTATTTCCATCAGGCCTAGTTAAATGCTATGATTTCCCTGAAGATTTTTGTTCAGTATTTCCTTCCTCTTTCAACAATGTTCCTGTTACTATCTCAATATGCTTTATGCTTCTTCAGAGTAGCAATTACTATCTGATACTATGTGTGGGTTTACCTGTTTGGTTTTGGCCTGTCTCCCAAGAATGTGAGTCCATCATGGCATTAATTTTGCCCTTTTGTTCAAACACTATGTCAGGTGCTGGAATACTACCTGGTATGCAGTATGCACTCAGTAAGCACTTGCTGATTGGTGGGGAATGGATTTTTATCCACACATTATCACCAGCTCAGCATTTCCAACCAGAGAGAGGGCAACAAGGCCAAGTGAAGGGATGCAGAATCCAGCCAGGCCAACCAAGAAGTCACTGCCCAGCCACCAGCAGGTCACAGATTGCAAACTCTGTGCCCTGAGACCTAGTTCACTTTCTTAGTGTTCCCTTGCTTAACTTCCTTTTGCAATGTGGTTCTTATTACTGAACCTGTATTCCCAAACATTCCAGAAGATAAAGATATTTATTTAAAAAAAAAAACATTTTAAGAGAAAAATAATAATAATAAATAAAGTGTTCTATTTCCTTCTGTTCAGTAGTCAAGCTGGCCAGAGAAACTCTAGTCTTCATACTAAATCTGTTGCCATAGTAACAATAACCAGCTTGCATTCTTAGGGGAGGTGAAAAACCATTTTCATTTGATCTATTGAGAGACCAGCCTCTTGTTTTTTATGTTTGCACTTATTTGTGTGCAAGAAATAAAAAGACTTTTATTCTTATGAAAAAACAACACAAAAACGCAATGGTCATCTATATATATAAAAGGCTAACATGCAAAGTGTCCCCTCCAGAGTTCGACAGAAAGACGGGAGTTCAATCGCTCACTATGACATGCACCGACCACCAGGGGGCAGCATGGAATGAAGGAAGGCCCTGGCCAGCAACTGGAAGGTCCCAATCGGCCCTGATTGCCAGCCAGGCCTAGGGACCCTAACCGTGCACCAATTTTGTGCACCGGGCCTCTAGTTCATTATACTTGCCTTAAAGTTTAATTTTCCCACAGATTTGTTTTAAGAGAAGGTACTTTTTATCAGCAAGTGGAGGCTAGCATCACCTTAATTCTATAGTTCCTTTAAGAAGAGAGATAATCAACTTTATTTTAATTTTGCACTTGAGTAAAGAGATAAACCACCACATTATGGGTGATCTAGCTCTGTCCAAAATGAAAATTACTGACTCAAGTGATCAGAATTGTAATCAAACCAAAGCTGATCCAGTTAGAACCCAAAAATGATTTTTAGAGCTTTGCCAATGTGTCCCTTTTCTCTCTTCCATGTGGTTTGGTTTTCCATTCACATGATAAAATAGGAATATTCAACACAATGAGATGAGTAACTAATGGAGAGCATGGAAATAACTGAAAATAGGATGAATGTTCATGAATGTTTGGGGCAAACTGGGTTAGTTTAGACTAAAGGCTGCTTTGAGAACCTATGCATAAAGCTTTTGGGGGAGGCATTTTCTGGAACATACTTTGTACTTTTAAGTACAAGCAAATTCCAATACTGACTTTTTTTCAATATATGTATGAAGTAATATATGACACAAAACAGTATTAAAATTACTACTTTAATTAATAAATGTGAATGACAATGGCCTGTATGATCACAAAATAAATAACTTTGCTTTTTATAATTATAATATTTATGATTTTCTTTTCTTCAGGCTCATTCTACCTTTTCTGATATATTTTATGCTTTTTGAGGGTATGGATCATGCCACATCTTTTATTTGTATCCAATGGTCAAGAAATGCTTATTAATTTGTCACTTTCTCTAACAAATTTGAAAGTAATCAGTATTTTATTTTCCTTGAAAAAGAATTTTTATAATTAAATTGTTATTTTACTCTAAAAAAGAATGTACATTTATTTTAGAGAAATGGGAAATAAAAAATAAAATAAAATTTTATTATTTTTCAAACTGAAAATAACATACTAATAGCATTCAGTAAATTTAATTTACTCTTTCTTTTGTTGTTACATATAAAATTCACTCTTAGAAAAAAAATCAAAACCACAATTGCCATCTTGCTTTGTACCCAGCTCCTTTCATTTGACAAAGTTAATCATTTTTCATTTATGTACCATTAGCACAATATAAAAGCAAGGGATGAAAATAGAACACCTTATATTTTAAATTAAAATGAATCACAAACGTGCAATGTTCCTTCTAAGATGTGAAAACCATTCAGCTATAATTGAATGCTAATGCAATAAACAAAATTGCCTGAGGCCCTGCTCTTTGGCACAAAAGAGAGGACAATCCTCATGTCTTGGTGCACATTTCTTGCGTTCTATCCCCCTGTTCTTCCCACTTCAGTTGCAGCTTGCCTTCTGTCAAGGGGGATATGGCAGAGGGACTCACTCCATCCCACCATTTCCTTTCCGCATTTGCTACTGCCTGCTGCAGCTCCAAATACAACGATGCTGAGCAGCTTCTTTGAGCCCTTTTCCCCAACATATCCCAGGTGAGAGCCCTAATCAGAATCACTGTTAGCACTGCCAGTGCAGTCGCTCTGGTTCCGATCACTATGGCTTCTCGCACTATTAGTTTTCAGGAGTCATTTCATTTTGTGCTTTATTGTTGTTGCCGCTTTATCTATTTTTGTTGTTGTTGTTAATCCTCACCCAAGGATATTTTTCCATTGATTTTTAGAGAGAGTGGGAGGGAGGGGGAGAGAGAGAGTGAGAAATAACAATGTGAGAGAGACGCATCGATTGGTTGCCTCCAGCAGCCCCTGGCTAGGGCTTTGGATTAACACTGCAACCCTTGACTGGAATCGAACCTGGGACCCTTTAGTCCACGGGCTAATGCTCTGTCCACTTTTTAATTTTAAAGCAAAAATGACTGGTTCACTCTTTATGAGCTATTAAAAATCATCTTCAGTTTATGAAAGAAGGTAATGTTTTATTGTATTATTTTATTTTTAAAAAAGCAGTCACTTAAGTTTTCCAATAAATCTGTACTTTAAAAAAGTAAATAGAGCCCTAGCCGGTTTGGCTCAGTGGATAGAGCATTGGCCTGTGAATTGAAAGGTCCCAGTTTCGATTCTGGTCAAGGGCACATGCCCGGGTTGTGGGCTCGATCCCCAGTGGGGGACTTTCAGGAGGCAGCTGATCCATGATTCTCTCTCATCATGGATGTTTCTATCTCTCTCTCCCTCTTCCTTCCTCTCTGAAATCAATAAAAATATATTTTTAGAAAAGTAAATAGAAGAAATTTATAGCTTAAAAATAAAAGAGCAGGGTTTTTTCTTAGTATTTTAAACTAGAGGCCCGGTGCATGAAATTCGTGCCAGGGGGCGTGGTGTGTGTCCCTCAGCCCAGCCTGCACCCTCTCCAATCTGGGACCCCTTGAGGGATGTCCAACTGCCCTCTCACAATCCAGGACTGCTGGCTCCCAACTGCTCGCCTGCCTGCCTTCCTGATTGCCCCTAACCACTTCTGCCTGCCAGCCTGATCACCCCCTAACCACTCCCCTGCCAGCCTGATTGATGCCTAACTGCTCCCCTGCCAGCCTGGTCACCCCTAACTGCCCTCCCCTGCAGGCCTGGTCCCCCCCCCCCAACTGCTCTCCCCTGCAGGCCTGGGTTCCCCCCAACTGCCCTTCCCTACAGGCCCAGTCACCCCCAACTTCCCTCTTCTGCCAGCCTGGTCACCCCTAACTGCCCTCCCCTGCAGGCCTGGTCCCTCCCACCTGCCCTCCCCTGCTGGCCATCTTGTGGTGGCCATCTTGTGTCCACATGGGGGCAGTCATCTTTGACCACATGGGGGCAGCCATCTTGTGTGTTGGAATGACAGTCAATTTGCATATTATTCTTTTATTAGATAGGATTAAATAGGATAGAGGCCTGTTGCACAGGTGGGGGCCAGCTGGTTTGCCCTGAAGGGTGCCCTGGATCAGGGTGGGGTTCCCTTGGGGCATGGGGCGGCCTGGGTGAGGGGCCTGTGGTGGTTTGCAGGCTGGCCACACCCCCCCGGCGATCCAAGCGGAGGCCCTGGTATCTAGGATTTATTTATCTTCTATAATTGAAACTTTGTAGCCTTGAGCGGAGCCAAGCCTCCTGCTCACTCTGTGGCTGCAGCCATTTTTGTTGGTATTTATTTATCTTCTATAATTGAAACTTTGTAGCCTTAAGTGGAGGCCAAGGCAGGCCAGGGCAGGCGGAAAGCTTGGCTTCCTCCATTGCCGGGGAAACCCAAGCCTCCTGCTCACTCTGTGGCTGCAGCCATCTTGGTTGGGTTAATTTGCATACTTGCTCCTGATTGGCTGGTGGGTGTGGCTTGTGGGTGTAGCGGAGGTATGGTCAATTTGTATATTACTATTTTATTAGATAGGATTTTTGTATACATTTAGCATTTGACACAGAAGCTGGAAATTTTGATCCTATGGCTGGGTGGCCAATAATCCAGGTTGTCTGGGATGACCCCAGGCCAGTGGCACTGAAAGTCCCACATCCTGGGGACACCCCTCAGTCACAGACAAACCAGGATGGCTTGTCACCCTATACACTGTTCAGTCAGATAAGCTACATTTACCAGGCAACTAATGTTCATGATGCTGGTGGTATTTTCTAGGGAGTGAACAACAGTTTAAACAAATCAAACCTTTGCCTACTTTATAGTCTAATTTCTGTCAAGTGTAACAATAGGCTTTTATGGTCATCCTGGATCATTCTGGGAGATGTTTTGGGCCTTTACATTTTTTTTACAAGAATATAAAAAAATGTTTAATTGCCCAAAATGTTTTATGCAAGTTGATGCATGCATAAAATAGCAATTTGATACATTTTCAAAAGTTTCATTATGCACTGCCCTTTGTTTCTGACTACTGTTAGTTTTGAATTGAACCAAAGCCTAAACAATTCTAAACTTTATGTCTTTAAACTATGATTATTCCCCCCAAAACCTTTAGCACTTCCATCTTGACTAAGGCTAACATTTTCCTACTAATGCATCCCACAAGAGGCAAGAGAAAGAGTGTTCTGTTGGTAGTACCATAACTGAAAAACACCTGCCATCCCTTTGCCTATTCTATCCTATATAATAAAGAGGTAATATGCAAATTGACCATCACTCCAACACACAAGATGGCCGCCCCCATGTGGACACAAGATGGCTGCCACAAGATGGCCAGCAGGGGAGGGCAGTTGTGAACGATCAGGCCAGCAGGGGAGGGCTGTTGGGAGGGACCAGGTCTGCAAGGGAGGGCAGTTAGGGGTAATCAAGCTGGCAGGGGAGCAGTTAGGTGTTGATCAGGCTGGCAGGGGAGTGGTTAGGGGGTGATCAGGCTGGCAGGCAGGCGAGCGGTTGGGAGCCAGCAGTCCTGGATTGTGAGAGGGATGTCCAACTGCCCATTTAGGCCCGGTCCCCTCAAGGGGTCCCAGATGGGAGAGGGTGCAGGCTGGGCTGAGGGACACCCCCCATGCACGAATTTTGTGCACCAGGCCTCTAGTATAAGCATAATATGCAAATCGACTGAACGGCAGAATGACTTGTTGCTATGATGCACACTGACCACCAGGGGGCAGATGCTCAATGCAGGAGCTGCCCCCTGGTGGTCAGTGCACTCCCACAGGAGGAGTGCCGCTCAGCCAGAAGCTGGGCTCATGGCTGGCGAGCCCAGTGGCAGTGACAGGAGCCTCTCCTGCCTCCGAGGCAGCACTAAGGAGCAGCGAGCTGGGTTCACAGCTGATGAGCACAGCGGTGGTGGTGGGAGTCTCTCCCAACTCACTACAAGCAGGCAGTATGGAGTGAGGGGTCCTGGACTGCGAGAGCCCCAGACTGCAAGAGGGATGTCTGACTGCTGGGGATTGGGCCTAAGCCGGCAGTCAGATATCCCCTTAGATGTCACAGACTGTGAGAGGGCGCAGGTCAGGCTGAGGGACACCTCCCCCCCCCCCGAGAGCACAAATCTCATGCACCGGGTCTCTAGTCAGTAGATAATAACCTACTCCCTCTTTCACTTATTTTAACAAACTTTGCCAGCAGCCTGTCCTCAAACTGACCTCACCTTGGTCGTAATTCTGAAAAATAACACCATCTACAACCATGGAATGTTATATAACTATCAGAGGTCTGGTGCACTAAATTCATGCATGGGTAGGGTCCCTAGGCCTGGCCAGCTATCAGGGCCAATAGGGACCTTCTGGCTGCCGGCTGGGGCCTCCCTTCCCTGGCTGCCGTCTGCTGGCCTGGGCCTTCCTTCATTCTGTGCCACCCCCTGGTGGTCAGTGCATGTCATAGCAAGCGATTGAACTCCCGGTCTCCTGGTCGAATTCCCAAGGGGACACTTTGCATATTAACCTTTTATATATATAGACTAGAGGCCCAATGCATGAAATTCGTGCAAGAGTAGGCCTTCCTTACCCCAACTGCTGGCACGGGCTTCCCTCTGGCACCCAGGACCCGGGCTTCCCTCCAGAACCTGGGACCAGAGGTTCCCTCCAGCTGCCAGCAGGCACCTGGGACCCGCGCTTCCCTCCAGCCACCGGCAGGCATCTGGGACCCAGGCTTCCCTTGCAGCCCCGGCTTCATCCGGAAGGTCATCCAGAAGGACATACAGAAGGATGTCCAGTCTAATTAGCATATTACGCTTTTATTATTATAGATGGCCTAATCAGAAAGAGCAGTCTTTGGGGTCAGAAAGGCTTGCATGTGAATCTTGGTACCACCACCTTACTAGCTGTGACTATACAGCAGTTAAGAAATTTCTCTGAGCCTTGGTCTCTTAAATGGTCAATACCTGTCTACAGGAGAGATGTGAATGTTTAATATACCAGTACAACTGCCTGATAGAAATGCTAATCTGTGTTGATAAATATTAGCCTCAGCCTCTTCTCTCCAGGATTAACCAGAATGTAATTCTTCCAAGGAGAGAAGTCAGGGAATGAAAACCACATCTAAACACACATCCTTTCCCCCATTTTCCTAATAAAACTAATGCAGAGTCTCAAATGTGTAATTCCTTTACATACTGTATCTCTTTGAACATTGTGGTAACAAATCACTTAGAATAAAGTAATATAGCATTACTCTTCTGAATAGGATCGTTCAGTGCAATCAATATCACAGGTGGAATTACTTTATAATTACCTTTCTAAATTGATGATTCATTTTAACACCTATTTTTGGCATATGAAAATGTTGTCGTAAAGCTATAGTTACTCCAGTTAGAAAACTGACCAAATGAAACAGTAAATAATACTTTGTCCTTGGACTATTTAGACTTTCTCTTTAACTTGCTCAGATGATTTTCAGTTTTCAGTGCTATTTCAGGTTTCTAGTATACAAATATCTCTCTTTTAAATTAACTATTAGTTATTTTTAAGCCCCAATTCACTATTTATAGTTTTAAATTTTTCTTATTACACAGAAATTACTCTTTCCTCTCTTTCAGACCACTTCCCAGACATTACCCACAATCAAGTCAGTACACTTATATCAGAAAAAAGTCAATCCACTCAAAACAGCCAACATTTTTGTTTCTTCTAAATCTTTTTCGATAGATAGATAGATAGATAGATGATAAATAGATACAGTAGTCCACCAGGGATATGTTCAAAGATCCCCAGGGGATGCCTAAAACCATGGATAGTACTGAACCCTACCCATATTGTGTTTTTTCCTAGACCAGTGGTTCTCAACCTTCCTAATGCCACGACCCTTTAATACAGTTCCTCATGTTGTGGTGACCCCCAACCATAAGATTATTTTCGTTGCTACTTTATAACTGTAATTTTGCTACTGTTAATGAATCGTAATGTAAATATCTGTGTTTTCCGATGGTCTTAGGCAACCCTGCTAGCAGTTCTCAACCTGTGGGTCCCGACCCACAGGTTGAGAACCACTGCTGTAGAGCCTAAGACCATCGGAAAACACAGATATTTACATTACGATTCATTAACAGTAGCAAAATTACAGTTATAAAGTAGCAACGAAAATAATCTTATGGTCACCACAACATGAGGAACTGTATTAAAGGGCTGCGGCATTAGGAAGGTTGAGAACCACTGTCCTAGACCTATATACCTATAATAAAGTTTATAGACTAGGCCCCGTATGAGATTAACAGTAACTAAAAATAGAACAATTACAACAATAATCTGTAATAAAAATTGTGCAAATGTTCTTTCTCCCTCTCTCAAAATATCTTATTGTACTGTATTCACCCTTCTTGTGATAATTTGAGATGATAAATTGCCTTAAATTGAGAACGTTGACCTTTTCACGCAAAGGAAGCACTTACTGGCTTCTCTTTGGCATATCCAAATTGCCAGCATGACTACTCTTGTGCTTTGGGGTCATTAGTAAGTAAAATAAGGGTTGCTTGAACACAAGCACTGGGAAACCACACTATCTGATAACCGAGAAAGCTGTTAAATGAATAACTGGCTGGGAGTATACAGCGTGGATATGCTGGACAGAGGATGATTCATGTTCAGAGGCAGGACAGAGGAGACTTGTGAGATTTCATCACACTACTCAGAATGGCTCATAATTTAAAACTTGTGGTAATTATATTTTAACTTAAGATACATGAGGGTATATACATTCATCCTGCAAAAGCCCCAAGGCCCTTCTTTTGATATAAGTCAGCTAATTAGGGTTTTGTATCTTTATTATTTTTATTTATTTTTTGGCATGAGCCACACCTGTGTTTCTGTTCCTGTTTCTTTACATTACAGCATAAGGCAATCAGAATGCAAAATCTTAAAAATTTTTTACAAGTTTCCCCCAACTTTTTGGTTCATCTTTCCCATATTTATTTGATTTGTTAACATTTTCAGCCACTCACTCTTAAGTCTTTCCAAAGTATTCAACTTAGTTTTTATAAATACAGCTTTCTTTCACACTCCTTTTTATTAGCTTACATAATATTTAATTAAATATTCTAACTAATAAAAAATACAACTGCATCAACCAGCTTGCAGACAAAATACAACTGTTTCTTGGTAAACATACAACTAAATTGGTGGACCAATCAAGTTCAGCATACCAGACAATCTCCTACTAGTCTCCAAAGATGAGTGTGAAAGAGGATTGAAGGGTACTGTTAATGAGCTGATTTGACTAATTGAGGGATAGGGGGTGGCTAACTGAGCTTCTACTATAATGACCTGAGCTAACGCAACAGCAACAGCATTGGAAAAAGAGAGGAAAGGACAAATTGAAAAGATACCAAGCCACTAGCTTTGGAAATAAACAGGCTTGAGTTCACATTCTAACTTCATCACTTAGCTGTGAACCTCAACATTTTCATTTTCTTACATGTCAAGTAAGAATAATGCTGAGTGTAGTAAAATATTGGGAAAATACATCTATTGTACCTAGCAGTGTGCCTGACACAAGTAAGTAATATAATATTAAGTCAATGGAGTTTGATGTTGAATTGAGGAAAGTGAAGAATCAAAAATGACTCCCTGTTGTCTACCTTGGCTGAATAAAAGATAATGATAGCACTAACTGAATTAGGAAACACAGGAGGAGAAATAGGTTTGGCGGATAATATAATATAGTTATTTTGGGATGTGCTGAGTTTCCGGGTGTGACACCATTTTAAGGTGACTATGAGGCAGTTGGAAATGTTATTCTGGTTTTCAGTGAGAGGTCTTGGTTAGTGATACTAACTTGAAGTCATCCATGTAGAAATAATTAATGAAGCCACAATAATGGATAGGTTTGGGCAGAGAGGGTATGGGGACATGGTAGGTTGGGCAGAGTAATACACAATCAGATATGAAGCAAAATCCAAGATACAAGAAGAGCCAGCTGGGGCTTGTCCCAAGAGATAGGAATTGGTTTAGATAATTATGTCAGTTCTACCTATGTCTTGTCCATTATCTTGGCTCAGCCTCCCAAGCACAAGGCAACTTTTTTTTTTTCACTCCAGGGACATCTTAAAGCTCTCCACATAGGGATAGAAGAGACTCAGAGTAGTTTGAAAGGGAAGCAAGACTGAGGGGACTCTTCTCTATAATAAAGAAGACCTGAACATGTTTTCAGGCTGAGGGAGGGAACAAATAGAAGAAGAATGTTTAAAACAAATTAGAAATCAAAAGTGTGGTTTTTTTTTCTGTAATATGAGATGGTAGGTGATTTTTGTGTTCATCTTTCTGTATCTTCCAAATTTTCTACACTGAGTGTATAAATACTGGACTCAGAAAAAAAACACTACTCAATATGAGATATGAGATTGGGGATAGTCTATAAAACAATGTTACAGGAATAGTGGGATGAGTAGTACCAAGAAACAGATAGAGAAGAGAGCCTGGGGAGGGGCATAGGCACTTCTCCCATTGAGAGAAGCAAGACAAGAGAACGACTGAAGGTTCAGAGAAATTTTAAACTGGAGGCAAGGACGTGAGGAAAATCACATCATTTGGCTCCAATATGTTTAAAGTAAATTAAGAGGCAAGGTAGTTTGCTAAGACTGAGGAGGAAAGATGGGACCAGAAATAGGAAAAGAGCGAGATTTTTTTTTAATTTAATAAATCTTTATTCAGATTATTACAAGAGTTCCTCTTTTTTCCCCCATAGCTCCCCTCCACCCAGTTCCCACCCCACCCTCTGCCCTTACCCTCCCCCCACTGTCCTCATCCATAGGTGTACGATTTTTGTCCAGTCTCTTCCCGCACCCCCCACATCCCTTTCTCCCTGAGAATTGTCAGTCCACTCCCTTTCTATGCCCCTGATTCTATTATGTTCACCAGTTTATTCTGTTCATCAGATTTTTTTATTCACTTGATTTTTAGATTCACTTGTTGATAGACATGTATTTGTTGTTCATAATTTTTATCTTTATCTTTTTCTACTTCTTCCTCTTCTTAGAATACCTTTCAGCATTTCATATAATACTGGTTTGGTGGTGATGTACTCCTTTAGCTTTTTTTTTATCTGTGAAGCTCTTTGTCTGCCCTTCAATTCTGAATGATAGCTTTGCTGGGTAGAGTAATCTTGGTTGTAGGTTCTTGCTATTCATCACTTTGAATATTTCTTGCCAATCCCATCTGGCCTGCATAGTTTCTGTTGAGAAATCAGCTGACAGTTGTATGGGTGCTCCCTTGTAGGTAACTAACTGTTTTTCTCTTGCTGCTTTTAATATTCTCTCCTTGTCTTTTGCCCTTGGCATTTTAATTTATGATGTGTCTTGGTGTGGTCCTCTTTGGATTCCTTTTGTTTGAGGTTCTCTGCGCTTCCTGGACTTGTAAGTCTATTTCTTTCACCAGGTGGGGGAAGTTTTCAGTCATTATTTCTTCAAATAGGTTTTCAGTATCTTGCTCTTTCTCTTCTTCTGGCACCCCAAAAATTCTGATGTTGGTACGATTGAAGTTGTCCCAGAGGCTCCTTACACTATCTTCATATTTTTGGATACTTTTTTCTTTTTGCTTTTCCGGTTGAGTGTTTTTTGCTTCTTTGTATTTCAAATCTTTGACTTGATTCTTGTGATCCTCTAGTCTGCTATTAGATCTCTGTATAATATTTTTTTTATTTCAGTCAGTATATGCTTAATTTCTAGTTGGTCCTTTTTCATATCTTCGAGGGTCTCACTAAATTTATCGGCCTTTTCTAGGAAATTCTTGAAAAACCTTATAACCATGGTTTTGAACTCTATATCCAGTCATTTGCTTTCCTCCATTTCTTTCATTTATGATCCGTTTCTTTGTCTCTGCATTTTGGCTGCTTTCCTGAGTTGATAGAGTGGCTTTGTGTGCTAGGTGTCCTATAGGGCCCAGTGGCTCAGCCTCCCCAGTTACCTGAGGTGGACACTCTTGGTGCACCCCTTTGTGGGCTGTGTGCACAGTCTTGTTGTAGTTAAGCCTTGATTGTTGTTGGTATCACTGGGAGGAATTGGCCTCCATGCCAATTGGCTGTGAGGATCAGCTGTGTCTATGCTGGGAGAACTTCTGTGCTGGAGACACCCTTATGAGATAAGACTTGCAAGTCTCTGTGCTCAGCTTGGATGGGGCGGAGTCTCAGGGCAGAGCAGACAGCATTGGTTTCCCATCAGCCCTGCCCTAATAGGCCCCTGTGTCTCAGTGTCCCGTGGTAATCACTGCAAGCACTCTGAGAGAAAGCCACCCTCAAGTTCTGCCTGCTTCCAGACAGTCCAGTTACTCCCCAAATGGGTCTGGCTCCCCAGAGTCTCACCCGGAACTGGAGTTCAGTTCAGTTGGGAGCTTTTGTCTCCCTTCCGCTTGAGAAAGCCAGCCGCTTACTCAGTTGCCTGCCCGCTCCACGCGTGCCTTGGTACCTCTGCCTTCCACAGTTCCTCTGAGTCTCAGTGTGCTTTTCTCTTTCCTGACAGTCCAGTTTCACACCGTATGAGTCTGGGTCCCCAGAGTCTCACCCAGAACTGGAGTTCAGTGCAGTCGGGAGCTTTTGTTTCCCTCCCACTTGAGAAAGCCATCTGAGCACTCAGTTGCCAGTCCTCTCCACTCACATGTCTCAGTACCTCTGCCTCCTGCAGCTCCTCTGAGTCTCAGTGTGCTTTTCTCTTTCCTTCTAGTTGTAGAATTTCCACTCAGCCAGCCTTCCTGTGGTTCTAGATGATGTCCGTTTTGTCTTTTAGTTGTAGTTTTGAAATAGTTGTGCGAGGCAGCAGTTCAGGTGTTTACCTATGCCGCCATCTTGGTTTCTCTCTCTATATATTTTAATCTCATGACTTTCGAGCCATGCTCCAGGTCAAGAGTAAGATGTTTTTAAAACTCAGTATCAGGAACAGAATAGGATTTAATTTGAAATTGGTAAAAATATTTCCAAAAAGTTTGGAGGTCCAGCTGAAGGTAGGTCATATGTGTGTGTAGTGCAGCCAGTGAGTAAATTATCTCCCATGGTGAGAATGAACTGTCTGGTCACAGTGTCAGCAGTTAGAATTTTCCAGGCAGGTGTCAGAGAGTCAACAGGATGAGGAAATCTAAGGTATCCCACCCTCCCAGGAGCCTGCTTCTCTTCTCATCTATCGCAGGCAACTACACCACCATGCCCTCTCTTGTTCCTTGCAGAAATCTTGGAATCGTCCTAGAGTCTTCTCTCTTTTTCATGAACCTCCATCTAAACAATCCCCAAGTTCTGCCCATTTTTTCTCCTAACACTTCTCCCATCCTCATGCAACCACATTAGTTGAGGTCACTATCATCCTTTTGCCCTAACTACTGCTTGGCCTCTTAACAGCTCTCTGACATTCATTCCTGCCTCAGTCAATTCCATCCTTTGCAGACTTGGTCTTTAAAAAAAAAATCACATCAGGTATTATTTCACCACTCCCCTCCCCTTTTTTTTAATCCTCACTGGAGGATATTTTTTTCCATCTATCCTTAAAGAGAGTGGAAGGTGGGGAGAGAGAAACATGAGACACATTGACTGGTTGCCTCTCACACATGCCCTGACCAGGGCCAGAGATCAAACCTGCAACCGAAATATGTGTCCTTCCTTGACTGGAAATTGAACCCAAGACCCTGCAGTCCACGGGCCAAGGCTCTAACACTGAGTAAACCTGGCCAGAGCTGTTTCACTCTATTAAGACCTTTAAAATGCTTCTGATTACTCTTTGGATAAAGGATCAAAATTCTTAATATAACCCATCAGGTCCTTATAACCTGGCCTGTGATATCTCCAGATGTACATGGCATAGTCCCTCTATTCTATGCTCTCTATTCTCTGGGCACATGGACCTACTCTTTGCCCCTCAAAAACATGGAGATAATAAGTGACCAACAGAAGCAGAGATGGGGGTGTATCATATAATTAATTAGATGTCATGGACTTCAAAATGAAGAGAAAATAAATAAAATAAAATGACTCAGCATTGACCCAAAGGTGTTGAAAAGGTATTTAAACTAGAAATAAAAAAGGTGATGTCTACATATTGTTTGGTTTTCCCTTCTACCTTCCATCCTTGCTATTTAGGGATTTATGGGGAAGCTTAGATCTGTTTTAGGAAATAAAACCCAGACCCTTCATAGACACCAGACCCTTCAAGAGTTGTCTCTGAGCACTTTCCCTAAATGTCCCAAAGGCACCTCAATCCCAGCAGCTCCCTATCCCCTTGTACTCCACCCATCTCCATAAGCCACACCTGCATAGAGCAGAGCTGTCCTGACTACTCCCACACCTGGCCCTACTCATGTGGCACCCCAGTTCTGTCAGCTTACCTAGGTTTGTCATCTGTCCCCAGTTTAATTCTCTTCTTCAATCTCTCCTCCCATCCATCCTCCTCTCAGATACTGGGGTGATCCTTCTAAAACATCAACTTGACCCCACCACTCTCAGTTTGTAAAAGAAAAAAATAAGAGGAAGAAGTAGAATGTAAGGGGGAAATGCTGACACTGCTCCCTAAATTTGATACAAAGAGTGGGAAGGAAACAGAAATGACCTCTATTGGAAAGCATTGCAATTCAAGTGGGGTTATCAGAGGAGAGCCAATCATTAGTCGATTGTACCTGCAGTTTTTTCATTCAATTAATTAGAAAATATCTTAAATTCAATATTTCTATATATAAGTTGTGAAATGTTTGAGGCATTGAAGATTACACATTCTAGTTAATACAAAAGGGCAAACCTTCTTTCTGACATGAGGCACAATTTTCTGCAAGCTTAATTTACCTTCCACACAAAAAATGTCAGAAAAAAATTCTCAGACCTTTTGTTTTATGAGAGTAGTGTGACACATAGGATGATCATTGGAGAAAAAAAAATTCCTTGGAAATTGGTTGAAATCAGCAATGACTCAACTGAAATCCAGACAGTATGTACAATTGACCTTCTCACATTTCTCCACTTGGTAGGTGACTCAGCCCTTGCTCAGCAGGGCCATAGGGACAAGTATTGCTGCCTCAAGGCCACCTTATACAAATTAAATGTTCATAGTCCTCTTTTCTAGTGGGCAGAGAGCAGGAAAGCACCACTTCTCAAACAGCAGGTTTGTTTAGCAAAGAGCCTTATTTCCATGGGGAAGCTTCTTTCTAACTTCCATAGGAAATTCCCAAACACTATTCAGAATGTTAGGAGAACATCCATTTGAGCTGTTGTTATTCAATAAGTGAATAGTGGTTTTCAACCAGCTTCTCAAATCATTGTCCTAAGCCTGGTAAACGAAGACCTTCAGAAGTTGTCTAGATCCTCAAGCTGCACATGTCATTTGTCTACACAGATGATCACTATACCAGCCTGAGCCTAAACTGGGTTCAGACATTCTGGATTTGTACAAAGTGTTATACTGAAGTATGTATCTTTTGGAGAACTCAGAACAATCTTGATCAAGAAACACATCTGCAGTAGAAGATAGGAATGATTCTGAATGCAGTTTGGTTGCATCTTCTAGTCAGTCTCATGAATCCTACATAACTGGAGAGAGAGAGAGAGAGAGAGAGAGAGAGAGAGAGAGAGAGAGAGAGAGAGAGAAAATAGGGGTATTGTTTTGGTTCCTAAGACACCATTACTTAGATGGTCAAGGAGACATCCCTTTTCACCTCATTTCAGACCTCCATACCACTTCAGTGGTACAAGAGAACTTTAAAGGAATCACCTAGTGTGAGATGGAGAAACAGGAGCCACACTTGGCAGGAGTGGATTTGTCAGGACCATCACTGTGGACTGTGAATAATACTTGTGTGGAAGGTCATTTTGCAGGGAGAGGAAATCTAAGACAATACCCAAGTTTCTGGGTTGGCCACCTAATAGGAGGGTGGTGCCATTTCCTGAAATAGATAATAGAAGAGAAACAGATGATGGCCAGGTTGGTTTTGGAGATGTTGAGTTGGAGATGCCTATGAAACTTCTCAGGGCAGGTGGCAAGGAGGCAATTGAGAGTTTAGAGGGATTTTGGGAGGATCTATACATTTTGTGTCATCAGTTTAGAGATGTCAGTTAAGTAATGGCTGTTGAGGAGATGGTTCAGAGTAAGCACATGGGGAGAACACAAAAGACTGCAAAACCCTAGGATGATCCACCTTATAAAGGAGTATCTGAATAACAAGGTTAGCCTAGGGCAGTGGTCGGCAAACTCGTTAGTCAACAGAGCCAAATATCAACAGTACGATTGAAATTTCTTTTGAGAGCCAAATTTTTTAAACTTAAACTTCTTCTAACGCCACTTCTTCAAAATAGACTCGCCCAGGCCATGGTATTTTGTGGAAGAGCCACACTCAAGGAGCCAAAGAGTCGCATGTGGCTCGTGAGCCGCAGTTGGCCGACCACTGGCCTAGGGGTATAAGAAGGAGGTTTAAATAAATTGTTACCCAAAGAAATTACACTGAGAACTTCATCTGCAGTCAGTTTTGGAAAATATCTCAATTCTTTGTTTCTAGGCCTTCCCCTTCAAGGGAACTGACTACAGAGCATTAAATTTGAAACTGGACTTTCAAATAAAGAAAACAATGGTAAGGGCTTTGTTTTAAGGATATAAATTAGCAAGTAGTTAAGCCAGGGAATAACTGTCATTAGCTGAAGCATAGCAATGTAAATCCTAGAAACCTTTATTTCTTTTTAAAAAGTGATTGTCCAATAAGCCACCAATATCATAAACCATCAGAATTGCTGCTTACAAAGTGATTAATCTCTTTGTTTTTCTCTCCAGTCACTTGAAACATTCTATATTATAGAACTATAAGATGCCTTTGTTTTTGTTTTGTTTTGTTTTGGTTTTTTTTTTGGGGGGGGGAGGGGGAGGTAGTATTTTAACAGGGACTTTACAAGGGCTTTCATTTTGCAAGGTTTTCGAGTGTGGTAACACATTCTCAGACTCATAATTCAACATCAGCCTACTTTAAACCAGACATTTTTATGTAGGTTCAGAAGAGATGCAGGACTGTGAACTCTAACACCAAATTTTCAGAAAGCAATTCTTCCATTATCTAACTGGAGAAAAAAGAGACAGCTATCTCCTCTGTAAAAGAGGTCCTATGTGAGAAAGAATGAGAATGATAGATTTGCCAAGCCCCACCATTTCTTTCTCTAAGAATAAACCAACCATTTAACATTTGTCCTTATATAAGACGACTTGGAACTCTATGTCAAAATCCTACATTCTCCAATTGCCTTGTCTCAGGAGGAATCCTCTCCACACATCTGTTCTTCAGGAGACCTAGGATGGGATTCTGAAGAGGATGGTGCATGCAAATACAGTAGTATTTAGGGGTGCTCCATATACAGTTGACCCTTGAACAACCATGAGGTTAGGGGCACTGACTCTTAGTGCAGTCTAAAATCTGTGTATAACTTTTGACTTCCCCCAAACTTAACTGCTAATAGCCTACTGTTGACTGGAAGCCTCACTGATAACATAAACAGTTGATTCACATATATTTTGTATCTTATGTTGGTATATACTATATTCCTACAACAAAATAATCTGGAGAAAAGAAAATGTTATTTAAAAATCATAAGGAAGAAAAATACATTTGCAGTATTTATTGAAAAGCAATCCACATATAAGTGGAACCGTGCAGTTCAAACCCATGTTGTTCAAGGGTCAACTATACACTCCTCACAAAATTGAGTGGGTGGAAGACTACTGTGACTTAAAAGTTGGATTCTCTGTATTTTGATTCCCAGAACCCCCAAGCCCTAGGAAACAGAATGAGTAGTTGCTACACCTGACAATTGGTAGACCCCATTGCCTCTTTCCTTGTCTTTCCCTGGCTGGTTCTAATGGTCTTCCCACCTATATGTTTAGTCTTGCCTATCTCAGACAAGAATACTAGAAGCTTTTAAAGAGCCTGGGGCCTTTGATCTCTTTGCAATCAGGAAAAGTCTAATATTAAATGTCCTGGAGGGAGTTCATTGGCTTGTATTAAACTAGTAAACACCTGGTTACTTGCCCTACATCAGGGTGTAAGGCCCCCAGTGCTGGGTCTACACATTGCCCCCTAGTCTTTTGTGATATCTCCATGGGCCTCCTGTACTTGCCTTGCCTTTGAGAGCTGTCAACCTCCTTTGCCCTTGCTGATTCTACTACCTGAGAACTGAAGTTTTGCCATGAATTCCAATTCAGGGCACATGTCCCTGCTACTCTTACACAGGCCAACTGGATGCAGGTTGTCAATCTCTCTGAACTGGCATCGTGGACTTCTGTGGCTGACCGTTTGCTGGAGGCTGCTACAACCCTGAAACTTGGTGCTTTCTGCCTCTCAGGGGTATCTATTCTTTCAGCCCTGGAATTAGTACAGGTCTCCTTGGGCCAGGCTTATATGACCAAGAGGGCCAATATCAGATTAATTACACTGCCCTCTGCTCTGACTTGCTAAGAATAAAAATTTGGTGTGTCCCTGATAGATCTCAAACTATACTATTAACATCTAATGCACAAGAACTCTCTTGAAGTGAATGAACTTTTAAAATGTGTTCAGATCACATGGCCATGGTACCTGAGTATTAATAACAACCTTTGCAAGTAATCATTTTTTTTTTTTGAAATGTAGGATGACTAACATTCCAGGTTTTTCCAGGACTCTTCTAATTTTAGACTGAAAGTCCTAAAAACTGAGTTGATTGGTCACCCTAGGAAAATGAGTCACTCTCTCTTGTTTGTCCTGATCTATAGAATGAGAAAGGACTTGGTTTAACTGCATATAAAATTATAATCTGATGATTCTCTTTTAAATTACAGCCTCTTCCTGTCCACAAAGCACACTATAACTACACAGTACTTCCAGCCAAATGGGATTCTTAGATCTTTCTCCCTTTTAAGGGAACTTTTCCATTCCCTACATGAATCTCTCTGTTCCTAAGACTGTCATTAATACTGCCTTCTAGATTTCAGCAGATCATCTTGACCCAGACAATAACTCTGGCTCCTCTGGGAACTCTTTTATCCAAGTCTAGCAGTTGTCCAAGTTTTCTCATTGCTTTGACTGATGCACTGCATAGTCCAATTTTCTCCATCATACCACAGGTGTTTAAATCAGGAAGGGGCCAGAAGTTCAAATGCTATGTTAAGCCAAATAAACAGGTTGCCGTTGTTTTATTTATAGGACTTCCTAAAATATTAATTTGCTAAATATACACTGTCAATCTCCAAAGGAATCAGTTTTCCCCAAATGTACTTGATCATGGTTGCCTTTGGAAGGGTCCCATTATTAATAACTTGTGGAACTCACGTCTGTTTGTATAAAATGTGGGAAGTGCTACTATAAGTGGAAAAGCACAGACTTTGGTGCCAGAGAGCTATGAGTTCAAATCTTAGCTGCAATGCTTTTTAGTTGGGTGATTTATTTACCTAACCCAGTGGTCGGCAAACTCATTAGTCAACCAAGCCAAATATCAACAGTACAACGATTGAAATTTCTTTTGAGAGCCAAATTTTTTAAACTTAAACTTCTTCTAGCGCCACTTCTTCAAAATAGACTCACCCAGGCCGTGGTATTTTGTGGAAGAGCCACACTCAAGGGGCCAAAGAGCCGCATGTGGCTCATGAGCCCAGTTTGCCGACCACAGACCTAACCGATCTGTAAATCTTTTATTTGATTAAATTTCCATGTTGTTGTTGTTCTTTTAAAGGAAATAGAGGAGGAAGGAGTTATAAGGGCAATTTCTGTTTCCTTTTACTTATACCGGGTATTGCCTGTTGGGAGTATTGCAAGGATTTATCAGATCATGTATCAAAGGCAACTGGCAAGAGTAAGGAACTACCTCAATAGTTCATGGTGTGGATGTAACATAAATATCTCACTCTAGTGACTATAACTTCATGGGAGATTAATGGAACAAAGCTAAAACTAAGAGCAGAAAGCCAATGTGTGTTATGATTTGACAGGAGAATGTATACATAAAACCATTGATCCCCTTGCCTATCATTTTAGAATTTCTTTCCTTTGAGACATTTTTATCACCTCAAACTGTTATTAAATGACCCTTTAGCTGACATTGCTTAAAAGATAATAGGAGACAAAAATAAATGGGTAGAAAGAGAAGAAAACCAATGCATGGTTTGTTCCCCTACTTGGAAATCCACAAGGCATATTAGCATAGTAAAGTCTCCTCTTGGGGGATAGGTGGGGGAAAAAAAGTTATAAAGAAGAGGCCAGAAGGCATAAAGATACAATTCACACCCTTACCACTTAACAAATAATAGGAGGTGAGAGGGCTAGAGACCTAGCTGCTAAATTCCTGAGCTAAATGTTCTATTTTGAAAAAAAAAACAAAAAACTTTCAAGTCTATACTCAGTGTTATTTTACAGACTAGATATGTTTCAGAAAAGCTGAACTTCATACAGTTTATTAAGTGCATTTTACCACAGACTTTCATTATAGGAGCAGAGATATATTTCCTGGGAGGAGAAACATATGGTATTACATCATTATGTTATAGCAACAAAACAAAATAATTTTATCTACTGTGTGATGCTAAGAATGGTATTTCCCATCAAGAGGCTTCAGTTTTCTCCTGAAAACAGGGATAATAATAATAACGCCCATTCCCAGAGTGATTATGAGAATCAAATTAAATAAGTTATGTGAAAAGCCCTACTAGACTGTTACAACCCCCAGGACAGGAAGTGAGTTCATCTTGCTTGTCATTGTATTTCAAGCATTGTCTCAAGTCATTGTCAAATATGGCTGGTACCCAGCATGTCAGTGAATGAGTAAATTAATACTTTCTACTCAAAAGCCACAGCAAATTCTTGTTTGATTTTTGTTCAATCCTTTATATAGCTTAGGAGTGTTTCATAACAATGTTCTAAGACATCTAGATTTCATTGCATCAACTTTCAACTCCATTTCATGCAAGAAAGAGCACTCAATATATACATGGTGGTGGTGATGAAGATTTAAGTTTTTTGTGTTTGTCTGTGTACCATCCCATCGGACATTGGCTTGTACACAGTAGCACTTAACGAATATTTGTAAGTGATAACAAATATCAGCTTGGACTACAGGCATACCTTGGAAATAATCAGATTCAGTTCCAGACCACCACAATAAAGTGAATATCTCAATAAAGTTAATCACACCAATGTTTTGGTTTCCTAGCACATATAAAAGTTCTGTTTGCATTATCTATACACTCTAGTTTATCAAGAGTGTAATAGGTGACTCAGAAAAAATGGCAGCAGAATAGACAGACGTATCTCGAGCCTTGTCCCAGAGCAGATAGAAAGAACAGCTGAGGGTCGCACAGGGAGTGTTTTTTGGTGAGTTAAGGGACAGCTACACTCCATGAGAAGGTGGGAGACTGCTGGACGGGGCTCCCCTGACCGGGCAGCCCCCACTGCTGCTGGGTTCCCTCCCAGAGCCACCGGCTCAGATGCGGAGACTGCGCCATCTTGAAGGGGAAAGTGGATGTTATTGGAAGCCTGAAATTCTACAACTACAGCACCCACCGAACAGCTGCGAACCCTAGAACACCGGTCCCCAATTGGCGCAAACATGTGGATTCAGAGGAGCTCTACACTCCACCACGGAAAGGAGAGAACTACATAACCAGACACCAGAGAAGAGAGACCATGGGGAGACAAAAAAACAGCCCACATATGAAAGAAAAGCAGGCATCACCAGAAAAGGAAGTAAATGAAATGGAGGCAAGCAACCTATCAGAGAAAGAATTCAGAAATGGTCATAAGGTGGCTGAAAAGAATGGAAGACAAATTCAACAATATGAATAAGAACCAAGAGGAAATGAAGAACCAAGAAGAAATGAAAAATGACATTGCTGCTGTAAAGAACTCAATAGAAAGCATCAAGAATAGACTAGAAGAAGCAGAGGACCGCATCAGTGAGCTAGAAGACAAGATAGGGAAAAATACCAAATAGAACAGCTTCTAGAAAAAAAAAAAAAAAAAAGCAGGAGGAGAGTCTAAGGGAACTTTGGGACATGAAACAAAAAAATATCCACATAATAGGGGTTCCAGAAGGAGAGGAAACTGAGCAAGGAATAGAAAACCTATTTGAAGAAATAATGACAGATATAGGGAAGAAAAAACCCACACAAATCCAAGAAGCTCACAGAGTCCCAAGCAAAAGAAACCCCAAAAGACCAATGCCAAGGAACACAATTAAATTGGCAAACACCAATGACAAAGTAAAAATCTTAAAAGTGGCTAGAGAGAGACAGAAAGTTACCTACAAAGGAACCCCTATCAGACTAGCGGCTGATTTCTCAACAGAAACTCATCAGGCCAGAAGGGAATGGAATGAAATATACAAAGTCATGCAAAGGAAGGGTCTGAATCCAAGAATACTGTACCCAGCAAGGCTATCAATCAAAATTGAAGGTGAAATCAGGAGCTTCACAGACAAAAAAGGACTAAGGGAATTTATTACCACCACACCAGCAATGCAAGAAATTCTAAAGGGTCTGCTGTAAAAAAAAAAGAAATAGGAAGCGAAGAAGGAACACAGGGGTAAAGAATAAAAATGGCGACAAATAAGTACCTATCAATAATAACCTTAAATGTAAATGGATTAAATGCCCCAATCAAAAGACAAAGGGTAACGGATTGGATAAGAAAACACGACCCATATATCTGCTGTCTACAAGAAACGCACCTCAGAAAAAAAGATGCACACAGACTGAGGGTGAAGGGATGGAAAAAGGTTTATCAGGCGAATGGAAATGAAAAAAAAGCTGGGGTAGCAATACTTATATCTGACAAATTAGATCTCAAAGTGAAGGACATAACAAGAGATAAGGAAGGCCACTTCATAATACTAAAGGGAGCAATCCAGCAAGAAGAAATAACTCTGGTAAACATATACGCACCCAATACAGGAGTACCCAAATACATAAAAAAAAAAAAAAACTCCTGGAGGATATCAAGGGAGAGATTGACAGCAATACAATCATAGTAGGAGACTTTAATACCCCACAGTCACCATTGGACAAATCATCTAAACAAAAAATCAGCAAAGAAACATCAATCCTAAATGACTCACTAAACCAGATGGAATTAATTGACATCTTCAGAACATTTCACCCCAAAGCCACAGAATATACATTCTTTTCGAGTGCACATGCGTCATTTTCAAAGGTAGACCATATGTTGGGTCATAGGCAAAGTCTCTTCAAATTCAAGAAGACAGAAATCATATCAAGCATCTTCTCAGATCACAGTGGCATAAACCTGGAAATCAACTACAATAAAAACAATCCAAAAAAAACAAACACATGAAGACTAAACAGCATGCTATTAAACAATGACTGGGTTACCAGAGAGATCAAGGAAGAAATAAAAAACATCATGGAAACAAATGACAATGAAAACACAACAATCCAAAATCGATGGGACACAGCGAAAGCAGTCTTAAGAGGGAAGTTCATAGCTCTACAAGCATACTGCAAAAAACAAGAAACAATGGGAATAAATTACCTAACCCTACAACTCAAAGAGTTAGAAAGAGAACAACAACAAAAGTCCAGTGTAAGCAGAAGGAAGGAAATAATAAAGATCAGAGTGGAGATAAATGACATTGAGACCAAAAAACAATACAAAAGATCAACAAAACCAAGAGCTGGTTCTTCAAAAGGATAAACAAGATTGATGAACCTCTAGCAAGGCTCACCAAGAAGCAAAGACAGAGGACCCAAATAAATAAAATCAGAAATGAAAGAGGTGAAATAACAACAGACCCCGCCAAAATACAAAGGATTGTTAAAAAGTACTATTAACAACACTATTCCAACAAACTGGAGAACCTGGAGGAAATGGACATAGTCCTAGAAAAATATAACCTTCCAAAATTCAATCAGGAAGAATCTAAACATCTCAATAGGCCAATAACTATGGAAGAAATTGAAGCAGTCATCAAAAAGCTTTCAGCAAACAAAAGCCCGGGGCCAGATGGCTTCACAGGGGAGTTTTACCAAACATTCAAGGAAGAACTAAAACCTATCCTCCTCAGACTATTCCAAAAAATTCAAGATGAAGGAACACTTCCAAGCTTCTTCTATGATGCCAGCATCACCCTAATACCAAAACCAGATAAAGACAACACAATGAAAGAGAATTATAGGCCAATATCCCTCATGAACATAGATGCCAAAATCCTCAACAAAATTCTAGCAAATCGGATCCAGCACTGCATCAGAAAGATCATACACCATGACCAAGTAGGATTTATCCCAGGAATGCAAGGATGGTACAATATCCGCAAATCAATAAACGTGATACATCACATAAACAAATTGAGAGATAAAAATCACATAGTCATATCAATTGATGCAGAAAAAGCATTTGACAAAATCCAACACCCTTTCTTGATAAAAACTCTCAACAAGGTGGGAATAGAAGGATCATACCTTAACATAATAAAAGCTATATATGATAAACCCACAGCTAACATCATACCCAATGGGCAAAAACTAAAACTATTTCCCCTAAGAACAGGAACAAGACAGGGATGCCCACTCTCACCACTCCTGTTCAACATAGTACTGGAAGTATTAGCCATTGCAATTAGACAAGAAGTAGAAATAAAAGGCGTCCAAATTGGAAAAGAATAAGTAAAGCTGTCCTTATTTGCAGATGACATGATATTGTACATAAAAAAACCCGAAAGACTCCATAAAAAAACTAACAGACTTAATAAATGAATTCGGCAATGTAGCAGGATACAAAATTAACGCCACGAAGTCTATGGCATTTCTATACACCAGTAGTGAACTTACAGAAACAGATACTAAAAAAGCAATCCCTTTTACCATCGCACCAAAAAAATTAAGATACCTAGGAATAAACTTAACTAAGGAGGTAAAAGACCTATACACGGAAAACTACAGGACACTCAAAAAAGAGATAGAGGAAGACGTAAACAGATGGAAGAACATACCGTGTTCATGGATTGATAGGATCAACATCATTAAAATGTCCATACTACCCAAAGCAATCTATAGATTCAATGCACTCCCCATTAAAATACCAACGGCATATTTCACAGACCTAGAAAGAACTCTCCAAAAATTCATCTGGAATAAAAAAAGACCCCGAATAGCCACAGCAATCCTGAGAAAGAAGAACAAAGTAGATGGGATCTCAATACCAGATTTCAAGCTGTATTACAAAGCCACTGTTCTCAAAACTGCCTGGTACTGGCACAAGAACAGACATACAGACCAATGGAATAGAATAAAGAATCCAGATATGGACCCAAACCACTATTCTCAATTAATATTTGACAAAGGAGGCATGAACATACAATGGAGTCAAGACAGTCTCTTCAATAAATGGTGTTGGGAAAATTGGACAGATACCTGTAAAAAAAAATGAAACTAGACCACCAACTTACACCATACACAAAAATAAACTCAAAATGGATAAAGGATTTAAACATAAGACAGGAAACTATAAAAATACTAGAGGAATCCACAGGTAAAGAAATCTCAGACATATGCTGAAGCAATTTCTTCACCAATACCACTCCTAGGGCAATGGAAGCTAAAGAGAAAATAAACAAATGGGACTACATCAAAATAAAAAGCTTTTGCACAGCAAAAGAAACCATCAAAAAAATAACAAGAAAGCCCACTGTATGGGAGAACATATTTGCAAATGTTATCACTGATAAAGGTTTAATCTCCAACATCTACAGGGAACTTATACAACTTAATAAAAGGAAGATAAATGATCCAATAAAAAAAAATGGGCAATGGACCTAAATAGAATCTTTTCAATAGAAGACAGAAGGAAGGCCAAGAGACACATGAAAACATGCTCAAAGTCACTAATCATCAGAGAGATGCAAATCAAAATGACAATGTGGTACCATCTCACACCTATCAGAATGGCAATCATCAACAAATCAACAAACGACAAGTGCTGGCGAGGATGTGGAGAAAAAGGAACCCTTGTGCACTGCTGGTGGGAATGCAGACTGGTGCAGCCACTGTGGAGAACAGTATGGAGTTTCCTTAAAAAACTAAAAATGGAACTCCCATTTGACCCAGTGATACCACTTCTAGGAATATATCCCAAGAAACTAGAAACACGAATCAGAAAGGATATATGCACCCCTATGTTCATAGCAGCACAATTCACCATAGCTAAGATTTGGAAACAGCCTAAATGCCCATCAGCAGATGAGTGGATTAGAAAACTATGGTACATCTACACAATGGAATACTATGCTGCTATAAAAAAGAAGGAATTCTTACCATTTGCAGCAGCATGGATGGACCTGGAGAGCATTATGTTAAGTGAAATAAGTCAGGCAATGAAAGAAAAATACCACATGATCTCACTCATTTATGGAAAATAAAGAACATTATAATTTGATAAACAAAAAGATAGATACAGAGGCAGTAAAGCACCGAACAGACTGTCAAATTACAGCGGGAAGGCTGGGGAGTGTTGGGGAGGGAGGGAAATAGATCAACCAAAGGACTTGTATGCATGCATATAAGCACACCAATAGACACAGACACTGGGGGGATGGGATGAGGGCACATGACAGGGGTAGGGGAGGCTGGGGAAGGTCAATGGGGAAAAAAAGGAGATATATGTACTAATATATGTAATACTTTAAACAATAAAAAAATTTTTAAAAAAGAAAATAAAGGTAATAATTGTTGAGTGAACCCTAATATTAAGTTATTTGGATGCAATATTGTCAGCAAAGATATAGAAATGGCCAAACAAGGGAGTGTGGCAAATGTGCATAGTGAGAAATAGTGGGAGAAAAGAAAAGCTACTCTGTTTTATGCTTGCCATTTTCAAAAACAAAAAGTAAGTTCATGGAACTAAATTTGATTTTTAATGTTATTGTGTTTGGTGTTGTTATTTTAAAATCTATATCCTAATGTAGGCAGTATTATTCTTAATATTCTCACTACTAAAAAAAATCAGGTCAAAATATAGTTAATGTCCTTTATTAATTCTACACACATTTGTTAAATGCTTAAATATAAGCAAAGGTAAACATTCATATTGCTCATACAAACTAAAGTTTTACCTTCCTTTTACAATTTTTGATAGAAATAAAACCATAAGTTTTGATAGAAAACAATGGCTTTTATAAATATAAATACTCAGGATGCATTCTGCCAATGATAGAGTTTCTCCTAAGGTAGTTGTGGTGGACATAGCCTAAGGGAACCCCATTGACTCACAGTCTTGTATAATCCCATCCTCTTGAGTGAGAATATAACTTGATTTGCTACTAGCCAGCAGAATGTGGCAAAGGTGGTGGGATTTTGCAGATATAATTAAGGTCTCAAATCACTTGATTTTGATTTTCTCAAAAAGAAACTATCCTAGTTGGGCCTGACTTAGTCAAAGACCTCAAAAGAAGGACTGGTGCCTTCCCTGTAGTCACCTACTCTCTCCCGGTCTGGCCTCAAAGAAGTATGCCACCATGAGTTTTATTGCCACAAGGAAATAAATTTTGCCACCAATCTGAGGTAGCTGTGGAGTGATTTTCCTCCGGTATTACCTCTGATGAATTTAGTCTGGCTGAAACTTTTATTGCAGCCTTGCTATAAGACTACAAGTAGGGGACCCCACTGGCAAGATGTCCTTTTTGACCAAACTTGAGTCAGGTTCCTCTGATCCCTCTACTCAGCCAGGTCTTGACCTTTGGACTTCCATGTCCACCTTTGCATTAACAAATGTTAGCAAAAATTCTGCTAAATCAGTTTAGCAAGAATTCTCCCCTTTGATACTTGATCACCCTCAAAATCTGATCAAATTTCTTAACCTCCCCCTCCCCCTCCCCACGCACACACTTGGTATCTGATCTCTCTGGCCTGCCTTTAGCAAGAATCCTGTTCAGACTATTTTGCCACAATCGCCCCTTACCTTGATGTTTCCTCTTGGTAATTTTCTATCCACTGACTCCCCCAACTCTGCTACTTGGCTATAAATCCTCACTTGTCCATGTTGTATTTGGAATTGAGTTCAGTTCTATACTGAGTTCTCTTTTCCCCTATTATAATAGTTCTGAATAAAATCTGGTTTTACTGCTTTAACTAATGCCTGGCCAAGTGTTTCTTTAACACAGCTAAGCTATTCCTAGACATTTGACCCATCATAATTAGTGTGTTGTGTTAAGCCAGTGGTCGGCAAACTCATTAGTCAACTGAGCCAAATATCAACAGTACAACGATTGAAATTTCTTTTGAGAGCCAAATTTTTCAAACTTAAACTTCTTCTAACACCACTTCTTCAAAGTAGACTCGCCCAGGCTGTGGTATTTTGTGGAAGAGCCACACTCAAGGGGCCAAAGAGCCGCATGTGGCTCACCAGCCACAGTTTGCCGACCACGGTGTTAAGCCACTAAGTTTGTGGTAATTTGTTATATCATAATAAAAAAACTAATACAGCAGTCAATATATAAATATGTTTTCTTCTTTACAGTAATAAGAATAAAAAATTAAAATTCTACATTTGAACACAGACTCCCTCCTCAAAAAAAATTTAATAATAAGTAAAGAATCTGTGTATGAGATCTAAACAATGCTCTCCCTAGCACATACTCATGGAACAATGATTTCCTCATATCTTTTGTGGATCATGGGGTTAGTAAGTGTTTTCTTTTCTGCTTGTTTTTAGAATATCTTCAAAGTATTTGTAAATAAAGAGTGAAAATTACTAACACAACAAACAACTAGCAATCAAGAATACATTTATTTAAGAAAGCTATTTTGACAATGTGGATCATGTGCCTAAGGAAATTTGAGAATTTACTGTAAAGATTTCTGGAGATTAATTCTAATATCTTTTCAAGGTACATAGGAATTATTCACAAAGCCTTTGTTTAGTCATTTTTTAAATAAAAGATTTAAATTGAAAAAAAATAAGAGTGCAATAGCATTGTCTTAATTTCTTCCAATAGAAGGCTGTTTCATTTACATGGAAAATCTGTTGTTTAGTGTAGCCACCTTCATTAATTACCTTAGCTAGATAACTTGCTACAGCTTCCACATCAGCAATTGCTGCTTCACCTTGCACTTTTAGAAGCCATATTATGAAGAGGCTTCTTTCCTTAAATCTCATGAACCCACTTATGTTAGTTTCAAATTTTTCTTCTGCGGCTTCCTTGCCTCTCTCAGCCTTCATAGATCATAGAATTGAAGATAGTGGAGGCTTGTTTAAGAGAATGTTGTGGCTGGTTTAATCTATCCAGAGCACTAAAACTTTCTCCATATCAGCAATAAAGCTGTGTTGCTTTCTTATTATTCCTGTGTTTACTGGAGTATCACTTTTAATTTTCTTCAAGAACTTTTCCTTCTCATTCACAATTTGGCTAACTGTTGGAAGCAAGAGGCCTAGCTTTAGGCCTATCTTGGGCTCTCAAAACACCTTACTCATTGAGCTTAGTCATTTCTAACTTTTTATTTAAAGTGGAAATGTGTGAGTCTTTCTTTCACTGGACATTTAGAGGACAGTGTAGGGTTATTAATTGTCCTGATTTTAATATTGTTGTGTCTCAGGGAATAGGGAGACCAGAGAGGAGGGAGAGAGATAGAGAACAGCTGGTGGACAGAGCAGTCAGAACACAAACAACATTTACCAACTAAGTTTGCCTTTGTGTATGGGCATGGCTGTGTGTATTTACTGAGAAAAATAGACTGCTGCTCTGCCTGCAAAGAACCCCAGAGCATACTGATCACCTGAAGGTCTGCCTTACGTATGGGTACACTATGTTTGACACAAAAGGTTTGTTATCTGTTCAAGTGCCCCTTCTAGAAAAGAAATGAAACTCCTGCTGTATGACCTTCCTTAAGAAAAAAAAGTCTGTAACTTTCATTACTGACTCTTGCCTTTGACGAACTTGGCAAACGTACCCCACCAACAGTTCACAGGAACGAGGAACAGCCCTGAGGACAATGTAAGTCTTCAGGTAACAGAACAGCAGGATGCGAATTCCTGTTGTGCCTCTGGTTGTCCTTGAAGAGCCTGGTGGCTGGGCTGCGTGTTTAATCGCTGGGGATGTGTAACAGAGACCAGGGCACCTGGGGCAGGAGCGTGGGGGAACTCCAGCCGGCTCTGTTAAATGCAAGGTGGTGTAACACTGCTTCACTGTCCCTGAAATGAAGCTTGCTTGCCTTAGATAAGGTCCATCACACACTAAAAGTAAACGCAATTAGGATCCTTGAAGTGTTTGAGGAGTGCTTTCTTACCTGTTTCAGTTAGTCTTTAGAATATACACTGAGTGGCCAGATTATTATGATGTCTGAACGCATAATAATCTGGCCACTCAGTGTATATATATTAGAAGCCCAGTGTATGAATTCATGCATGGGTGGGGTCCGGCCAGCCTGGCCAGGGGGAGGGGACATGGGCGGTTGGCTGGTCTGCCTGCTGGTTGAACTCCTGGTCGAGGGGACAATTTGCATATTAGCCTTTTATTATATAGGATATAAACTGAGTGGCCAGATTATTATGCATTCAGAGATCATAATAATCTGGCCACTCAGTGTATTTATATTGAATAACAATAAATATCCAGCATATTTTCATTTGTGCTTTTATACACTGAAGCCCATTAAAAGAGTAGACAGCGAGGATATCCTGGTTGTTACTGATGGGAAAGTGTGCTGTCAAAATGGGCTACTTTAGGGAAGTGACATTCACTTGTGATATCTGAAAAGAAGCCAGGACTTGGGAGTTCACCTTTGCCGGGGTTCAAGTTCTGCCCTCCTCACTGTCAGGCCAATCAAGGACGTATGTCTCGAGGACAGTGATTCTCAAGCTTCAGTGCATATCAGAACCACCTGGAGAGCTTGATAAAAAGCAGATTGTTGAGCCCCACTCTCAGGGTGAAACCTGAATTGAATTCCCAAGTGTTTTAGTCAGAGTTCTCCAGAGAAACAGAACCAATAGGATTGATTGATTAATTGATTAATTGACCAATAGGAATTGGCTCACCCAATTATGGAGCATTAAATGAGTTAATATGTATAAAGAAAGCATTTACATAGTACTAGTCACGGGGCAATCAGAAGATGAGTATTCTTTAGTAGTAGTAGTATTTCATTCCCAGCACCAGCCTGACAAGTGGGAGATTATATATAAGTGTTGAATGGATGCCAAGAGCCAGTGCTCTCTGGAGAGTGTAGCAGTTGTCCACATAGCAATCACACTTCCCTATATAACTGACCTTGTGGAAGCCCAGCCTTTGGAGAGCTTCTTCCTTTTCTCAAGGCATCAATTTCAATAACAGTTATTCTGACCTCTCACGTGCCTGCCTGTTGCTGGCTCTGTGATATTATAGTAATACGGCTTTGACATGCTATATAAATACAGAAGAAGAACATGAGGCAAAACCCTGAAATTCACCGTGGATGCCTAACAATTTTCAATTCTCACAGCTGAAGATGATTGAGATTTTAAGATATATATTTTTCTAACCAAGAAGAATTTTACATTTTTTCTTTTAATTAAAACCCTAAGTATACATTCTAGGTGATGACCTTTTGTTTTGCTTCATGAACAGCATAATAAAAATCACTTGAAAACTCAGAGCTTCACTCATGCTTTCTTGAAAAAGTGAGACGTCAAAGAATTCATAGCAGAGCACAGTGAGGGCTGTGGTTTGTTCTCTGACATTTAAAAGCATACCTGAACTCTTTAGCACATGGATACCAAAATATTCAACGATGCTCAGAAATTTCCCGTGCTGCTGCCTGCTTCAGCACTTTTAATTACTAGGATATGCCAGAGTTGCACATTAGCATTTAAATGGACAGCCAAGTCCTAGGAAAGCAAAGATATATATCACATCATAACTGGCTTCAACTCCTGCAGGGGCTGCGGAGTGTCTTTGCTCTTCTAATGTTCCAACTTCCCTTTCAACTTCTGCCTTTGTGGATTCCGGATGATCAGTTATCTGCAAGATTTATAACCAAGAGCTTTGATGTCAGACAGATGTATGGTGTCAACATTCTGCAATTCAAGAAAATACTCTTTCTCCGTTAGGAGGTAATGTGGTTTTTCTCTCCGTTGACTGCTTACTTTAATATAATAAAGCAAACTTCAGTTCCTTGGGTTTCTCTTAGAAAAGAAAACTTTAAATCAGTCCTCATGCCAAGTTGAAACTTAATTTAGTATAATGTCCCTAACTTCACTAAACCACCAGGCTAGGTCAAAACGGGCTCACACTTCATATACCTAAAATCCGCAACTGCTTATGTCTCAGCAACAAAACCACAAAGTACTAACCACTAGTGTTTTTATTTGGATGTAAATTATTTGCCTAAAACTCAGACTGACTTACTACACAATTTATATCACATGTTTCTCTAAGAGCTACAGCTACTTCTACTCTTTGACCTGGAGTGTGATAAAGATAGGTCTTATCAATATTCCTAGAAAACCTTATTATGCTCCCTTATCAGTATAACAATGGATTCGGGACAGAAAGCTGGTGGGTTGAGTGTCATTCAAAGGTGCAATCATACCCCATCTCAGGTATAGCAGTCCTCCCTTAACCACAGTTTTGCTTTCTGTGGTTTCAATTACCTGTAGTCAACCATGGCCTGAAAATAGTAAATGAAAAATTCTAGAAGTAAAAAGTTTCTAAGTTTTAAATTGTGTATCATTCCAAATAGTGTGATGAAATCTTACACCATTTCATTCTCCAGCTCATAAATCATCCCTTTGTCCAAAGCAGGGGTCCTCAAACTTTTTAAACAGGGGGCCAGTTCACTGTCCCTCAGACCGCTGGAGGGCCAGACTATAGCTTAAAAAAAAAACTATGAACAAATTCCTATGCGCACTGCGGGCCGGGGTGAGTCGGCTGCTAAGCAGAACAGGCAGCGGCACCCGGCGGGCCGGATAAATGTCCTCGGTGGGCCGCATGTGGCCCACGGGCCGTAGTTTGAGGACGCCTTGTCCAAAGTATCCACATTTTATACGCTACCCACCCATTAGTCATTTAGTAGCTGTCTAGGTTGCCAGATGAACTGTTGTGGTATCATAGGACTTATGGTCAAGCCTAATGCTACATCACAATGCCTGTATCATTTACCTCACCTCAGCTCATCACATAGGCATTGTATCATCTCACATCATCACCAATATTTTGAGACAAAGAGACCACATTCACACAAGTTTCATTACAATATATTGTTATACTTATTATATTTTTATTAGTTCTTGTTAGTCTCTTTCTGAGATTAATTTATAAATTAAACTTTATCATAGGTATGTGTGTATAGGAAAAACACAGCATGTAGAAATTGTTGCTATCTGTAGTTTCAGGCACCCACTGTGGGTCTTGGAACCTATCCCACACAGATAAAGAGGGAACTATTGTACTTTCCTTAGAGATACTGCATTAAGCACCTCACCAGTGATCATTTTCATGGCATCACCTAAGAACTGTGTTGTCCCATAGAGTAGCTAATTGTCACATGTGGCTACTTAAATGTAAACTAATTAAAAATTCATTTCCTCAGCCTGGCTGGTGGGGCTCAGTGGTTGAGCGTTGACCTATGAACCAGGAGGTCACGGTTCAATTCCTGGTCAGGGCACATAGCATTCAGGAGGCAGCCAATCAACGACTCTCTCATCATTGATGTTTCTATCCCTCTCTCCCTCTCCCCTCCTCTCTGAAATCAATAAAAATATATTTTTAAAAAAATTCAGTTCCTCAATTGCACTGTTCACATTTCAGGTGCTCAATAGCCACACAGGCTATTGAATTGGATAGTGTAGCTATAGAACATTCCCAGAATTGCAGAAAGTTCTACTGAACAGCACTGACCTCGAGTCTTAGGTTTTAAGGGACCTCAGAAAGGGCAACCAACCAACCTGGTTTTCCCAGGATCGAGGATTTCTTGGGTTTAAGGACTTTCAGTGTTAAAACTGGGAATAGTCCCTGGAAAAATGAAGACAATTAGTCATCCTAAGAGATCATCTAGTCTAACCTCATCTAATGCAGATATTTCTTCTATAACATTCTTGACATTAGGCATATCTGAGCTTGCTAGTTCAGTGATGTTTTATAGTAACATCATGATGTGGCTGAAGCAGGCAGTATTTGGAGAACTGTAGTAGAAGACAGCTAAAACAATAAATGGGTACTCAGTTTCTCATTTTCTTCAAGAGGTAGAAAGCTCATAGGCACAAGAGAGATTGTTCAAGCAACCACAACAAAATACTCTCACCCACTGGAAGAAAGCACATTTCATAAGCAGCCTGTAAGATTAGTAATAAGTCTAGCATCAAAGACACATGTGTGTTAATAATTGCTGGAATGTTTACTGGTAAATCAGGGTCCAATGTCTTAATAACAGGCAGAGTTCTGTTGAATTACTTTTTCCCACAAGAAATATTTTGAAGTCACCTAAATTAGAACTGTAAGAGATCTCCCAGTGCAACTCAAATTTTGCAGAAGAGGAACCCTGAAGCCCAAAGTAAATACCCTTTCCAAGACTGCACAGTGAGGGAAAACGCCTATATCACTTTTCAAAAAGCAAGGTCAAAAGCACAGACTAGTCTCAATGCCTGCAAAGGAGATGAATGGTGTTCTGACTGAGTGTTTCATTTTTATTACTTCTCCATGATTTTTGTTTAATGTTGTTAAAAGTATTTTATATTTGAATAGCTTCCTATTGAGAATATTATTAACAAGCACAGTATTAGTAAATATTGTTTAAAGAGCATTCAGAATTGACAGCATGTTGGCTAGGAGGGCAGTTTAATGTTATCAGATGGCAGAAGGAAGGTACAACTATTCCAATCTTACTTTGCTCTGTCTTCTTTTCACTTAAAGGATAGGATATAACAACACTGTAAGGGAAAACTGAAGCACAAGTTAGACAAGGAAATGGGAGGAGAATCTAGGACTCCTTAAATATGATGAAAACCAAGACCTCAAACAGAGACAGGCCTGTAGGTTCAAAGCTAGATCCACACAGCAAGGCCACCTATAAAATGGGGATAAAACAGAAACTATCCCATAATAAGCAATTAATATATATATTGCTTAGAACAACGCCTGATCTGCTTAATACTTAATAAATGCTATTAATTATTCTAATTATTATCAGTAAATTTTGAAAATTATTTCAAGCCTCCAGATCCGGATGAATTATATACAAGGGTAATGAACAACTTGCAAAGATATTTGCTGAATGGGAAATACATGAAGTACAGCACAGTCTGGCATCTGCAGCTTATGACTATTGCCTTGATGAACAACATGAAATATCTGCACTTAGACACTGGCTAAGGCAATCCTATATAATAAAAGCCTAATATGCAAATTGTCCCCTCGACCAAGAGTTCAACCAGGGGGTGGGGCTGTCCAGCCAACCATGGAAAGGGAGGCCCAGCTGGTGGTGGCGGCAGGCAGCCGGGGGAAGGGAGGCCCTGGCCGGCAGCCGACAGCCACTAGGGACGCCATCTCTGCATGAATTTTGTGCACTGGGCCTCTAGTGTTTTATAAATGTCAGGCTTTTGATTACCATCTATCTGTATTTGTTTATGATTTCTGCTATCATAAGTTATCATAGATTTAGTGGCTTAAAACAAGAGGAATCTATTGCATTACAGTTCTGGAGAAAGAAGTCAGAAATGACCTTATAGGGTTAAAATCAGGGTGTTGACAGGGGTGGTTCCTTCTTAGAGCCTTCAAAGCAGAATTCATTGTTTGTCTTTTTAGGTTCTAGAAGCTGTGTTCCCCTCCTTGCATTACTAGCCTCTTGCTTGCCTTGTCACATCTACTCCTCTGTCTTTGACCCTCCAGACTCTGTTTTGTAAGATTCCTTTTGATTATATCATTGGGCCCACCCAGATAATCCAGGATAATCTCCCCATCTCAAGATCCTTAACTTAATTACAGCTACAAAGTTACTTTTAATACATGAGGTAACATTCACAGATTCTGAGATTAGTATGTATATATCTTTGGGGGCCATTATCCAGCCTACCACACATCCTTACCATTTGACTTTTGCCATGTCTGCTTACTAATATACTATCTTCTTATATAATAAAACCCTAATATGCAAATCGACCGAACAGCAGGACAACCGGTGGAACAAACAGTCACTTTGCTGTACACTGACCACAAGGGGGCAGATGCTCAATGCAGGAGCTGCCCCCTGGTGATCAGTGCACTCCCATAGGAGTAGCACTGCTCAGCCAGAAGCCGGGCTCACAGCTGGTGAACACAGTGGAGATGGCGTGAGCCTCTCCCACCTCCGTGGCAGTGCTAAGGAGCAGTGAGCAGGCGAGCAGTAAGGAGCGAGGGGTCCCAGACTGTGAGAAGGATGTCTGCCTGCTGGCTTAGGCCCTATCCCCAGGGATCGGGCCTAAGCAAGTAGGCAGATATTCCCCAAGGGGTCCCGGACTGTGAGAGGGCGCAGGCTGGGTTGAGGGACACCTCCCCCCTTGTGCACAAATTTCGTGCACTGGGCCTCTAGTAATTTAATAATTGTCTTTAAAACTTTTTAACTTAACCTTATCTATAAACTCACAGTTGAATGGACTAGTCACATTATTTCCTAAAACACATTAAAATAACATTTTAATTGATAAAATAAAGTTTTGTTTATCTTCTAACATTCTCTTGGGCCACGAGTGATATACATACCACACCTTAGGAAACAATGACTAAAAATCTGCAATACATTTCACCTCCATCAAGGATTAGTCAAAGATCTCTTTGCAATATTAGATAATTGGGGATGTCAAGGCTAGTCTAATGAGGCTTATTATCTTTTCTGAATTTACTGAGCTCTGTCCCGATACTATTTTAGAATAACTGAAGGCCTGGTTTTTAAGTCATATTATTAAAGCCAAACATAGAAATTAATTGACCAAGTTACAGTTTAATGTTAAGTTCTCTACATTAGGGAAAATCAAAACAAGAACCATCTCCTTGAACTGTATTTCTGATCCTTTTGTAAACCTATAATTGGAGATATAATCCATTATGGTTGTGGGTGTTCTTTACAGGGAAGCAAATAACAAATTCTTCCTTGAGTTTAGTTCCAGGAAAAAAGATAGCCTCTGATGTTATATTTGATGGCTTCCTTTTATCATAAAAAGAGAACAAGGGTAGCCTAATGTATTTCTGTTTCTGCCTAAGTTGATAACATAGATTCAAGGTGTAAATAAAATCAGTTCATTGCTAGGACCTTGGCAGCCAGATTCCTTTGCTCCCAACTTATGAAATATATTGTTTTCAGGAGTAATTGTTTTACTTTGTAATGTGTCCAATCTTATTTGATGTGATCATATGAAAGTCCTATTGTAATAGAAATTATAATTAGATGGGCTGCAAGAGGTTCAGGCCAAGCTGAGGGGCACCCCTGAGTGTATGAATTTTTGTGCACCAGGCCTCTAGTCCAAATATAAAAACAGAACTCTGACCCACAACCTACAGCCATCTGCCCAGGAAACAATATGTATAGTAAACAACCCAGGAAGTCAGATGTAAAGGAAGCCACATTGCTGTCTCTAATGACAATCCAGAAGGCTAAACAATAACTTCTTTAACACTCAGCCCAAAATGGCCAAGACTTGATTAATAACGAACAGTTTCCCTAATCTGTGTCCCACTTCTAATTTAGGACCAACTAGAGAAAGTCAAGAACTCACTCCTAACCAATCACATAGGATACCCTGCTTCTAGGTAGCCAGCCTACCACATCTTCATGCCAACAGCATGAAGGGAATACCTAAAGCTATGTTATCAAAGTTCTACTATGACACTTTCTCACACCTCTGCCTGCCTTTGAGTGTCTGACAGAATACAGTTGATGGTGGCTGACTCCCTTGCTATAGCAAACTGTGAATAAAGAGCCTTTGTTTTTCTCATTTAGTTGGTCTTCTTTATTTCCACAGTATTGATCAAGCTAGGATTTTATCTAATAAGAAGCTGTATTTTGTAAGGGAGATAATGCATGAATTTCCTGAAGGAAGGGCCATTGGTTTATTCTTTTTTGTGTACGTACTCAAACATCCTAATATATAAAAACCCTGAGTCCGTCACATCTGCAACGACCAGGAGGCTTGACCAACCAGAAGTCAGTCCTGCAGTCAGTGCTGGGTTGCCGTGGAGACCCAGCGCTGACTGCTATGGCTGCAGGCATGGTGACCCAGCACTGACTGCTGAGGGGGCTGCGAATCAGGCCCAGAGAGAGGCCTGAAGAGAGGCAGGGTCTGATCCATAGCCTCTGTGGCAGCTGTTGATCAGCACTTGCTTCTCTCTTTAGCTCCGGGCCTGGTCAACAGCCATGCCTCCATTTCTCTCCAGGCCTCCACTGGGGCTGCTGATCAGCACTGCCTTTCTGATCAGGCCCTGTTGATAGGCCCAGAGATGCTGACTGACATAGAAACCGACCAATCAGAACCAAATCTGGGTCAACTGTGAGGAGCCAATGGCTGCCTAGGAGGCGGAGCTTTTGACGCTGACTGGCATAGAAACCGACCAATCAGAACCAAATTGGCCAGCAAAGGAGGGCAGTTGGGGGTCAGATCAGGCCTGCAGGGGAGGGCAGTTGGGGGTGAGATCGGGCCATCAGGGAAGGGCAGTTTGGGGCGATCAGGCTGGCAGGGGAAGGCAGTTGGGGGCCATCAGGCCAGCGGGGGAAGGCAGTTGGGGGTGATCGGGCTGGCAGGGGAGCAGTTTGGTGTTAATCAGGTCAGCAGGGAAGTGGTTAGGGCAGCCTTGGGCAAACTACGGCCCGCAGGCCGGATCCGGCCTGTTCGGCTGTTCTATCCGGCCCGCGGAGCCGAAAGAGCGGAGGGTTCTCTTGCTCTCCCCTCCGCTCCTTTACTTTGAATTTATATTAGTTCACACAAACACTCCATCCGTGCTTTTGTTCCGGCCCTCCGGTCCAGTTTAAGAACCCATTGTGGCCCTTGAGTCAAAAAGTTTGCCCACCCCTGGGTTAGGGGGTGATCAGGCTGGCAGGCAGAAGTGGTTAGGGGCAATCAGGCAGGCAGGCAGGCAGGCGAGTGGTTAGGAACCAGCAGTCCCAGATTGTGAGAGGGATGTCCGACTGCCGGTTTAGGCCCAATCCTACTGGGATCAGGCATAAACGGGCAGTCGGACATCCCTCGAGGGGTCTCAGATTGGAGAGGGTGCAGGCTGGGCTGAGGGACATCCACCCCCAGTGCACGAATTTCATACACCAGGCCTCTAATAATAATAATAATTGTTATTCAGGACTAATTATGTTTCTGATAGTGTGCCAAACACTTCATTTTATTTTATTTAACTCTCCCCAGAATCCTTGAGGGAGGGACTGTAATTGGCTACTTATCAGGTGAGATATTTTAAGCACAGAGATGTTGAGTTATTTACCCAAGGTCGCAGAATTAGTAACTACATATTCTGACTGCACAGCTTAAGCTATTAACCTTTTGTGAATTGGTTATACACATTGTTTTATGACATATTACCAGATATGCATATAAATTTTCTCTCTTTATTGCTAATACCTCCTTGGAAAACCCAAATATAGGATTCATTTTAGACATGTTGTATTCTAATAGAATTAATTTCCTAAGACACTTTTTCCTTAATTTGTGATGGAATCTTGAAATAATCAAAAAAGTACATTTATTTAGCCACATGTGTTGTTTAAAATTGAGACACTAGAGAAGGAATCACATGAAGCCACATGACGTCTTTGTGTCTGCCATTCATTCCTGTTTTGAACAAGATTTGAAAGCCAATATTCACTACTGGGTTTTAGGATCCATGTTCCAGATCCCAGCTGAGAAAAGTAATGGTTGTTATTTATAGCATTTCAATAATATATAAAGAAAAAAATTTTAGGTATTGAATATTCCATAAAGCTTTATCATGAAATAGAGGGTGCTTTGGTTTTCTAACTTCTTTTTTACTTGTCTCTCTAATACTCTCAATGCATTCATTTTTTAAATGGTTCGAAAGGTAGGAATATGGTGGGGTTAGAATAAATGTCATCCAAAGTATCTTATAATTTTCAATACTTTAATCAGAGGAGCACATAAACTCTCTTGAATCTTATTGAATTAAAAAAAAAAAGCCACCTATATTTAAAAATGACCATTCAAGGATGTTAAACTGACCTAGCTCTTTCTGCAAACCACGGTGAAAAAAGTTAGGAAAACCCAATCCTGACAAAGAAACTCTAACTGAAAGAGGATAATGTTAAACAAAGATCTCTCTCAAAATATACTTAAAGTATAGAGAGGCCAAATCTTTATCTTATTCTTGTTCATTGTACAAAAATAAAAATGTATAGGAAGGATATGATCATTTCTATCAACATTCAGTGGTAATTAAAAGCAATTTTTGTCCTCAGGCTGTTTCTTTCCAATATAATCCAGTGATCAGAAGGAATTGTGGATGATTACATTTTAACTGGAAACACATTTCTGTCCAGAACTGAGCTTCGGAGCATGAAAAAGGCACAGTGGTGGCCCCTGCTTGTGTTTCCATCTAGGGTTCTAATTTGAACGTCAGTAATTATTATGTCAGACTTCTGGCTGTGCAAAGATCCAGAAAGTCAAAGCCAGGGTATCCTTGCATACTGTTCATGCAAAATAGAATAGAATAGAATAGAATAGAATAGAATAGAATAGAATAGAATAGAATAGAATAGAATAGAATAATAAAATAAAATAAAATCGCACCAATTACTAAGTTTGCATTTTGCAGAATGCCTCGATTTGAATAGATTGTAGGTTAAACAAGAGCATTTGTAACATTCACAGCTCAGAGTTAATCTGAAAAGTAAGCGATTGCAAGCACACTTGGAAAGGACGTTAACAATGGCCTATAATGGAAAAACCGTCTGGAACAATTAAATAGAGCTTGGTTTTCAAGTTGAGAAATACATCCCATGGTTGTATTTATAGTCTGAATGCACATGGCCTTCCATTTGAATAACTTCTTCAAATCCTATTAAGAATGCTCATCTTTTCCTGATAGTGCTTCAAAAATGACATCATCATCAGTGATAGGATAAAAGCTGTGAACAATTTAATGGATCACACCAGGCATTACTTGGTCATAGAAAGGACTTGAGGCTGTTGTAGTTGCTTTGACTTCACAGCTCCAGGCTCTGGGCATTCTGTTTTCTGTGCTCAGGAGAGCACAGTGAAGTCACAGAAGCCTTGATGGGGCAAAAAGAGGACGATAGCCCGGGGGAGAGCATGGCAACTTAGTATATTTCATGTGAAGTGTACAGTCCTTTAATTTCCTTAGTCTAAATGCACATGGATCTTTTTGATCCATAAATCTCTTACACTAAGAATCTAATAGAGTATTTTATATGAAATAGAATATTTCAGGATGTGATGTCATTCTCAGGGCTTTTAAAGTTTCTCCACAAGATATAAAAACAATGCCTATAAAAATAACAGAGCAAGATCCTCCTATCTCTACCCATAATCTTCAGTGACTTTTAATTACCAAAAGATTTTCCTTGGGAAGACAGAGGGGAGAAACACTCTAATGGGAAAAGCAGATTATGATCCACAGGGACGAGTTGATGTTCTTAGATGGCATATTCTTTTCATTCATCTCATTTAGTTTCATTTCACTTCACAAACACCTATATATAATGTTCCAGGTTCTGCTCTAAGCACTTAACAAAGAGTAGTTCATGTTCTCATGTCAACACCAAGAAGTAGGTACTTTTACTAACCCCACTTGACAGATAATGAGTGAAACACGGAGAGGTTAAGTAACTTGCCTAAAATCACACAGTTGCAGCGCTAAGATTTCGAAGCCCTACCGTCTGGTTCATGTTTACTAGAAACCCTCACATTGTGAACAAGTATACGGCACACTCAGACCGCCAATAAATGAGCTCTGAGAGCAAATGAGCTCTGAGTCATTTTGTATTTGGTTCTATAAATTTAATAGCTTAGAGGCGGTTTTTCATGTTTGTCACATTAAAGGGGAAAATTTTTAATGCTCCCATAAAATCTCTAGCTGCATATGATGATAAAAATATACATAAGTCAGATGATTTGTCTGTGCGGTTTTTCTTATTAGCATGTGGTAACAACACTATATCTTTAAAAAATAGTGCTAAGATGAAAAAGAAAATGATATATATCACAATACCATTTATGTAAATTAAAAATATATGCAACATGAAACTATAATGTGTTTTACAAATATATCTACAAAACAAAAAAGGGGAAGCAGCAAACGCATAGGGAGAATTTTAATAAAATAGGGGCATGGCCTTACAAGCATCATTAATCAAGGACAAAGACTAACTCGGTCCTCTGATTCCCAGGTAGGAAGCTAGAAGAAAGCATCTACATAACTACTTACCATGCATGTGTAGAGTCTTCTTATTTATGAATTCACTTGTGCCAACAAGGGAAAGTGAGACTGTTTTCTGGGTTGACGATACTTATTAGATTAACTCAGTGGTCGGCAAACTGCGGCTTGCAAGCCACATGCGGCTCTTTGGCCCCTTGAGTGTGGCTCTTCCATAAAATACCACGTACCCTAATTAAGTTAATAACAATGTACCTACCTATATAGCTTAAGTTTAAAAAATTTGGCTCTCAAAAGAAATTTCAATCGTTGTAGTGTTGATATTTGGCTTGGTGACTGAGTTTGCCAACCACTGGATTAACTCATCATATAATAATCATTGACCTTCTATAGCAGCAGTTCTCACATTTTGAGGACTTTAAAGAGTTTACTATAAAAAGATATGTTTATATCAATTTCTGTCTTTTGATATTTACCATATTAGAAATTAAAAGTGAGAATATTTAAATTTTTATCAATTAAAAAATGACAGTGACAACCCAATAGATGTAAACACAAATAACCTATTTTAATGAAAAGTAACTGTTTTCCAAAACAAAAATTTTAGTAAGAGGTGAGTCATGTTTTTTGTTTTGTTTTGTTTTGTTTTGTTTTGTTTTGCATTGATGCAAATATTTTTGATGTTTGGATTCACTGAAGATAGTTAGATTCAGACACCTGCTTCTGCAGTCTATCCTTTGCCATGTGTGGCTTTGGTTGAAGTATATGAAGAAAATCTGGCCTCGCACATATGTAGTTGGAAAAAGAAGGACTATTATAGTATTCTTCCAGATAAATGTGGATATTCCTCTTTGATGCTATACCAAAACTTAACAACTGCTAGTTTTAGTGGTTATTACAATCAGAATCTGAAACCATACCAATGAACATTTCATACTGTGTTTCAGTAAAACCCACTAATCTATGATTTCCTTGAATGAATTTTTTACCCATGCATTGATCAAATACTGATTCACTGAGTTATGCAGATCTTCCAAATGTTGACACATTTCATTAAATGTTATCAAAATCTCACATCTGTTACCACATAATGAACACAAATCTCATCCTAAAAGTCCCTTTTTAAGTTTTGGGAAGCTTTAAGCTCACAGTGATAGATACAAATTTTCCAAATTTGAATTTTCACTTGAAAAATTAAATTTTATTATTGGCACCAAATGTCAAGTTATTTTTCTTAAAGTGACAAGCCCATTTCATTCATTATTGATAAAGTGATAGTTTGTAGCCATCCTTTTAAGTAAAATCATTGCTCAGCTTGAAACTTAACAGTGGCTTTTCCCCTATCATCCATTGTACTTTGGTGTGCCGAAGTGCTTCATGTGCACAGAATATTAACAAGATGTGTACTCAAGGGCTGAGTTTTAATAAATTTTCACTGCTTCATCAAGGTCATTCTTTTTTTTATTTCTTTATTGTTTAAAGTATTACATATAGTATTACATATGTCTCCTTTTTCCCCCACTGACCTCTCCCCGGCCCCCTTCACCCCGCTGCACATGCCCTCACCCCCCTAGTGTCTATGTCCATTTATTATGCTTTTATGCATGCATACAAGTTATCAAGGTCATTCTTAAGTTAAGACTTGCATCTTTGTAAACTGTGATTACCTGGCAATGAAGGACACTTTCTGGTGCTACCTCCTTGATTCCTGCAAAAACCCCAGCAGATTTCCTCACTCTCAGTGCAGACTTCCACACAGTAAGTAGAGAATAACATCTTAGCACTGAGGAAAATAGTTTTGATGTTGCAGAATCTCCACGGGTCCAAAGACCGCACTGCCACTCTACAGGGTGAAATCTATTGAAACTCAGCACCTAAAGAATTTACATGCTAAACATATCCTAAAATACCTAATGAAATCTGAATTAGGCATTTTCTGAGTCTCCAATAAGAATAAATCTAGATGTTTCAGGGTCATCTGTTCCTTAATTAATCTTATTTGCCTTAGTAATATTTGGAGTGTCAATTTTTTAAAAGTCGAACATTTAAGTGAATTTTCAAACTCTCTTAATTTGCTATTCCTGAGGACTTCACAGCATCCCCAATAAGATCGCCAGTTAAATCAGTGAACAATTCTTTTGCTTTATGGCTTATTCAGAAGGTAGTTCTGAGACTGTTTCAGACCTGAGCTGAGTTACTGATCAATACTTAATCAAGTCACAGCCCACAATTCACTACATCAGGGGTTTTTTGAGTCATCCATGCAATCTTGGTTTCCAGCCCCTTCCTACCAGTCAAGTCTGCAGAAACATCACCAAAAGTGTTCTTCTTGCACCAGAAGCAGATACACAGGCCCTTGAAATTAGTCCTCTGAGTATATTTTCTGTGTTGTTGCACCCCTCTCCCCACCACACACCCTTTCTTTCAGTGGTTAAGAAGTGTTCTCTTTTAATATCAGGCAGGTAAGGAAAGTACAAGTGCCTTGCAGCATAAATAATTCATCAAGAGCATGAATAACTCACACTCCACAAGAAGGCAGCGAATACTTCTCAAAGCCTCATAAAGACGCTGGACTGAGTGCAGGGAATTGGGTAGTAAGGAAAATGGTAACAACATTATAAAGAGGCTGAAATTACAGTTCTTGGCCTCCCTAAACTGGAAACATGCTCGGGAAGAACAGCTCAGACCAATGTGCAAGGACAATAGTGAATCAAGGTGACATCCAGTGAAAAGCAAAATGAGTGACATCAAGTCAGTGTTCAACTCCAAACACACTCCTGGTCACATGGCTTTTGCACTCAATGTTCCTTCATGCCGGGAGCCATAAAAGCAGTTTGGTCTTACTTCCTGGTCAGCCCTACTTCCTGATTAAGCAAGAACAAAGAAAGCCCGAGCGTGCCAAAGAAGCCCGCAAGCCAAGGGCCAGAAGAACCTCCCACATCAGAATAACCAATCAGCTAGGACAGATACCCAGTCCCCAACCAATCATCCCATGGCAACTCCTTATCCTACCCCTCCCCTCCTGAGTGCTTATATACCGCAACACTCGAATAAAAAAACGAGGCTTGATCAGAACCCTGTCTTGCCTCCGTTCTTCACGTTCCTTGTTTGTTTCATTCTCTTAGGTGGTTCCTGCGTGCCCTCGTTGCTGCCCCGCGGGCCGGGGCACCTTCAGCCTAGAATCTTCTTCTCTCAGTTCTCCATGCTTTATGTATCTGTCTGCTCAGATGTCATTTTTAGCAGGGGGACTTTATTTAAAATAGCACCCCACTCTCTGTTTCTTACCCTGTTTTACTTTTCTGCACAAGAGCTACCATCACTGGCCATACCACATATTTGCTTGTTTGACATTGTCTGCCTTGCTCCATTTAACTGTAAGTACCTGAGAGCAGGGACTTAATTATTCACTACTGTATCTTAGGGCCTAGACAGTTCTTGGTACATAATATGACACTAAATATTTGCTGAATGAATGGATGCTAAGGCAGCTCTGAGTAGGGAGAGGAGAGCAGTGGTACTAACTAGGTGGTTAAGAAGCATTTGATGGGCTGAGGTTTGAGCTGGGTCTGAAGAGTGTATTTTATATGTAGGGCCAATGAGCAGAGCAATCTACTGTTTACAGGACTCAGTGAGATACCATCTTCTCCAGCAAGTCTTGTGGTGGCCTCCAGACTGGGTGGGTTACCCCTGCTTTTGTGTCCATACTTCTCCATGCTCTGCTCTGTGGCAAAATTCACTCCAGTGCATCTGATCTTCTGCCTGCTCGTCTGGCTGCTCCCGTAGAATACTAGCTCGGGGATGAAAGAGGCAGTGTCTTATTCATAGTGGTGTATCCAGCCGTAGCATATGACTCCATCAATACTTGTTGAATGAACGATTTAATTAACCAAGCAGAAAGCTCACACAGAGGAATGAAAAGCAGTTATGGACCAAATCAAGGGCCTGGACCAGGCTGATGGCAATGGACATAGTCATAAAGAAACAGATGTAGCCAATAACAGGCGACTGGTTCAATGTTTTGAGGAAATGAGGCTGCTATAAAGACCCTGCTCCACCTCTGTTCCTTCCTTCCTTGCCTCTTCTTGCATATCCTTTCTTTTCTGTCTGAAAGATTTCCCTCTGCTTATGCATAGGTTTTGCTTTCTCCTAACTTTAGCTTGTCATGGCCCCAACTCAATCTAATAGCATCTCTCACTGTACTCTTGGTTTCTGCACTGCCTGCTAATGGCCTCATTCTCTCTGTTTCATAATTCCAAATTTCTAAGAAAGGAAACGGAATGCTTAAGATCATTGCATGTCCATGTCAAAGGTCATACTCCATAGGCTAGAGTCTAGACTTTGCAATCTATGGATTGCCTACCAGTCCAGTGCTAATTCTTATTCTAACCAGTTTTGCGAGGATGTGGGGGCGGGGGCGGGGGGGGAGATGTTCTTAAGCCTCTTGGCCAGATGATAGGCAGTAAAATTTCCTTTAACTGAGGGTGTTGGAAAAACAGCTCTTGTTAAATAACCTCTCATAAGTGAAGTACCAAGCATGGTATCAATTACATTCCCCTAGTAACTTTATTTTCTCATTGTCCAAATCAGTTATGTCACACTTTCTAGTAGTTTCTCATTACCCACTTTCACTGCACTCTTCCCTGGGAAAAGATGTTATCCCTTCCCCAAATCCACCAACTCACATTCTTATTTAAGGCTATACCCATTATTTGTGCTCTGAATCTCATCCTACTCCCCTTCCCAAGGATTTCCCTCGAACCACTATCCATTTCCTGAAATGTATTATGTATTTCTCTACATTTTTATTATCTATGTTTGCCCACTTAGAACTTACTATTAGAAAATAATCTCATTGAGACAAGAATGCAGTGTGTTTAATTTAAAACTATTTCCAACACCTTGATTAATTAACCACAAGTAATTTTTGTGGTCTCATTTGAGTGCTGCTCAATAAATAGTACTTACTCTTTCTCTTATTTCTTTCCTTTAATTTTGTTCAGCATTTATCTGAGAATAATTTCTGTTTATTTTTTTATTTTATTTAATTAATTTATTTATTTTTGTTAATCCTCATCCGAGGATACTTTTCCATTTATCTTTTAGAGAGAGTGGAAGAGAGAGGGAAAGACAGAGAGAAACATCGATGTGAGAGAAACACATCCATTGGTTGCCTCCTGCACACACCCCAACCAGGGCCCAGGACAGGGAGGAGCTTACAATTAAGGTACACGCCCTTGACTGGAATCGAACCCAGGACCCTTTGGTCCACAGGCCGACGCTCTATCCACTTAGCCAAACTGGCTAGGGCTGAGGATAATTTCTGTTTAGAGACACTTTTCTATAAACAAAATACAGATACAAATCTATATGGTAGAAAATAATCTTTTATTTTGTTGGTGTTGAAAATCAGTAATACCTTGATGTGTATATGTTTTCCAAAAAGATAAATGTCTTTTCCTGATGTCTTTTGTTTAATCAGTCAATAAATCCAAAATACCTTCCAACTAATGAGCTTTGTGTTTTGTACATAGCAGAAATAAACTGTTTTATTCTCAGGGAGCTTACAATCTAATAAAATAATTATCATTGCATGTGCAAGGATCCTCATCGCACTTTGGTTTATGAAAGGACAGATCTGAAATAAACCAAATGTCCTCATAAAAATATTACTCAAATAAATTGTAGTTGGTAAAGAATGCTATTTATCACATCATTTCTGTAATATTAAAAGAACCCAAATGTCCATCAATGCAGGCTATTTGAATAAACTCAGGTCACACCAGCAAAATGAATACTATGCAACTATGATCACAAAGATATATTATTAAATAAGAAAAGCAATGTGTATAGTTTGTGCCTATTATGCCATCTTATAGCTAAGAGAGACAATATAAACAAAAACATACACACACACACAAATACACCCACACACCTTCTTTGTTTTAAAAATGCTAAGATAAGTAAAACGCTGGTACCAATGGTTACCTTTAGGCAAGCATGGGAATTATGTGAGGGGGTAGATATGGAAGTGAGATTTTTAAAACATTTTTCAGATTTTACTTTGGAAACATATAAATGATTTATGCCATCCTAAAAAATTAAAACTTAAAATCAATTCCCCAAACTAGAAAGCTAAAAGAGAATAATATTTTTTGAATTGGTGGCTTAACTAACAGAGAAGAGTTATTTCTTTAAATAGTGGAATATATTCTGAGGACAAAAGAAATGCAAAAATGTTTTCTCAGTAATCAAAACTCTTCTCAATAATCATATTATTAATATATTGTCCTTCCAGAACTATAACATAAAGCAAATAAAAAAGCATATTATTCCATTTAGAAACAAAGGTTTTCAATGAAAGAGAAAAAAAGATACCAATATAAATGAAATAAGTAAAAATCCTGTAACCAAAATGTGAATTGGAAATATTAGTATGAACTTTTCAACTCTTTCTCTAGCTTTTACTACTGAAAAAGTCTAAATATTTACAGATGAATAAGATGATGTTTGAGATTTACTCCAAAATAATCCAGCAAGTAGAAGGAAAAGGGGGAGATAAAACAGATTGGCCATACATTGACAGTTGTTAAAGTTGGGGGATGGGTACATGGCAGTTCATAACAGTATTATGCCTACTTGTCATATGTTTAACAATTTCTGTATAAACATTTTAAAAAGTTGTTTTGATATATTTATTACATTTGCTTTCAGTTCTTTCTGGAAAACTATAACATGACTTATGGAAATAGAGAACTATGAAAATCTCTTTTCAGAACAGTCTGAAATAATAAAGAATGCCATACTTATTAAATCTCTACCTTTCATCAGTTATTTAAAAGGAAGACTATTTCATACATCAACTGACATAAAATATTAATATAATGGAGCCTTGACTAGAAGGTTTTGACTTCATATGAAGGAAATACAATAAGTGAGTTAGAAAAAAAAATGGATTAAAGAAAAAAACATACAGATTGTTTTGAGATTAGGTGACATTCTATTAACTTGGTACTCAGTAAGACTAAGGTATATTTTCCAATTTGCTAAACATCTGTCACTGTATAGTAACTAAAATTTTGATCTGTTTTTTTCTGCACAATCAAAACAATAGAACATCTTTCTCTAAATTGAAATCAATCTTTTAAATCCTGTTCATCTTGTTCTCTACAAAGCCTGTTCTCCATCCTGGGTCTAGGCCAGCTGTGGGCAAACTATGTCCCGTGGGCCGGATCCGGCCCGTTCGGCTGTTCTATCCGGCCCGCGGAGCCAAAAGAGCAGAGTGTTCTCTTGCTCTCCCCTCCACTCCTTCACCAGCAGCAGTGTTAACATGGCAACGTCAGGAAACAAGGCCGCAGCTCCTTCTTCTGAGTGGGTGGATTTATATCCGCCCATTCAGTAGAAGGAACAACATCTCAATCTTCCAGAGGCTCCTTGTAATGCCCGCGGACACGTCCCTCGACATCACCCTGGGAATGCGTAGACACGTTATCGTGGTGATGTAGGGAGACACGCCCCTGGAGAGCACAGTATCAGAGCATTAGCTAAAAAGGAGACCAACAACACTGTTCCCACTGAAGTTGATGTTTTAAAGACCAAAAACCTTTCAACCCAGTCTACATTGCCATCTACATCTACGTCCCGGGCATAATTTGGAAGTTGCACTAAAGAAAATGTTTAATGTACTGTTTACACATTTTGTTCTTTTCTATTTGTTTTAGTTTTAAATTATTTTATTATATTTAAGTTTAATTTGAAAGGCTTTTGTAACTTTCCTTTGTTAGGCAATTTTATTTTGCCTTTGCCATCTTCAATATAAGGTATGTTATTGTGCTATGATTCCTCCATTTTTTGAAGTTTCAAATTATAATAATTAGTGTTTACATTCTTCTTGTTAAAATGTTTGAAATGAATAAAACTATTGAAATAAAAAAAAAAAAGACCGTACCCTTTTATGTAATGATGTTTACTTTGAATTTATATTAGTTCACACAAACACTCCATCCATGCTTTTGTTCCGGCCCTCCGGTCCAGTTTAAGAACCCATTGTGGCCCTCAAGTCAAAAAGTTTGCCCACCCCTGGTCTAGGCTGACAATGCTTCACAACAGACCCCACCCACCAGACTGACATGATCATCTTGAATCATGAATATATCTCAATTGTCCCAGGTAGCTGCAATATTAAAATGCTTCAAAAGAACAAATGCATTGGAGCATCTGGGTTTAATTAAAGCAAACCTTACACAGTTCTATATTCTAGTAACCAGAAAAAGAAATGCTTAATAAACGAAAGATGGGGTAGGAGTTGTATGTCACCACTAAGAAATTATATGAATTCAGAGCTTTTCCTGAAAATTGCATACCATATACAAATTAAGACAGAGATATTAATTTTTTTTCAAATAGGTGCATGTGTTATAATAATAAAGGCAGCATCACAGAATCTCTGAGAGTTCTTCCATGATTCTGATGAAAAACTCTTAGAAAGGCAATGTTCCTATGCTACTTTACAGGCAGCACAGTGATAGCACAGGTTTAGGGATTTGACTACATGGATTTAATTATCAACTTACCATGAACTGTGATTTGGGCTAGATTATGTATCCTCTTTGCACTTCTATTTGAAATACAGTTCTTTAACCTTGAGACCTAATAGTAGTACCTTCTATCCAGATGTTCATGAAGATTTTTTTGATGCAGCACTTAAATAAACTATTTTTTGAATAAACTATGCACAGTGCTTGATGCATAGTTATCAAAGAGCAATGTTCACATCACACTTGACATTTTAAAATCACTGTATCTGAGTTGAAATGCCAACATAACATTTGGACTCTGTGATGAAGACTGCTCGTTGTCCATTATCTATTGATTTCTTTCTCTATGATAGTGGGGCACATTGTTACATGTAGTAAAAAAAAATATATCTATACTCTTCAACTACTTTTGTTCTTGGTACTGGCCATGTACCTACTAGTCAATGAGAACCTACTAGAAGTGATGTATAGGACTTGTAAACTTTTTTTTTTTTTTTTTTTAACAAAGGTGAACCTGCCCTTTCTTCTTCCACATTGCCTTCCAGAAGGGATATGATGGCTGAAGTTAGGACAAGAGGCCTAAGAACCAATACGCTCAGAGGCCAGCTTTACACAACTTCAGAGCAGGATCAACTTTGCTCCACAAGTGTCTTATCCAAAGGGAGATCTTGGCAGGCACCAGACCTTGCTAAGGTGAATTCCTCATGTGGTCAATACCTGCACAGCAGCTCATATGCTATGGTTGGGGTTGATTTTCACAGTCAGCAGCCTGAGGGTCAACCCACACATGAACTGGCCAATAACAATCAAGACTCTATTATAATAGCAGGGCCCACATAACCAACACCAGGGATATTCCTGGAGCACCCAAATCAGGTGATTAAGGAGACTGCACCACTGGGTCTCACAGGACACATACTACATAAGGCTACCCTACCAATCCTGGAGTCATAACAGATCTGCCTAATACATACAAACAAACACAAAGAGGCAATCAAAATAGGAGACAAAGAAACATGCCCCCAAGTGAAAGAACAAAAGAAATCTCAAGAAAAAGAGCTAAATAAAATGGAGGCATGCAATTTACCAGATACAGAGTATTTAAAAAAATGGGTATAAGGATGTTCAAGGAACTTAGTGAGAACTTCAACAAAGAGATAGCATGCACTGTTGGTGGGAATGCAGATTGGTGCAGCTGCTATGGAAAACAGTATGGAGTTTCCTCAAAAAATTAAAAATGGAACTGCCTTATGACTTTGTGATTCCACTTCTGGAAATATATCTGAAGAAACCTGAAACACGAATTCTAAAGAATATATGCACCCCTATGTTCACTGCAGCATTATTTACAATAGCCAATATTTGGAAGCAGCACAAGTGCCTATCAGTAGGTGAGTGGATAAAAAATTGTGGTACATTTACACAATGTAATACTACTCAGCCATAAAAGAGAAGGAAATCTGACCTTTGGATGGACCTGGAGATTATTATGCAAAGTGAAATACGTCAGTTAGAAAAAAAATACCATATGATTTCACTTATATGTGTAATCTAATGAACAAAATAAACTGATGGTCAAAATAGAACCAGAGACATGGATACATGTTACAGACTGACAGCTGTCAGAGGTGAGGGGGGCTGAGGGGCTAGGTACAAAAACAGGTGAAGGGATTAGAAAAAAAAAAAACAACAGAGGAGGAAATCCAAGATGGCGGCGTAGGTAAACACCTAAACTGCTGCCTCGCACAACAATTTCAAAACTACAACTAAAAGACAAAACGTCTATCACCCAGAACCACGGGAAAGCTGGCTGAGTGGAAGTTCTACAACTAGAAGGAAAGAGCAAACAGCATTGAGGGGTGCACAAGCGCTGAAAAGCTGAGGTACAGAGACGCGCGAATCGGGCTGGCGACGGGTGACTGGAGCGCTGCTGTTTTCAACCTGAAGGGAGATAAGCTCCCGATTACTCTGAACTCCAGTTTCTGGGGAGACACGGGGGATCCAAACTCCTACGGGGAGAAGCTGGACTGTCTGCCGTGGGGTCGGAAAGTGAGGGAGGCTTGCTTGTAGGGCTGTACGCAGGAACAATTATTTATTGTGCTGGGGCGCGGGACGCGGGGACACGGTCGGAGACACAGAGCTGCAGAGCCGCAGAGCTGGCTTACTGGCAGCCATCGCTGTTTGCCACGCCCTAGCCTAGTCACGCCCTGAGACCCCGCCCTGCACAATCTACGAACCCAACCAAGCTCCAAGCAGCGGCTTTAGCATATGAATGGCCTGCCCTATCGCAGCTTAACCTAGCAAACTTGCAGCCCAGATCAGACAGCTCCAAAACCTCCAAACCCCAGGCAAAGAGGAGAAAACTGTAGTTCTTGCTGTAGCTCCTGCTGAGAGGCCTCAGACAGTAGCTGTCCTGCACCCCATTGGAGATCCAGAAGCCAATGTACCTAGTGGTCAGTGTGAGACACCAGATTTCAACTCCTCACATCCATAAGTGACACATTCAAGAGGCAGACTCAGTGAGCACCAAAGCCCCACTGAAACAAGTCCTGCACCGTAAGCATGTCTCCAGCGCAGCAGCTCTTCCATTATAGACACAGCGGGTCCTCACAGCCAGTTGGCCTGGAGGTCAATTCCTCCCAGTGTACCAACAGCAATCAAGGCTTAACTACACCAAGACTTTGCACTCAGCCCACAAAGGGGTGTACCAAAGGCATCCACCTCAGGTGATTGGGGAGGCTGAGCTACTGGCCCCTATAGGTCACCTACCACACAAAGCCACTCCATCAACACAAGGAAGCAGCAAAATGCGGAGACAAAGAAACATGTCACGAATGAGAGAAATGGAGGAAAGCAAACTAATGGACGACATAGAGTTCAGAACCACATTTATAAGGTTACTCAAGAATCTTCTAAAAACCGCCGAGAAACTTAATGAGACCTCCGAGGAGCTTAGCGAGACCTTCAAGGACCTTAATGAGAATGCCAAAAAAATGGAAAAGGACCAGTCAGAAATTAAGCATACACTGTCTGAAATAAAGAATATACAGAAACTCAACTGTAGATCAACGTACCCCAAGAATCAAACCAAAGATCTGAAATATGAGGAAACAAAAAACACCCAACCAGAAAAACAAAAAGAAAAAATCCAAAAATATGAAGATAGTGTAAGGAGCCTCTGGGACAACTTCAAGTGTACCAACATCCGAATTTTTGGGGTGCCAGAAGAAGAGAGAGAGCAAAATATTGAAAACATATTAGAAGAAATAATGACAGAAAACTTTCCCTACTTGGTGAAAGAAATAGACTTACAAGTTCAGGACGCACACAGAACCCCATACAAGAGGAATCCAAAGAGGACCACACCAAGACACATCATAATTAAAATGTCAAGGGCAAAAGACAAAGAGAGAATCTTGAAAGCAGCAAGAGAAAAACAGTTAGTTATCTACAAGGCAGCACCCATACGACTGTCAGCTGATTTCTCAACAGAAACTATGCAGGCCAGACGGGAGTGGCAAGAAATATTCAAAGTGATGAACAGCAAGAACCTACAACCAAGATTACTCTACCCAGCAAAGCTATCATTCAGAGTTGAAGGTCAGATAAAGAGCTTCACAGATAAGAAAAAGCTAAAGGAGTTCATCACCACCAAACCAGGATTACATGAAATGCTGAAGGGTGTTCTTTAAGAAGAGGAAGAAGAAGAAAAAGGTAAAGATAAAAATTATGAACAGCAAAATGACATCAAATACATACCTACCAACAAGTGAATCTAAAAATCAAGTGAATAAAAAATCTGAAGAACAGAATGGACTGGTGAATATAATAGAATCAGGGACATACAAAGGGAGTGGACTGACAATTCTCAGTGGGGAGGGGGTATGAGGGGTGCGGGAAGAGACTGGACAAAAAGCTTACACCTATGGATGAAGACAGTGGCGGGGGGTAAGGGCATGGGGTGGGGTGGGGAATCAGGTGGAGGGAAGCTATGGGGGGAAAAAAAGAGGAACACCTGTAATAATCTGAACAATAAAGATTTATTAAAAAAATAAATAAATAAAAAGTAAAAAAAAAAAGAAAAAGAAAAAAAAAAAAAACAACTCATAGAAACAAACACCAGTATGGTGATTATCAGAGGGAAAGGGGAGTAGGTACAGGTAGAAGATGGTATAGGGGGGGTAAATGGTGATGGAAGAAGATGACTTTGGGTGAGGAACACACAATATAATACACAGATAATGTATTGTAGAATTGTACACCTGAAACCTATATAATTTTATTAACCGATGTCACCTGCATAAATTCAATAAAAATAAAACATATAACCCAAGTAAAGAAACAAAGACTCACAATTTTGAGAGGATCACATGAGTCAACATATGGCTATGAACCACCATTAAAATATTACAGTGTAAATAGTATATGAAAATTCCTAGGAGACTTGAGACAAAAGTAAATAAAATGAAAAGGAAAACCCTCTAGAGATATTGTAAATGGCCCTGGAGCATAAGGAGTGGAAAAATGTATGCAATTCTTGGGGCTTGAGAGTGAGCCAAAGTGTTTTGGCAGCAAACACTGAAAGTCAGTAATCTATAGTAAGTGAGAGCCACTACACCAAAATTATTCCTAGAATGAATCAACTCTGAATTTAATAAGAGAAGCATTCCCATCCATACTGAGAGATTAATTTAAGGACAACCTTTTTTATTTTGTTTGTTTCACGGGTTATGGGTCAATGCATGTTCACGGATTTATGTTTTAAGAAATTGTTGGTTGTCTCTCTCATAATAGCAAAAGCAAAGTCAATGCAATCAACACTAAAGCTCCCGTCCATCTGGCTGACCTGGAATTGTCTGTTAAAAGCTGACTGATGGGCTCTGTGCAGCAGCCGGAGCATGCTAAACACTCACCTCTACATTGTGGTGACGCCCCTCTTTGATAGCTGATTGTCCAGCAAATCTTTAATTGTGCAACATCCCTTGTATACACAGTCCCTTACTATTTACATGGGAAATGCTCTTTTCTTTATACTGCATATTAGTTAGGTACTTATCAAATCAATGTGTCCAGTTTGGGTTATCAAATCTTTATAGGAATGTGGAGAAACTGGAACTGATGCAAGAAGAGAATCACAGATATGCAAATGTTACATAAAAAGAACTGAAAATGTTCAGTTTTAAGAAGATCACGGATGACTTGGTTTGTTTATATATTTTATTATCAAGTTTCCTCCCCACTGCACACATATGCACACACACACATACACACATACACACAAGCATACACACACATCATATGGTTGATGATGAAGCCAAATTTGTTTTTCACTTTTCTTCCATCTAGATAGTGGTCCCTGACCCCTACCTGTGTTGATAGAGATGAAAAATATAAGTAAGACCTCAGTTCTTTTTATCTCCATTCTGCTTTTGTATATAACTTCTTGGGTATATTGTAAGAAGAAGAAGCTATGGTTTAGAAGTGTGGAAATTATTTTCAGAAAAAGATAAGGAACATATAATAATGTAAAATTGTCTCCAATAAAAATCTGATAAATTATGGTGAAGAGCTACATGATAACTGTCAGTTTACTTGTGCCAAGCACCATGCTCACCTGAGCCTTGAACCAAGTGCATGAAGTAAATATTTTACTCCATTTTACAGATGAGAAAAATGAGTCACAAGGAAGTTAATTAACTTTCTTGAATGAGACATGATGACAGAAGACAGGATTTTAATCCCACTGCTGTCTACCTCCTGGAATTGTCCTCTGAGTACCTGCATTAAAGTACCTACAAAGATGGATGTGTCTGAGAAAGGAGATTTTTCATACTAAAGAAACCGAGGAAAGCTAGAAAATCTGCCAGAACCAAGCAATGGTAGTTGCTTAATCGATAAGAATTTCCATAGAGTGCTTGCCCTTAACTTGAAATGGTTTTAGCATTAATTCTAGAAGGCTTGGTGTTCATAGACCACTTGATTATAGTTTCACTGGTGACAGCAACTGGTTTTTTGACGTGAGAGTTGAAGTGCTTTTATAAATGTTGTGCACTTAGAACTAGCCTAGTGTCCAGGCAAGAGTAGAAAATTTGTGCTATATAATAACAAATGGAAAATGCGGTTTCAAGCACTAGTAAAAAAAAAAAAAAAAAAAAAAAGGCCAATGTATATGACTCTGCTTCATATACACATACAAAACCTATTTGGGATTTTAGTTTTCAAATGTTCCCCAGATGGTTTGGCAAAGAACTGTATTCAAGAAAAGATTATAGCACAAGTAAGAACAGATGTTAACAGTAAGTTAGGGCTGTCAGATTTGCCAAATAAAAACACAGGATACCCAGTTAACTTTGAGTTTCTGATAGACAACAAATACTTTTTTAGTATAAGTATGTCCCAAATATTGCATGCACACTCATACTTAAAAATTATGCATCACTTCTCTGAAACTCAAGTTTAAATGGGAGTCCTGTGTTCTATCTGGCAACTCCACAATAGATGAATCCAGATAGGGGTAGATGAGTGTTCATTGTTTGTTATTCAATTTTTCTGTGAGTTTGAAATATATTTTAATAAAAATATTAAGAGCTTTATATATATATATATATATATATATATATATATATATATATATATATTTAATTACACTGCAAGGCTTCTTCGTATTAATTACAAATTTCATTGTGTAGAAGAGGAAAAAGGTAGGTGGAGGCAGAAGAGAGCATAGAGGGAATAAATAATCTATACTAATAAAAGCGTAATATGCTAATTAGACCAGATATCCTTCCAGACAACCTTCCTGACAAAGCCGGGGCTGCAAGGGCCAAGCCCTTTGCACGAATTTTGTGTATCAGGCTTCTAGAAAATAATAAACAAACAAATAAATAAATAAACTGGATTTACTTCCCAAAGACACCAGGATACGAGTAGGAAGGATGAAACTGGCAAGAGGACTCAGCTATAGCAAATGGTCTGATTGGGAAGGCTTGGTCCCCACAGGGTGATGATTCCCCTTCCCGGTCCAGAGACACCAGGGCAGCCTGAGAACACTGATAGGGGAAATGCCTCTATACCCCTACAGACTACAGGACTCCCAGTGGACTGGCCTGGGGACACCTCTTCACCCCCTCAGGCAGCTCCAGCAGGGACAAGTGAGAACCCATCAGCACCAGATAAACCAAGAAGACCAAAACAAGGCTCTGAAAATTAAACTGCCATTGGAATCACAACACATAAAAGTAGGCCGAGATCCATGTGTCAAACCTAAACCTGCTAAAATAAAGGATTTAAATAGGATTGGAGTCTTCTAACATAATAGACCAGTGTCCAGGATGTAATTTTAAAAAATTACCTGTCATACCACAAACCAAGAACATCACAACTTGAGTTAGAAATGAGGATTGAATGACACCAACTCTGACATGAATCAGATGTTGGAATTATGTAAAAAGGCTTTAAAGCAGCCATCATAAAAATGCTGCAGCAATCAAGTACAAATTCTCCTGAACCAAATGAAAAAAAAAATAGGAAATCTCATCAAAGAGATCATGTCAATTCTCTTCAGGAATGTATTCAGTGTAATATTACACCGAATAGTATTACTCAGTGGATAATTTATATTTCTTCAAAGCAGAGTCTTTGAAGTAGATGTAATAATAGTAAATATAGCCAAAGTAATGCGATATAGACCACTTCATCAAGTACGATCAACATCCAGAATAAAAGAAATGATGTTTGAAAGGTCAAGCAAGGCATACACACTATCTGTGCTCATTTGGAATTCCTATTTTTAGAGTACTAGTGTTAGAAACAGAGGAGAAACTTCAAAGCTAGACTAATCTAAGCAACTCCATTCCTACTTGCCTAAAGGCCATTGCCAAGAATGTAGCAAAAATATCAAATGTCAGAAGTCTCTCACAAACTGAAGGAGCTGGGCTTTCCAACTATTGCTCTACCATGGGCGGCGAAGCATTGCACAGCTATATAAATGATTCCCCTGCTTTTCTTGCAGGCTTCTGCCTAGTAGAAGTGCAATGTTGCATAAGCAACATAGACACAGTCTCTAGAAGACATGTGCTAAGAAAGTTGAACCAAACTGCAATTAGCCAGTGGAAGCATGGGGTATGATTAAAACAACTATTTCCAGCCCTAATAGATTCCACAATAGCAATAACTCTAGCAGAGGTTTATTGTGCATTTTGCTGCATACCAGACACTGTGATAAGCATTTATGTTATCTCATTTAATGCACATGGCAACTCTCCTGGTATTATTATCCCCATTTTATCCGTGAGGCCACACCAGCTTGTTTAATAAAACCCTGGCTCTTTGTTGAATCCAACTCTCTGCTTACTCTGTATCAACATCCATTCAGCTGAGCATGAGCACATTTTAAATTCATGATAGTGAATCTCTAGGGATTTCTTAACGTGCAGCATTCATAGTACATTGCCTTTGGCCACTAACTTCTACACACTCGTAGGCAAGCAACTATTTACAACTTCTCTTCAAACTTCCTACCCCTCCTTCCTCTCCTCCCTCTTAGCTGATGACTTCGCTTCCTACTTGACTGAGAAAATACAATGAGAAGAGAAATCTGCAGTCTGCCTTGCTGCTTGTTGCTACAGATGAACCATGTGCTCCTGTCGCAATATGCTCCTATCTCAGACAATCCCTCTCCTTGTCTCTCAGACCCCACCCTCTCCTACTCAAGGGCATTCTCCAGCAGTTCTCCCATTTCCTGCCTCGTTATTTATTTATTTTTCCTTCCTATTGAATCATGTTTATCAGCATACGAATATGCTGTTATTCTCCCATTTTCATAAAACTAAGTAAGGGAACACAAAAGCAAAACTTCTCTTTTCTCCCTAGTTATTGACCACAGGCTGTTCTCTTTGTAGCAAAATTCAAAATGTGTCTATACTTGCTCTCTCCAGTTCTTACTCTCTTTAAAACACACTTCTAAACAGACTGTTATTACCACTCTACCAAAAATGTTCTTGCCAAGGTCAATGATGACCTCCACATTGCTAAATTCAATGGTCAATCCTAGGTGTACCTGGCTTTCGGCAATATTTGACACAACGGATCATTTCCCCCTCCCTGATAGCTATCTGCTCCTCGGTTGGCTTTCAGAACTCTTCCTTGGTTGTCCTCTAACCTCCCTTGCTGCTTCTCCTGAATTTCCTTTGTTAGTCCCCACTTTACCTATCCAACCTCTTAAGATGAGAGGGCTCAAGATTCAGGTCTCAGTCCTCTTCTCTATCTTCTCTCACTCCCCCATGATCTCATCAGGTCTCCCAGTTCTAAATATCTCCTTTCCACTAATGACTTCCAAATTCTTATCTCTAGGCTATGTCACTCTCCTGAATTCCAGACTCAATTACCCAACTGCCACCTCCCCTTTGATATATCAGACTTAGTATATCCAAAACCAAATTTCTGACTTGAAACAATAAAAATAAATAAATAAATAAATAAATAAATAAATAAATAAATAAATAAATAAAATTAAAAAAAAAAAAAAAAAACAACAAAAAACAAATTTCTGATCTTCTTCCAATATCAGTCATAGTTCTGGTAAGAAACAGATGGCACATTTAGCTTAGGTAATTTGAGGACAGTTTAATAAAGAAGCTATTTACAGGATGTAAGAAAACCACAAAGGATAGTGCAATACTCCAGTGCTAACAAAAGTGGCTATTGTCCCACCAACTCTGAAGGGTAAAGGAGGAAAGGGAAGAAAAAGAGAACCAGAGTGAGACTGAGAGCAAGAGAGAGAGAGAGAGGTAGAGGTAGATAGAGGTGTGAAGAAAGTTGATTGACAGGAGCTGTGATGCTTGGTGGAGGAAGACATGAGTTTAAAACAATGCCTCCTTCCTTTGAATTATTAGTGTTCCCCATTAACGGAACATACCTGGAAAGCCAGAGGGCAAGAGCCCAGCTGATGTACTCTGCACAGGTGAGCCTCCTGGGGAACAGAGCAATGAAGAAGGCTATACAGTGGATCTGGAAGGGCAGATAAAAGATATCCTGCCCACTCCCAGAACAACTCCAGCTGGGGTTTCCCCCCATTAGGATGAATGCTGAAAGAAAGATAGTGGAAATCACAGCCTTCACATTCAGCACCTACAGAAGGAGGTCTAAATTCCCTGGGGAGTGAGGAAAGTGGTGTTGGTGTTGATGTATGTAGGTTAGGTTTTTCTTTTCTCTGTGATTGGCTGCATACAGATGTCCACAAAAATGAGACCTGAACAACAGTTGTACAAACATCAGCAATACAAAGGAAGTAAAGGAGGAGAAAAAAAGAAGCCCAGCTTATGAACATAGCCAACCTAGATTAATAATCTCTAAGGGGCTCCCTCTTAGTCGAGATACACAAATCTGCTTCTAATAGGCCCCAACAGATGCCAGGGACAGGCCTCTGATATAGGAATGGATGCATCTTTATTTGTATGTTAGACATGTAAATAACCAGCAGTGCAGAAGAGATGGGGGACAAATAGGAACATGACAGTGAGAGGGCAAAAAACTAGTTGGAACACAATCGATTGTAGTGCAAAGACTCATCTTTCTGTAGCAGGGCCCAAATCCAAAACAAAAACAAGGCAGTCCTCACTGACACAGCACATAGAGTTGGAAAATAACTCACAGATCTTGTGTGACTCTTTCCTTCACTCTCAGAGAGGTAATCTAAGACAGGTCAGACTGACTCAGCTAGCATTAGTCAGCATACGTTATTAACCATGCCATGGTATGTAATACATGCACTGGACATTGTATTATTAAAGGACTCTGCCATTTGGAGGAGAGTGACTAGTGGGAGGCAGATGACTAGTGAAATTCTATATAATGTGATGAGTGAAGTGAGCCAGGCTTGTACAGAAAGCTGTGGGAGCCCCGAGGAGGTGGAGTAGAGAAGTAGACTCTGGGGGAGGAGGGTCCCTGGTAGTCAGACATTCAATCTAAAACAGCTTAATTTCCTGTACCCACCTCTGATGGTGGGGAAAGTGTGAGGGAATTTGTTAGTTTAATCTATGTTTTGCTTCTATGTCTGAATTTTTTTCCCTTTGGAGTTGGTAACCTGGCACCAAATTGCCTATTTTATGACTAACTCAGAACCCCCACAGAAAGCCACCCTTAGAAATTTCTCGACTCCATGCAGGATCTGCCATGGAGCTATGTGGCATTTTCCCCACTCAGATTTCTGGGGCAGCCCTGGCTGGGCTCCTGCCTTCAGCTCCTCTTAAAACAAGAGATTGGGTTCTGCTGTATCTATTGGGTAGGAAAGTGTGGAGATTTCTTCTCTATTTATAAAAAATAAAATAGGGTTAGAGCTTTATAGCATTTACTCACTCAAAGTTCAATCATCATTAATTGAGCCAATTGTTGTTTATATATATATATTTCTTTATTGATTTCAGAGAGGAAGGAAGAGGGAAAGAGAGATAAAAACATCAATGATGAGAGAGAATCATTGATTGGCTGCCTCATGCACGGCCCCTAACGGGGATCGAGCCTGCAACTGGGGCATGTGCCCTTGGCCAGAATCGAACCTGGGACCCTTCAGTCCACAGGCTGACGCTCTATCCACTGAGCCAAACTGGCTAGGGTCAATTGGTGTTTTGATCACCAATTCCAGTGTGTGTATGGAGGGTGGGGGTTCCACAACAACAAGCAATTTTTGGGCACCAGCTCAATGTTCTACAATTCAACTCAGTTCTGACACTATCTACCTGCAGATAATGCCAGATTTCACGGGTTGAGAATTCAGTCCTACAATACTCAGACACTAATCACAAACCCAGGTTGTCATCTAGGCTTCTGACCAACAGACTCCAGATCAGAAGTCCCAGTGACCCTTCTTTGAGTTTGATTAATTTGCTAGAGCAGCTCACGGAACTCAGAGAAATGTATAACTTACTAGATTATTAATTTATTACAAAAGGATCTAATTCAAAAACAGCAAGATGGCAGAGATGCAGAGAGCAAGGTATGTGAAAAGGAGTGTGGAGCTTTCATGCCCTCTCTGAGCATACAACTCACCCTTCTGTGTGTTCACCAACCCAACGTTTTCGGAACCCTGTCCTTTGGATTTTTAGGGAGGCTTCAATCCATGGTTACGATTAATTAAATCATTGGACATTGTTAATTGAATTCAATCTCCAGCCCTTTTCCCATAACCCACCCCCCAAATCAGGGAGGTGGGACTGAAACTTCCAACCCTCTAATCACATGATTGACTCCTCTGGCAACCATCCCCCACCCTTAGGTGCTCTCCGAAAGTCACTCATTACCATAACAGAAGACACCCTTACTGCTTTGGACACTTAGGAAATTTCAATGGTGTTAGGACAGTGGTCGGCAAACTGCAGCTCGTGAGCCACATGTGGCTCTTTGGCCCCTTGAGTGTGGCTCTTCCACAAAATACCACATGCGCGTATGTACAGTTCAATTGAAACTCCGTGGCCCAAGCACAGAAGTCGGTTTTCGGCTCTCAAAAGAAATTTCAATCGTTGTACTGTTGATATTTGGCTCTGTTGACTAATGAGTTTGTCGACCACTGTGTTAGGAGCTTTGTGACAGAACTCAGCGAAAACCAAATATTACAGAAGTGCTGGGGGTAGATGCAGTAGCACATAGACAGGCAAGTACTGTCCTCTGGGTAGGACTTTGACAGGTGATACCTGGTGTTCAGGTTGGACACTGGAGCCACACTCTCTAGCATTAAATCCTGGGTTCTCTCACTATAACATTAGGCAAGTTACTTCATTTCTCTAAACCTCAGCTTCTTTAACTATTAAATGGGAATAATAATAGCACCTATATCATAAATTGACTAATTTAAAAAATTAATCACCCTAGCCAGTTTGGCTCAGCGGATAGAGCATCGGCCTGTGAACTGAAAGGTCCCAGGTTTGATTCCGGTCAAGGGCACATGCCCAGGTTGTGGGCTCAATCCCCAGTGGGGGACTTGCAGGAGGCAGCTGATCCATGATTCTCTCTCATCATGGATGTTTCTATCTCTCTCTCCCTCTTCCTTCCTCTCTGAAATCAATAAAAATATATTTTTAAAAAATTAATCAATGTGGAGTACTTAGAAGACTGTTAGGCCCCTAGGAAGTCTAGTAACATTATGACTATTGTTTTCATCATTATAGAGTTTGAAAGAAAGAAAATTAAGCCAGCAAAATAATTTTAGATAGAGATAAGTATTGTGAAGGAAATAAAACAAGATTATGAGAAAGTAACCAGAAAGGTTACTGTGGATTAGTCCCAAGAAGGCCTCTCAAAGAAGTGACATTTAAGCTGAGTCAAGCAGATCAGGGGAACAGCATTCCAGGCAGAAGAAAATGCAAGTGCAAAGGCCCTGTGGCAGAATCATACTTGGAATATTCTAGAAAGGAAAGACAGGCAGCGTGGCTAATTGAAGGGAAGTGTAGAAGGTAATGACATCAAGTATGTAGGCAGAGGCCAGATCATAAACATCGGTTAAAGACTAGAAACAGGTTTGTTTCTCTCAGTGAGTGGACCTTACACAGAACACAGGGCCTCCCAAGGCCTGAGTAGGTACCAGACAAGAGAGGTTAAATGCTAACTTCTGTTTTCCCAGTCCTCAATGGAAACGCAAAGGGATATTCCCCAGGCAAAAAGGGGAGTCCAAGGGTAAAGCTTCCCCCACTCCAGGTGGGGAGGGATTGCCATGAGGGCTGAAGGTTCTCCAGGAGACGGGATCATCCATTATCTGATAAAGGTAAGGTCATAGTCCACAGGGAGCTTATAGGTAATGGTAACAGTCTGACCTGGAGAGTCGCCTGTTGACTCAGGCTGTGCTGGAGTGATGGCCTAGCCCTAGTCCCTCTATGAAATAGCAGAGCCCAGAGACAGAGCTGCCCATGTACAAGTAACTCACCAATTTTTTTTTAATACAGCTGAAAGCCAATCAAACTAAATTCAAACTTCAGTATTATAATCAATTTGCTTCAAATTATGTATTTAAAGCTTATGAACTTTAAGTAATTTAGGAGGGAGTCTGCCCCCCTCCCCCAAAATGTTTTATTATCAGGTAGAATTTGTAGAATTTACTTAGGGTGAGGATGCTCCACAACCCATAAGCAAGGTAATAATATAATTTATCTTCTAAGTTGGGACACTTTTGAGAATGAAAGGAGGTTCTATTAATAATAATCTTAGAAAGCGGTGTAATCTAAGATTGTCTTGGACAAACTAGGACCTATTAAGGAATTATCTACCTCTTACTAAGGCAAAGACCAAGGGAAGGGCTTGAGATTTTACTTAAATGAGGCAGGAAACCATTAGTGGGTTTAATCAGAGGAATTACACGGTCTGAGTTATGTTTTCAAAAGATCACTCTAGCCCTAGCTGGTTTGGCTCAGTGGATAGAGCGTCGGCCTGTGGACTCAAGGGTCCCGGGTTCGATTCTGGTCAAGGGCATATACCTTGGTTGCGGGCACATACCCAGTAGGGAGTGTGCCTCATCGATGTTTCTAACTCTCTATCCCTCTCCCTTCCTCTCTGTAAAAAATCAATAAAATATAGATATTTTTTTTAAAAAAAAAAGATCACTCTGGCTTCTGTGTGGAGGTTAGATTGCAGGGACACTAGGGGAAGCAAGCAATGTTTTAGGTCCCGCCATGATCTAGGCAAGAGACGACAGAGGCTTAAACTAGGGTGGAGCAGGGAAGATGGCGAGAACTCAATATAATAAATACATTGGAGATGGAGCTGTCGGGACTAACTGATGGATTGGCATTTGGGGATAAGGAAGGCCAGAATCCAATAGCATGAGATACTGAGCAGATGAAGTTGCCATTTACTTAGATGACAGTTTTCTTTATATGTTAGCAAAAACATGTGTTCATGCCTTTAGCTCGATCAGGTGCAAGTACATAACAAGAACAATAAACATGAACCTCTTTTCATTGTTTTTGATATGTCAGAGACTATGCTAAGCTCTTTCATGTATTAATTTAATCCTCATAACAACCCATGAGGTAGGTATTATCATTTCCAGCATTTTACAAATGAGTAAGCTACAGAGAGAGAATAAGTAACTTAAGTCACACAGCCAGCTTGTGGCAGAACCAGGACTGGATTTGATGGATTTGGGAGCTGTGATTCCAGTTTCCACCTTTTAGCCCCATGCCATATGGCCTCATGATCCCTAATTCTAATCCTTTAACAACCCTAGTTGCACGCTGTTGGAAACAGGGGTCTCAAATGGTAGTGTGAGTTGGCTTACCCTAAAATACTCTCTGAGATTGAAACACACTCCCCACTGCCCCAGAGATGTTTAGGAAGAGAGCCGCTGAAGTCAGAGGGTCATGGACTCATCCTGAATGGGACCAATTCCATGGAGTAAGGAAACATCACTCTGGTGTCGGCTGCATTTTAGCAACCGGAAGGAGGCACTTTATCTACCCCTGCCTCATTTTACTCATTTGCAGTAATGAGAGTACCATGCTGGAGTCAGATTCCTGAGTTCAGATTCTAGCTCACCACCTGTTAGGTAGGTGTCTTTCTATATCATTTAACCCATTTGTGTCTCAGTTTCCTCATCAGTGAAGTGGGGATAACACTATGCCAGAGACTGGCTAGTTTTCCACCAAATCCAGTTCCCTTTCTTTCTGGCCACAGGGCTGCATTTCCCAGCATCTCTTGTTTGGTGTGGCCAGTTTGGTGTGGCCAGAGGTGCTGATCTTTAGGATAGGGGGCAGAAGTGATGGATGAAGCCTTCAGATCTGGCCCATTACAAAGCTTCCAAGTGACTCCACACTCTCTCTTCTTTGTCTGCTGGATGAATACAGAGGAGTTCACAGAGGACTGCAGGTTCCCCAGGCAGAGTCACAGACTCCAAGGTGTTGGAGCTTCCAAATGACTTTGCAAAAGGCCTCCTGCCAGATAGGACCATCCATTTTGTACTTTGCAAAAACCAGAAGTAAATGTTTATTGTGTTAAGCCAGAGAGAGCTAGAGGCTTATTAGAGCAGCTTACATTACTTATCCTAACTAATATAAACCCCTACCTCATAGGGTTACTTCAAGCACTAAAGTATCTACAAGTGCTCTCAGAACATACAGGAAAAAGTATCTCCATGGTTCTCTTTTTCCAAATTCTTTTTATAGCTAGAGGATAACATAGACCACATCAGAAATCATGGTTTCCCACTTAAGGCATCTTATGGAGATTGACAATACAGCCTATTTGTACAAAAATGGGTGTGAGTAAATTATAGAAAAGAAGCCGCACAGCAGGGAGCCAGCAGATGTGAACTAGGGAAGTTCAAAAGGCTGTGATCCAAAGGCTTCTCTCATCCTGCCCTTCCCAGGGCCCCCTAACCTCAGTCTGCAGTCAGGGCTTTTGATCTGTGTGTCTTGGTCTTCCAAACATGATTGCATAGCCTTGCTGAAGATTTGAACCAATGGGTTATTACAACCTATTGTGTTTCTTTTGGGAAGAGTCAGACTCATCAGTGGTAGTAACCTGTGACTCCTACAAGTGGGCAGAAGAGGAGACTTAAAAGTTAGAAAATTGAATAATCATATAGAGACACATGATTAGAAATGGAAATAATTCTTGAGAGATGATTAGGTTTTCCTTTGAAAATCTTTTATTACAGCTTAAAGTCAAGGTCCCAGAAAAACACCAAAGATTCGAGAGAACATTCAGCAAGTGATAAATAAGAATTCTACCCAATAGGAAGATTTTGAAGAAAAAAAAGATGTAAGTGACTTGACTTGATAGCTCGCTTGCATATTTACTTGTCTCTACACACCCTGACAAGTTTTCTCTAGACTTATATTGGCAAATAAATCTCTTGAAACTTGATTTTATTTTTTCCAGTTTACCTTCAGGCTCTTAAGATGTTGTACTCCATCATCATCACTCACCATCTTGTATCTCTGACAGTACTACAAATCTCATTTTATGATCTAGCATTGTCAGCAGATATACTGCTTCGGTGACAAAGAGAATACTTCATGAGTGTCTAAAACGGCCTTGTCGATAAATAAGTCTATCGGTTCAAAGATATCCATATACCAACAAAAACCTCTCATCGTTGGACATTTTCCAATGTACCACAATATGTCTGATGTAGGAAGAACCTAAAGAAAACCCCATTCTCTGCTATCATACCGATAAAATCCCAAGGAAGCCCTGGTCACCTGGCTCAGTCCCAGGTGACTGTTACATTCAGAGAAGTATAATCCAGACAGGACATCGTCCCTGTTTATGTGCATATTTCAGCATCTTTAAAGAGGATACAAGTACATAAACAGCAACACTTATTACAACACTTATTACAATTCTCCCTTCCTATTTTATAATGCAACAAGCCCCTGGATGCCTCTCACTTTCCTTTCCCAGAAGAATTGTTTATGCTTCCACATCATTCTGTCAGTCCTCATTTCTTTCATCACATGGTTCATCATCTCTTCCCAGAGCCTCCTAGCAAAGGCTATGCCTTGCCTATGGGACACTGTGCTCTAATCTTCCATCAAAAATCCATCTGCTTTGCTTTTGGTCATTCTGTCTCATCCTCCTTTCATCAATTTTGCATCATAAAAGCCAAAGAATTGTCTGGAATTAGACCTTTCCTCTGTATGCAGGGAAGGCTAGGGAACTGAGCAGGCCAAGCCCCCCAAAGCTCCCTCATATGTTAATTACTTTTGTCCCATCACACCTATTAAATATAAGGCCAAACAATGCCTTAAATGTGTACACGTTGCCTGGGCAGTCTCTGTCCAAAGAGCATCCCAATTCAAAAGCAACGCTTTGTGCAAAACGGAGGCAGCCATTTGCCTCTGGTAAGTGATTCCAGAAAGTCCAACGTGATAGCACCATCTCTCAAAGGCTTCGCACAGCTGAGCTTAGGGTAACATAAAAGTCGCCGTCTGTCGCCTAGTAAAAGAAGAATGGCTTATTCTCCTACTGGGACTAAATTAAAAGATGCGGTTGTTCCATCATATTTAGCAGCACTCCTATAAGGCACAAAAGCTTCCGTGGTGCTGATTAGAAGGAGAACATATCATCTGGCTGACAGACAGGATCTGTAACTAAAACAAAAGTATTCTCGCCCTTGACTAAACATTTACTGTCAACAATCTGTCTTCTGCATGAGCCGGGGAAAACAACACTCCCAAACACACACGCAAACACAAATGTTCTATTCACAATAAATCTGCTCGAAGGAACAATTACCGAAGGAATCATTTTTCTTTACCTTATCAGCGAAATGCTTTACGTCAGGATTCAAGGCGACTCCTCCTGCAGAGCACATCCACCGGCCACTCAGGCTGCTGGTCTTCGAAAAAGGAAAGAAAGAGGGATTATTTTCTTAGCCCTTATTATGGTCATTATGTGGCTCATTATTTCCATAAATAGGTCTCATTAGTCCAACAGTAACTGTCTAGGATCTTCACCCTGAGCTTCACCCTTGCAGAGAGAATAGGCCAGATTTTCCTTGTGCCTGTGTGACATCCTTGCTGTGGACAAGGAATCTCTCTGTGTACCTTGATCTTCAAAAACTGGAATGACTTCATCCAATATACTTCTCTGTCTTGGATTACAAGTCTTATTTAAAGGAAATCCATGCCCTAGCTGGCTTAGCTCAGTAGATAAAGCATCAGCTTGTGGACTGAAGGGTCCCGGGTTCGATTCTGGTCAAGGGCACATGCCCGGGTTGTGGGCTCGATCCCCAGTAGGAGGCAGGCAGGAGGCAGACGATCAATGATTCTCTCTCATCATTGATGTTTCCATCTCTCTCTCCCTCTCTCTTCCTCTCTGAAATCAATAAAAAAAATTTAAAAAATAATAATAAATAAAGGAGATCCACATGTTGGGTAACCTTGGATAAAAGACGTCTGTCTTCCCTATGATAATATAAATAAAACTAGAGGCCCTGTGCATGAAATTCGTGTGTGTGTGGGGGGGGTGTTACTTAGCCCAGCCTGTACCCTCTCCAATCTGGGATCCCTCTCATAATCTGGGGCTGCTGGCTCCCAACCGCTCACCTGCCTGCCAGCCTGATCACCCCCTAACCACTCCCCTGCCAGCCTGATTGACACCTAACTGCCCTCCCCTGCCAGCCTGGTTGCCCCCAAATGCCCTCCCCTGCAGGTCTGGTCCCCCACAACTGCCCTCCCCTGCCGGCCTGGTTGCCCCTAACTGCCCTCCCCTGCTGGCCATCTTGTGGTGGCCATCTTTGACCACATGGGGGCAGCTACCTTGTGTGAAGGTGTGAGGGTCAATTTGCATATTACCTCTTTATTATATAGGATACTTTTTGGTTTACTTCCTAAGATTTTAAATCCTCCAAAGGGGAAAAATTCCAATTTAAAATATGATCATGTTATTTACACAATGTTATATGTTAATTACACCTCAATAAAGCTGGAAATAATATGTCAATGCTTTTACTATTTAGGAAATTGTTGTTATAATTTATAATTATTTAAATCTTATTTATAATTATAATTATTTAATTCACTTTAAATAATTCTTCTACACTGTTGAAAAGTTTTCTTTGTGAAATAAATTAGGAAAGAAACAGAAAAGACTGTGACAAACCCATTTCATGAATATTGCTCTAATTTTATTTTTCAATGGCTAAGACAGTGTTCCAGATGTCATTCATTCCTATTAATATTAACTATCCCTATATAAACTTGTTTGTTATAGGTAAAAAGGAAAATTTAATTATATATTATACTTAATAATTTCTTAATTTTAAGGTTTTCTATTCTATAACCTTCTATTTCATATACCATTTAAAATCTCTCATTATATTTTGTGGGTCTTTTAAATCACATTATTTGATTGATTTTTACTTCTTAGAAAGGAGGGTTTTTATCCATTTAATTTGTTATTTATTGCCCCAGCATGGCAAAGTCACACCCATAGATGCTTAATAATATTATCTGAAGGTAAATCAAAACCATATATGTTGTTCACATTGGGATGAGATGAATATAGGAATAAAATTGGGTTATCACTCTATATCGTATATTTGGAATTCAGCTTGGATCCCATTAGAATAATGGAGACAGCCTGGAGGCTCACATGCAAAGAAAGGGGAGGTTTGGGAGCATTCCCAAAGGAAACTGATAAACGTGTTCAATTATGGGAAAACGGATCAGATGGGGAAAGCAACTGCTCTTGCTTAGTTTAGAAAAGAGAGCTGTTTCACACATGGTCCCCATGCATATGAAGTATAGTTATCAAGAGGAAAATAATTATATATCCTCTCTCTCTCTCTCTCTCTCTCT